>NC_137770.1:223987237-224614737 GCF_963455305.1 Plecotus auritus | reverse complement strand
AAAGTTTTTATTAAATCTGCTTGCTAGTATTCTGGCTTGTAAGAAACTATGACTGGACACAACGTGTGGGGGCTAAAAAAAATAATAATACTTTTCCTTCCACCTTCTAAGTTCTTCAAGGCTGGGCTAATAATCCTGTTAACAGACAGATGAACAGGAGAGAATCAGTTTTAATATATGTGCGTGGGGAATTCACATAGGCGTGAAAATTCCAAAAACAGTGGGGCAGCTTTGGGTATATAAGACATTTTGGGCAAAGGAGAAAAGGTGGGGCGGGTATTAGATTTTAGAATTGAGAATGGATGATGTATAGGTAGTTGAGGAAGACAATGGGACACAGGGGTATCTCGCTAACGGGCACAGCCTGAAGCCCTCTTGTTCACCATACTTAATTCTAGGCTAAGGAGAACATCCTAAGATCTCCTTCCTGAAGCAGGTTTCTCTGTCTGAATCTCTTGGGCAGGCAGGTGGGGTGGGTCAAAGATTCTTTCTGAGTCTTTTGTTTCTTAATAAACAGCTTAAAAATCACTATCCCAAAAAGGCAACTTCACGGTGGCAAGTTTTGGTTCCCTTTCCAAACAAAACATAAAATTAGAGACCTTAATTTAAACGTTGACATAGTTCTATCAAAGTGCAACTTGTCTACCTCCAAATAAGCCTGTCACCTGAACTTGTCTACCTCCAAATAAGCCTTCAAATATGTCCTCTTACTTCCCCCCTGCACTTCTTTCACTCATTCACCAATTTATTGAGTACCTTTGCTCAGAAGCCAGTCTTCAGAGTACTCGGTCTTGTCACTCAGAGACTGTTTTTTAAGTTAGCGTGATTTAAAATGTGAGTGCATGTGTGTGCTTTAGAGAAAGGATTGTGGGCAAGAGTGGTAGGGGATTGTGAGTGAACGGAATCCATTGCTTAGGGAGGAATTTCTGAGCTGTGGGAAGGTGAGCAGGGCTAGTAGTGCTTGTGCACTCCAAATCTGCCCAGCTGGAATGATAGGAATTTCCCAGAGAAACTTGGAGGATTCACTGTGTGGCTTATAAAGTAACACATGGAGCAGTCATGCTGCTAGGCATAGCACTCATAAAAAGAGAGAGGAAATATTGAGAGACGTCCGGGGCCCACCCAGCCCCGAATTAGTTTAGGCCAGTGGTCAGCAAACTCATTAGTCAACAGAGCGACAAACGGCGGCTCGAGAGCCGAGGTTTGCCGACCACTGGTTTAGGCTAACACGCACTCTCCTGTTTGATCTCAACTGTTTGTACTGTGCATAAACCCCACCAAGATCTTGAGACCTCCAGCCCATCACTTCTGTATTATTTCTACATTAATAACATACTGTAGTAGTCAAGGTTCTCCAGAGAAACAGAAACAACTCTCTCTCTCTCTCTCTCTCTCTCTCTCTCTCAGAGGAGATTTATTATAGGAATTGGTTCATGTGATTATGGAGGAAGTTCCAGGGTCTGCCATCTGAAGGAAGGAGAGCTAGGAAAGCTAATGGTGTGACTCAGTACAAGTCCAAGGCCTGAGAGCTGGGGATCTGATGGTGGACGTCCTGGTCTGAGTCCGGAGGCTGGAGGACCAGGAGTGCTGATGTTCAAGGGCAGGAGAAGATGGATGTCTCAGCTCAAGCAGAGAGCACATTTGCCCCTCAGCCTTTCTGTTCTATTCAGGCCAAAGACTGGGTGGTATACCCAACACTGGTGAGGGTAATCTTTACTGACTCAAATGCTAATCTCTATCCAGAGGCACCCTCACAGATACACCCTGAAGTAATGTTTACCAGCTATCTGAGCGTGCCTTAGTCCAGACCAGGTGACAGTAAAATTAACCACCACACATACCCATTACTAACCAACAGCAATCACTGCTACGACTAATATTTCTACTACAGCTAACATTTGCTGAGCACTTGCTATATGCAAGGACTCAGGCTCAGTGCTTTATATGCATCTTATTTAACCCCCTTTGAAGTGTGGGTTCTATTATTTATAAAGCCTCAGGAAATTAATTTACCTAAAGTCATTCAACTATTATCAGATAGAGGGATTTAAAAAATTAAGATATAATTCACATACCATGAAATTTGGGTATTTAGTATATTCATAACACCACTAATTCCAAAATAATTTCATCATCCCCAAAAGAAACTCATTAGCAGACACTCCTCATTCTTCCCTCCCCACCAGTCTCTGGAAACTATGAATCTACTGCCTGTCTCTATGGATTGCTTATTCTGGATATTTCTTATAAATGGAACCATCCTATATAATAAAGCCTAATATGCAAATTGTCCCCTCGGGTGGTCGTTTGACCGCTCGCTATGATGTGTGCTGACTACCAGGGGGGCGGTGCGAGACATAGCGGGCATCGGTGATGCGCTGCAACCTCTCGCAGGCTACCTGGGGGGCGGGGGGGGGGGCGGTGACAGGGACCGAGGTGCGGTGAGAATGTGGGGTGTCCGCCAAGCTCACTTTCACTCCCCCTGCTACCTCCCCGGGACACCAGGGCTCTGGCGCTGGGGAAGCCCCTGTGCTCAGATGCCAGGCACCCGCCAGAAGCCCGCTCTGAACCCATGCGGCCTCTTCCAGGTGAGCCGGGCCACAGCCGCGGGGACCGCAGGGGCCAGTCAGGCTCCCTGTGGGTTCACACAGGAGCTGGTCTGCGAGGCCGGCTGGGAGAGAGTGTGCTGCCTGCCCAGCTTCCGTGCAGCACCGCTGGGCGGCCCAGAGGCCCATGCTGCACCCCGGCCTGCGGCATCCAGCAGTGCTCACCGCATCTCCGCGTGGGGACTCGGGCGCCGTGACTCAGGTGGAGGGGGGCGCATGGGGGCCCAGAGATCAGCTGGGACCTGCCCTTCCACACCAGACACTTGCGCTTTGATCGTCGGCCAGGCCTAGGGACCGCACCTGTACACGAAATTTGTGCACTGGGCCTTTAGTACAATATATAGTCTCTTGAGCCTGGTTTGTTTCACTCATTGTAATGTTTTTAAGGTCCATTTATGTCTTAGCATGTATCAGTACTTTATTCCTTTTAATGACCAAACTAGAGGCCCAGTGCACAAAATTCGTACATGGGTAGGATCCCTTGGTCTGGCCGGCGATCAGGGCCAATCGGGGCTTTCCTTCCCCGGCTGCTGGCTGCCGGCCAGGGCCTTCCTTTGTCCCGTGCTGCCCCCTGGTGGTCAGCGCACATCATAGTGAGTGGTTGAACTCCCGAGGGGACAATTTGCATATTAGCCTTTTATTATATAGGATAATATTCCATTCTGTGGGTATACTACATTTTGTTTATTCATTCTTCAATTGATGAACATTTAGGTGGTTTCCACTTTTTAGCTATTTTGAATAATGCTCCCGTGAACAGTCAAGTACACATTTTTTCATGGACATATGTTTTCAATTCATATATATATGTGTGTGTGTGTGTATATATATATATATATATATATATATATATATATATAGTGACTTTTCTGGACTTGATAGTATTCTCAGCAAATATTTTTTCTTGAAACAGACTTTTACGCTGGTGAGGTATGACTGCACGCTGTCAAACTACAATTTACTAATATTCTCTCTCTTCAATGTGAGCTCTTATTTCTGCCCTGTCTGTTCTGGTAGGGCTTGATTGCAGGAGGTGAACGCCAGTCCTCTATGCATGGGTGCAGCTGGGGTCCTCCTTCTGGGAAAGCCCCTCCCTCATCACCATCTGTAGAAAGAAGTCCTGAAGTCTTCCAGCCAGGCAGCTACCTTTCATTCCTCTGGCAGCTCTTCCCTGCCTGATCTTCCTGCTCCCCTCTCTGCCCCTTGAGGGGTTCAGGTGTGATCACTTTTGCTGTTTCTCGTAAGGACACGTGTTGCTTTATACAACAGGTGCTGATGAATATTCTCAAACTGAATAAACTGCTGATCAGCTGCTGTGATATTGTGATTTATAATAAGAAGCATATAGGGTGTCCCCGCAAAATGTATGCATACACTGAATAATTATAAAGGCAGCGTTTATTAAAATACATTTCATATTCAAAATTGAGCTATCAGCTGTTAATGTGTGTATACATTTTTTGGGGGGGACACCCTTTATATTTGGTCTTTGTCTACCTTCCCGGCACAGAGCTCATAAAACCCTTGGAATTTCCTGGGAAGAGAATGAGAAAGGTGTCTTTTGTTATGTTAATGAGGCGACTAAGTCAGCAAAGGTTGGAGGTTGGTTGCCAGGGGAACCAACCACAGGATTAAAGGGTTGAAGTTTTCAGTCTTGCTCCCTAACCTCTGGGGAGGGGAGAGGGGCTAGAGCTTGACTTCAGTCACCTAGTGCTAGTGATCTAATCAGTGATGCTTATGTAATGGAACCCCCATAAAAACCCAAATGATGGGGCTCAGGGAACGTCCAGGTTGGTGAGCACATGTGGAAGCAGGAAGGGTGCCGCTCGCTCCCAGAGGGCGTGGAAGGTCTGTGCGCTTTCTCCATACCTTGCCCTCTTCAGCTCTTCCATCCGGCTGATTCTGAGTTACAGCTTTTTGTAATAAACCATTAAACGTGTAAGTAAAAGGTTTCTGAGTCCTGTTAGCCATGCTATAAATTAATTGAACCCAAGAAAGGGGTTGTGAGAGCCTGTGATTTATAGCCAGTTGGTCAGAAGCGCAGGTGACAACCTGGATTTGGGACTGGCATCTGAAGTGGGGGGAGAGGGAACAGTGTTGTAGGATCAGGCCTGTAATCTGTGGGACCTGACGGTGTCTCCAGGTAGACAGGGTCAGAATTGAGTTGAACGGTAGGGCTCTCAGGCCCGCGCCAGAGAAGAATGTGGTGGTGTGGAAAAAACCACATATTGTCAGTTGTAGTTGCCAAGTGTCAAGTGGTTCTGATTCATCTGAAGTTGAGTTTCCTGGCTATTGGTATTGCAGTGGCTCTGTTTTTAACCAGGTCTTGGAGGGAACTGGGGGGAGCAGGCTGGTAGGGTGAGGTCATGCTTTGGCGTCTTCCTGCCTCCCCACATTAGTTGGAGAGCAGCCTCTCCGTGAACCTCCCAACTCTCAGAAGGTTGCACTGTCCTTGCCTCTTGCTCCTCCTCGAAGGAGGAAAATGGCAGAAGAGTGGGCAGGAGTGTTCGGGTTTGTTTGGGGGGAGGTTAGGGTCAGGCTTATAGGGGAGTAATTCTTCCTTTTTTCAACTCCTTCCTTAATGTCTCAGGAGAACCGAGATGGTGAGAGATTAAATAACTCTTTTAAAGTGTTGTATTTTCTGTAGATCCTACTTGTGTAGATCTCTACAGTCCTGTCTGGATAGTCTCTTCCTCTCCACAGAGCAACCATATCTTTTCTTTTTTTTTTTTTTAAATAAGTGATCTAGAACTATGGAAGTGGTTGTCAATTCTAGTTGGCAATCAGAATCACTTTAGGAGAAAAAATACACACACACACACACACACACACACACACACACACACTTCTCCAAGCTTAAGTAGACCTAGAGGTCACCACCAATATTAATCTCTCAGGCTGAATTCATTTGGCTGACACGTTTTGAGTGGTGTGTAGAGTTTTAATAATTGAGCACACCTTCTCCAAGATGCCACAATCCATTCATTCCTTATTGTCTCACACATGGCCCTCTTCACAGATTTATATGACCTGCCTACCCTCTGAGGTATTTGAGAATTAGACCCTGCCCTAGAGCAGCCACAATATCAGCCTTCCTTCCCCACCTAATCCCTCCACCCCCGCCCTCCGCACCACAGATAACGCTGATAGACTATTGGGTCTCAGAACCATCAGCATCTTTGAGCAGTGACTGTCCTGTCTGCAGCGATTCTCAATTCTGGCTGAAAGAGAATCACAGGGAGCTGTTAAAAATTATTGATCCCTGGTCCACATACAGTTCTTCCCTGGGGGAATATCCAGTTTCTTGGGAGAAGGATACATTTTTCAGATGGGAGGGAGTGTGATGTTTTAAGAAAAATTTATCCATTTGGGTGTGGGGTCAGTTAGATTGTCGGATGTTAACAGTTTCCCTGTAATGAAATTTCAGATTATAACAGAATTTCTTTGTGCGGTGTGACTGGTAAGCCACATGTTGGTAGTGAATTAACATAAGATCTTTCATGTGTATTTCTTAAAATATTTGGTGTTAGAGCTCCACACCTTACAAATCTACCCTGTGGAAAGGCACTTAGGTGCCCATGAAATGAGTGATTTTGCCCAGTCCTGGACCAGGGAGACCTGGAGCAGCGGGAGACCTCTGTGAGTCTAAAAGATATGTCAGCTTTAGGCAAGTTCAGACCAAGTTCTGCAAGGGCCTCCACTGTATGTGTATATGTGGATTCAGGTTTAAACAAATGAAGTTTTTGTTTAAAAGCTTCCCTATTTCACCTACACACTATCCCGTTGTACTGTATTACATTCCTGATTTGGTCTGAATTCAATTTTTTTTTTTTTTTTTTTGGTAAGAAGTGCAATTTTTATTCTCCTAAATTTAATGAAAAAAATGTTTGGGTTTTTTTGCTTCCCCACCTCCTACGCAAGTAGCAGAAAATGGATCTGAATCAGTTAGAGGTAATTCAGGTTTCTTTAGTCAATTTCGGGCTCCTCTCATTCTCTCCCCACTGTTGCTTCTAAGTTCTGAGCATTCCTGTAAAGCTGAGGGATGGAGTGTTGGAGTATGATGATGTTTGTCATCAGTCCAGCTTGCTCCACCGGGTCCCCAGCTGCCCATCCACTCCCATCAAAACTATGTTGTTGCCTAGGAACTCTCGAGATTTCTCTCTAGCTCAGCTAGTTCACACCATTCCAAGGACACAGGACAGTTTTAGCTGCCTTCTTAGGGGGTTGTTTGTCAGTAATTTATGATGATGATTATTATTAGACCAATGTCAATAAATCTCACATACAAGTGCATTCTCAAACTTTAATGTGCTACCTGGACTCATGGTGAAATGAAGGCTCTGACTCAGTAGATCTGGATTAGGTCAGGGCCTGCATTTCTAACAAATTGTCAGGTGATATCCAGGCTGCTGGTCTTTGATTTTAATGGAGCTCTCAGCCTCCATCTCTTCCACTTGCTCTGGGAAGTGATGTGGTAACAGGGAGAGATGTGGTTAAATGACTACAAATGCACTCCCCTTTTCTACCTTTTAATTTCTTTAGGGAATATCTCTGCTTAAAAGAATAAAAGAAAACCACTTCCCGAGGATGCTTCTAAGGCTATTTTCAATTATCCAGATACTTCTGTTAGAATGATATCACTTTTGAACCCCCCCCCCCCATGCCTTTATCCTTTACCTTATTCCCATGCACCCCACTGGGAAGGAGAATAAAAGGACCACCATGATGCAGCAAGAAACCGAGGCAGAGACCCAGGGCCTGCAAGGAACTGAATCCTGAAAACAGCTAGTGAGTGACAGAGAAAGGGGACCCTTCAGTCCCAGCCCCGTCTTGAGGTGCCTGCAGCCCCAGCTAACAGCAATCGCAAGAGAGACCTTGAGCCAGAAACTGTTGTTTTAAGCGTCTCAGATTTGGGGTATTTTGTAACTGAGCAATAGAAAACTAATATACCCACCTAACTCAGATGCCAGGCATTTGGGGAATATCATTAAAAGGGCTTACTAACCTATCATGAAGATAATGCACAATTGATATGACAAAAGGAAAGAGAAGTGAAATTCTTGGGCTGGGGTGGCCCATTGGAACTCAGTGAGTGGCTCAGCATGCATGACACATGCATCCGCTATGAGACCTTTGGCCTTTTTAATTTTATTTGTTTTTTCAACGTGGAACTCTCGGGTGTCTGGGTTTGAAACTCAATCTAACCTTTGTAGCTATAAACTGACTACTACACTTGTCTTATCATCTCGCCCTGGAAGAGAACTGGTGAAACCAACGTTTCTCCCGTCGCTACAACCTGGGCTGGCAGGAGCTGGAGGCTCTTTTCCTCCGCCCTTTTCTAGTCTCAATAGCCGAGTTGTCTGACTCTGAGAAAACCACCTTCGATTACATAAAGGTTATTAGGAGCTGGGGAAACACTGGTCCTTTTGTTACCAGCAATCTCCCGACTTTAGGGGTGGGGGTAACCCCTGGAAAGTTGGGCGGGCTTTGTGTTCTCTCCAACTCTGGGGCTCCGATCAAACCTCAGAGACAGGGATTTCTAGTCTAGAAAGCCGCGTCCCTAGCGTTCAGGGTTTGGACTCCTCCTCCTCCCCGAGCTGCGCGCGGGGCAGCCCAGAGCAGGGGGACCCTGCGCCTCCCAACTTCCCGCCGCGAGCCCGAGCCAGCGGGTGGGGGTGGGGGGTGAGGGCGGGGCTGGCGCTCCCCCTCCCCCGTCCCTCCCCGCGTTGTCCCCACCCACTTCCCTTTCTGGGTCGGGCAGTCCCGCGGGCGCGACCCTCCAGGCAGTGACGCGTGGGGAGGAGCCCGCCGCCACCTCCTCAGCCGCCGTCAGCGCGGGGGAGCCATGCCCGCGCCCCGCTGCGCCCGGAGCCCGCCCCCGGCTGTCCGCCGCTCCACGAGCTGGCGGCGGGAGTGAGCGGGAGCGGCGGGCGAGGAGCAGCAGCCCGGCCCGCAATGTCACCATTGTTCAGCTGGGTGGCCAAGGTAGGCGGCGTCCGTTACCGTAGCAGACGGCCCTGGGAGCTGGTGTCCCGGCGGGCGCGGTCCTGGGAACAGTTGTAACTGTCAGGCCTTCGGGGGTCCGGAGCGTGGGGAGCGTTAGTGGCCGGGGTCCGACTGAGCCGGGCCGCCCGCGGCGGGGGCGCCCCGCAGCCCCGGGTCCTCGGGGAGAGCGGCCAGTGCATCCCAGGTCGTTGTCCTGGTGGTTCTCATTCATTCGTGTCCGTCTCGGTGGAGCAAAGGGGCAAGTGGTGTCACGCCCATTTCACAGATGGGGAGAATGAGGCTGCCCACGGGGACCCAGGGGTTCGCTCCTGGCGATCAGCTGTTCTGGCCCTGCTGTCCCTCCCTCCCCACCTTGGACTCACCGCCTGGTGTTTCCTGGCTTGGGGGCCCGTGTATCATCCTCCTGGATCTCGGTGTGTGATTGGTTGCCTGGGATGGTACACTAAGGATGTCCACGAGGCTGATGAACTCAGTGCACCCAGAGGGTGCCTGTCTTTTGTTTTTAACTCCCTGGTTTCAAAAGCAAGGTTTCTGAAGTCTGAGTCTTAAGCGTCAGTTCTTTGCTCTCTAGTTCCTTAAAGTTTTATTTTCAGGTCGTTGGCGCCTTCAGAATGACCGAGAGTTACAAATCCAGAGCAGTTTCACTACTGCTAAAAGGAAGCGATAGGAGGAGGTTTCCAGAGTTCCCACCAGCCTGAGAACACAGTAACAGACAGAATAATGCCCCCCGGAGTACCAGGTGTTTGTGTGTTTTGAATGTTGCATCCCTCACAGCCTCTAGGGCCAGCAGGGCAATGGGGCATCTTTCTCGGTCCCCAGGACCCCTCCCTTTGCTAGCACCTTAGCAGGGCTGCTCCCTGGGTATGGCAGGTTGAGTAATAAGCTCACATTGAGAAAACCCCTTAGCCATTCTGTGACCCTTTATGGATACTAGTTAGGTGGTCGTTCTAGCTCTAGTTATGATGCAACGCTTTAGAGTGTTATTTGAAAGTACATTTCTATGAGTACCTGTTAATGAGGCAGGTAAGGCTTTGCCTGTCATTTAGGTTTTAATAAAATGGAGACACAGAAACCGAATGAGATTAGTTATTAGACAGGTGCTATGTCCTATTCCATCACTGAAGCCTCAGAGAATCTTCACTTCCTGAAACACAGCTGGTGGGAAAATGAAATGACAAAAAAGTTTTGAATCATCACTTTTTGCTAAAGAAAAATTGATAATGTCCAGATTTTCTGATTTGAATTGACAGCTAATATAATGGCTTTTATAAATAATGCTAATTTTTAAAAATGGTATTATGTAGTTTAAAAAGTAATTCACGCTGTGTGGTCTGGTTATATTTTACTTAGTCTAGGTTGAGGATTTGAATCTATTTTTATATATTTATGCTCTAAGGCCAAAAGGAGAAAAAAAATTGGAACTCATGTTTTTTAATTTTAAAATCAATAAGAAGTAAATCTAAAAAAAAAAACAAAAACAAAAAACCCAACATATTGTCAGTACTGTTTGATAGTTTTATTTACTTTTCCAAAATGTATTTAATAAAATACTTTTCTCTATGTGAGTGGGATGGATTTTGTAGTTTACATTGGCCTGCGGAGGTGACAGTGAGAACACCAGACCCCAAAACCTTATTTAAAATAATAATAATAATAATGACTTTTATAAGGATTGTCAGCCAACTAGCAACACTTTTAAAAAGCTTATGTAAATGAACTATATGTTAATAATTGGATCTAAATTCTGAATCATGTTATTCCAAAGTTATTTAAACTGCAGAACAAAACCAACAACAAACTGAATTGTTTTTGGAGCAAATTTTACAGTTGTCAGCATAATTTTTAAAAATATTTTTACTTTATATTTTATTTCTTGTAGATGGTGTGCTATTATAAATCGCATCCTGAAATTGATTTTTATAGACAATATGTTATTCTGTAAGAGCTTTTAGACTATGAAAGTTTATTTATTGGGGCTATAGATTATAAGGTGACTTTCTATGGAATTTGGTTTTCAGTTTAGAGAAGTCATTAACACACTTTGCATTATAGATTAGGGAATGTTTTAAAAGCAGAAACAAGAGGCACAGATAATGCACACAATGTGCATAATCCCCAAGTGCATTTATATTTGGTTTTAGAATGACCCTTCAAAAACACACAAGTGCATATAGCACACACCTGACATCTAATTTTATTTTCAATTTTGACCTTTGCAAACTGCACCTCAACAGCTGGTAGGAAAGGGGAGTGGGTGTAACTAGGAGCAGATGGATACCTGAACATGAACTTGTTTTTCTTGGGTGATGCATTAATATTACATGACTGTTTACAGTGAGCAATTTTATGGTGTAAGAATAAAGCCAAAACAGGGAAGAATTTTATTTCAAAGAGATTATCTGTTAAAAAAAGAAAACAATAATATGCTTTTTTTTTTGGTTTGTTTTATATTGGGCATGACCTGGAACATTAAAGCAGGCATGCATTGTATCACAAACAGGGCCCGGTTATATAGAGGTGTGGTTTCTTGATTAGTCTCCCTTTGGGAGCACTTGAGTGTTTTTACATAGATTATAAGTAAAAACAAACCTCTCAAGCTTTGTGATGTTCATACTAAACCAATACTCCAGCAACCTGGCAGTTTAGAGTATTTCTATGCCTCCATATATCAGTTGGTGAAGACTTAACCGCAGCAGAACTGCCAGGCGACTTTCTGAATTGCACCTGCCTGTAAAGATTATAGCTAAGATTATTGCTAGTACCTCAGATTAGCGGATTATAAATATATATGTCCATTTATCAGGTAAAATGGAAAATGGGACCTAAATACAGTCAAATTTGCTGTGTTCTCAAATCCAAGTGCAGTTTCATATAGTTTAGGCCTTGTATTAAGTTATTTTCCAGTGCTCATGTATTTATTCAGCAGATGTTTATTGGGTGCCTTCTGTGTACCAGGCCCTGCTCACGCCCTGGGGAGTTAGTTCACTTTGCCCAATGGGTTTAGCCTTTAAAAAATGGACACTGAAGTTTCGTAAGCCAAATACTTAAAAATGCATTAGGGAAGGAATGAAACCTTCTGTAAAACAAACAATCGATTACTAATAGATATTTTATGTAATACCAGGTTTCTCATATTTTGGCCTTGCTTAAAACATAGTTTTGCAGCCATTATTCATTTAATGTCATTCAACAAAATGTTTTTGATGCAAAAAAAAAAAAAGTAAAAAATTGTTTTTGATGCAGATATTTATGGAGCACCTACTATGTGTCAGGTACTGTTTGAAGAACTGGAGATTAAGTAGTGAATAAGGCAGACCTAGTCCCATGTTTTTATGGAGCTTGAATGCTAGATAGGAGAGACAGCTAGAAGAAGTAGGCTAACAGATGACCAAGGTAATTTCAGATGGTGGTGAGTGCCAGGAAGTAAACAAGGCAGTTTGATAGAGTGACTGGGGCCTGGGGTGGCGAGGAAGTGACATTTCATCAGCGTGGGTAAGGGGGCACTAAACATGGTCCAGGCAGAGGGAGCAGCAGGGACCTTGCAAGGCCTGGAGGTGGCACCAGGTGGGCCTGTTGAAGCAGTAGGAAGAAGGCAGGTAGACCCTGAAGCCAGAGGGGTAATCTGGGCCAGACCATTAAGGCTCTGCAGGTGCCACACAGGTTTGGATTTTCTTTACAGTGCAATGGAAGCCATTAGAGGGTGTAAAAGAATGGGGGTGACCTCAGGCCCTGGAAGCAGATAGACTGTTGTTCGGGCAAGAGGTGATGGTGGGGCTGGGACTTGGGGAGTGAGGAAGGAGCGCCAGTGGATACATAATCGTGCTTTATCTTCTGAGATGATGTGACCCAGTGGCTTTGCTATCTTGTTTGTCTGAGGTTGCTGCAAATGACCAGGCAGCTAATTACTTCTGCGTTGAGTATAAGTGCAGCATGTCCTTTGTTGAGCTGCTTCTAACCACGGCTTTCAGGCGCAGCTGTGCCCAGTCACGGGGCTTATTTATTTATTTACCTCTGAGGTTTTCTGCAGACTGGAGCAGCCCACCTCGGGTGCCTTGGATCAGTTGGACTCGCCTTTCTGTTAGCACAGCACACAGCAGCCTCCCTATAAGGTGTGATCTGACTAGCGGCCCAGTGGTCGGCAAACTGGGGCTCGCGAGCCACATGCGGCTCTTTGGCCCCTTGAGTGTGGCTCTTCCACAAAATACCACAGCCTGGGCGAGTCTGTTTTGAAGAAGTGGCGTTAGAAGAAGTTTAAGTTTAAAAAATTTGGCTCTCAAGAGAAATTTCAATCGTTGTACTGTTGATATTTGGCTCTGTTGACTAATGAGTTTGCCGACCACTGGACTAGCCAGTGTTCAGGCAGCAATTCCTCAAGTCAGTCCCATGTTGGTATGTCCTAGCTTTATGTGATGGGTTATTTAAAAATAATATATTAAAAGGCTTTTTCTCTCCTGTAGACTTATATGACTTTTAATTAGTGGATGTTTGAGTTTAATAAAGAGGGGAAACTTGTTGTCAGAGTTAAACCTTCCCTAGAATTTGAAAAATTTGCTGACTTTGCTCAGCAAAGCTAATGTGGCCCCAAATGAGATTTCAGCTGAGAACCTGGGGGCATGTTTGTCTGGCGGTGGTAGTAGCTCCTCTTGGCTTTGGGGGCCCAGGGAGGTTTTGCTAAGAGAGAATGGAGAAAAGCAGGGATAGGAACTCCGCCTCACCCACAAGCCCAGAGCAGTGCTCCTAAAGAGAAAAAAGCAAACGTTAGTTTGTTTTCCACATTCCCTAAACCGATCTTAGCCTATGTGTGCCTCTGCCCCATCTTTCACCCCTTCCCGGAAACATCTCCGATCATTCATTCATTCATTCACTCATTCATTCGTTCATTCGCTGAATTGTACTACACATGGTAGAAGATAAGTCCTAGGGCATGACCTCTGCCCTGTGGGAGCTGCTCTGCAAGGGGAGGTTAGACCACCTGCCAGCTGGGCTGTGGCCTGGGAGAGAAGGGAGGCTCTGGCCCCGCGTGAAGGTGGTCAAAGAGGAGTCACCCAAGGGTGGCAGGCAGTTGGAGTAGCACGTGCAGAGGAAGGCCTGCAAGCACGTGGGAGGAGCCTCAGGTACAGGCTGCTGGTCAGGCTGGAAGGAGAGTCCGCTATAGGGAATAGCAGAGGGTGAGACTGGCCAGGGGAGCAGGGGCCAGGATGCACGTGGCACACAGACCCCTTCAGAGGAGCTGGCATTTTATCCTGGGCAGTGGGGATCCCTGTAGGGACTAAAGCAGATCTTTGCCCAGACTCTCGTAGCCACATAGTCCATTCCGTGTGAGGCCTTGAGTTACAGTTATTTGAATATTTTATCTCTCCTCCTAGCCCGTAAGCCCCATGAAAACAGAGGTGGTGTTGTGTTTTATGCCAGTACATACAGATCACTTGGGCATCTTGTTCAAATGCAGTTCTGCTTTAGAAGGTCTGGGATGGAACCCAAGGTCCTGCATTTGCAACAAGCACCCTGGCGATGTTGGTGCTGCTGGTCTGGGGACCACACTTGGCGTTCTTACTGTCTGTGTTTTCTGTTACAGCTACCTTTAGACATAGGAGTTGCTAATTTTTTTTTTCTAAACTAATGCCATGATTTCAGGTTAGTTCCTTGTATCTTCTGGGAGGATAACAGTATAAATTAATGAAATAAAACTTAAAATCAACAGTAACCTTGAAGTTGGGTGTCTGGGAAACAGGAGTGGAAGGAAGATTTTACACTGTGTGCTCTTGCACCTTTAAAAAAAATTGAACTTTTTACATATTAACTCTTTAGTTTATTGAAATTTAAAAATACATTGCCAGCCTTTCTTTTTTTTTCAGTATATTTAACTTTACCTCAAATACCATTAGGATACTAACAGAGTAGTAATCAGATTATTATTAAATAAATAGACTCATTGTCCCCCCCTCTCATTTTTAAGTAGACTTTTAAAAAGAGCAATTATAGGTTTCACAGCAAAATTAAGCAGAAGGTTCAGAGATTTCCCGTAGATCCTCTGTTCCCGCACATGCATAACCTCCCCCGTTAACCATATCCCCAACCACGCTGGTACGTTTGTTACAGTTGCTAAACCTGCACTGACATAGTATGATTATTACCCAAGTCTACAGTTCATTCTTGGTGTTGTATATTCTGTGTGTTTGGACAAGTGTATAATGACATGTAGTATATACCAAAAAGCTCCACTGTCCTAAAAATCCTCCGTGCCCTGCCTGTTCATCTCTTCCTCCCCTCACCCCCTGGCAACCACTGACCTTTATCATTTTGCCTTTTCCGGAATGTCATATAGTTGGAATCATAAAGTATGTATCTTTTTCAGATTGGCTTTCACTTAGCAATGTACATTTAAGTTTCTTTTGTGTCTTTCCATGGCTTGATTGCTCCCTTTTTAGTGCTGAATAATATTCCCTTGTCTGGATGGACCAAGTTTATCTGTTCATCTATAGAAGGACATCTTAGTTGCTTCCAAGTTTTGACAATTATGAATAAGCGGCTTTAAACATCTGTGAGCAGGTTTTTGTGTGGATATAAGTTTTCACCTCCTTTGGGTAAATGCCAGGGAGCACAGTTGCTGGATCATACGGTAAGAATATGTGTAGTTTTAAATAGACTTTTTAAAAGAGCAATTATAGGTTTCGCGGCAGCTGTGGGAGATGGGGTACGAGTGTATAATGTATCTCTTCTCTTTTAATACGGGAGCTTGATTTTTCTCAGAAGAACATCAGCTGTCAAGCTGCCTACCAAAGTGGCTGTAACATTTGCTTCCCACCAGCAGTGACAGGGAGTTCTGTTGCTCCACATCCTCACCTGCATTTGGCCTCGTCAGATTGTGGCCATTCTAATAGTCGTGTGGTGGTGTCTCATTGTTGCTTTAATTTGCATTTCCCTGATGACATATGATGTAGAGTTACCCCCTCCCCTTTCTTTTGGTTGTTAACTTATAATGAGTAAAAATAATAAATTAGTCCTTTTAAATTTTATTTTATCATACACAGTGATATTCAGGACCATCTATAAAACAGAAAAGCAATACTTTATATTGGTTATATTTGTGAATCTAAACAAGTATCCCTAATTTCCCATTATTTCTATTATCTCAGATTTTACTCTTGGAAGAGTGATGAACCAGCAGCCTTCTGCACTATTTGTTAGGTTTATAAGAAAGACATAATGGGAAAAATTTTTTTTTAGTGTTCATGTACTTTGGTACCTTTCCTGCAAATTATTTTTATATCTGTCAGGTGTTATAATGGAATTAAATTCACAGGCTTTGTTTAGTTACTTTGGGTAACTTTGCTGAGCCTGTTTTCTCATCAAGTATATTCTGTATTTATCTTAAAAAAAAGAAAGTAGATCCTGTTTCAAAATTGAATAATGCCAAAGTGTGCTTAGGAAATGGTGAAGAACAGTAGTGACTCTAAGTTGTTTAAAACATGGTTGACTTTGTGATTTAAGTCCATGGCTTAGTGCATGTGTGGTGCTGGGCACCGTGGCTCCAGAGATGAGCCGGCCATGGGCCCAGCCTTCACGCAGCTTGTCATCTAGCAGGGAGAAGGCACCCAGGAAGATAGTAAATGTGATAATACAGGTGCATGCAGAGGGAATCACTCAGCTGGGGCTTCCGGGGAGACCTTTGAAGGAGGTGAGGTCTGAGCTACGTCTTTAAGAGAAAGATGATTGAGTTGATGGGTCAGGCGTCCTCAAACTATGGCCCACGGGCCACATGCGGCCCGCCGAGGACATTTATCCGGATCATCGGGGGCCGCTGCCTGTCCTGCTTAGCAGCCGACTCATCCCGGGCCCGCAGTGCGCATAGGAATTTGTTCATAGTTTTTTTTTTTAAACTATAGTCCGGCCCTCCAACGGTCTGAGGAACAGTGAACTGGCCCCCTGTTTAAAAAGTTTGAGGACCCCTGATAGATTGTGGAAAGGAATAAGAAATACTGGTGGTGGTTTTCCAGCATGTTTTGGAATTATTCAGGGTTGCTTTCCAACTCTGTTTGCCTTGTTTTTGAGACCAGTGATTTTTAACCTGGGGGAAGGCACATCAGGTTAGAGAAATTACCCAGTTACAGGGAGATTTGTAGTTAACAAAAGGCCCTATCTTTCATCCCAGCACACCCTAGGGTGCGCACACACAAACACAGGCACACACCCCAGTAGTTGTGGTTAGCCTGGTGGTGGTCATGTCGCTGTTACCAGAATGTAATCTTGAGTGTAATTCCATTGGCTGTTTTCTACATGAGGGAACTGAGACCCAGAGCAATGACGTAATTACATTTGAACAATCACACAACTGGTTTGTGGCAGAACTGAAACCCAAGTTCTTGGACCCCTGGTTTTTGCATATCTTGTTCATGTTGCCCTGCTCACTTCTTGTTTGTGCTTTGTCTCTAAAGTATGTCCCTAAAGTCAAAAGTGTGTGTGTCTGTCAAGCAATATATTGTATTTCAGAATACTTGATGTGGTCACTCGTGTCTACACAAGTGCACTTCAGCGTGGGTCGAGGTGCCTGCAAGGAAGAGGGCAAAGAAAGGAAGCCTGACGCTGGGCATCTGTCTGTTGGGAGGATGGGTGGAGATCCTCGGACATGGGAAGGTGTCATAAATGCCAAGAGCCGGGGAGGCCTAGCTGTGTGATCTGTGTGCGGGAAGAAGCCAGGGCCCGAGTGTGGAAGAGAATGGAAGCTGTGGGAGTCCAGCGTGGCTCCTAGTGTTGGGCTGCAGTGGCCCTCCGGTTTTCACTTAGTGTTCCCATTTCCAGGAGGGTGGCCTGTGGGAGGTGGGGTAGGAGTGTCTAATGTATCTCTCCTCTTCTGATTTGGGAGGTTGAGTTTGTGCAGAAAACATCAGCTGCAAAGAGGATTTAACTGGAGGAAAAATTACATTAGGGTAAATACAACAATGGGAAAAAAAGAGATAATTATGTTTTGGCGCACTTAATATGTGCCAGTTGTTATGTTGGAAGTAGTCAACTTCCAAATAATGGTGGAAGAGATCATATTATTCCTGCCTCCTGTATTTTTGGGAAAAGGAGTGTGAGGAAACTGAAGTTCAGAGGTTAGGTAACATGGAGCTGTTAAGATTCAAGCTTGAATTGTCTGGCTTTATATTTACACTAGAGGCCCGGTGCACGAAATTCGTGCAGGGGGTGTGTGTCCCTCAGCCCAGCCTGCACCGTCTCCAATCTGGGACCCCTTGAGGGATGTCGGACTAACCGTTTAGGCCCGATTCCAATAGGATCGGGCCTAAACAGGCAGTCGGACATCCCTCTCACAATCCAGGACTGCTGGCTCCCAACTGCTCGCCTGCCTGCCTTCCTGATTGCCTCTAACTGCTTCTGCCTGTCAGCCTGATCACCCCCTAACCACTCCCCTGCCAGCCTGATTGATGCCTAACTGCTCCCCTGCCGGCCTGTTTGCCCCTAACTGCCCTCCCCTGCAGGCCTGGTCACCCCTAACTGCCCTCCCCTGCAGGCCTGGTCACCCCTAACTTCCCTCCCCTGCAGGCCTGGTCCCCCCCCAACTGCTTTCCCCTGCAGGCCTGGGTTCCCCCCCCAACTGCCCTTCTCTGCAGGCCTGGTTGCCCCCAACTTCCCTTCTCTGCTGGCCTCATCACCCCTAAATGCCCTCCTCTGCAGGCTTGATTGCCCCCAACTGCCCTCCCTTGCAGACCTGGTCCCTCCCAACTGTCCTCCCCTGCTGGCCATCTTGTGTCCACATGGGGGCAGCCATCTTGTGTATTGGAGTGATGGTCAATTTGCACATTACTCTTTTATTAGATAGGATAAAGGCCTGGTGCACGGGTGGGGGCCAGCTGGTTTGCCCTGAAGGGTGTCCCGGATCAGGGTGGGAGTTCCCTTGGGGCGTGGGGTGGCCTGGGCGAGGGGCCTGTGGTGGTTTGCAGGCCGGCCACGCCCCTCAGCGACCCAAGCGGAGGCCCTGGTATCTGGGATTTATTTATCTTCTATAATTGAAACTTTGTAGCCTTGAGCAGAGGCCAAGGCAGGCCAGGGCTGCGGAAGCTTGGCTTCTTCCATCGCCGGGGCAACCCAAGCCTCCTGCTCTCTCTAGCTCTGTGGCTGCCGCCATTTTTGCTGGGATTTATTTATCTTCTATAATTGAAACTTTGTAGCCTTGACCGTAGGGCCGGCCAGGGCGGCAGGGAAGCTTGGCTTCCTCCATTTCTGGGGAAACGCAAGCCTCCTGCTTGCTGCAGCTCTGTGGCTGCAGCCATCTTTGTTGGGTTAATTTGCATACTCGCTCCTGAATGGCTGGTGGGCGTCGCTTGTGGGTGTAACGGAGGTAGGTAAATTTGCATATTACTCATTTATTAGATAGGATTTTATCTGTTGTACCTATGCTATCTTTGTAATAAAGGGATTACAATACAGGTTCAGAATATGGGACAGGGTGGTCAGAACTTTGAAAAATATCTTTCCCACAAAGAAACTTTTCTCCCTTAGGTGAGGGGCATAAAATGAATAACTAACCTGCTTTTTAAAATAGGTGTGCAATATTGAGAGAGAGAGTTAAACATCCATCAGCTCCCTCCTGCGCACCCCCTACTGGGGATCCAGGCGGAGCTGTGCACTGACCTGGAATTGAGCCAGGACATTTCAGTGCACTGGATGACACCCACCCAACTAAGGTACACGGTGAAAGCAGAGTTTATTCCTGTATTTTTATTTATTAATTATTATTTTCTGCACCAACAACTCTAAAACTATATTTCCTACACTCTACATTTTCCTTCTGCCCTTTTGTAATCCCTCTTTATGACTTTCCCACTCTTACTTGCAATCATTCATTTTCCGTTCTTTACAGTAGATTAGTTCATATTTTTCATAATTTTATAGGCACTATAAGGTGTGTACTCTTTAACAAATACCCGTTTAAAAAAAATAAGTAAAAATAGGTGTGCAATATTGAAGCGATACAGGAAGTAGAACTAATAATATTTGAATCCCTGAATTTCATGATGTTCTTAATTAGCGGGAAAAGAAAACAGGAAATAAGTGGAAAAATCACTGGTAGGAAAATCGAAAACAGGTCAAGATTGTGGGGAGGTTAGGGGCACTTGGGATAGACTGAAAGAGTTCAGTTTTGAGATGACCATAAACCTGAGTTTTCTCTTTTCTTGTTTACTTGAGTTGGGAGCTTCAGGGTTTGTTCACTTATTATCTGGCATTCTTTTCAAAGTACCACGAAACCACGCTGCATCGTTATTCAGCTTCTCCGGAAAATTTTCCCAGTGTTAAGAGTCTATTCTGAGTAGGCTCTCCAGAGAATGTGACCACAGTGGACGTTTGCTCCAGCCCGGGGCAGTCCACCAGACAGGAAGTGAAAGGCGTGGGCTGGAGCCCAGGTTTGCCCTGAGTTTGCTGTTGAACCTTGGCCAGATGCCATGGGAATGATGACCATTGCCCTGCTGCCTCTGAGGTAGCGCTGTTTGGGGGTCACATGAGTGATGTGAGTGAGTGTAAACTGCCAGGCACTCATTAGGAAGAGCTTGTCTAGGCCACGTGGTAGGTGCAGCCATATGTTTCCAGTATATTTCTTGACTTATACTCAAGTTATGCCTCCCTGGGCCACAGGCCTTGCTCTGTGAAATGAGGACACTGTGTCGAATGATTGCTATGATTCTTTTCAGTTTGGAGTCTAGGTCTATATTACTTGCATGTCAGGCCCATCATCTTAGATTGTCCACCTCTGATAGGGAAGAGAGGGCCCCTGGAGCCATTGGTCTGGGACACATCTTCTTTCCACCTGTTACCAGGGGAGAAATGACCTCCAGCAAGTCACTTCTCTCTAGGCATGAATGTGTTCATCCACAAAGTGGGGACCATAGCCATCCTCCAGGCTGCGGAACATACTTTGAACAATGCCCGGCTCAGAGAAGCACTAACAAGCTTTGGTGAGCCAGCACTGTCATTGCGGCCACCGCCATCATCATCGTGGAATTTAGGGATAGAGAAGACTTTACAGTTCCTTAATTTCATCTTCCATTTATTTATTTATTTATTTATTGATTGATTGATTGATTGATTGATTGATTGATTAAAAAAAAGGAGCCCTCCAGAGGTGAGGTCACTTTCCCAAAGCTGCAGCTTAGGTGTTCTGACTTAGTCCACAGGTCTTTGCATCACCTGATACTCACTATGATATTTAGAGTCTTCTGTTGTTGGATCACATTCTGCATGAATTAAGCACAAGCCCTGGTTCAGCAGTACAGAGCAAGAGCAAAATGCTTTTGTCAGGCCACAAGCAACGTAGATCAGATGAAGGGAAAATGGGGCAGAGAGAATCCACAGGCCTCTGCCGCCAGCAGCCTCTGTGACCTTGCCCAAGGTTACACTCTGCCTCAAATTCCCCTTCCCTAAAAGGGAGCGGCTGCTCAGCTGTTTTTGAAGTCTTCTTCATCTCTTAAAATACGATGAAGAATTTCTTCGCTTCTATGGCTGTTAAGGTCCAGGAAATACTGTGCTAACCAAAGATGTAGATTCTCCAATTTTGGGAAACTTTAAAAATAGGAAGGAAGTTTATTTGTTTAGCAGAGTCCATAATTGTAGGCTCCTGAAGGCAGAGAATTGACCAAATGGTATTTGGCGGAAGTCTTTTTCACAGGGCGGACCCACAGGAAATGGTCCTTAGGTGAAAACACACTGCGAGGTCTTTGAGACCATATTTGCTTGGAGACATTCGCACAGGCCCATTGTGATGGTCTCTATTGTGTCAGGCCTTTTGTTTTTTCATACATGTAAGTTCCCAAAGTTAAAATATTAGTCATTTGTAAAATTTGACTTTAGAAATACAAACCAAAAGCCCCTTGTACATTGATTATTAAGAAATTAATTGTATAATGAAATAGTGCTAATACATTTACTATGGTCACAACCCTTTTATGGTTCCAGAAATAGCTGTATTTCTTTTTAAAAAAATATTTTTATTGATTTCAGAGAGGAAGGGAGAAGGAGAGTTAGAAGCATCAATGATGAGAGAGAATCATTGATCGGCTGCCTCCTGCACACCCCACACTGGGGATCGAGCCTGCAATCCGGGCATGTGCGCTGACTGGGAATCGAACCGTGACTTCCTGAATCATAGGTCAACGCTCAACCACTGTGCCACGCCGGCCGGGCAAAAATAGCTGTATTTCTGAGTTTCTAGGTGAGGGGAAGGGATTCTCTTCCCATATTTGAAGGTAATAATACATAGGAATTTGTGTTATGCTGGAGTTTCAGTAAAAGCAGCTCTTCAGTTCTACCACCCAATGTTAACGTAGCAGAAAGAACATCATACCAGAGTCTGATTTCGTCAATTCTCCGTCCTCTAAGCGAGCTAAGATTGTGATGGCTGGAACTGTTTCCCCAGGGAAATTCCTCAGTGTGCAAGACCACCAGAGCATGCAATTCTGTTGTAGTTTTGCAATTGCCACACAATGTAGAATAGTCCCATGACATTTCCAACATTCTTGGCCAACAATGCCAGCTTCTCCTTCAAGTTCAGTGTTGATCATGATATTGTGCATCTTCTCTGAGCCAGGCACTTGGGGCATAGGTGCCAGGATGAGAAAGACACACAGTTGCTGTTGCATGGAGGGGAAGGCAGGGGTGTGCTGAGTTACTTACACAGTAGTCCTGCAGTGGAGCGGGCTGAGGGAGATGCAAAACCTCCAAGGAGCCATTTGGGACACAGAGGTAATAATTTTCCAAATGCAGAAAATCCCTCCTGACAATCTCACTGTTGGTTTTAATCAGCGGGGAGAGTCAGGACTGTTTGTACACCGGTAAGTGAACATCGTCCTTCTCAAAACCATTGTTCTCCTGTTGGGAGTAGCCATGTGGTTTGGTTATGGGTGCTAAGAAAGGCCTACAGTGTCCTGGAGCACCTCTCTCTGCAGATTTGGGGTCTATTTAGGTCTCTGACAGTTTTTTTCTTTAATCCTGATTGAATAAACAGGCAGTGGAGACCCCTGGCCCCTCTCAGTGGGGGAAGGGCTCTCAAGCCCTTTGTGCGGAGCCCAGGATGGGCACCAAAGCCCGCATCCCCACATCCCGCCTGCTGTCAAACTTGACAGTGCAAGCCCAGTGAGACCTGGGAGTCTACAAGAAAACCCCAAAGTCCCTGGAAATGTGGGCACCTGCTGCGGTTCTATTTTTTTTAATTTAGTGGGTTTAGACATTTTAGTTTAATAAGTACATTTCAAACCAAAGACTATATTTCTTCCCAGTTAAAAGCAATCATGGGCACCTGGTGTGGTCTAGAAAAAGAGCCCGGAATGGGTGGGTTTTCTGATGAAATGAATAGATTGAATGAGAGGTTCCAGGGTCTCATCCAGGGGCCGAGAAAGAACATTTGGGTGAAGCAGCTACATGAGCAAAGGCATGGAGGTGGAAATTCAAATGAGCAGGAGCCCAGACTTTGTTGGAGTGGAGTCGGTGGATAGGAAACTCATAGGGAAGAGATGGCGGGGGTTCTGAAGGTCAGGCTGGGGTGTTGGCGTTTTGGAAGAGATGAGAGAGAAGCCCTAGGTTTGTGAGTGGCAGGCTGAGGCCCTCAGAGTGTATTTCGGAAGATGAGGCTGTCAGTGGAGAGTGGGATAGGAGGGTAGATACACTGGGAGAGGCCAGGGGCCGCAGGGCTGCCGGTACGGGGTCTTGCTGTAGCTGAATTAAGTACAGGCCTAGACCAGCGCTTGAGGTTTGCGGCTCATTGTGAGAGAGCTGATGGAAAGATGGGGTAAGGAGAGAGAAGAGTAGAAGCCACTTTCCAGGTTTCAAAACGAGTTCCCTAGAAGGCATTTGGGAGTTCAGGAGAAGGGAGAGAAGCCTGTTTTAGGGATTTGGGTGTTTTAAGGTCAAGGTGCCTGAAGTCTGTGATTCTTAAAGAGGTGGTTGGAAATTTGAGTCAAGTGGAGGAAAGAATTCAGAGCTAAAGCTGTAGATTAAGAAATTATTGGAAGGAGACTAGACTTTGGCTGGTGAGTGCACAAGAAATGTGCAGATAATGTAGTGTAGAATTGTACACTTGAAACCTAGATAATTATTGACCAATGTAACCCCAATAAATTCAGTTGTAAAGAAGGAAAAAAAGAGTAAAAAAATAAAAAAATGGATACTTTTCAGCCTTGGGGGAGTGGATGAGACCCCTAGAGAGAGACAGAAAAAGCAGAACGAACCCTCTCCCAAGTTGAGACTTCCGGTGGGGGGGGGGCGGGGGAGGGGGGCAAGTGCCTTTCACTGAACACCTTCTGAAGGAGAGAACCACGGTATTAAGATGGCCTCGCTCCTCCCCTCCCCTTAGGGCTTATCTTTATTTTATTTTTCCTCTTATCCTCGTACATCAAGAGCAGGTCTCACTTTGGAAAACGAGTACAGTTCCCACTTGGTGGGTGGGATTCTTGTTCCTTGACTAGAATTAATCGAGGGTAGATCGGAGCTCTAGTTCAGGGAGTCCCTGAGGTTTCTCCACACACGTTGGCCGCTCCCTTGGCACCAGAAAAATAAAGCTTTGAGTACACGCCCAGCGGCCGGTCTTGGCTGGCAGCGCCAGTCTTTATCTCTTGTTGGCCTTGGTTTCCGTGTTGGTTCTCTAGGAATGTTCCCGGTTTAAAATACCTGGTCTTGTGAAGATGAAGTCACCCTCTGCTCCGCCCCCCCCACCCCCCCCCGCCCAGTAGGGGGCACAGAGCAGGGAGAGACGGGGCCCCATGGCTCAACTACTGCCGTTTCTTCCTCACTGTCTGTCTTCACACAAAGCCCTGGACTCGGGGAATTGAAAGTCTGACTTTGAGCAGCGAGGACATGCTCTGTCCATCCGGTTCTCGAACCTTCTGCTCAAGGGATGCTCAGCATTCCGTAAGAAGGCCACACTGTTTTACACAGCTCTAGTCGAAAGATTTTTATACTCCAAGCAGCAACCTTTCTCACTTCGTGTCTCACCTTCTTTCCTTCCTTCCCATTTATGAGAGCGTGCTCATGCCTCTTCCCTGTGACAGGTTTGCGCAGGCAGTGACCCGTGTCCTGCCTTCCTTCCCAGGCCGAACCCCTGAGCTCCTCTCCCCAGTCTCCACCCGGGGACTTGCAGGCGCCTTGGGACTCTCACTGCTGCCGCCTTTAAAGTCTCCTAAAACCAAGAATGGAACTTCGGATGTGGCCTGATTTACAAGGAAGGACTGTGAGGCCATGACCCATTGTTTAACTTAAGGCTGGCATTTCTCCTAATGCCAGAGGCTTTGCGTTCCTTTTCATTCTTTTAAGTATCCAGGTCACTTTGCTGGATGATCCTGGGCTTATAGTCAACAAAATCCTTAAATCTTTTTCACATGTACTTCTGGCAAGCTGGGTCTATCCCATGGATACTTATTGGCTGAGGGTGAGTGTGTGTGTGTGTGTGTGTGTGTGTGTGTGTGTGTGTGTGTGTGTGCGCGTGTTTTCAATTTATAATACTTTATATAATCACCATGTTCCTGATGTTTGGATTTTTGTGGTTTGTTTTCTTACCCTATTAGCTAATTTTGTAAATGGTAGTGACATGGAGAGAACTGTAGTTTAGTCAGTAATATTGTAGGTACTGGACATATTTGGGAGATCACTTTGTAAAGTATATGATGGTCTAACCACTATGCTCTACACCTGAAACTAATAAAAAATAATAATGAATGTAAACTGTAATCGAAAAATAAAAAGGATACTGTAGTTCATTCCCTTTAACGTGACAGAGTACATAGCCAGGGAGAAGGTGGCTGGGAGGGATGGTTGGGTGCTAGTATAAGATCCCGTTTTCTTTCTTACACACTAGAAGCGGAGGCAGGTCGGGAGGCAGAGAAATGTTAGCTGAGGGCGAGGCACGGGTAATGAATTCAGACGTGGACAACTTCATTCTGTGCAGTTCTATACTGCTCCATTTTTGCCTTGTGTACTGCTTTCAATTCCCTTCCACTCTAAAAGCAGGGAGAAGGTATTTGCCACTTAATCCTGCTCCTGAGGTGTCACGTGCTAGGATACAATTTGAGTTTTATAAACATTTGTCAAAGTTATCTCACATGTATAGTATCTGAGGAGCAGCGAATAATGGTGTTGTTGTTACACTTGGTGTTACATAAAGTATAAAATAAGTTAAGTGGGAAATAGATCTGACCAGTTCTAGCTAATATCCTGCACTGGCCCAAGTTCTGACCTGCCTGTTGATCAAGAAAAGGAACGGCTACTTGGCGTGAGTAGTTTAGTTCAAGAAAAGCTCTGAAATGGTATGAGAGAAAAGGCCTGATTCTGCTCCTGATCTGATTGAAGTTCAGGATTCTTGAACATACTAGTATGTGATGGGTTTTATTCAAGAATGCAGTTAATGCTGTAAAACCAGGTATGGTGTACTTGAAATCTGTAAATGATGGATGTACATTTGACCCTTGAACAACGTGGGTTAGGGACACCGACCCCCTGTGTAGCTGAAAATCTGCATCTAATTTTTTAATATGTTTTTATTGATTTCAGAGAGGAAGGGAGAGGGAGAGATAGAAACATCAATGATGAAAGAGAATCATTGATCAGCTGCCTTCTGCACGCCCCACACTGGGGATCAAGCCTGCAACCTGGACATGTGCCCTGACTGGGATTTGAACTGTGACCTCCTGGTTCATAGGTTAACGCTCAACCACTGAGCCACGCCGGCTGGGCTGCATATAATTTTTGACTCCCCCAAAACTTAAGTTGTCCCTCGATATCCACTGGGGATTGGTGCCTGGATCCCTTGCAGATAACAAAATCTGGGGATGCTCAAGTCCCCTGTACAGGGTCAGCCCTCTGCTACTGTGGACTTCTAATTCCTGATTAAAAGCAGTACAAGTATTTAATGGAAAAAAAGTCTGTGTATAAGTGAACCTGCACAGTTCAAACCCATGTTGTTCAATGGTCAACTGTTTATAAGGCATAACAGAACTGGCAGTCATGCGTTAATAAGTTACGTTTTTGACATTCACTGGGAAATGATCATGGACCTCACAGATGTGAGAGGGCTGGGACTGGGCTGCTCTGTATGTTGGTGCCGGTGGCACACGCCACCCACCCGGCCAACGGCAAAGTAGGGGCTGAGATCCAGCCCACACTCGGCTTACTGGAGTCTACTACCTGCTTTTCTGTCTGCGAGGTGGAGGCGGACAGAGGTTTGGCTTTTAGTAATTTGAAAAAAGGCACTGTGTTTGTGGGTGGTAGCCCTATTCCAGAAATGATTTTGTGTTTAAAAAAAAAAAAATTGATGTTGTCAACATGGTTCCGTACTGTGTTCACAAATGTAGTAATTTGAATCACATTCATTTTTCTGCATTTCCTAGGAAGTAATAAGAGTATTTGTCTGATTAACAAGGCTAATGGCTTATCTAAACTCAAGTTTGAACTGTTCATAAAATAGACCAGTTCTTACTATTATCACAATTTTAACTTTTTAAAAGATTTTGTTATTGGTTTTTAGAGAGAGAGAGGAAAGGAGAAGGGGGAGAGAGGGAGAGCGAGAGAACCATCAATCAGCTGCCTTTGGCATGCCCCACGCCAGGATGGAGCCCACAACCTGCAGGTGCACGGGACAATGCTGAACCAAGTGAACCACACTGGCCAGGGCCACAAGTTTGATTCTTTAAGCTACACATTTTTGTCTTAAGCAAGTGCCAATGCAAAGGATGGTCTTTTGAATATCGCTTTTAGACCGTCATCCAAAGTTTTTGGTTTCCATAGGTAATGAACTTTATTTTTCAGATTGTTTTTCATGATTTAAGGGCTTTTGTATGTTATGTAGTGAAGCATCCATCTCTCGACGGTGCCACATTCATCTACACCCCACTGCCCAGCACCCCAGTGGTCCAGAGGAGTCTGTGTTTCTGTAAAATGGAAATAATGGTTTTTCCTCAGGGGGTTGGTGTGAGGATTCGGTGAGATAATCCGTGGAAAGCATGTGTCGGCACATAGTTGGCTTTGATAAGTGGCGATTGGGGCCTGAGATACCGTATTAACTTCACTAGATTCAATTGCCGGTGTCGGAAGCTTAGCTTCCCCCACCCCCACCCCCGACAGTGTGTATATGAAATATTGGTGTCACACTTTCTCTACCTAATATTAGGTAAGGTTAGAAAATACAGCCATTTTCTTTGTTTCTTTCATTGTAATCTATAGAATTTACCTGCAGTGCTTTGGTGTATTTTTAAGTGAATATGTTTAAATTGCGATGCATTAGCATTACCTTATTCACTTTACACTTTAAGGTAGAGAAACACAAAATTGCGATTTATTTGCCTCTCACATGGAAGTGTGTGTTCAGTAAACACTGATGCAGGCCTGCAGGGTCCACAGAAATGAATCCAACAGTCTCCCGCCCCAGCCCAAGTGTGGTGTGGGAATCACACTCTGCGCTGGGACCTGGGTGACCCAGAGGCACGGGGGGTGGGGAGCCGGGGATGGAGCAGAGATGTGTGACCTGGATCTGGAAGAATCAGATGCTAGTGGAGAGTGGAAGAACATTCTAGAGTCAAGGCTCGCCTCCTCGCCTGCCGTTGTCAAATGTGAGCTACAACCCAAATAACACTTTCTTGAAATGAGGATGCAAAGGTATTTATTTATTATGTTTTTCCTGTTCTCCCACTGGCAGGGATCATAGAGAGTCGATTGAAAATAATTTTCATCTGTATATTAGACTAAATTATCATATTCAAGGACTAGCTAGGCAAAAAAAACGAAACACACACATCAAAACTAAATTGAGTATTTATAACATTTGAAAAGAGTTGTATTATATATTGATGAAGCATTTGCGTTGTGTAGAAATTAATTCCATAACTCTAACTAATGGACTCCTGAGTTTTACCCAGTTGGAATTTTCTTTCTTCTTGACTGCATCATGCCATTTTAATTTCTCTTTGGAGAGTTGGATGGCTGTAGCTCCTGGTGCAGCTTTCCCATTTTCAGTTGGCTTTATGTTTGCCTTGGAATGGTGGAATGGCGTCGTGGCCTTATTCATATACGCAGTATATACTGAGTGGCCAGATTATTATGATCTTTGAACGCATAATAATCTGGCCACTCAGTGTGTGTGTGTGTGTGTGTGTGTGTGTGTGTGTGTGTGTGTATTTTAGGGGTCTGGTGCATGAATTCGTGCATCGGTGGGGTCCAGCCAGCCTGGCCAGGGGAAGGGGCCATGGGCGGTTGGCTGGCCTGCCTGCTGGTCGAACTTCTGGTCGAGGGGACAATTTGCATATTAGCCTTTTATTATATAGGATACACACTGAGTGGCCAGGTTATTATGTGTTCAGAGATCATAATAATCTGGCCACTTGGTATATACACACCGTGGTCCCAAGGGAGATGGCGGCTGGCGGGGGAAATCTTATCCTTGAGTGAGTGATGTTGGTTCTCCCAGCCCCTTGGCTTCCTTTAGTCCTGGGGTCTGAGGAGGGGAGTCAGGGTGAGGGTCCGTAAACTTGGATGGGGGGAAAAATCGCATCTTCATTTTTACTAACTTCTTACTGAAATTTAACATCGCCTTCAATTATGAATGTAGTTATCAAACCCAGGAGCATTAGCAGCTCCTGTGACGGTAACATCAATAAAATCAGTTATTTTTATATTGCATTATAGTTGTTACACATTTCTTAAAAATGCTGTCTACCCTCATCATTACTTTGAATTAAAGCAGTTATTTCACTTGCTTTTAGGTCTTGTTAAATATGGTGACAAACACATAGTACTGTGTCATAATTATTTGGATAATTTTCTTTCAGTATAATGAAGTTCTGTTGTATTCCCCCGTGTTCTAGTTTTTGCATTTAAAAACCTTATTCTGAGAAGGGTCCGTGGGGGTCTATCAGAGGGGTATGTGAACAAAAAGTTTGGGAGCCTCTGCGTTGGTCCTGGGGTGCATTTCGGAGAGGACATGCCGACATTTGCTTAGGGAGGACTGGGAGGAATGTGGGGTATATAATTAAAAGCTGAAATACTGTCTCTCAGCCTAAGATGCCTACTGATCCCATACAGTCTTGCCTGTTGCCCCAAACTCACAGCAACACACAATTTAACACAACCTCAATAGCTCTTGTGGTCATGGTGTAAAATATGCTCACCACACACAAAAAAGGGTTAAACTACGTTCTCTATAGCCTTTAAAAAAATACACGAACCCATTCCCACCCAAAACTGGTTAAAATAAAAATAGCTTAGGCACTTAGAGGGGTCCATCTTCAGCTGTCTCAAAAAATCTTATAATCCAAAGGGACTTAGTCCCAGTGTTCCTGGGGTACTATTTTTACAGCATTCATTCCTTCTGCAAATACTTGTCGCACGCATACTTTGCACGGGCATTGCGTTGGGGATATTGCAGACTCATCCTGGTTCTCTTCCAAAATCTCCTTGAGATGTTTCTTCCTCAGCACCGAAAACCTTGAAATCACTGAAGTTTTCTGTTCAGTTGCAACCATTCACACACTGAGCAAATTTATCTTGCTGGGTGCCAGGCACTGTCCTAGGCACTTTGGACTATATTCGTGAGCAAAATAGACAACGATTCTCCTCTCTTGGAGCGTCAGTCAGTGCAAGCATGTGGTGTGTGCTTTGAAGTTTGCGGACTGTCCTGAACGTGCCTCGAAAGCTGCTTGCCGCTCCTGGACCTGCGTGGTGGTGTCACGTCTGCTCCTGTGGCTCCTTGTGTTCTGCTTCCTCAGCTCCAGTTGAGTCACAGCGCTCCTGCGCTGAGTGTGTAGTATTGCTGGAAAGTGGGGGGTGGGGAGAGGTGGGGGAGAGTTCTGTTGTCTGCAGGATATTTGGAAACGTGGTAAAATCTTTCAGTGGTTGGCGTTATCTGCTGCTGGCTGGTATAGATGACATTTGTGTCATTTATTAGCAGTTCTGTACTGATAGACATTTGGAATAATAACTAGCTCATTGCCTTTAGGTAGTGTTACTTTATTATTATTTTTTTAGTGGCTTAGAACCATTTATTTTGCCTGTGGTTTTGTGGGTAAGGAATTTGGGAAGGCCTGCACCGGGCAGTTTGTTGGCCTGGCTTCACGAGGGGGGCGGGCGGGGGGGAGGGCAGCGAGGTCTAGGTGATTCACTTCCGAGGTGGCATCTTTGCTCACATGTCCGTGTCTCAGCGCCCCTGGGGCTCAGACCCCAGGGCTGCTTCCTGTAGCTTGGCTTCTCCGTTACTGTTCCTTTCACAGAGGCTTGACCTTTTCTTACTCTGTAAACACGAAGGTAGCAGTAGGCTTTACTGGGGGCTTATTTCAGCATTGCGGCTGCAGAATTCCCCCAACAGGGTCCGTCAGCTCAGTGGGAACATTCATGGCGTCAGCTGGGGCAGGACTCAGGCCTGGCTTTCTCCTAATAGCTGCGACCTGCAGCAGCAAGAGTTCATCTCCATCTTTTTAAAGGTTATTCTGTTTCAGTTTCTGCTCCCAGATGTCCCTCCTAATGGACTATTTCTCTCCTGTCTAGTGAGCAACTGTGGGTTCCTGGTCATAATTTCTCCTACTCACCTCCTGCCCCACCACACGCACACAAGCACCTTCCATATTCTAATGTCACTAGGGGTGCAGGCAGTTTATGCAAAGGTTGGGATGCTCATCACACATTTGCCAAAAGGGGCTTATTAGTCAGCAGAGTTTGTGGCAACTAGCGTCAGGTAATTTGGAATTGGATCCCGAACAGGTTTAAAAAGTTGTTTTTCTTTAAGGCATTCCCATTGTGGGCAGTGTTTGCAGTGATGAAATGGATGCTGTAGTTATCAGAAAGGAGTGAGATGGTTCTATATGGGTTGACATGTCAGTGCGGTAGGCCCATCCATGACGATAAAAGTAAGTTACGGGGCACTGTGACCCCCCCCCCCCTCCAGTTTTTTGTAAAGGAAATTACCTTTTAATGTACACAAAGAACCACATGTAAGAACTACCAGACTGTTAACTGTGGATATTTCTGGGCTGGGACTATGGGTGACTTTATGTTTCTATGTTTTTTCTTTCTTCTACATGGTTGTGTATTAAGCTTAGTATCAGAAATGAAAGATGACCAACGGGTGCATTCTGCTGCTGGGATGTGAAGGGGATTATAGAGAAGTGGTAAAACAATCAGTGCTTGGTCTCCTTGGTTCTTGAGGTTGGCCCTTGCATGCCAAGTGATGCCACAGCCGGCCTCCTGACCTTGACTCCTGGGAGGGAGTCGGAGGCAGGGCTCAAGGCGTTCCTCTGTTCTGTCCCTTCCGCTCAGTAGCAACCTGCCCGCAAAATGTCTTGGTCATAAAACAATTGACCTTCCAGTTCAGCTCAGAGAAGTCAGCCCCTTTGGCCTCGAGGCAGCCTCGGCTGGAGCTGCCTGGGAGCCCAGGCCCCAGGGACTCGGGGAGCAGAGTGTGCGAACCAGGGAGATGGCCCAGAGGGAAAACCACATGCTGTGTTTTCCTCGTAAAACGGGTAGAGAGGGAAAGAATTCGAGAGCAAAGCCTACGTATGTTTCAAGTACACGGAGTGAAGCTAAGGTGCTGCCTGCGGCTGGTTACACAGGAGTCTCGGGTGTTTGCACATTGTACTGGGAAGTCAAGTTCCGGTTTGATTAAAAAGACCAGACCTGTGGCTTTGGTAGTGAGCATGCTTGTGTCTGGCCCGCGTGGTGCTGTTCCCAGCCTCGCGCAGAGCTACCTGGGTTCTGAGACACGGCCCAGCCACCGTGGGGACACCCTGCTTCCGGTGGCTGAGGCTCAGAGCCCTGCACTTGGCTCAGGGAGCTCTCTCCCATTCAGCTCCTTGGTGGGCGCAAAGCATTACCTTTCACTGAAGAAGAAAGGCCCCCCTGGAGGTCTGGCTGAAGCCGAGAGCTGTTTTCCACTGAGGTGGATTCTGCTAACAGGTGACCTAGGAGGGGTGTGAACCCAGGGAGAGGGTCGAGGCCACGTGCCGCTCACTCCAGCGGCCCCAGTCACTGAGGACTGGCACCAACCGGCCGCAGGCGCGGACCCTGGTGCAAGGGGAAGGAGATTGCCTTTCGAGAGAATTGGAGTCGTCTCTGAGTGGCACGTTTTACCTGTGTGTGAGGCACCTTGGAGACACTTGTGTTTTCTGGGCCTGTTGTTAGTCCTTTAGTGTCGCATGGGATTATAATCATTTCTCGTTCTGTATAACAGGGAACACAGGGGCCGGGAATAGTGTGTAAATAAGTCATTCAAACATGGATTCTACTTTGGCCCCTTCTGAACATTTTTTTTGATAAGACCTAAAATTTCATATAGTCCCTTTTTTTAGAGTGAAAAAATTGAGTCCATTTGGACTCCGTGGGGTCTTTGGTGGCTGGTTTTGTTCTAAGAAAAGCAGAATTTGGTAAATATATGTTATCCTGTTGCTCATAATAATTTATTTGAAATGTACCCCATACTGAGTTTGTATTTCTTCTTAACCTCCTGATCTACTCCTTCAGTGCTTGGCTTTCGTTCTGTTTAGTCATATGCGTATTTGTTAATTCCCTCTGTGGGTTCCCTGAAGGATGAGATCTATGTGTGATTTCCCTTTGTATTCCCCGCAGAATGTGGCATGAGGTTTTATATGGCAGGAGTGTGAACAGGACTCTTACTTTCAAGTGACAGACACCCGGTGTAAAATGGCATAAGAAACAGGAGATGTGTTGGCATCAGAGTCCCAGTTGCTGGCTTCAGGCGTAGCTGGATCCAGGTCCTCAACCCTTTCAGAGCCACCGTTGTCACCCTCTCTCCCATTCTCTCCCTCCCTGTCTTTGCTTCGCCTCCTCTGGAACTCTCTGGCATGCATTTATGCACAGTGACACCCGCAATTCCAGGTTTATATCCTCAGAACTCTAAGTCCAAAAGCAAGATTTCTCAGCCTGGGCACTACTGACGTTTTGGGCCAGGTAATTCCATTGTCTGGACTCCCCTGTGCATTGTGGGACGCGTGGCAGTGTCGCTGGCCTGGTAGCATCCCTTACCCTTCAGTTGCAACAACCAAAAATGTCTCCAGACTTTGCCAAGTGTCCCCGGGGGAGCAGAACTGCCCCTGCTTGAGAATCACTGGTCTCTATGATTAGCAAGTGTCTTTTTTCCTACTAAGCCCATAAAGCACCGAGGCCTAGGAGCCCTGGGTCTGGGTCGAGTTATGCGCGCACAGCCCTGGACTGACGCCGTGGTGGGGTGCAGGGGATGCAGGTGGGCTTCGTCCAGCGTTGCCTGTCCACTCGTGACCTGGGGCTGGGCCTGTGTGTCCCACCGAACCATTGGAATGGAAGTGGGGTGAAGTACTATTTATTATTAGAGGAAAGGGGATGGAGTTTATTCCTCAAGACCAAAACAAAAGATTAAAAAAAAAAAATCCCAAAGCAAAGCAAAAACCATGTGGCCCACCACAGGGACTGGGGAGTCATTTTGAATTGAGAGCAGGCTTGGTGTGGGAGAAAGAGGGTGTGCCGTGGCATCAGCGGGTGCTGTCCTGGCTCTTCTGCTCATTAGCTGGGTAACTTTGGGCTCGTCCCCCTCCCCCCACCGACCCAACACACACACTCTCAATTAAATCAGATCATGCCTGTGAAAACATTATTTCATAAGGTTTACATTGCAGTATCACATACAGTTATACATATCCTATATCAAGTGGCTTCACAGTTTGAAAACTCATGTACGGCCAGCACCCAGATCAAGAAACAGGACAGTCCAGAGCCCCTACAGGCCCCCTCCTGGTCAGTCATCCTCCAGAAATAATCACTGTCCTGCCTCCTAGCACCCTAGTTCAGTTTTGCCCGTTTTGAACTTTCGCAAGAATGGAAGCATACCAAGTGATTGTTGTACCTGTGTTTATTCATCATGATGTTTGAGCATCTACCCATGCTACTGCATGCAGAACATTGGCTTATACTCATTCTACATGCTTCCGGTTGTGTGAACTTGCCAGGTGCTTTTCAGTCCTGTTGTTGGACAGTGAGTGGGTTGTTTCTGGTCTTCAGCTGTGAGGAATGCCGACTGTCCCTGTTGGCAGCCAGCCATCGGGGAGTCGGGGAGCCAGGCACCCCTGCTGCGGATGCGCTGGGCCGGAATTCCTGGCTCCCGCACTAGGGCTTTAGCTGCTCTGAGATTCCCAAGGATGCCAGTTTTAGGGCATGAATGAGAACAGGTGAAAAAGACTCCTGCGTGTGCCGCCTAATAGCAGGTCCACATTCTCCTCCCTGAGGGTTGTGTCTGAGATTACTGATTTGGGTGTGAGCACACAACACATGGGTAACTCATTAGTTTGAAAATAAATTTTAATAAGTTCCATATGTTTGGTCCTGGTTGATTTTATGTAGAAGCAAAACAATATTGATGTGCAATGCTCTAGCTGATCTTACTGTTTTGTTTATAAATACACATGGTATGGCCAAATATTCCTTTACTGATGGTCTCTCTCTCAGTGACCGAATTTGAGACTGATGGTGGCGTGTATCCTGGAGAAGGAACCAGAGTTTTAGTCGATGGTTTCTCCTAGCACAGTGACGTGTTTTTATTCCCTGCCTGGTAGAAAAGGCACTCCAGTGTCCCCTTTCATAGATTTTGTAACATACATAACTAATATAGGGCTATTAACTGCTAGCTCATTGTATTTGTGTTTCTTAATCATTGAGAGATTATTTTGAAGTAAATTTTGATCAAAATGATAGAGTAGCCTTTTTTATAAGGCATTCTCTCTTAGGTAATTAATTAGCGGAGGCCTCTGAAATGCAGGGAATTTATTTGCAAATCAGATGTGCCTGTATCATCAGATATCTGGGTGGCGATGCTATATTTTTGTCTTTGATAGTTTGTTCACCTCTGCTGAGAGCATGGTCTGCAGTTGGGCTGCGTCTGTGCTGCTACAGCCTTATAATCCATCATTTTGGGGTGGGAGGGATGGTGAGGAGGTGGCATTCCTTACCTCAGGGCATGACAGAGGACAGGGATAAATCCGGGATTCTGCCCATTGGAACTGTGGGGGCTTCTGAATACTGGAGGGACCAGGGCACGCCACCAAGCCAGCTGCTTTGTCTACCCTGGGGTGGGCTATTCGTTCACTTTTTAAAATATTGGCAGTTCTGAAGTGCAGCCACATTTGAGTTGTGGATCAATACACTAGATGAAAGGCTTGGACTTGGAGGACTGATGTTCCCAGGTGGAACATTTCAGTGGTTTATTCCATGATTTCTGTTAATACTTATGCCAGCCAACCAAAGTGTTTTGACTTTTCAAACTTGTTTTAGAAAACATAAAATAATTTCGCAATCTTACAGCGATATCTTTTTCCACGCTTTCATTTCCTTTCTTACCTTCTCCCACTCTCTCTCGTTCACTCTTGCAGCTATGAAATAGCTTCTTATGTTGAATTTTAGTCTCATTGTTTTAAATGTTTGAAGAAATGTGTTGGTTTAATCCAGGGGTCCTCAAACTTTTTAAACAGGGGGCCAGTTCACTGTCCCTCAGACTGTTGGAGGGCCGGACTATAGTTAAAAAAAAAACTATGAACAAATTCCTGTGCGCACTGCGGGCCCGGGACGAGTCGGCTGCTAAGCAGGACAGGCAGCGGCACCCGGCGGGCCGGATAAATGTCCTCGGCGGGCTGTATGTGGCCCGCGGGCCGTAGTTTGAGGACGCCTGGCAAAGGCTATGGTGAATGTTTCGAACGGTTATTTTGGCGTGTGATGCTGGCTTTTGTGTTTGCATAGGCTCTTTCCATGTGGTCTGAAAGCTATGTTTATCTAGTGTCCATTTCAGAACTAGGGAAGCAGAATACTACTACTGTTTAACATGTGCTGAAAGATGCGGGTGAATGAGGGTGTGTGGCCCTGTGTTAGGGCCAGCAGTCATTAGCATTTCACATGTGCCTGACGCTTCCTCAGCCAGCTAATGAGCACATCTGATCTCTCTTTTGGGAAGATGTAACTTACTCATCAGACCCTGTGGCTAATTGTTAGGGCAAAGCAGGCGTCGAGGCATTAGTAGTAGCCAGGGCCGGTAGACAAGACAGACCTATCTACTCAGGACCCCATCTCCAGCTCACATTCTCTGCCTGGCTCATGTCTGTGTTCCAGCATCTGTCTTTATATTGAAAATCACATATTTAGACGTGTCTCTCACCTCCCGCACGGCAAGCCTCATCAGGACAGGAGGAATCGCGTCCTGTTCATTGTATGAGGTTTACATCTTTGTGATGAATCTTATCTCAACAAGCCGCACTGTTGGATATAAATGCTCACACGTGTCCTGTCTAGATACTGTCGGACAGGCGAGTAAGTCCTGAGCACTAGTAAGAAGAAACTTTCTTGAGCATTTTGTATGGCTAGAGGGAGGAAATACTTGGTTTAGTTCCCTCCCCTCCCCCCCACACACTATTTACCTTGTTTATCACCAACAAATAAAAAATAACCACCCATTACCAACATCAAAACATAAGGCTGTTCCTTCGAGGTGCTTGTTTTAACAACTCCTGGCAGTGAGAGAACACTTCCTCCAAGGGACAGAGGACAGTGTGGCCTGTCCTATTTTTGCAGTTTTGGAATGTTGTCATGTTAAATAACAGGGAAAAATGCTAGCATTTTAAGGACAAAATACGGGCTTCTTTAGATTAATTTACTGTTTATCTGTTACCAGTGGGCAGAAAAACAGAACGTGCAAGTGTAACGTGAAAAGACTTTCCATGTGGTTTCAGGAGCTCTGTGAATGCAATGACACCTCACAGGGTGTTTATAACCCTTTCAGATCCCTATGTCTTTAGAAAGAAAGTTGACCCAAATGTTTAAATAAGGACTTTATTTACAGAAATGAACGTTTCTGACTCTCTTAGAGTATCAATTTCTGGCTACTTAATAAAATACAATATTCACGTAAGCCCGCTGCTGAAAGTCCATACTGTACCGTGCATTTGTTGGTATGTGGATTAGAAAGAAACTTGTTTGGGTTGTGAAGTAAGTGCAGAGCTACCTTACAATGGAGCTTTAGTATAAACTCACATAGGTCAGCAGAGAGCAGTTCAGTAAAATGTTATGTCTAAACAGGGCCTCTTTATTATTGATGATTCCTTTTTGTTGCAGGTTGCAATGTAGAAGGAAATAAAACCAAGTTTCAAATGCTTGTTGAATTTATTCCAGTAAAATGTTTTTCAGATTCTTGTCTTTGCTTTGGTTAATTTTCATGTACTTTATCTGCTTATCTGCCGTCAGAAATGACGTAGACATTATTGCTGTGACTAAACTAAAAAAAAAATTTTATTAAAAGTACCCAGATCATATCAGTGGGAATAAATTCCACTGGCCTCAGCGTATTTGCCTATAAGGGTCTGTTTGTAAATATTGTAACTTTGAAGTGTATGTTCTTGTAGAGACTGAAGTTTGACCTTGAGGCATTTTTCAGGTACGTTTGCTTCTTTTGGGGGGTTGGTATCGTGTCCACCCCCCCTCTCCTTTATTTGTACGTATCTCTATCAGCTGCCAGCTCCAGCAGACCTGGCTCCGCCCTTGCTTATTCTGTCGCCTCCTCTCCCTTCCTGGAAGGGGGAGTGCTGGCTTCCCTGGCACCTCTGACATCATCCTTGCCTGCCTGCCCCCCCCCCCCCTTCTCTGCCTGAAATGTTGGTATATCCCAAGGTCCCATCTTTGCTCCCTTCCTTTACTTCCCCTTTTTCTCCTGTGTATGAGCTGTTGGCATCCGAATCTAGGTCTCCTGCCTCGGGCCAGGCCCATTTGTCTATCTGCCCACCAGAGGCCTTTACTTCAGGTCCCCCTGGTCTCACTCAACATGGACAGAGCAGAACTCAGTGTGCTGTCTCCCCAGACCCACTTCTCCTCCGTTTTCCTGTCTTGGGCCAGTGGCACAACCGTCCACCAAGAGGCTAGGCCTGAGCTCTGCAGGTATGTGCAGTCTTCAGTACGCTCACCTCCTGCTCCCAGGTGGTCGCCAAGCCCTTTGGATTCAGCCTTCCGGGATCTTGTATTCATCCTTTCTCTCCATCTTCAGTGCTTCGTTCTGAGTTCCGCTCCCAGCAGACCCCACGTCAATTACTCGGTACTCCATTCCCTTCCCATTCACTCATCTCACACCCTGAATCCCTGCCTCCCGGCATCGAGTCATACCTGGAAAAATGTTTGAAAATAAATGACGTGAATAACCCAGATCTCTCATGTAACAAGTAACAGTGCAGGTGAGTCGAGGACAGAGTTATAAAGAATGGAGAATTCAGGATTTCCTCACACGTGGGCATTACGCCTTCATTTTTCAGAAAGCAGCGCCCAGGTCTGTTCTGGTAAAGGGAACAACACAACGGATAGAAGTTTACACAATTGCACACATCTGGAGCCATTTTTTTATTTAAATAGTCTCCTAGCATACTCGAATGATTTATAGTGATCTTTAAACATTAGATTTTTAACTTTATGATTTATTGTTCAAACATGTTGGGCAGTATACCTTCAGATATTCTGAGATTGTTATATTCTCTGGTCAGGATCCCAGGGATTTTACTTACTAACCCCAGTTATCTCTTTACCCCCATTACACATGACTCACCAGAGCAGGGAGAGGCAGGCCCTGGTCTTGGACTGCCGCGTGTCATTTTAGGAACCTGATCACAGTGTGGAAGAAACTGGGCTTGGAAAAGCTTCCACAGCTCAACCCAGCCAAGGCACAGTGACCTCTTTGCAGCCCCGCTGCCCCTGTGAAGCGAGGCAACAACCAAGTTCTCTGCTTTGTGTCTTACTTGTGTCGGCGCCACTTATTACCGAGTCACCATAAACGCGTGTGGCTTCACACATTTTCTCTCCCCTTTGAGACATAATGGAAGACACATTACTCCAGATGCACCGGGTGACCCAGCATACAGACATGTCAGATATAGATATATATATATTTAAAATATATTTTTATTTACTTCAGAGAGGAAGGGAGAGGGACAGAGAGATAGAAACATCAATGATGAGAGAGAATCATTGATCAGCTGCCTCCTACATGCCCTCCACTGGGGGTCGAGTCTGCAACCTGGGCATGTGCCCTTGACCGGAATCGAACCCGGGCCCTTCAGGCCGACACTCTATCCACGGAGCCAAACAGCTGGGGCCAGAAATGTCAGTTATTTTAACAAACATCAAAAGACTGAATAAGCTTTGAATGTTCTGTTCAGAGAGGGGGGTCCGTGATTGGGAAGACTCAGGGGACTCCTGATAAAATAATTCCACACACTTGCTCAGAAAAGCGACGAGGTTCCTTACTTGCATAAGTTGGTTATTTTTTCTTTGAAAAACATCATTATTGTTTATTTCACAGATACAACTTTTAACTGAAAAATATTAATAAGCATTTTTTTTTCAAAGAGAGAAACTGAGGCTGATGTTGCTGAGGTCCTGTGGTGACTTGCTGGCAAAGGTGTGAATGAAACCTGACTCCCTGCCTCTTTCTTCTCTTTGTCCTGCCCTTTGTATTGATGAGCAATGTTGAGGCCTCCAGGCGATGTACAATTACTTGGCAGTAGAGGAGTGAGCAAGCAAATAGTGCAGACACATGCTTGATGTCTGTTGACATTTCATCTTATTTAGTATCATTTAGGTTTTATACTTCATAATTTTTAAAATAGAAAATATCCTTAAAGGTATTTTGACTCTTTTTGTTGTTGTTGTTAATCCTCACCCGAGGATATTTTCCCTTGATTTTAAGAGAGAGTGGAAGGGAGGGGGAGAGATAGACAGAGAAACATCGATATGAGAGAGACACATCCATTGGTTGCCTCCTGCACGCGCCCCCACCAGGGCTGGGAATGGAGCCTGCAACCGAGGTACATGTATGTCCTTGACTGGAATCGAACCTGGGGCCCTTCACTCTGCGGGCTGACACTGTAGCCACTGAGCCAAACTGGCTAGGGCTATTTTGATTCTTTTTATGATAAAATACCTTGAAATGATATATCATAATCTTTTATGGTAGAGACATTGTCTTTAAGATGTGCTTGATATGAAAAAAAAATCCTTTGAGTCATCGGGTTTTAAGGGATTATGTCATGAACCCAGAATATAAGCATACTTTTAAAATCTATTAAAACCACCACCATTTACTGTATTATATTGATCTTTGACCTAAATTGAAAAGGTGTGTTTTTTTTCCTTCCCTATAATGTTTTTAAAAGGACATTGGGCCTATGGGTATTGGACTTTAAATTGAATTATCTAACAGAAAGAAAGGAAACAAAATTGCTTTGGGTGTTAGGTCATGACAATAAGTAGGCACTTCCTATGGGAGGTTGAATCCATGCCTATCTTGTTTTAGTGTGTGGCTGATCGCAAAGGCGCTACTCACCGCGGCCACAGACTCCTCCTCTGTCTGCTGCTGCTCTGAACTCTGAGGGATCTCGTCTCAAGCTAACGATGAGAGGGTGTAGCAGTCGGGACCTCAGTAGCACACAAGAGCATTTTGTTCATTCTCTGATCGTGACTTTACCTTGAACCTAAAGGCTTTGGCGTCTCCATGAGTGGGAGCCCAGTGTGTTGCTGTGATAATGATGCCATTGTGGTTGCTTACTCCTTGATTAAAACCTCCACGCTCTGCAGTTAATACTATGCAACTACTAGGGAGTACAGGACTCGGCAATAAATTGTCAGTTGTTGTTGAAGAAAGTGATGTGACTTGAAGAAATGTTTTATAAGATCATTTCAGTCTTGTCTTGTCACCCTCATCCCAGCCATTTATTGTGGACAACTTTTCCAGGTACATTGCCATGAGATCTAGAGTCGCTGCATAGTGTTTTGGTGAGCTGCATTGGAGACAAAACTCTGGGGATGACGGCTTCTCCAGAGAGGACCTTTGGCTTTGCAGTGGCACCAGCCTGGGCTTGAATCCAAGGCTAGCCACGTTGGCTGTGCATCTGTGGGCCAGTTGACTTAACCTTGTGGGGTGTGGGCATGTGAATCTTCTAGAGCAGCCCCTCAGATGTAAGAGGTGCTTTATAAATACTACTAGAGGCCCGGTGCACTGATTCGTGCACCGGTGGGGTCCCTCGGCCTGGCCTGTGGGGATCGGGCCAAAACTGGCTCTCTGACATCCCCCAGGGGTCCTGGATTGTGAAAGGGCACAGACCAGGCTGAGGGACTCCACCGGTGCAAGATCAGGAGCCAGGAAAGGACCGTAGGAAGGTTCCAGGGCATGCCCAGCCCATCTCTCCCAGTCCCGATCGGCCAGACCCCAGCAGCAAGCTAACCTACCGGTCGGAGCATCTGCCCCGCAGTGGTCAGTGTGTGTCATAGTGACTGGTTGGCACTTAGAATATTAGGCTTTTATTATATAGGATTCCTCATCTCTTCCCTGTGAAAGCTGTGTATTTCGCACCCATGGGAGGGCAGACTTATTTTTCTAGAAGTTCGGTACACTGACAGTGAGACAAACGCCAGGGAAGGAGTGGACAGATTCCTGTGGGACCCTCCTTTGGTGCCATGTGAAGGAATGCACAGCGGAGCCGGGGGAGAGCTTGGTGTTGGCTCCTTGTGCCCGGGAGTGCCCACCACTGCGTGTTCCAATTAACACTCCTTCTTCTCTCTGCAGGTGCCCGAGATCATCAGCTCCATCCGCCACGCCGGGAGGATCGCCCGCCAGGAGGAGCTGCATTGCCCCTCGGAGTTTGACGACACGTTCTCCAAGAAGTTCGAGGTGCTCTTCTGCGGCCGGGTGACCGTGGCGCACAAGAAGGCGCCGCCAGCCCTGATCGACGAGTGCATTGAGAAGTTCAACCACATCAGTTGCAGCAGGAAGGCCGAACTTGACCTGGTCTCCCAGAACTCCGAGGCCAGCAGCCCTGCCGCGGCGCTTTCCTTCACGGATAAGTTCCGATCGGTGCTGCAGCCCGCGGGGCCCACGGAGCAGGGCCGCTGGCCCATGCGCAAGTCCTTCTCGCAGCCCGGCCTGCGCTCCCTGGCCTACAGGAAGGAGTTTCAGGATGGGACCCTGCGCAGTCACAGTTTCTTCAGCTCTTTTGATGAAAACGACATTGAGAACCACCTCATCGGTGGACACAATATTGTGCAGCCAACGGATATTGAGGAAAATCGAACTATGCTTTTTACGGTAAAACATCACCAAGCCTCGTGGTCATCCCCAGTCTTGAGATAAGAAAATCTGCTTTATTGCGCGAAGAAGCTTAGTACATTGCTTTTGGATTTATGTGCGAATCCGTGTATTTTTATACTCAATAATTCTTTTCTCAGGATAAAGTCCTTGCTTGAGTCCTAAGCCTTTAAAGTCATCAAGGGGAAAGAGAAAGAGAATCCATTTTCTCGTATAATTTTTATCTCCCCCAGCCATGCTTCTAAAGATAACTTTTCAGTGTAGAAGGAACATAGTTAGTATGTGTAAAAGAGGCCCAGAAAGGGATTTTTAAAAATGTATATTAATTTCAAGTCATCTGTTTCAACAAAATCTTTTTGGAAAATACTCCCTCCATGCTATTTTTTATTAATTTATAAAGCATTTATGCTTTGTTAATCCGGGTAATTGGATTTGGAGGTGACGTGATATTTGAAATTTATACCCGAACTGAAATATTAGTTCAGCCAACGGCCTACTCACTTTTTTCTAGAAGTTTGGGCCAAACGGCAGAACAGGAATTGGCAGGGAGGCTGTCCCTGGCAGGTGGGGTTGCCGGGTTGTGCTGTCCTCCCTGGGAGCCCCCTGGGTCTGAGCTAACGGGGTTGGAGCTGTCCCAGCAGGAAGCTGGCCTTGACCCCCCCTCTCTGTTGTTCCTTTGACCGAAGGCTGAGCAGAATTACCTTATATGTCTTGTCTTGTTTTTGTGCCTGACCCAGGGCAGGAGATGACTGAGGGGTAGGAGAGCTGGCTACTTAGTTTAATGCTGATGGCTGTCTGCAGGTTTACGATCAAGAGAGTGAGTCAGGGAACACAGGGCTGATTTCTTCCCGTGTTCATCATAGACCTAGTGTACTGAAGGGTGCAACTTGTGCTTTAATCTGTAGTTTTGAAAAATTTCTCTTGGAGTCATTGGGAAAGCTGCTCGGTGCATTTATTTTCAAGCACTTATTGTGTGATGGCTGCATACAGGGTCCCTTGCAATACACCAGAAATACAGCAGTGAACAAGACATGTGGTCTCCGCCCACATGGAGTTTAGATTCTGGAAAGAGAGACCAACAACTGGTTGCAAGTAATGATCTCATTACAGTTGGGATAAATACTGCCAAGATAAGCAGAGGGTGCTGCCAGAGCATCGGAGGGTGTGTGTGTGGGGGTGTTTGGGAGGGCTTCTTTGAGGAGGTGATTTTCACCGAGCAGAGGTTTCAGTGTGGACAACCAGCAGTGTGTCCTGGGTTCAGGGAGGTGCCGGAGCGGAGGCCCTGCAGGAGGGACGGAGCACGGACAGCAGGTGGCCATGGCGGGCTCCGTCCTAGAGTGGAGCCTGTTGTGCTGACTCACGTCAGTAAGACAGTGTTAAATTATGCTCATGTTCTAACTTTAAAAAGTCTGGTACGTTGTACAGGAATGCCTAACACATAGTATGTACTCCACACAGGGTAGATTATTTTAACAATAATTTTAAAAGACCTAGAAAAAAGTCATTAGAAAACTGCTTGGGAAGTTTTAAAAGAGAGCTTCTGTTTTCTGGAAGATTCACTTACATAGGAGCTGAGGCTTTGCTGCTAACTTTGGATATGTGGTTCCTCCATCTCAAGGAGGACCGCTGTCTACCGTAGGTGAATGCGCTAAGTTGTCCTGCACTACGCGATGCCCATAGGTTAAATGACAACCTTGGAAGCGATTTTCTACGGTGAGATAGTCAGAGTTTTATAGACACTTGCCCCTTTTAGTCTTTGTTTTCATAGGTCATGAGATGAGAAGGTTTGTGAGATAAATTTGAATTCAGCTTTCATGAGAAGCTGGTTGCTTTTTTTGTTTGTCTTTTAAGATTGGTCAATCGGAAGTTTACCTCATCAGTCCTGACACCAAAAAAATAGCATTGGAGAAAAATTTTAAGGAGATATCCTTCTGCTCTCAGGTAAGTTCAGCTGGGTTATTGGCTCAACTGCAGTGCGATTTTTACTGAATTTTTTCCCTATCTGTCCGTCAACAGAAGTGCTAAAGGTCACAAGATGTATGTGCTCTAAGTACTTGATTTGTGTTCTTGCATTTCTTCCTCCTTTACTTTGATATGTTAAGGCAAAATGTGAATATAATTTCGAAATTAAGAATTTTGTTTTTAGAAACAATAACCTACTGGAGAAAATAGGTCTACTTTTCTTTTTTTCAATTATTGGTGGTAATATTCCCAAGAAATGATTCTCATGTGTATATGTGTATGTCTGTGTGCACATTTTATATATATATATTCATACATATTTTTAAATAGATACTTACTTCTTCTTTACAAAATTAATAACTTTTTTGGGTACCAATAACATTTCTTCTTCTTTAAAATATAATAGCGATTATTTTTGAGGATGTTTTGCTCAGAATACTGTCTACTTGAGTTCTTTCTTGATAATCTCCCAGGGAGTTCCATAGATTTTGGAGAATTGATAAGTTATAAACGAGCTGTGCCAATTTTACTCAGGATCTTCCTCACAACTATGAGGTCACTCAAGACACTGTCTGACTATTTTTTAAACTCTGACTTCTCATTTCCTCACTTCCATTTTCTCTTAATAAGATGATGAAAATCTCATTGTTTGTTGATTTATAACATGATCTCCTTAAGGATTCAAAGGGATTTTTTTTTTTTTCCAAAATGTGGAACTAAAGAATGCTCCTCAATAGATCAAATAGGGGACCATTTACCAAGGAACAGTTTTTCCAAAGCCCGTCCCCCCGAGAAGGAACCTCCAGCATGTGCTGCCCTTGGCTGCTGGAGAACACTAATGAGCAGCCAGCGATGGCCCTGGTGGCCATGGGTCAGGAAATTCCTGATCGAACGTGAGATTCTCCGCAGATGTTTATCTTGATTTGCTGCTATTTCTATTGACATGTTAATGTTTAATGTTTGCTTTTCCCCGTGATAGTTTTATGATTTCCTCAAGTTTACATAATCGCCTGAACTTCCCGCTGTCAGCACTCAGACCTCCGCAGGCTGGTGCTGTCAGGAGATCCCACACATTAATGTCTATGGACCGTGTCTTATCTGTATTAAGGTGCCTCTTAGCTGATACGTTCACAAGTTTAGATATTAATATTTATTAAAAAGAGCTCTTAAAAACTACAGTGGAGCCCTGGCCTTAACACCTATGTTTAAAAGCTTCTCTTTTCTTTGTGATTTTAATTTCTGGCCCATTCTTCATACCAGTTTACTTCAGTATTTGCCCATTTAAAAACACACACATGTTTTTAAATCTTTTAACCTTTGTGTCTGTGTGTGTTGGCACGTGTACATGTACGTGTGTGTGCATGTGTGTGTACGGTTGTGTTTCTTCATTAATCTCTGGTCTGCTTTTGAGTTTCCAAGTAGCTTTTTATTCTTTAATACCTCAGAAAAATTCTCATGTTTCTGTGTCAACTTTTCTTTCCTTCCTATTAGTGCTAAAATGAGCATTAAAAACTCCGGCTTTGAGATCTTATTGGGGGAATAATCAGAGTAGCGTCTGAGAAGAACAGGGTTCATCATCATATTGAGAGGGGTGTTTAGATGTTTACCTGAAATAATAAGTGATGGTGCCCTTTCACGTGGCGTGGTGTAAATTTGCAGTTGCCTTCCTGGCAGCGATGCTTCTTTCGGATTCAGCTCAACGTTCCTTCCTCTCTCCTGCCTCCGACAGGGTATTAGACACGTGGACCACTTCGGGTTCATCTGCCGGGAGTCTTCGGGCGGCGGCCCCGGCTTCCATTTCGTCTGTTACGTGTTTCAGTGCACCAACGAGGCTCTGGTAAGCTGGGCGGGCAGCTCCCAGGTGAACCCTTAGCGACGAGGACTTTGAACCTCACGGATTTTTCTTTCCTCAGCAAAACCGCAGTCTCGTTGACATATTGTTACTTGGCTTTGCTACTCTATCATGACTATTTAATTAGCACGTATCTTAGAATCACTTGGGTGTGCATTTTCAATTTTCATTATTTTTAAAGAACTGGCTCGCCTGCACCCCCTGGTTTAGCAATTTTAAAATGTCACTTTGGACTTTTGATCAGAGGACTTGGCTTTTTCACTCCATATTTAATTTGTGTTTAATTTTTCTCGTATCCCCTGGAAGAGCCCTGAGCATCTGGGTGGTGTTTCTCAGTTGGTAATCCTGGCAGTTATGATTGTCACCTGCCAACCTGTGACTCAGGGTCCAGAAAACTCTTAAAATACCAAGTCTTCCCGCCGAGTTCCGCATGCGGAGCCCGCTCAGGTTAAGTGGACCTTTCGCTGAATACCGTCTCTCTCCTCTCTGACCAGGTGGATGAAATCATGATGACGCTGAAACAGGCGTTCACGGTGGCTGCTGTGCAGCAGACGCGAGCGCCAGCCCAGCTGTGCGAGGGCTGCCCCCTGCAGGGGCTGCACAAGCTCTGCGAGCGCATCGAGGGTGAGTAGGGCCCCCCAGCAGGAGGTGAAGGCCCGGGAACTAGATGATCTGCACTCGCTGACAGGTTCTGCCTGACGGAGCCTTGTATTAGTCACTGGGTTGTCCGGCGTGCGGGGAATGTGTTCCCTGCATCAGGTAGTGGTCACTGGGTTGTCCTCCGTGCAGGGAATGTGTTCCATGTGTCAGGTAGTGGTCACTGGGTTGTCCTCTGTGCGGGGAATGTGTTTCCTGCGTCAGGTAGTGGTCACTGGGTTGTCCTCCGTGCAGGGAATGTGTTCCCTGCGTCAGGTAGTGGTCACTGGGTTGTCCTCCGTGCAGGGAATGTGTCCCCTGCGTCAGGTAGTGGTCACTGGGTTGTCCTCCGTGCGGGGAATGTGTCCCCTGCGTCAGGTAGTGGTCACTGGGTTGTCCTCCGTGCAGGGAATGTGTCCCCTGCGTCAGGTAGTGGTCACTGGGTTGTCCTCTGTGCGGGGAATGTGTTTCCTGCGTCAGGTAGTGGTCACTGGGTTGTCCGGCGTGCGGAGAATGTGTTCCCTGCGTCAGGTAGTGGTCACTGGGTTGTCCTCCGTGCGGGGAATGTGTTCCCTGTGTCAGGTAGTGGTCACTGGGTTGTCCTCCGTGCGGGGAATGTGTTCCATGTGTCAGGTAGTGGTCACTGGGTTGTCCTCCGTGCGGGGAATGTGTTCCCTGTGTCAGGTAGTGGTCACTGGGTTGTCCGGCGTGCGGGGAATGTGTCCCCTGCGTCAGGTAGTGGTCACTGGGTTGTCCTCCGTGCGGGGAATGTGTTCCATGTGTCAGGTAGTGGTCACTGGGTTGTCCGGCGTGCGGGGAATGTGTCCCCTGCGTCAGGTAGTGGTCACTGGGTTGTCCGGCGTGCGGGGAATGTGTCCCCTGTGTCAGGTAGTGGTCACTGGGTGTCCGGCGTGCGGGGAATGTGTTCCATGTGTCAGGTAGTGGTCACTGGGTTGTCCGGCGTGCGGGGAATGTGTTCCCTGCATCAGGTAGTGGTCACTGGGTTGTCCTCCGTGCGGGGAATGTGTCCCCTGCGTCAGGTAGTGGTCACTGGGTTGTCCTCCGTGCGGGGAATGTGTCCCCTGCGTCAGGTAGTGGTCACTGGGTTGTCCGGCGTGCGGGGAATGTGTTCCATGTGTCAGGTAGTGGTCACTGGGTTGTCCGGCGTGCGGGGAATGTGTTCCATGTGTCAGGTAGTGGTCCTGGGTTGTCCTCCGTGCGGGGAATGTGTTCCCTGCGTCAGGGATTGTGCCAGGTGCGTGTGATTCGAACATAGTGGCTGTACCATTTTACACTCCCATCAGCAGTTTCTCCACATCCTTGCCAACACTTGCTGCTTTTTTTTAATTTTAATTTTTTATTTTTATTGATTTTTACAGAGAGGAAGGGAGAGGGATAGAGAGTTAGAAACATCGGTGAGAGAGTAACGTCAATCAGCTGCCTCCTGCACACCTCCTACTGGGGATGTTCCAAGGTACATGCCCTTGACCAGAATTGAACCCGGGACTCGTCAGTCCGCAGGCCGATGCTCTCTCTATCCACTGAGCCAAACCAGTTAGGGCTGTTTTTTTTTTTTTTTTTTTTTTTTTTTTAAAATAACCATCCCAATGGGTGTGAAGCAGTATTGATTTCCCCTTTTAAGTGAGATAAATGGACAGTTTTCATCTTAAGGTGTTTGAAGGTTCATTTTCGGGCTATGTGCTCTTTAAAATGAATCAAAATGATTCTATTTTTAACAGTGTTTTCCTGGGTTGTTACTATTTGCTGACATTGTACAAGACATATCTGGGAACAAGAAAAGCTGGGCTTTATCTAGAGATCCCATCTGAGAGGATCATAACCCCTTCCTTGGCGGTTTCCAAGATAAGGTGAACGGTGACGGAAGTGCCCCCAGGAGCTGATTAAGGGGCCCGCAGTGACTTCGGCCTGGAAGATGAAGCAGGTTGTGACCGTAGGCACTGGGGGGGTCCCAGAGTCCTGCCTGGTAAAGTTGGCTTCGCTCTCAGAACGTGACAGCTGAAGAGTGTAATCAGGGTGGGAATTTAGCAGCTGCAGTTTGGGAGTTATCATTTAATTCATCTTTCACCTGATGAGACCCAAGCAAAGCAGAAAGCGGTGCTGATGTGTAAACCTCCCTCGTGTAGGCTGGGGAAGGTGCGCTTTGCCTGCACGATGGGCGGGTGCCTTTCCGGAGTACAGAGGCACTGTCAGAGGCGTCCTCCACGGGGGAGGGGCTCATTACTTTCTGAACAGCCGGAGGCCCTCGCTGTTTGCTCTGTTGCATTCTAATCAGTACAATGAAGTGAGTGGTTTATTAAAGCTCATGCATGTTCCCGTAAGAGTAGTTCTAATGGGAACGTATTGTTTGGCCGAGAACTCCATAAACTGCAGGGAGGGCCAGTGACATGGCCACAAAAACAAAAGACTTCAAGACTGCGTTGTGTTAACTGATATAGCCACGTTATTCCCCGGAATGTATAAAATACAATAAATAGTCGTGGCCAGTTTGGTTCAGTGGATAGAGCAGCAGCCCACGGACTGAACGGTCCCGGGTTCTGTTCCCTTCGAGGGCACGTACCTCAGTTGCAGGCTTGATCCCTGGCCCCAGTCGGGGTGCGTGCAGAAGGCAACTAGTTGATGTGTGTCTCTCAGATCGACATTTCTCTCTGTCTCTTCCCAACCTTTCCACTCTCTCTAAAATATCAATGGAAAAATATCCTCAGGTGAGAATTAACAAAAAATAAAAATAAAATACAATAAATAGGTGGCACACATTGACGACCTTGGCCACCCACTCTGAGGTGCACTTACAGCACGTGAGAGGTGCAGGCGTGCTCGGGTTGGGTTTGAATTGTGTGCCACGGCTCGTAGTGTTCACATAGTGCCGTGGTCGGCAAACTGCGGCTCGCGAGCCACATGCGGCTCTTTGGCCCCTTGAGTGTGGCTCTTCCACAAAATACCACAGCCTGGGCGAGTCTGTTTTGAAGAAGTGGCATTAGAAGAAGTTTAAGTTTAAAAAATTTGGCTCTCAAAAGAAATTTCAATCGTTTTACTGTTGATATTTGGCTCTGTTGACTAATGAGTTTGCCGACCACTGACAGTGTTTTGCTTATCTTAAAGCTTAGAGGAGCATTTTCAGAATCACTAGAATGAATTGTGCTTTCACTAAAAAGAAAACAAACAGTTGAACGGAGGCTTCCCTTTGCGAACTCGCCTCGCCCCGGCTGAGCCAGGCCATGCGTCAGAGCTCCCGGGAGAGAGCCTTTTCCGCAGTGACAGCGTGAAGGCGGGCGCCCCCACAGGGGCTGCGGGTTGTGGTTTGGGAATGCCCTTGACTCTGGTTACCTTTTCCTTGCCTCCCTTCCCCCCTCTAAAGCCTTTTGGCATCACGTGGGGAGTGCGCCACCTCGCTGCAGAAACCACCCAGGAGGTGCTGAAGGTGGTGCGAAGCCACGGGGAAGGTGTGGGTAAAGGGACTGGACCGGGGTGGGCCCCCTCTGCTTTGAGTTAGTGGGGGCAGGAAGGACCGAATGCACCAAGCCATCCTGAAGACAAGGATGAAACTTGGCTAAGGATCTCTTCATGCCTGCTGAGTATGAAGAATAGTCTCCCTCCATGATTTCACTCAAGACGGGGAGAGCATACAATTGCTCTAACTCTTCTTAGCGCTTGGGTTTCTCTCCACCTGGGGATGTCTCATCAAACAATACAGTGTGTCCACTAGGATGCTGACACTGTCCGAGACATCTCCATATGCAAGGAGGAGTGTTGGTTAATGATTAGTGAGGGCTTATGTTACTGTAAATTTCAACACCATTTTGATTCAGCATTTAAGGTGTTAGGACAGTAAAATCAACTATTTGTCTCCCTGCCTTCAAAGACCTGACATCTTGCCAGAGGAGCACCTGAATTTGCTGACAAAACCCATCTGTCCTTGCAGCACTCTTGCCCACCTGTGAATTATCTCCCTTGGTATTGACGCCCTCATGTGTCAGAGCACCGAACTCTCCCGGCAAAAGGGAGGCAGCGAGGGTTTAAGAGTGATCTCCAGAGGCAAACAGACATGGCTCAGATTCTAAGTCGGTCCCTTACTTAGCTGACGACCTTGGACAGAATCCTTGACTTCACCGCACCTCAGTTTCTCCATCTACACCTTTGATTACTAGAAGTAGTGCCCACTCCAAAGATTATTCTGAGGATTAAATGAGATATTGCGTGTAGTATTGAGTGAAGTGGCACAGTAATCACTGAAGAAATATTGGCCAAAAAAGGTGGGAGGGACTTCCCAGAAGCTGAGAGGGCTGCAGCAGTGTGAGTAGGGGCTGTAGGAGGGAGGAGTGCGGGGCAGGCTTGGCTGCTGTCGGCTCCTGACCTTGGACAAGTCACCTGTCTTCTCTAGACCCCAGCAAACTCACCTGTCAAGCAGGCATGATTTCCAAGTTCCTGGTCCAGGTTTGAGGGTGTCCCCTCTTAGTTGTATAGGTGCATCATGGCTCTCGGGCTCTGGAGGACAAGGCCAATCGCCTGCCCGGGGCTCACTCTTGGGAGGAGAAGAGAGTGGCAGGTGGGTAAGGAGAGGTTATCCTTGGAATAAAAAATACAGGCATCCCTGAGATGTTACGGGTTCAGGCCGGACCACCACAATACAGCAAATACCACAGTAAAAACATGAGGCACACGATTTTTTTGGTTTCCCATGCATATAAAAGTTATATTTACACTATATTGTGTACTAGCATTATGTCTGGAAAAAAAAACACAATGTACATACCTCAATTAAAAATACTTTACTGCTAAAAAATGCTAACCATTATCTGAGCCTTCAGCAAGTTGTAATCTTTTTGCTGGAGGTTGCCACAAACCTCCAGTTTGTGAAAAATGCAGTATCGTCGGAGTGCAGTGAAGTACAATGAAACGAGGTATGTCTGTTACGCGCAGTGGTTGTTCTTGTTGTGGTTAGGTCAGTAAATCCTTTCGTTCTAAATCTCATCGTGTGGAACCTTTATCTCTGGCACCAAGGAAAGGCAAAACAGGGTCTGAGCCATGTCCGTGTGGAGAAAGAACTTTCTTAAGTATTGACACTAATGGGCACTAAAACGATGGCTTTATTTTTATAACCTTTTCTCAGAATCCTCTGTCATGGTTATTAAATTGTCTTAAGAATGTTAATAAGCAAGGGGTGGGAAGAGGAAAGTGGTTAGCCACATGATTCACTTTTATGTGCAGGAGTATAACATGCAAGAGAAATATGTTGGTCAGTTTTCAAATGGAGTAGTAGTTATTTCTTCTTAAGAAAAGATATCGAGAGCAAATACCATGAGAATTTATCATTTTCTTTTTAAAATTGGTTTGAGAGAGAGAAACATCCATCTATTGTTCCACTTATTTATGCATTCATTGGTTAATTCTTGTATGTGCCCTGATTGGGGATCGAACCTGCTACCTTGGCATACTGGGATGGTGCTCTAACCGTTGAGCTGCTGGGCCAGATTGAGAATTTATCGTTTTCTGAGGACAACGTTCTGATTGTGTGAGGGGTTTTAACATGGAGCAGTGGCCAAAAAGTAATTTGGAACCACATAGATCTGAGGTAGAGTTCAAGGTGGTGGTTTTTGGAAATTATATAAACTCTCTGGGTCTCAGTTTCCTTACCTGTAAAATGTGGATAATAAAACCCTATTCATTAGATTGTTCTGAGCATGGAATGATATGATGGAGGCCTGATGTTTAAGAGGGTGCCTGGTCCATGAGGGCTCAACTAAAAACTGTTAGTTGTTGTCATTGTCATTATCAACTTTATTGGTTAGGATTTCCATAAAATTTTGAAAGCCTGCAGTGGGTAGGTAAGAATGTCAAGGGAATGAGTATAGAAGTGTTCACTCTACCTCATAACTTTTATGTGTTTTCATCACTCTCTCTCTCTCTCTTTTTTTTCTCTTAATAGGAATGAATTCTTCTAAAACCAAACTAGAACTCCAGAAGCACTTGACAACGTTAACCAATCAGGAGCAAGCAATGGTTTTTGAGGAGGTGCAGGTACAGTTGGCGTGTGCATTTCCATGTGGGAAGAAGAGGCAGCAGCCCTCTTGTGAAATGTCATTTATAAGCAACAGGAGATCAGAGCTGTCACAGCCCCAGGGAAGTGGCTCCGAACTCCGCTTGGTTTAAGCTTGAACAGCCCCGTGGAAGGGCCAGGTCGGAATTGCAGATTCACATCGGGTCTTGGTTTTCAAGTGAAAACAACAAAACCAGGGGAGGGGGGAAGTGCTCTCTTAAAAATACCATTTCAGAGTGAGAGAAATTATGATGTGGAAGAACCTCAGCCCGGGGACCGAGACCTGGACTCCCGTCCCTGAGCGCTCCTCTGCTCGGTACGCCACCATGATCAATCGGTGGGAAACCTCTGCCACCCTTCTCCGTCCGGAGTTTGGCTCCAAGTAGGGAGTTGCAGGAGATGTTGTTTTCCCCATGAAATTGAACATTAATTGTTCCTCCTGTCTTATTATTTTTTTGGTTTGAAAATAAATGTAGATGATGTGGTCTACTTAGAACTGTATACTATGTCAAACCTAAACAAAATAGAGAAAAAAACCAAGCTTGTGGGCTTTCTACGTCAAACCCGGAGACTGCTCTCGTCCTTGCGTTTAGATGCCGTGTATCTTGGGGAAACCACACTGCGTGTGCCTGCACGCCTGTGATCTGTTCATTCTGACTCTTTTTAAAATATATATATATTTCTTTATTGATTTCAGAGAGGAAAGAAGGGAGAGAGAGATAGAAACATCAATGATGAGAATCATTGATTGGCTGCCTCTTGCACGCCCCCTACTGGGGCTCAAGCCTGCAACTCGGGCATGTGCCCTTGGCCAGAATCGAACCTGGGACCCTTCAGTAAACAGGCCAATGCTCTATCCACTGAGCCAAACTGGCTAGGGCTCATTCTGACTCTTTAATGAGCTCATCAGAAATGTCATGTCTGCTGTGGCCCAGGGCATTTTCTATGGCTTTCTGGCATTTTTCTAGGGAGTTAAGCACATCAAAACAAAGAATAAATATCTCCTTTTGAGGGGGAGGAGAGCGGCAGGGGTCCTGCAAATGGAGGGGTTGTTAAACCACAGGAGAAGGCTCCAGCCTCCCTCCTCGCTGGGGGAAAGGCTCAACAGTTCGGGCCCGTGGTCTGTTTTCTGTGAGTGTGAAAAAGTAACCACCTGTTAAAGTTCTCTTTATCCCCGTTCTCCTCCTGTGTAAGGTTGGCATATGTAGTAGAAGGATAGCATAGAAAGGTTTCCTCTCTTTCGTAGACAGCTTAGGATGTAATTTTCATGACTTTTGATTGGCTTTACGTTTTTCTCGATTTCCTCCGAAGCCACTTGAGACACACCACTTTGTTTTCTCTTAAAGGATCCTTAGAGTTCCAAGTACACAGTATGCTTAGACAGACTTAATGTGATTTGTATGTGGAGTTCATAAATGGGTAAATGGATAAATGGATGATAATTTGCTTCTGATTATTAATGCACTTACAAAGTGCTATCAAGTCACTTTGGGGAGCATCCTTCCAGCCAGCATAGAAGAGGCATATTCGCCCTAATGTGAGTTTTCTTTTTTATGTAGACATCACTGTGTATGTAGTAGCTTTCCCCAAAACAGTGCGATGCATCAGGACAGGAAACCCTGAGTACATATGGCAAAGAGGCTGTAGAGAAAAGCGGTGACACAGTTTTACTTTTAAAAAGTGCACTCGGCCGATGTGGCTCAGTGGATTGAGCGTCGTCCCACGCACCAAGAGGTCACTGGTTCCATTCCTGGTCAGGGCACATGCCTGGGTTGCGGGCTTGATCACCAGTGGGGGGTGTGCAGGAGGCAGCCGATCGATGTTTCTCTGTCATCGATGTTTCTATCTCTCTCTCTCCCTCTCCCTTCCTCTCTCTCTAAAATCAATAAAAACATTAAAAAGAATAGTGTACTCAGTTAATCTCCCAGGGCCCCTAGAAGACTAGTTTTTCTGATCGGTTAAAGACCAAAGGGAAGTCATGGGTTAGAAAAGCCAGCTCAGACTTTGTCCTCCATCACTGTATACTTGAATGATACGATTTGACATGATCTTTTCTTCATTCTAATGGCTTATTGATTGTCTTGATGAATTATTTCCTCAATGACCATTTGTGGTTTTTGTAAAACATTTTATAAACCAAGTCATTGGTTTCCTTTTAGGTAGCAGTGCCTGCTGATGTGTTTGAAAAATCATACATTTCAAAAACAACATAAGGAGAAGGTGGCTTTGTGGTGTCACGAGTCCTCTTATAAGTAGAGTGGCTCATATTTTCCTCCACACAGCCCTTCCTGGAGGGTGGTTTGTTCCTGAAGAACTCTCCCATGGCACACTTCCATAAGACAAATGTCATTATTATTAAAATGTGTGGCATGTGATCACCTAAATAATTACTGAAGTATACGCAATCATGTTCTTTTGTAAATAAATGCTTAATCCTGTATAATAAAGCGGTAATATGCAAATTAACCCTCACTCCCTCACAAGATGGCTGCCTACGACCAGGCCAGGCTGGCAGGGGGATTAGTGAGGGACAACCAAATGACTGAACAGCAGGCTGCGTGGGGCGACCAGGCCAGTGGGGGGGCCGTGAGGGGTGACCAGGCCAGCAGGGGGCCACTTGAGGGTGACCAGGTCGGCAGAGGGGGCGTCAGTTAGGGGTGACCAGGCCAGCAGAGGGGGGCAGTAAGAGGCGACGAGGCTGGCAGCGGGGGGGCAGTAGGAGGCGACCAGGCTGATGAGGGGGCATTAGGGGCGACAAGGCCGGGGGGGGGAGTTGGGGGCAATTAGGCTGGCACGGGGGGGGGGGGCAGTGAGGGGTGACTAGGCTGGTGGGAGGGCAATTGGGGGTGACCAGGCTGGCAGGGTGGGGCAGTTAGGGATGACCAGGCCGGTGGGGGGGGGCAGTTAGGAGCAACCAGGCCGGCATGCAGAGGCAGTGAGGGGCGATCAGGACGGCAAGTGGGGGGCAGTTAGGGGCAACCAGGTAGGCAGGCAGGTGAGCGATTAAGAGCCAGTGGTCCAGGATTGTGAGAGGGATGTCCGACTGCCTGTTTAGGCCCGATCCTAGGGATCGGGCCTAAACAGGCAGTCGGATATTCCCGAGGGGTCCCGGATTGGAGAGGTTGCAGGCTGGGCTGAGGAGACCCTTCCCTCCCCCCGTGCATGAATTTCGTGCACCGGGCCTCTAGTGTAAAGTAAAATGAACCCAAACAGAACCATGAAGAAAGAGAGATGAGTAGTTATCGTGCAGATGATGCTGGAGATGATCACTGCTGTAGACACGCTGACCTGGGACCAGTGGTCGCCGGGGCTGTTAGCCTTCCTCTTTCTAGGAGGAGTCCTGACGACACGGCACAGCCACATTTCTGTCTGTGGTCTGTTTGAGACGTGCACATTTCGAACATTTCCAGCTGGGCAGGTGTGACGGTGACTCCCAGGGTCTTGCTGGCTGGCGTCTCAAGCAGCCACGCTGCTGGCGGAGGTGCCATGTCCAGGCTGGCTCTCTTAGTCTGAGAAACTGCGTTGAGGCCCAGGGAGGGCGAGGGAAGGAAATGTCTCCAGATCCAATTCTCTTCATCTGAGTGAGCGTATTTCAGGGGATGACTGCACTCATACTGAGTAGATAAACCAAGTAGATGTACATCCAATAGATGTCCATGATGGGTTAAATAACACGGCTTTTCACCAGTTAAAAGACTAATGGATAGAGGAGCTGTTTTTCACTTTGTAAAGAAAATGGATCACCTCCTTTGGATTTCCTACGGTCTTAAAATGATTTCTTATAGGATTTGATTGTCGTTTTTATAAAAGGTGTCAGAGTGCCCTGTCCTGGTGAGCGCGGCCGTTTTTAGTCATTTGCTCCAAAGACCATAGGCGTCCTGAGCACTCTGCGTTCATCAGTCAGCGCTGGGAATTTGTCTTTAATTGCATTTACCACCAGTTTATAGGTCCCTCATAGAGATAAGGTTAAGACACATGTAACAAAGTTGACTTTGTTACTTAACAGGCAATTCATTGTTTTTTATTATTGTTGTTTTAAAACGTTGCAGTGTAACATCACTGGAGGAAAGCGCACAAGTCAGTGGTGGGTAGTTCAGGGGATTTTTTACAAGTTGACCCATCTGTGCACTGGCACCAAGACTTTAAAAAAGCAAGAGCATTGCCAGTTCCTCAGAACCCCCCTGGTACTGCCCCAGGCAACCCCCGCCCCGGCTCCTGACACCGTAGATTAATTTTGAACAAGCAAGTTAATTTTTGACTGCAAAGTGATGTGACCCAGCTTGATTCCGCACTGTTCTCCCCTGACTTGTCTCTGACTCATGAAATCACCTTTTGGAAACAAGGATTTGCCACGAGGGAGGATGGTGACATCACGTGGGAGGTAGGGGGAGAAGACACCTTGCTCATCGTTTAACTCAATGGAATGGCAGCCCCTACCCGTGTTGTTTTAAGGAAGGGTTTATTCTCGACCTTGTACGCCACCATGAAAACGCGCTTCCGGCTCTGGTGACTTTTCTGTGATGGTTAATGAGCCCCGTGACGCGGCCTCGGGTTCTCAGCTTCAGTTTCTAACGCGCAGCAACTGTGCTCAGCCTTCCGAATAGTTTCTGTCATGTAGACTTTGAGGAAAAGAAAATGCATTCATAATGCTCTTTATTCCTGCATTCTTAGCCTTCTTTTTTTTTTGATATTTTGATCATGAAGAATTTTTCAAAGAAAAATACACATTTTCTTGTGAGAGCAGCCGGAGGTTTGAATTAAAAGATGCAAGAAAAGAAAGAGAGGGTCAGCCCTCACTGCCTGCGCCTGCTGAGGGGCCTCGTGTAATTCCTTTCTGCTCCTCTTTGCTGCACTTAAAAAAAAGGACTTTATTCTTTAGAGTGGTTTTAGTTTTTCAGTAAATTGGGTGCAAAGTACAGAGTGTTCCCATGTAAACTCTCATCTCTGTGCCTCCCACCCCGGCCCGTTTCCCCTGTTAATAACATGTTGCCTAAGTGTGGTACATTTGTTACCATTGACGAGGCGTTATTATTCACTAAAGTGCATAGTTTACTGGGGTTCACTCTTGGTGTTGTACATCTGTAGGTCTGACAGATGTATAAAGACATGTGTACACCGTTACGGTATCATCCAGAATTGTTTCATTGTCCTAAAATTCCTCTGCGTTCTGCCTGTCCTGCCCTTCCTCCTCCCTCCATCTCCAGTCCTCAAACCACAGGCAACCATTGACCTTTTTACTGTCTCTGGTTTTGTCTTTTCCACATTGTCGTATAGTTGGAATCATGCAGAATACAGTCTTTTCAGATTGGCTTCTTTCACTTAGCAGTAGGCATTTAAGGTTCCTGTCGGTCTTTTCATGGCTTGATAGCTCTTCTTTTTTTAGTGCCGAATTATATTCCATTGTCTGGAATGGAACAGTTTATCCATTCGCCTACTGAAGGAGGACATCTGGGTTGCTTATAACTTTTGGCTATTATAAATCTGCTATAAACATTTATATGCACTTTCTTAAAAAATATTTTTATTGATTTCAGAGAGGAAAAGTGAGGGAGAGAGGGATAGAAACATCAATGATGAGAGAGAATCATTGATTGGCTGCCTCCTGCACGGCCCCTACTGGGGATCGAGCCTGCAACCCTAGGCATGTGCCCTTGACCGGAATCGAACCCAGGACCCTTTGGTCCGCAGGCCGACACTCTATTCACTGAGCCAAACCGGCGAGGGATATATGCAGGTTTTTGTGTGGACATAGATTTTCAACTCACTGGGGAAAACTCTAAGCAGGGCAATTGTATGGATTGTATGGTAAGAGTGTGTTTAGTTTTATAAAAAGTGCCAGCTGTCTCCAAAAGTGGGTGTACCATTTCCACTCCCACTGAAAACCAAAGAGTTTCTATAGCTTCCTGGGCTTTTAAAGTCACAGATGTGAGCTTACCCCCCTGGGTCAGCAGGGCTACGTTGGGATTGTGGTCCTCACCACCACTTTCCTTTACTGAAGATCTGATGGGACCTTTCCCTGGAGAAATCCACTTGCTGAATAAAACGTGTATAGTTTTATAACATCAAGGTTCACGGCTTGGAATCTAGGTGGGGAGCATCTGTTCTAGCTTCTAAAATATTTAATCCTTAAATCTGCAATTTGAAAGAACAGAAGCTCCTCAATAAAAAAAAAAAACACACCCTTCTAATCATTCACTATTTTCCTTGAGTAACTGGAACAACTTATTTTTTAAAGTGATCTTTTTCTTTAAGGGATCGAATGTCAGAAGGTCTAGGTTAGTGCTGCTTTTCCTTCGAAAGCCCATGACATGAAGGGTGACATCGTTGTTCCTTCGTTAGCTGGGGAAGGAGGTTGCTAAGAGTAGCATTGACCCAGACGTGGATGTTTGTAGAGAGGGTCCATTTATCGCACTCTGACTTTGTTTCAAAGCGCGAGCTAGAAGTTGGATAATTGTCCATCTGAAAAAGATGCATTTCCGAAGTGTACAGACTGGACGTTTTGTGTATCCCCAGAGCAATTCAGCTTTGTTTTATTCATATTCAGTGACAATAAACCGTCTTCTAAAAAAGAACTCTGACTGGTAATTTCAAATCCACAGAATGTGGGAGCTGGAGGAGACCTTAGTGTGTCTCGTGCACCAGCTTCATTTGAACGAACGAGGACGCTAAGATTGAACTCTGCCTTGGGTCACACTTCAGGCAGCACCTAGGGCTCCAGGTCCTCATTCCTACTCCCTGCGCTTTGCCACCACCCTGCCTGAAACGTGAAAGATGTGGGGAGAATTTTTTAAATAGAAAGAAAAAAAAATTGAGTCAGTGCCATGGCATTTTGTGTGCGAGTTCATGCCTTGTGGGGCTGCAGAAAGTGCTTGCTGACGAACACATGTGACTTATAGGACCACGACCCTGGGCCCTGTCGCTCTTTTTCTTTCCATTTCACTAACCATCAGTTTATAAATGTGTAGCCGCGATGGCTCTTGACCTCTGGGTGTTTACACAGATTTTGTTCTTTTCTTCTGTTTTCAAGACTATTTGTTTATTAAATATTTTGACTATGCCTCTATCTGATGTGAAATACTTATTTTAGGTATAAGGACATCAGAGGTCAAAAGCTAAATCTGTCCCACCAGCTAGTTCCACTGTTTCTTTTTTTTTAAAAAAATGATCTCCCTTTTGGGGATCATTGGTGCCCCCTAGTGACATGATTGGGTAAAAACACTAATTAATGAATGGAAGGACACGGTTAGCATTTCCAAAGGAATGGGTTTAGCAGTTTTTTTTGACAATAAAAAATAAATGTAATATATTCTTATTCTTCTTCTCCTCCTTTTTAAAGAAATTGAGACCAAGAAATGAGCAGCGAGAGAATGAATTGGTTATTTCTTTCCTGAGATGTTTATATGAAGAGAAGCAAAAAGTTCACATCCATATTGGGGAGATAAAGCAGGTATGGCATTTTCTTCTCTTCTCGTGATTTTACCAGGACACTGTGTGAAAGAGTCCTGAGGGTGTGATGAAGCTCTGAAAGCTGCTTTTGTCCCTGTGTTTTATTTGCATTTGTTATGCATGTAGGTAAGATTTGGGAGTATTCAGACTGTTCTGGAGATGGTGAGATGTTTCTGCTCCATAGAGGGGGTGGAGTGGTGTATCAGAGTACCTACTGCCACAGGCTCCTGAATTGAGGGAGCCAGCCTCTGCCACCTCCCCCTTCTCCTTGGTAGAGTGGGAGTGACATCCTAAAGCCGCCTTCAGAACTGCATAAAGTGCCTGGAGGATCTTTGTGGCATGAAGGCTATGTGAACGTAAGCTAGCACCACTGAAAAGCCAGATAGAACCCGAGAGAGCCTGGTTCTGTGCTATTCAGATAGGAAACTTCCACTGATCCCCTTTCACACGATGGGGGCGCCCAGTCTGCCTGCTCTCTGCTACTGTCCACAGCTTTGTCTGGCTTTTCTGTTTGGGGGTGCTGTGTCAGGCTGGAGCTGCCCGCAGGTCTCTGTCTGTTAGGAGCTGCCAGTTTGGGTTCAGTACACACAGTGCCATGGACCACTTTTGTGTGTCTTGGATTCTGTGGAAGTCAGTTCATAATAACCAGTATTGCTTCAAAACATGCATTTTGTATTTGTTTAAATTACGTGTAGGCCAGTAACTCTAGAGAAAAATCAGTGAAGGATGTATAAAAAAATACTCAATTTTCCAAAAGTCTAGAATAGCCTTTTTAAAAAACACCAATGCTCGTTCTAAAGGCGCTTTAACGTCCAGTCGTGTGCCCTGTCCCCATAAACAGCCCCTGCTCTTCTGGTAACCTCACCGTGACGCCGTTTTACTGGGATGCACACGTAGCAACTCTCCCATTGAGTTTCTACCTTCCTGAACTCGCAGAGCTCCCGGGCAGTGTCTGGCGGTGTTTTTAATCTCACTGGCCAGCTGTAGGCTCCCTCAGCAGCGGTGCGAATGCCAGTACACTGCCTGTGTCCTTGGCCTTTGACCCTTGTGGTTGACATTCCTCCCTTCCACACATCCTTCAGACTGTGTGGGAGTCCTGTCCCTTTGGGATGGGTCACTTGATCTAAGTTTTCAGTTAATTCTCTAGTTCCATTTTCAACCTATTTGTTCTTATTTCCATTGCTTCCCCCCCACCCCCCACTTTTGTACCACTATTAGTTTTTCCTTGTTCTGATCCCCCCCACCAACTTGTTCCAACAGGAAATTGGTAATTTTGAGATGATTTATAACTGCTAGAGGGAAATAAAGCACTTAGGGTGGATGGGAAGTTTTGACCTACGTGCCAATTTACTTTTAAGGAATAGGTAGTATCTTTATGATTTGGGCATAGATTAGTCCAGTGGAGAAATACATTTAATAGTTTTTTCCATGTGAATACGTCAGATAATTGAATGTGAAAGAGACCAAGCCTCAGCACATGGAACTGTCGCCAGGGCAGTACTTTCTCTGGAGGTTCCTTAAACATTCCGCCACCCGGGAGGCTCACGTCTGCCTGTAAAGAAGAGACCCTGGTCCCCAGATGTGTTGGGGTGTCCCCAGCATCATCTTCAAAGGAGAAACTTCTAGATGCTTATTTTAAAATAAGCGAGGAATAGATTATTTTCTGAACGCGAATTACTTCTAAACATGGATTATTTCCTCAGTGTGAATTATTTTCCAATTATATTTGAATTGTGATGATGGACATACAAAACCTCTCATTAGGTGGGAGAGGAAAGGAAGCATTGAGTGCAGGGAGATGCTTACGGCCGGGTTTAAAAGGAGAAAAACGCAAGCCCAGGTTTTCTTCTGTCTCTGTAGCATCTGCTACGTAGTACTAGGCTTTTAGCCAATGTTTTCTTCATGTATCAAAACAATCCACTCTAGCCCTAGCTGGTTTGGCTCAGTGGATAGGGTATTGGCCTGTGGACTGAAGGGTCCCCGTTCGATTCCAGTCAAGGGCACATGCCAGGATTGCAGGCTCGATCCCCAGCGGGGGTGGGGGAGGGGCGTGTAGGAGGCAGCCGATCAATGATTCTCTCTTATCATTTGATGTTTCTATCTCTCTCACTCTCTCCATTCCTCTCTGAAATCAATAAAAACATATTTTAAAAAAACCAACAATCCACTCTAAATGCTTCTATTTTATGAAAACGTGTGTTATGGGGTTGAAAGCAAATCCACGGCCTCTTAACTTTGTGAGTGAGCGGGTGTCAGTCGAAGGCCGTCCCGGGAGGCCCCTGTGGATAACTCCCTTTGCTCTGGAGGCTGCCGCGAGTCAGGACAGGCTCTTGTTCTTGGTAAATGATTGCACAGGACCAGCTGCAACTAGTAAGGCACCTGCCCGCGGTGCTGATGCTTAGCAGGCACTTGAAATTTGTTGAGTGCACCTGTAAGTTCAGGTGTGTGTTTCCCATGGGCCTGCCTGCTGATCATTGCTCCCGCATTCATTCCTCAGCAAGCACATATGGGTTGTGCAGAGCGTGCTCAGTGTACTCCGTGAAAACACAAGATAAGTGGTAGTCCCCGTTCTTGAAATTCTGAGCTGAGCCATTCTTTAAAGCATGTGCTAATTCTCATAGAAGTAAAACTCTGGATGACCGGACAAAGCCGAATGGAGCTCTGACCAGAACCGTTTCTCTTTTACGTTTTGAAAAATGTATAACATTCATTGGCGAATTAGGATTTCATTATGTCAAAGAAGATGTAAGGTCTTTGATAAGAAAATAACTGAATAAAATAAAAAATACTTAAAACACAATAGGAATCAGAGGAAGGCAATTTGAGATATTCATACCCAGGCCACTGGCAGAAATTTAAAAATCTGACAATACCACGTAAAGGTGAACTCTCACTTGCTGATGCTTGGATTATGAATTGGTACCATTTTAAGGGAGAGAAATTTGACAGTATCTAGTGTAGCTGAAGATGCATAGGCCCAGCGACCCAGCAAGGACATTCCTAGTTCCTTGTAAAAACTTCACATGTGTGATAAGGAGCTATGTGCAAGACCGGTTACTGCAGTCTCTTTTGTAAAAGCAAAAAAGGGAGTCAGTGTTTAACCACAGGAATATGAACAAACTTCGATGATTGTACATTTTGATTGAAGTGAGTAAATCAAAGAACCTTGTTGATACGGAAATCTAAAAAACAACATTGAAAGAAAAATGGTCATTACAGAAGGGTTTGTACAGGATGATATATTCATTTAGGCTTCAACTACGTGTAAACCAACATACATGTTTTATGGCTACATACATATATGAAAGTACAAAAATGTGAGTTGATATGATAAACACCCAATTCAGAAGAGGGGTTATTTCTGAGGATAGAGGAAGGAGAGTGATTCAAATATGTATGTCATTTTTTCTCTATTAAAAGTAGAAAGCAAATGGAGCGACTAGCTAATATTGACATTGATTGAGATTCAGGTATGCTTAAAGTGCTTTAATGTGTATTAACGTATTTAAATTTCGTAACTGCTCCATGAGGGAGGTTCATTGGGCATCCTCAGTGTGCAGGTAGAGGAACTGAGAGAGGCAGCAGGTAATGGTAACCTGCTGAGGCCACATAGCGAGGGAGAGCACCAGAGCCCACACCCCTCACTGCTCTCAGCCAAAGGGGCGCCAGGCTTATGTAAAACCGTCGGGTAACACTTCAGAGAAGGAGGAAGCAATGTATCTATGGATTCTGTAGGTTTTTTAAAAACATGCCTCTCTCTTAATAAATGACATGAAACGTCCTTAGTGGTTGGCAAACAAACTCCATTATGTTGTCAGTTTCCCATTATGGCCAGTTAAGGGAGAGAAGCCTGGTGGCAGAGGAGAAGGACAGGGGTGATGGAAACAATAGGTGGGAGAGAAGACAAAGCTCTAAAGAAAGCAATGAACGACTGGCATCGGCAGCGAGAAGCGATTCTTCAGTTGGTAAACTTATTTTATCTTGCCCTCCGAAATGCCCCAAAAGGTAAATGGTTACTTCACTTTGAAAAGCTAACCATGGCTACCTTTGTACCAGAAGCTGTGCCCCATGCTTTACTGGCTTTACCTGTTTTAGTCTCAGAACACAGCCTTACGATTAGATCTTGAGGTTGGGCTCAATTTACAGAAGAGGAAACTGCAGCCAGAGAAAGTAAGTGACTTGCACAAGGCCGGTTAGTGAATGACGGATCTCTGTTCCGACGACAGCACAAGCTCTAAACTGCTTTGCTGCGTGGCTCCCAAGCACATTTCTGTGTTTCGTTTGGAGCAGGTAAAGCAACTCCTTGAGGCAAACTATTTCCTGGACTTGTAGCCCTGTCACTGAGGAGCAGGTGAGATGAGGGTAGAATAATGGCCTGGGGTCAAAAGATGCATCCAAGAGGTTCTTCATTCCTTTAAAAAGGAAAAAAGAAAGGAAGTTGTGACTCAACTGTCCATTGTTTCATTTTTTCAGACAACACAGATTGCAGCAGAGAATATTGGAAGTGAATTGCCATCCAGTGCCACGCGATTTAAACTCGACATGCTGAAAAACAAAGCGAAGAGATCTTTAGCAGAGTCTTTGGAAAGTATTTTGTCCCGGGTAAGTAGCATCATTTCTCCTGATTGAAGTCACTTTTTAAAAGAGTGTATGATTCGATGCGTTACTTTTATTCACTCTGCACTCATCATAAAGTACAGAAGGTGAAATCTTTTTTAATGTCTTCTCAATCTTACATTGTTATCTATGCTTTAATTTCAGTTTTTAACCTGGCATGGGTGAAACAAACTTTTTGTATTATGTTATATATAATCCCATAGAATTTTTTGTCTCTCCCTAAAATGCTCTTCATTGGCTAGTTCCTATAAAGGACACGGATTAGATACACCCAGGGTGGGTTCCGTTCTCCCTGGTGTCACTTGGTACAACGTAAGAATCCAGTTTCTGTCCGCAGCTCTCGTTTTGTACCTGGAACTCTCTGTGGCAGGGTCGGCAAACTACAGCCATCGGAGCAAATACCACCCACCTCCCATTTCTGTACGTGAAGGGTTATTGAAGCACAGCCACATCCATTCACTCACTGGTTGTCTGAGGCTGCGTTTGCGCAGAGTGGAGTAGTTGCCATGACACCACATGGCCCATAAAGTGTAAGAGATTTGTTTTCTGGCCCTTTACAGAAAGGTGTGTGGACTGCAGCTCTGAGGAATAGAAATAGAAAGTATACATAGGCACCAATATGGGGGTTCTTTAAGAAATCGCACCCCCCAATCCCCAGTGATTATAAATGGCACTTCTCAGAAATCAAAGTGTGATAACCTTTCTGGAGCTTGCAACATCATTTTATAGTTCTCTTTTTATTTCCTGACACACTTTATTTAAAAAATATGCTGCATTTTTTTTTTTTAGTTAAAGTTAATTTTTATTTTGTTTGAAGATGCTTCTGAGAATTTTGCAGCATTTTTAGACATAATTAAAAACAGTCCATTTACAAAGCCAGGGGTGGGGTGGCTGTCTGTGAGAGTCCCACATGCACAGAATGTTGTGAGTGTCATACAGCTGGCAGGTTACGACAACAATTCATAAATGAATTGTCTCTTCTTCCTTCCTATTAAAACTGCCAATTGACTAATCCACAAGGTGTTCTGGAGCATTTAGGTTGGTGTGCTATTTAAAAAAAACAAACACAGAAATGTTGGTTGTCTTAATGTATACGCAGCATTTCTCAGGAGATACATTTTCCCTGACTTTACTTACATAAACCACAGTGCAGCTAGCTGATGCTTTTGCAGAAGCCTCAGGGGTCATAACTCAACTGCCTTTTCTTTACGTAGGGTAATAAAGCCAGAGGCCTTCCGGAACATTCTGCCAGCCTGGATCTGGACGGCTCTGTGTCTAGCATGTTAAATAACACCAACAAAGTAAGCACATTTTTCTTTATATGATGCCCTTAAGGAACCAGCAAATAGGCCTTGTTCACCTTCTCTCTACAGGGCCTATCTAAAGAGACAAGGAGGCCTCCTATCTCCATTCAAGAAAAGTTTGGTAGTTTCAGTCTTCGTGGTGCCGTGGAGGCTGGCCACACAGTTAGACCATGACACCGACGTTTCACACGGCTCGGCAGATGCCATCCTGTAAACAGAGAAGCGAGATCACACATCCAGACCACTGAGATCAGATTTATTGCAAGCCACAGTGGATTTCTTTCCCAAGTAACTTTTCCAATATTAAAAATAACTGAAATTGGGCAAACCTCAGAAGTGGGTTCGTGAGTTCTGAGAAGTACGCAGCTCAAATTCCTGGACCTTACTTTGTCCTCCAGCTGGCTCTGTAATTGTGATTAGACATTTCTGTTCTATTTAAGTAAGCCGCCACGCTCCAGCCTGCGCCTCTGCCACAAGCACGGGTTGGTGACAGTGACCAAGCAGTGGTTCTCTTTGGTGACCAAACCGTGTCCTTGTTTTAGTTTCTTGCTTTCTAGACATTTAAGCCATTGAAGCTTAGTTAGCTCAACTTGTTAACCACCAACAAGTGGGTTTCGGGTTTTGTGCTAAGGAAGTCAGCATTCCTTCTGCTCCCCAAGGGCTTCAGATTTAAGAAAGAGGGAACTTTGGTGGCGGCCAGCGCTTTCGCACAGGGACTCCCAAGATCTTCTGAGATCCCTACTGGGCTCGTGGCTTTTAAAGTTTTTAGGTCATAACCAACAGTAAGAAACACATGCATCACGCAAAATGGTTCACAAACACATACATACACACTCACACACAAATTTCACAAAATTTCACAAAACAATGTTTACTGTAAACAGTGAGTGACACGTGCTGGTATTCTCTCTTCTGTTTGGAAAGTGTTCATGTCACAGCTCTCAGTTGGCATCACTGCCTGCTGACGTGTTCCCATCTGCAGAGTGAGGAAGTCTACCTTCCACGAGTGCTTCTCAGATCCTGAGGGGCGTCTTCAGTGGGTTCTGGTTAAAATGCAGACTCTGATGCCACAGGCCGGCCTGGCAGGAGGCCAGAGACTCTGAACCCCTGACAAGTGCCAAGGCGAAGTCCGTGCTGTGGTTGGGGAACCCACTTTGGGGAGTGAGACCCTAGACACCAGTCTTCTGAGTATGATTTTCTGAGTTAACACCTAGCAGAAGTGCCAAGGTCAACTGCCCTTCACTCACTCCGTATTGATTGTACCTCGTGATTCATTTCAGGTTTGGAAACATAGTTTCCCTGCTGTACACAGATGGCTAGACAGGGCCTTGCCCTGTGGGGACTTGTCTGTAGGAGAGGTGACAGGTCCACAAGGAACACCAGCACCTGGGAGGAGCCTGGGATTTGGATGAGAGACGGTGGTGACCTGTGGTCACCGTGAGGGGAGAGGGAGTTATTTTTGGTCGGTGGAACCAGGGGGAGTTTGGAGAGGAGAACAGTGAGGCTTTTGAATGGAGTCTTGAAGAAAAGGTAGGAAGTGTACCGGTGGAAGTGGACGGGGAAGAAGGTGTTTCAGATAGACCACTGTGCATAAAGGTAACTGTGACGACACGCATGTCACTCAAGTGACTTTTCCAGTAAGTCTTGCTTGTTTTTTATCCTTCTCCAAAACACACATCTGGGAATATACGCATAGCTTGAGTTTCTAGGGTAGTTCTAGGAGAAATGCAGCTTTTCAGAAGCTGCGTGTGTGTATTGTGGGTGTATCTTTATGTGCTCGTCTTTAGATCTTTTTTCATCCTGAGGTAGAGAAACTGTTGTAAAGGTGCACATTTAATGCAATTGGTTCTCTCCCAATAAATTGATCACCTAGGAGTTGCAAAGGAACTGGACGTCCGAGTGGCCCTTTCAGGTATAAGTTTAAGCTAAGGGTTAGTTAGCCCTTTCATGGAATGTGGAGGGATGTTAATGAGAATTGAGGTGAACAGGTCTGCATGGTGGAGTTTGTTTGCTGTAATGTATTGTCTTAGACCAGTGGTCAGTAAACTCATTAGTCAACAGAGCGGCAAACCATGGCTCGCGAGCCGCATGTGGCTCGCAAGCCGCAGTTTGCCGACTACTGTCTTAGACAAATTTTTAAATCCTTTCATGAAAAGGATCCTTGGAACTATAGAGTCCTGAAGAATAAAATATTTTAGTTATGTTTAAAATATAATTTCATAGTATGCTGGGAATTAAGCTTTTCCCATCTAATTTCTACAAAATTAAGTGTATGTAATATCTCCCCTCAATCCACATACATTAAAATCCTTAGTATCTATAATCTAAAAGGCACTCAAGTAGGGATGGATGGGTGTGGGATGGAGGGGATCAATGGGGAAAAAAACAAACAAAGGGGACACCTGTAATACTTTCAACAATAAAGATAAATTAAAAAGAAATAAATAAAAGGCATTCAACTATATAGCAAATGAACAGAGAGAATGTAGATTCTCCAGTCCACTGTTAGATGCATTCATTCCTTTTTACTCTTTTCATGTTGATTAATTTATCCCTTCTAGCAATTTCAGTAGGGACACGTTGGTACACTTCCTCTTATTTTATATATTTGATTCGAGAAAAATATGTTGGCCACATACCAAGTTCTGGGAGTGCTAAGCATCAGTTTGAGGGGTAGTAGTTCATGCCTTTGAAAAAGTATGTATTTTGAAAACCTACAGTATTAAACTATTGTCATGATTTTCAACTAATGTTTGAGGGCCCACTCAGTAAGTTCAAAACAATAACTTACATTTGTGTTACATTTTATAGTGAGCAGAGTACTTCCGGTTATACTATCCTGCTTCATTCTGAAAGCCAGTGAGATAAATTTTCACTCTAGAGATGAGGAAATTGATGTGCAGAAAGAAGATAAGTGATTGGCCCTGAATCGTGGCAGTAAGTGCCCAGGGAGAGATTTTCCATATTCTAAGAATAATTGAGGATATAATTTTTAACCTTCAAGATTACCAAGTTAAATCTTAGCATTAGATCAAATCCAGAGAGAGAGCCTTAGAATGTGGGTGTAACATGTATGGACACACTTGGCAGAGATAAAGAACTCCATTTGTTTAAACAGTGCAGACAAGTTATCCAACCCTCATTACACATCTTATAAGCAATAGTTCAGTTGTGTTTTCCAGAGAGAGGAAACCGGGTTTGGCCTGGAACTGTTCTGTGTCATGGTTTGCGTCCTTCACGCTTGCATGTGGGCAGTGTCCCATTTGTCCCACAAATTAGCATTTTGTCTCTGACAAGCAGGCATTTAAAGGGCCTTTATTTCCTTATGGATCGTGGTGGCTTCCACATGGCATTGTGATCAGATGTGCTTGCATATTGAACTGTTTTCCTGCTGCTGGGGTTAGAGCTTTGTAAATGCCACAGATTTCCTGGGATCCGTCTGACCTGCTGTCTGTCTGCCGCCAGGAGCCCTCTGCGTGTGACAAGGAGGCCTCGCCCGCGTCTGAGAGCAGTACCCGGCTCCTGGGCTCCTCGGACGACCTGCTGTCCGGTGACGTGGAGAGCCGTCCCACAGAAGAGCCCGCCCCGCTCTCCCCCCAGCAGGGCTACCGAAGGCGGGCGAACACCCTGAGTCACTTCCCTGTGGAGTGCCAGGAGCCCCCGGAACCCGCCCAGGACTCCCCGGGGGGCTCGCAGAGGAAACTTATGAGGTACCACTCAGTGAGCACAGAGACGCCTCATGAACGAAAGTAAGATTTGTTTAAAATGTGAATCTGTTGTGTGAAATAGCTGGGCCATACCTGTTACTAAGCAGGTATGTGCATCCCAGGTATGTTTAGTGGGTCAAAGGGAAACCCGAGTCAGGTTTTACTCTTGGCTTAAAGAGAGAAAACTTGAAGCAGTGGCATGTTTCTCCCGCCCGCCCCCCCACCCCGCCCCCGTGGGAAACGTAGATGAAGCGATACTTGTTATAAGTGTGGGGAAGAAGCAGGAGAAACCGAGCAAAAACGACCCTGATGGTGAATAAGGATCACTCCTCCAGGAGTGCCAGGCGGTGTTGACCTTGGCACTTAGCTCATGGCTTTGAGGAGAAGTGGGGAGTGGGCCAGCAGGGCGGGGTGCTCACCTGAAAACTGGGAGCATGTCCTCGGTGGGACCGAGATGGGTGGAGCCTGAGGGGCCACGTGGGCGCCTGTGCTGGCCACAGAGGCGTGGGCCCTGGCCCCAGCTCTGTCCTGAACTGGCTGTGACCTGCTTAAATCTCTCCGTGACAAAATTGGAACAGATGTTTTCTAAAATCTCAGTGGTTGGGAAAATCCTAGAGTCTTGTAACAAGATTTGCTAATTCTAATAATTGGGCTCTAATGGGAATTTTCTTGTCACAGACACGGGTAAGTAGAAGTTCTCCTGTTCTACCTGGGGTCCCTTGGCAATGCATTTGACCCTAAGTGTCAGAGACCACAAGTGGACAGAGTTACCTTTAAAAATAACTGTAAAATGCCTTTTACAATCCCAGGCCTCATAAACGCGAAGTAGGGCCACACCTGCCTACAACAGAAGCCACAGGACGGTGTCAGTGCAGGTCATGCACAGACAGTGCACAGTCCACCCCGGGGGCGGGGGCTGGGGGGTGAAATGTTCCCAGTGAGGAAGTGACGACATTGACAGTCCTTAAACAATGGAGAAGGCCCCTGGGCTTTGCCTTTAGGCAGCCATTGAAAAGTTCGGGCAGTTCTTTGGAATTTGCTGGATAACCACTATCCCCAAGCAGGACACACTTCAGAAGCTAATATTTGATACTACGGCATTTAGAGACAAACACAGTTGGAGGCCTTATGAGGTTCTTGTCATGTGTCTTAAAGCCCTGTACTCACACTGGGTCCTTTTTTTCTACCTCTCCACTGGGTTGCCACACTCAATCCGGGCATTTTCAGTGCGAATGCAAACTTCCCTGTCTAGAGAGGCCTCGCTCTCTTGCTAATAAGCCTGGTGTTTCACACAAGGCAGAGGTGGGGGGAATCGGTGTCCCTGACAGCGCATTCCCCTTCTCCCCTGAGAATCGGCTTCCTAATGGGTCATGCCGGACATAGGGGCTGCGAGGCACCGGGGGCGGGGGAAATGCCCCCCTCCCTCTCTGCCACCTCCTCCTCCCTCCCCTCCTCTCCCCCCTCTCCCCTACCTATTGCACTTTCTGCACCCCATAGGAACTCTTCTTGTTTATGTCCAGGAAATGAGACATTGACATTCAAGGCAAGTTATTGTTCATTTTCAAGAGAGATGTATTTTTAAAACTCTGGAATTTGGTTTGCTTTTCTTCGCTTTTGTTTTAATTGAAATTTTTTTCCTGTCAGTTCCTATAAAGGGGATAGAGGAAACCATACTATTGGTTGTGGAGATATGTGGGAAATGATCAAGAATGACCGTTCACAACACTCTTTGTTTCACTAAAAACTACCTTTGCCAATGAGAGTCGGGATGCAGACGCGAAGGGAGACACCGACCTCTTGCCTGCTCTCTCGTGCCCTCCTGGTCCCCCTCTGCCTCTAAACCCCGGTGCTTTCTCTCTACTTGCTATTTAGTGGGAACCATCCACCTGTTGGCGAGTCTAAAAGTTGCTCAGGTCCTTCAGCTCCTGCTCCTCCACCTCGTCTTAACCCCTCCGCCTCCTCACCAAATTTCTTTAAGTACCTAAAACATAACTCGAGTGGAGGACAAAGTGGGGATGCCGTGCCTAAGAGGTGAGCACACTCGCATGGCAAGTTCAGTGTCCTTTGTCTTCCGGGGAGGTTCGCACAGAGAATGTGCTGCATGGAGGGGATCTGGGCCACGAGTGTGTGTGTGTGTGGTTTTATTATTTTCATTATTTTCAGTCTATCATTCAAACTGACTTAATTTTACTATTGATTAATTTTCTCAAAATTAAATTTTTTCCCAAATTTTAATTTCCTCAAAAGGTCTTGATGGCAAGCCATTTGTATATACTTACTGTCACATTCCCCTGCCCCAATACACACACACACACACACACACACACACACACACACACACACACACACGTTAGCAACACATGTTTGACCTTAGACACTGCAGTTTGTGCCACATTAGAAACGCCCTCATTAATTTTTCCAGTTTGAAAGAAAGTCATTTTGGAAGATGGACTGATTTTTTTTGGTTGTTTTGATTTTCCTTTATTCTGGTAAGAGTGCTTATCAGGAGATCGGCACTCTTAACACGTGTTTAAAGGGCCCCACACCGTATTGTTAACCCTAGGCACCATTTGCATGGCAGCTCTCTGAATTTATTCATCTCACATAACTAAATGGACTGATGCTTTTAAATTAACTCATTGGTTCCATTCATTTAAAATGGAATTTTATTAACTGAAAAATTCAAGTTAAATCTCACTTGTAAACTATTTTTAATTTTCCACCTGGTTTACTTTCTCTTAGCATTAGAACTAAAATGTTGCTTTAATTTTGAAGCTGGTGTTTTATACTTTGTATGTTTGTATTTCTTTATCCTAAACTCTGTTTTCAACCGAACTCTCAGCATCTCCTACCGCAGTGCCCTGCGGAGAAAACTCCACTCTTCTTCCTCTGTGCCAAATTTCCTAAAATTTCTGGCTCCTGTAGATGAAAATAACACCTCTGACTTTTTGAGCACAAAAAGGTAGGGTTTCCTTTAGATGTGTCAAGCCTGGGTAGAGCGTTGAACTGTTAGGCATACAGGGATTTTCAGCTGTTCTTTTGCCACTTAAAAAGTCATTTTAGCTAAATCTACTGTATCTTCTTTCTTACACTTTTTTCTTACTGAATGCCATGTAAAAAATGTACTGTCAGCCTCCTCTAATTTTGACGAGGATTCGTTTATTAATAAGCTGTTGTTTTCAGAAGAGTAAAGCAGGTCTTAACCAGTTCTCTAAGTGACATTGGTGCTGTGGGTAGTGAGTGTGTGGCTGGGTGTCCGATCTGTAGGTGCCGGTGATTGCTTAGTTGTGGGTATGTACACGGGGTAGGCAAAAGTAGGTTTACAGTTGAGGATACACGAAACACAGAGTTTATTTTGTATGATTATTTATTAATTATTGTATTATTTTTCATACGAGCAAATGTAAGCCTGCTTTTGCCCACCTCTGTATATGTACACACACTCAGGTGTAATTTATAAGGGCTTCCTTCCCCAAGTTGTCCTGCGAATAGGAAGCACATTAATGACTTGATGTTATTTATGTATATTGATAAATGCACTGTGTTTTGTAGTTTTAAAAATACAAATGTTAAATCAGTAGTCATCAGCAAGTGACCAAGTAATTACTGCCTTGGTGGTTCTATGTAATTTAACTTTTGTAGTTTTTGTGGTGACCTGTGGAGACACAGGCCTGTGCTGAGAAAATATTCCCGCAGCCAGACCAGGGAGGAGTGTGGCCCTGGTGACAGCGCCCCCTGTAGGCTGTTCCTCTGCATAATGAAGTGGCACCCAGAGAGGCCCAACTGGAAGCTAAGGATTCGTCGAACATATTTCTAAATATCTTTTACAATGGAAATAAACGAGGGGCATGTACTCTCACTCTTTTTATGCAGAGCCTCCTGTAAAAAAGCAGCGCTGCAGGAGTGATGGCCCACTCTGTGCTAGACCTAACTTCTGCAGTGATTGAATTATATTTCCTTATGCAAAGATAATCCTATCTAATAAAAGAGTAATATGCAAATTGACCATCACTCCAACACACAAGATGGCTGCCCCCATGTGGTCAAAGATCCTGCCCCCATGTGGACACAAGATGGCCACCACAAGATGGCCAGCAGGGGAGGGCAGTTGGGAGGGACCAGGCCTGCAAGGGAGGGCAGTTGGGGGCGATCAAGCCTGCAGGGGAGGGCAGTTAGGGGTGACCAGGCCGGCAGAGGAGGGAAGTTGGGGGTGACTCAGGCCTGCAGGGAAGGCCAGTTGTGGGGGGACCCAGGCCTGCAGGGGAGAGCAGTTAGGGGCAATCAGGCTGGCAGGGGAGCAGTTAGGCATCAATCAGGCTGGCAGGGGAGTGGTTAGGGGGTGATCAAGCTGGCAGGCAGAAGCAGTTAGGGGCAATCAGGAAGGCAGGCAGGCGAGCAGTTGGGAGCCAGCAGTCCTGGATTATGAGAGGGATGTCTGACTGCCCTTTTAGGCCCGATCCTACTGGGATCAGGCGTAAATGGGCAGTCGGACATCCCTTGAGGGGTCCCGGATTAGAGAGGGTGCAGGCTGGGCTGAGGGACAACCCCCCCACCCCCCCCGTGCATGAATTTCGTGCACCGGGCCTCTAGTTGATATTATAATGCGTTGTTTAAAAAACAAAAACTTAAGCTAAAATACCTGTTTCTATCTCCTCACCAGTCATAAATCAATTGTCTTGTAATTTTAGGGACTTTGCCGCCAAAGCCCACCATCTCGGCGACCCCAGTGGGACCCCTGTGAAGACGCGGAGACACTCGTGGAGGCAGCAGATATTCCTCCGCGTGGCGACCCCGCAGAAAGCGAGTGATTCGCCCAGCAGATACGAAGGTGAGGCCCGCCCCTGACATAAAGCTGCCAGATTCTGGCGTGAGTTCTACCTGCAGCAAACGTGCATTGGTGGAGAAGGGCTGATGGGATTTCCAGTCGGAATCTCCCCTGGTTTGAAAGCTCCCTGGGTGAGAAGCTCAAATACAATGCTTATCGCTGTTTTCAGAGGTCCTCTCAGCAGCTGCCAACACCTTGGTGGTGCCTCTGCCCTGGCCGGTTTGGCTCAGTGGATAGAGCATCAGCCCCTGGACTGAAGGCTCGCAGGTTCGATTCCCGTCAAGGGCAGTACCTGGGTTGTCGGGGCACATGTGGAAGGCAAACAATCAATGTGTTTCTCTTGCATAGATTCTTCTCTCTCTCTCTCTCTCTCTCTCTCTCTCTCTCTCTCTCTCTCTCTTCCCCTCCCCCTCTCTCCCTCCCTCCCTCCACTCTCTCTAAAGGTCAATGTCAGGTGAGGATTAAAAAACAAACACGGTGCCTCTGCCGAGCTTCTGTGCTCACACATCCCCGTGCACGAATTTCGTGCACCGGGCCTCTAGTTGATATTATAATCCCCACCCTGCCCCTGGTAGTGTTAGAGGCTCAGCCTGTCACCCCCAATTCCTGCCTTCCCTCCTCACTGTGTCCCCAAGCTTGCCTGCATTCCCTCTGCAATCTAGTGTAGGTTTGCACACTGCCTTAGGGGTGGTTTTAGAGAGCCCGATCCCAGGGCTGTGGTCACGCTGTGTGTGTGGCCAGTTGCTGTCCCTCAGCCGTGTCATGGGAGGATCTTTGGTGTCCTCCCGTCCTTCCTGTGCCCTAAGGAAATGGAGGATGTGCTGAAGTCTGCCTTCGGCCTTCTTGTGTCCAGCTGTATTTTAAAAAATGAACTTAAATACAGTTCTTTTGACTAAAATCAAGATTTTTTCCCTGCACAGTGTTATCACAAACTTTCAACAGTGTTTGCTTTCTTTAATCAAAAACCATTTTTTCTTAAAAAATGCAAACTAAAAAAGTAGACGCCCAAATATTGCTCAAGTTCCTCAGATTGTTTCTAGTGTGGATTCACTCTTGTCCCTTGACACATGTCTGCGTGTCTCTGAGGAGGCAGCACAGGCTAATCCGAGAGTTTTCAGACCAGGTTCCATGCACCTGCCTTTCGGAAAGTGGCACTGTCTCCCCTCCCCTCTGCCCTTGTTCTCCTCACCCTTCACCCTTCTTCCTTGTTTCTTCCCTCCTTCCCTCCCTCCCCCTTTTTCCCAGAGTTCTCACTAACATTTAATTTTTTGAAAATTAATACTCTGACAAATTAAACAAGAGCCTGCTTTGGACTTAGCTAGTTTTGTGACATAAATCATATAACTTCACTTACACTTAGTTCTTTTAGTCATGAAACAGTTATCGCAATGTTAACTTCTCCTGCCTCAGGGAACTACAATAAATCATACAGGGGGAGGTACTTCGAAAGCCTAGACATGTCAAACGTAAATGGTAGCGCTGTTCTGTTTCCCTTTACTGAGTGTGGAGCTCTGGTGTAGGCGTCCTGTACGCCAGCACTGTTGTTCCTCAGCAGGAGCCATGTGAGGGAACCCTGGTAAGACGGGGTTTATAAATTCAGTGACATGAAAACGTGTTGTTTTTTCCCCAGTAAATTGAGTTGTTTAAATTTGTATCAATTTAGAAAGTATAGTTGTAAAGGTTTCATTTTTATGTTGGAGAAAACCATGGCTTAGACCAGGGGTGGGCAAACTTTTTGACTCGAGGGCCACAATGGGTTCTTAAACTGGACCGGAGGGCCGGAACAAAAGCATGGATGGAGTGTTTGTGTGAACTAATATAAATTCAAAGTAAAGGAGCGGAGGGGAGAGCAAGAGAACCGGATAGAACAGCTGGATCCGGCCCGCGGAGGAGGCCGTAGTTTGCCCACGGCTGGCCTAGACCATGTGACCCAGCTCCCTCCTTTTTAAACTTGTAAGCCAAGCCCACGAGGGTGGTGACTGCAGCTCTGGCCTCAGGAATGGCTGGTGGCTTCTGCGGGCCCCACCCCGTGCCCCTCCTTTCCGGAGTGTGTGGAAGTGTGGCGAGTTTCGGGCACTGGCATCTCCCAGTTGGTGTCTGAGGATCTGAGCCAGAAGCTTGGTCAGTGCTGGCAAACGTCTGCTTCCCTGGAGAACGCGACATGAAACGGCCAGCGGCATGCACTGTGGGCGGGGAGAGAGCATGACCTCCTGTCACCGCAGTGGGTGGGAGCACTGGGCTCAGGAAGGGGGAAGAGCGCCCCAATTGGTGCCCACACTCTCTCTTTTGGGAGTTTTTCTTTTTAATAGTGTAGTTGGGGATATTGTAAGAGAAGGGTGTTTAACTCCAAGTCACACCCTTATTTATGACTAGAGGTCCGGTGCACGAAATTGGTGCACTAGGGCCGTCTCTCAGCCTGGCCTGCGACCTCTCTCAGTCCAGGACCCCTCGGGGGATGTCTAACAGCCGGCAGTCGGACATCCCCCTTACAGTCCGGGACGCTCGCTCCTTACCGCCCACCTGCTTGCGGCTCCTTACTGCTCGGCTTGTTGCTCCTAGTGCTGCCGTGGAGGTGGGAGAGGTTCCCGCCACTGCCGCTGTGCTCACCAGCTGTGAGCCCAGCTTCTGGCTGAGCAGCACGCCCCCTGTGGGAGCGCACTGACCACCAGGGGGCAGCTCCTGCGTTGAGCGTCTGCCCCTGGTGGTCAGTGCACATCATAGTGACCGGTCGTTCTGGTCGTTCCACCATAATGGTTGCTTAGGCTTTTATTATATAGATACGTGAATTGCTAGGGATCTTTGGTGAATTCTGGGCTTGCGACACGGTTGGGCAGAGTGAATGAGGTGGGAGAATGTGGGGTTGCCTCAGAGTCAGGGCACTGAGCAGACCCTCCACGGCCCTGGTCTCCAGGGAACAGAGAACGGAGCACTTGGTGTCGTCCATTCCCCTCGGTGGAAATGGTACCCAGACGTCCACCTGACAGGGCCCCTAGCTCACTCACACGTTGGCAGCAGAGCAGAGAGCTGTCCTCCAGCATGCGGGGGTCTGAGGTGGTCAGGAAGGTGACGCGGGGAAGGAGTGTAGAGCTCACTTAGGGTCCTCTTCTCAAGTCAAGATCAGAGCGACTGCACCCTGATCCCGCTTTTCACCACAGGAGCCGGCCCTGGAGCAAGCTGTCTACATTTCCTCCCTATGGCCCAGGACTGAGTGTGCCTCCTGCCATACTGATTGAGAAAGAGGGATGCCATTTTTAAAAAAAGCTCTCAGAATTGATAACATTAGAAAGGAAGTCAGTGAAGCGAATTTTTCAGTATAAAGTCACCTCCCACCCAGTGGAAGTCCCTGTGGTGCTCCCCGCCCTGTGCGGCTCTTACCTCAGCCCTCCACACGGGGGCGCCGTGGAGCCCCCCCCTGCGGCCCCTTCCTGCGGGTGGAGCCCCTCATGGAGCTACTGTGCTGGGCAGCTTGGGCTTTGATTCTCTCACTGCCAGGCCAGCGGGAGCAGGATGCCGGCCTCCTTCTCCTGCCGCAGTGGCGAGGCCCCTGCTGCCGGGCTCCTCCTCCCAGCTCCTGGGTGCCCTGTTGTTGGGGGGTGGGGGGGCAGGGGGGGCAGGGGTGTGTGTGCTGGGGTGGAGGGGTGTGGACAGAGTTGGGCGTGTGTGGGAGGGACTGAGGGAAGCCCTGGAGGGGGTCTGAACTGTGATTTGTGGCTGAAACAGCCGAACAGCAGTAACACCTGCAGTGGAGTGTGATGGTGTACTAATGCGTCTGAATGGATACCTGTCATGACAGTGCCCTTGGCTCGGGCCGGGAATGTACCAGCGCCAGCGACTGTGTGAGGCAGCCTCCCGTTCCAGACCTGAGTTTTCAAACGCACTTTCTTAGCCTGAGCCAGGTGCTGCCCCAGGTCCCCAGCCCTCGGTGCCCTGGTCTCTGCAGCCACACTTCCCGGACTTCAGATGGCGAGGGTCCTGGAGTAGCTGCTCCCTTTAGAGCTGCTCTAGGGCCTCCTCTTGTCAAAGGCCTGTCCTCTGAGCACACCATCCCCGTGGGACCTGCCCCAGCACGCGCTCCGCGGCCTCCAGCCCCACAGGGAGACTCTTCCCTACACCGAAGGCCACTGATCTCTCAAGGCAGGGCCCGCCATAACCCCTCTCAGCTCTAAGTAATTATCTCCCATTCTTTTAAAAATTATGTATTTTTATTTATGTATTTGTTATTTATTTTTCTCACCTGAGGGTATTTTTTCCATTGCTTTTTAGAGAGAGTGGAAGGGAGATGGGGGAGAGAGAGAGAAACGTCCATGTGAGAGAGACACATCCATTGGTTGCCTCTCACATGTAACCTGACAAGGGGTGGGAGTGAACCCGCAACCCAGGTTCACGCCCATGACCGGGAATCGAACCCGAGACCCTCGAGTGCCCAATCTGACCCTCTCATCACTGGTCCACACCGGCCAGGCCCATCTCCCATTCTTGACTCCCACAGTACGTTGTCCCTTTGGCCATGAACTCATTGACAAAGTGGACTGATTTCTAGCTGCCCTTGAGAAAGGGTTTTTAAAAAGCTTTTCCCCAAACAGCTGGTACCGGTAAAGTGTTGCAGCATTGGTTCGGCCCGTTCAGTTGGGAGTTGGGGTGGTTTTGAAGCATGATTCTGGTGACCAATGTGTGTAAAAGCTGGGTAACCTTGACTAGCCGTGCCTTCTGTATCCCTAAGTGATTGATGGGAGGGCTGAACAGGACAGGGCCCTGTGCAGGTACCGCTGCCGCCGTTCCTAGTCCGTAATCATCACCGATGCTTCATGCCCAGCCTCCTCAGCGACTGCCAGGAAGGGGTCCTGAGCCGGCCTGGGTGCATGAGGCCAGTCCTGATCATCGCCCACCACTCCTCGACCTGGTCTCCTGCTGGGCCCCTCACTCTCGCCACATGCGCTGCTACCGCGGCTTCTTCTCCCCGTGTGCCCGTGACTACATGCCTGGCCATCCCCGCTCGCACCACCGGACATTCCCGTCTCCTTATCCAGAGTTTTCTCCCCGCACGGACCCCCTGAAACAGACTCCAGCAGGTACTTACTCATTACCTTCGCCATCAGGTTCCTCCTGTCTGCACAGGTTTTTATGACTTTTCAAGGAGGCGAGTAAATTGCTCAGATTCTCACACACTTAATATTGTTCATGGTGATTTCCTAACTCCCTCCTCATTGTCCTCTTTCTTTCTGAACACTTGTCCCTTCTCTCCTATTGAAATTAAAATATGCTGTCTGAATGTTTTTATTATATTGTAGGTACTCTGTGTATGAGAGGGAGAGAGAGGAGAGAGAATAAAAGCATTTAAGACCAAGTGGGCATGATTATAATAATCACTTATTATGACCTCATTTGTGGAAGTGCTTTCTATGAATTATTTCCTTTAACTCCCAGTCAGCTCTATGACGGTTGGCATTTATATTACACCATTTACAGAAGAAGGACCTGAGTGGTGGAGTGGCCTACATCACTGTCCCCAAACCACAGGGCTAGCGGGTAACAGAGGCAGGACGAGCTCGTGGGTCCGCGTCCCAGAGCTCACGCTCCTGAACCGCACTCAGGCCAGGGCTGCGGCCAGAGATGACCGAGTCACGCCCTGGGGGCGGCCCTGCGTGTGTGTCCTGTGGTGGCCTCCTTCCCACCGGAGGTCCCCTGTGGGTGTCTGTGTCGGGCGCGTATGCTCAGCCTATCCTCAGTCTCCCTGTTGGCCCGGCACCGATACATTCCTGAGCATTTTAATGTGTGGACTTGGCTTCAGTCATGTTAGCGTTGGGATTGGAGGATGCAGGGGAGGGAGGATGAGTTCCTAATATCTGTCTGTGAATTTTCTTCTCCCAAATCAGGCACCTTCGCCCTCTGTCACTGTCTGCTCCCCATGTTTAAGGCGCGGGGACGCCAGCGTCTTCCGCTGTGGTCGGGACCACGTGGACCCACACCAGGCATGTTGCCTTAGCAGCTGGACCCACGGGCAGCCCGGGACACAGTGGGTCTGTGTGGTCAGAGGGTCGCCACTTCTAACAGGCTCCCCGTGGTGCTGTGCACGCTGAGCAGCCAGGGCTTAGGACAAGCGGCCTTCTCGTCCTGGCGCGGACGCCTCTGTGCACCTCTCTGCCGCTGGGCTCGCTCTGGGTGAGCCAAGGAGCCACCACGTGTCACAGATGAGGGACTCAAATAAATCTGGGTCATGGGGACATTTTCGAGAAGATTTGTGCTGCCTGGAGAAGCAGTTAGTCTGGTTGGGAAAATACAGTAAAAACGACAACAACAAAACATCTGGTGACAGGGACACAGGAAAATCTGATACTGTGCCCAGTGAAACCAAGCACAGGGCCCTGCCTCTTTCCTGCCGGTCTGTTTTCCGGGGGTGCTCTGTCCCTGGGGTGGCACCAAGGGCTCGGAGTGTGCGGTGTTTGTTTTCCAAGCTGCGGGCTCTGAATTGTCAGGCCCACAAAAAAATGCTTCAAATCAACTTCTGACTATATATTTGCTAGTAGGAATACTGCACAGTTTTTCCCCCTGGTGTATCATACAAAAGATGATACTTTTTTGTTAAGAAATAAATGGGATGGAGGGAGGTCCTTTTATTTACCTCTGTGTGCCAAAGAGCGATGTTAGTCCTCGTCCAACACCTTTCATTTCAGCATTGGCTGTTACATTGTGCATTTACAGATTTCACCAGCGATAGAAGTGTTCAGGCTCTACGTGTCTAGTTAAAAGAAAAACCCATCCTATCTAATAAAGAGGGAATATGCTAATTGACCATCACTCCGTCACAAAGATGGCTGCACCCACAGCTGAGGCCAACTTCCCATAAGGAGCAATCAGCCCGGACCTTAGGCTATGCCCTCCCCCGCCCCCGTGGGGCTTGACAGGGGACCTCAGGCTGCGCCCCCCCACCCAGCAGGGCTTGACAGGGGACCTCAGGCTGTGCCCCCCACACCCAGCAGGGCTTGACAGGGGACCTCAGACCATGCCCCCCACCCTGGTGTCAGGCTGGGGGACCTCAGGCCGCACCTCCTGCCTTGGCACCAGGCTGGGGGACCTCAGGCCATGCCCCCCCAACCCTGTGGGGCTTGACGGAGACCTCAGGCCATGACCCCCACCCTGGTGCCAAGCCAAGGGACCTGAGGCCACGCCCCCCACCAGGTGGGGCTTGACAGGGTACTTCAGGCCGTGTCCCCCTACCCCGGCACCAGGCCGGGGGGCCTCAGGCCGCACCCCCCCGCCCCAGCACCGGGCCAGGGGACCTGAGGCTGCACCCCCCTGCCTGGCAGGGATTGACAGGGGAGCTCAGGCCATGCTCCCCACCCAGCGGGGCTTGATGGGGGACCTCAAGGTACACCCCCAATGCTGGGTCAGGGGAACTCAGGCCACACCCCCAGCCCAGTGGGACTTGACGGGGGACCTGAGGCTGCACCTTATGCCAGTGGGCCATGCCCCCCACCCAGCAGGGCTTGACAGGGCATCTCAGGCCATGTCCCCCACCTGGCGGGACTTGACAGGGGACCTCAAGGCATGCCGCCCGCCCCATCTGGGGGACCTCAGGCCACACCCCGTCCTGGCGCCGGGCCAGGGGACCTGAGGCTACGCCCCCTGCCCAGCGAGGCTTGACAAGGGTGGGACTGGCCGGGTCTGGATCTAGCCCAATGGAGGGGAGGTGGCTGGGTCTGGGTCACACGTGATTTTGAGGTGTATGTGGGTGGGTGGGGACTTGACTCTGGGTCCCCCTTTTAATATGCACGAATTTCGTGCACCGGGCCACTAGTCTGATATAAATGAGATTTATGGGTTTAAAACCCATTGCATAAGCAAATAGTCGAGTGGAACTGAAGTTCTTGTGTTGTGAGTAGAGCTGTGTCAGTATGCCTAATTTATGATGAGGCCGTCTGTTGGGTTAGATCAGTGGTCGGCAAACCGTGGCTCTCGAGCCACATGCGGCTCTTTGGCCCCTTGAGTGTGGCTCTTCCACAAAAATACCACGGCCTGGGCGAGTCTATTCTGAAGAAGTGGTGTTAGAAGAAGTTTAAGTTTAAAAAATTTGGCTCTCAAAAGAAATTTCAATCGTTGTACTGTTGATATTTGGCTCTGTTGACTAATGAGTTTGCCGACCACTGGGTTAGATAGTAGTTGTGAGTGGTCCTGGCAAAACTAGGGACTACAGCCTGAACCTGTAGGGTGACTTTTATATTATTGTGGAAATGCAGACACTGCTCTTTGACAGTGACTGGTGTCATGCATAGCTAAACCTTCACGAGTTTATATGCCACTGGGAAATTTTAGTGGACGATATAAGCAGAATAACACCTAGTAAAACTTTACTGGGAAGTTGAAGCCTCATAGTGACGCCTTTTGTGTTGATCCAGGGTTCTCAGCTTCCACTGTGCACCCAAGTCAGGTGGCAGATTTTTAAAATGCAGCTGCACCTGCCCTCTGGTTCTCTGCCTCGCTGCGTCATTTGGTTAGGGACAAGGCCTGGGCATGAATTCTTTCCTTTCTGGGTTTTTTATTATTATATATATATTTATTGATTTTAGAGAGGAAGGGAGAGGAAAGAGAGATAGAAACATTAATGATGAGAGAAGCATTGATCAGCTGCCTCCTGCACATCCCCTACTGGGGATCGAGCCCACAACCTGGGCATATGCCCTGACCCGGAATTGAACTCTGACCTCCTGGTTCATAGGTCGACGCTCAACCACTAAGCCACACTGGCCAGGCATCTTTCTTTTTAAACTCTCCCAAATGATTCTGATTGTTGCCTCATTGAGACCATCAGTTTAGACATTAGAGGGTGACTTGCGACACGGTCACCACTTGATGGCAGTGTTGCTCCCTGCATCTTGATGGCCCTGCTTTCTTTAAAATACCAGAAAAGTGTCCTTTCTTATTTTTCCCCCCTGTGTTTGTGTCTTATTTTTGTTACAGTATGTCTCTTCCTCGCTCACTTGCAACTTAATTGAACGGAAAGCTACCTTCTAAATCGAGATGTTGTTCTTTATTTTTTCTAGTGTTTTATGGGATGGGCAAAATAAAGGAGAAAAAAACATGGTCTGCTGTTGCCAGAAACACATGACTTTTTAAGATTGTTCTTAATTTATTTCCCATGTAACTGTGCTTTTCTGTGGTGGGTAAAGACCAGGTCCGAGATAAAATATTGCACGCCAGGAATCGGATTGTTTGTGGACTTCGGTAGTTGGGAGCTACCAGATTTCCCCCCTTTATTGTGCTTTTTAACACATCGTTACAGATGTTGGGGAAGCCACAGTAAGTGGAAGGATTTCACTTCAGTTTGCTATTTTTGTGCCTGGTAAAATTGTAATTTAGCATTGATTGAGCTTTCCTAGCAAACCAGTAGTGTTTACAGTCAGTCCTTACACTTGGTGCAAAGGGTGGAGGGAAAGGGTTGTCGGTGATCCAACATCTCAACCGCCAGTGCTTGGTGGGAAGAGCTGAGGGCTGAGGGCTTGGGCCCGGAGGCCCGGGAGTCAGAGGGGTGTGAATCCTTGCTTCCAGCAGCCTTGCTGGCAGGGGGCTCCTCCTCAGGACTAAGCTGACCCCAGAGCCTGTGACTGGGCCCTGGCAAGGTTAAAGTTCAAAGTCAAAACCTAGAGGTTTCATCGCAGGCATTGCTGTAAGTAGTCTGAATAGTCTCGGGGGATGAAATCTGTAGACATTGGACATGAACCATCCTCAAAACCGGGGCAAGACTTGGATGAGGCAAGCAGGTGCCCCAGTACAAAATTTAAGGAGGTACTCACTTTCAGGGTCCTGCAAGTCCTGATCCTGCACTTACAGGGCCCTGAGAATGGTGCCTCCTTAAATATTGCATCCCCGTTGCCTGCTTGCCTCTGCCTGGCCTTCTTCACAGCTGCTCACCGCTGCCCTCCAGCATACTTAAGTGCCCTGGACACCTCCGCCAGGGATGCCAGGGGCCAGGGACGTTAGATTGGCTTCGAGGAGGGAGTCCTTAGAAGGAAGAGTTTGTGTTGTCTAGTTTAAAACACAGCTTTGTTTAGGTAAAATTCACATCCTATACAATTTGCCCACTTAAGTGTAGATTTTTCTATATTCATAGGGTTGTGCAGCCATCACCACAATCTAATTTTAAAACATTTTTGTCCCCCCAGAAAGAAACTCATAGATGTCAGTTTCCACTCCTCCCTTCCCCCCGAAAGCCCTAAGCAACCACTAATCTTTCTGCCTCTACGGAGTTGCCTATTCTGGGCATTTCGTAAAAATGGATTCGCGCAACATGTGGTCCTCTGCATGTGCTTCCCTCAGCGAGTGTTCTCAAGGTCGATCCCGTAGCATATATGTCAGTGCTTTGTTCCTTTTTGTGGCCGTATGATAGCCCATTGTCTCTGTGGACCTTAAACACATCTTGCTGTACTTTTACCCGCTGATGGACATTTGCATGTTTCCCCCTGTCGGTGGTTATGAGGAGTCGCTACAAACTTCCTGCACACATATTAACACATTGCAGGCGGATCACGAACATTCTCGTGTGTTCATATTATACAGTGTTTTACATAAACGTTAAAGGCACGCCTTAAAATTAAATACCAATTGCATTTAGAAGTTATTTATTACATGTTCTTACAAGCTAATACCTTTTTAAAGTATGATACTTTGTAAAACGTTTTTTGTACTCGCTCAATAGAAACTTATCCGGCCACTGGGTAAAGCTAGGAATACAACTAGTGGCGCGCAATGTGTTCAGAAAGGGTTTTGAGGGTGAGCTGGTGTGGAACCGTCTTCTCTGGGGGCTTTGAGTTGTTAGGCACCAGGGTCGCTGCTGGCTGGCCTTGTTGATATTTCTCCTGCTCCAGGCGGAGGAGGGAGGGTGCCGGGAACTCCATGTTGCCCTCCGGGGCGCGTGGGAGGCGCGGAGCTCCCACAGCTCTCCCCACCCCAAGGGGGCAGCCACAGGGCCACTGGGCAGCGGCACTGGCTCAGGGCTACCTTTCTTTCAACTCTTCTCAAACTGAGGATGCCCACCGTCCCTTGGAGAACTTGGGGAAACAGATTGCTGGGCCTCACCCCCAAGGTTTCTGAATGGGGAGTGGAATGCTCCCGGCGGGGCCTGAGAATCTGCATTTCTTACACATTCCCAGGCGATGCTGACGCTGCAGTTTTGAAGACCACACTTTGTGGTCCTTTCAGTTTCTCAAACTGCAGCTGTCCGTAGGTCAGGGCGCAGCCTATTCTGATGTGAATTCCGGCCAAAGAGCCCCCTGAGTAGTTGTTCGTACAATAAACAAATTAAAAATGAGAAATGTGTTCTATGGCAGATTGTGAAAGAGCCAACAAATTCTGTGTTCACTTCAGTAAAACTAGTCTAATATCAAGAATAGCCGTTGTAGTTAGCCTTGGGCATTCAGCATTTAGTGCTTGCACTTTCACACAGTTAGATGACAGCCCTCACATCGACTCCATGCAGTCGGTGCTGCCGCCCATTACTAGTGTTTTAGAGATGAGGCTAGAAATATTGACCCATGTGCCCATAGCTGGTTCCCACTGGGCTTAGTTCACATCGCTACAATTGGTTCTCCTCTGAACCCATCTCTCAGTCACAGTAACGAACTGTTGACTGTCTTAGAATAAATTACCAAGAGTTTTGACTGGTCTACTTGCTTAAATTTGGGTTGGTGTGGAGACAGACTGTGTTAGAGTGAAAGAACAATGCTTATGTTGGGAGTATTCTAGAATTAAATGTTCACTCTTGCTGATAGAGCATACATTTTGGGCATTATTTATTGGTCATTGTGATTTAAAAAAAAACCCCACAGAATTAGAATTTTCCTAGTTGAATGGTTTCTGTTAAATTTATTTACTTAAATGAAAGCACGCGTATCTCCCAGAGGTATAGGCATGCATTCTTACAGACCTGAGCTAGCAGCCCCGGGGTTACAACTGCCAGCACTGTCGGCAAGCTCTTGATTTTGTAAAATTCTGAGATAAAGCCAAGGGATGCATTAAACTGCATGGATTTTTTTTGTAGATGGATTTTTTCCCCTCAGTAACTTTGTTTTATCACTTTCATATAAATGAACATATTTGCAGAATGAGTACTAACAAGATTTTAAACATCATTTACCAAAGTAGGAACACTGTAATTATGGTCTGATACAGTGGTCGGCAAACTGCGGCTCGCGAGCCACATGCGGCTCTTTGGCCCCTTGAGTGTGGCTCTTCCACAAAATACCACGTGCGGGCACGCACATACAGTGCGATTGAAACTTCGTGGCCCATGCGCAGAGGTTGGTTTTCGGCTCTCCAAAGAAATTTCAGTCGTTGTACTGTTGATATTTGGCTCTGTTGACTAATGAGTTTGCCGACCACTGGTCTGATATAATTTGAAAATAACAGTAGTACCAAACCATACATTTTATACTTGAGAGAATGTGAAACAGGTTTTCCACAGAAAGCTGAAGTCTTATTCATTTCCTGTCCAGATATATGAGCTCGAGAGCATTCAGTTCAGGACAGTTCTGGTGATGGCGAGAGGATAGTCTTCCCCTGAGGGTTTCTAGAAGTTTCCCTTTGTCATCCCTCACGCTATAGGCTCCGTCATGCCTGGTGTAAGTCCCCGTGGACAGTAGGCTACATGGTTAGGCAGGTGTTTTACTGACATTCAGCAGTCACCAGATGTCCTTTCATCTGTTGGAGGTTCCTCCTCATTTTCATTGCCTATTTTCTCTGCCCTGCCAATTCCACATTTTTCTGCGCCTCCCTTTCAGGTACTAAATTTGACATTAGAGACTGTGTGTAGCTGAAAGCGTCAGAAATCTCACTACACTGGCATAAGCAAAGAGAGTTACTTTTTCTTACATTAACAAGCAGTCTGGACGATGGTAGAGCAAGGCTGGCTCCGTGGTGTCACCAGGCCCCTTCTGTTTTTCTCTTTCATCATCTTAGATGCCTCGTGGTCACAAGATGGTTGCTCCACCTTTAGCTTCCCCTCTGGTTCCAGCCAGGACAAAGAAGAAAGCAAAAGAGGAAAGGGTGACCCCTCTAAATCAAGAGAGCAAAACTGTTGCAGAAATCCCTGGTAGAGCTCCACTTGGCTTATTACCTGGAACTCGTCACCTGGCCACGCGTAGCTGCAAGGGAGGCTGGAGACGCTGGTTTCTGGCTGAGCACATCGCCTCCTTGTATGCATCCTCAGCTGTGAGAGTAAAGGAGAGCGTGGAGCGGGTGGCGAGCCGAGGGGCTGCAGCACTGCCGGGCAGGGTGCCGGGCCTCCCCCTGGGTGCTGTTCCTCCTGCAGCCGTGACTTTGCATGGATGGTTTTCTTCACCCAGAAACCTGCTCATCTTCTGTCCTCCACAGCCCACCCATGGGCTCTGTGACACTGACAGACTCCTTCCCCCTCCAGCCACGTCGGATGTCACCGTTTCTTCTTTCTCTCGGACATAGTCAGCCTCGCCCTTCCTGATGTTCCTTAAGGGTTTGTGTTTGCCCCTGGTGGAGAGCTGCTGACTTTGCCTTCGGGTACTTATCTCGGCCTCCAGATCCGTGTTGTCCAATACAGTAGTCACTAGCCACATGTAGCTATGAAAAAAATACATGGAGACTTACATGGAGAAAAAATGCAAAGAGAACACTGTGCTTTTCTGGAGAAGTTGTGAGAAGGCCTGGTGATAGCTGATATTTCCCCCCTTTTCTCTCTTTCCATTTTATAATGTGACATTTTGATAGTAGGAAAAGTTAATTTTTAATTAAGGAACATTTAAAATATATTAGTCATATAGAAGGTTAGAATGGAAATGCTTTTCTGTCTCAAATCTTGATGGTGGCAAGAATTCAGATTTATTGGAAATGGACCTGGTTGTAAAATCACTCCTCTCTGGTGGGCTCAAACTACGGATGATCATTTGGTGAAAAATTTCCCCTCTTTTCTATGGAATTGTTAGGCTTGGCATGGCCAGCAATTTGAGCTGAGAAGGTGATGACCTTAATGTGTAGAAATGAAACTCAAAAGTTTGAGGTCTTCACCCGAGGGGTTTCCTTGTTCCTGGCCCTCCCACCACTGTGTCCTCCGCTGCAGACAGCTGTGCTCCAGGGCCCCTCACCGCCCGCTCACCCGCTCACCCGCTCACTACTTACCTGCTCACCCACTCACCCGCTCACTGCTTACCCGCTCACCCGCTCACCCGCTCACCACCCTGGACAGTGTCGCAGAGACGTCACTGTTTCATGCTCATTGAGAGTCCTAATTTCTCTGGTTCCAGCAGAAACGAAATTTCAGTATATTATTTTTCTAGTTTCAGAGAATAGTTTGGGAATCTATTTTTTAAAAACGTTATGTTAAGAAATAGAATACCCTATGGAATCGTTTTCTGTATGTCTGGTAGCTTGTAAGACACCATACCCCATCTTCTCTGATTGTTCTCCTACAACTGAAAACATTTTTTGAAATTGTAATCAATAGGTTAATCTAAACCAAGAGGTTCTATTTCTAAATTCAGATAGTGTGTTAAAGCTTAAGCCCCATGGTTGAAGACATTTTAAGGTTCCTGAAAGTAAACCGTTTTATGGCTTCTGAAGAAGTAACGTCAATGATATGAAAAAGGGGAACATATGGTGTCCATTTCTAATGGTAAAACGATGTGGGTTGTCGCCCCTTGGTGCCCTCATTGGAGGGCCTCTGTCTTTTGCCTTCTCTGGCCACCGTGTTAATGTGAACTGTGGCCCACTCCCTGCCAGATCCAGCTACCGTCCTCTGGAATGGTACAGTCTGTCTCCAGAGTCTGGCCTGTATGTCTGTGTTGGTTTTTGTCTGAGACAAAAAGGCTCTTTTGTTTGCTTAAATACTTCCATTGAATTTTCCTAATATGATGCCCTGAGTCTGTGGAGCTCACTAAATTCTCCTTGATGTTGTGGATAACTTAGATTATTAGCCTGTTTTTTTTTCTTTTGAGAATATTTTTTTTATTAAGGTATTATATGTGTACATATCTTTCCATTGCCCCCCCACCCCACTCCCATACATGCCCTCACCCCCCAATGTCTTGCATCCGTTGGTTACTCTTATATGCATGCATATAAGTCCTTCAGTTGATCTCTTATTTCCCCCACCTCTCCCTAACCTTACCGCTGTAATTTGACAGTCTGTTGGATGCTTTACTGCCTCTGTATCTACCTTTTTGTTCATCAGTTTATAATGTTTTTCATTATCCCCAAATGAGTGAGATCATGTGGTATTTTTCTTTCATTGCCTGGCTTATTTCACTTATTTGCCTGTTTTCATGTTAGAAAGAAAAGAGTTTGTTAATCCCACGCCTCACTTCACAGATGAGAAGACTGAGACCCACGTGAGCCGTTACCTGCATTGTACATAGTGTTCAGGGTCAGCTCCCGGCAGTGGCGGATGCAGGGCACCTGATTAGGAGCCCTGGGGAGGGGGGGTGGTGGCCATGGGCTGTGGGGTGCTCCTGCGCCTGCCCACCCCAGGACTCTGTAACAAGGGGCCGGCAGTAACAGTCTCCTTCCACGGGGGGCAGTATTGCACAACGAATGCGAGCGTGGGCCTAAGTAAGGCAGAGTGCGTGCCCTGGGAAGCCCTCACAGAGCAGGGAGGGACACGTGTCCGATGGCAGGGAGACAGGGCTGGGGATGTTTTGATTTCGTTTTTGAATTGGTGTGACCTCTGGGAGGATATCCTGGAATCTCAGATCTTTATTCACATCAAGAGTCTTTCCTCGCACACCTTTTCCGAGTTGCCAGCGTTTTAAAAGCGGGCCCTGTGCCTCCTTCCCGCCTGCGGCCCTTTGTTTCCCTGGAATGTTGTAAGAGGAAATAAAGTGAGCCCGTGCTGGTCATAACCCCATTGGGGGGACTGTTCCTGCACACGGCTCTGGACACTGAGGGAAAGGGTTATAGGGAATGTCAGAAAGGCATGATTGACTTGAGAGTCAGTGTAGCATTGTGGTTAAGTGTACAGATTTTAAATTATGGTAAAAAACACATAACATAAAATTCACCATCTTAACCATTTAAAAATATTTTTATTCATTTCAGAGAGGAAGGGAGAGAGAGAAACATCAATAATGAGAGAGAATCTTGATCATTTGCCTCCTGCATGCCCCCAACTGGGAATTGAGCCCGCCTGCAGCTCGGGTGTATGTCCTAACCCAGAATCGAACTGTGACCCCTGCTTCATAGGTCAACGCTCAACCACTGAGCCACACCAGCCAGGCCATCGTAACCATTTTTAAGTGACTAGTTCAGTACAGTTAAGTATATTCACATCGTGGTACAGTTGGTCTACAGAACTTTTTAATCTTGCGAAATTGAAACTCTGTCCCCATTAAACAGTAACAATGCATTCTCTCTTCCCCCCTCACCCTGGCACCCACCATTGTACTTTGTTTCTATGAATTTGGCTACTTTAGGTTCCTCATATAAGTCAAATCACACAGTATTGGTCTTTTTGTGACTGGCTTATTTCACTTGTATAATGTCCTCAGAGTTCATCGTTGTTGTAGCATGTGATGGGATTTCTCTTCTTTCCTAGTTGAATAATATTCCACTGTAGGTATAAACTACATTTTGTTTACCCATTCATCTGTCAATAAATAGTTAGGCTGCTTCCGCCTCCTGGCTATTGTGAGTAATGATGCAATGGACATAGGGGTGCGGATATCTGTTCGAGATCCTTTTTTCAATTCTTTTGGATATGTGCCTCTTGGAAGTGGAATTGCTGGATAATATGGTGATTCTAGTTTTTGAGGAACATCCATACTGTTTTCCATTCTCATTCCCACCAACGGCACCCAAGAGTTTGTTTCTCCACATCCTCACTGACAGGTGTTGCTTTCTGTGTGTGTGTGTGTGTGTGTGTGTGTGTGTTTATAGTGGTCTCCTAACAGGTGTGACGTGTATCTCATTGTACTTTTGATTTGCTTTTCCCTGATGATTGGTGATGTCTGGCATCTTTCACATGCTTCTTGGCCATTTGGATATCATCTTTGGAGAAGCGTCTGTTCCAGTCCTTTGCCCACATTTTAGCTGTGTTATTTGTGTTTTTATTGAGTCGAAAAGTATGGACTCTTAAGTCAGACTGGTCCGGGCTTCAGTCCTGCTCCTCCATTTGGGAGCGGTTTGACCAGGGACAGCCGCCGCAGCACCCTCAGCTGTTGCGTGGGCACAGCCATCACACCCACCTCGTAGAGTCAGGGGTGTTGGGGCAAGAGAGAGGAAGCATCCACGAAATGGGAGCTAGCGCTTCGCGAAAGAGACAGGCAGCCTCTTCCTAGGGTTGGGAGAAAATAAAAACCCAGCTCAGTTCCCTCCACACCTGGCGGCCGTTCTTTAATTCCAACTCCCCTCCTTACCGTCTAGCATCACTGGGCTCTTAGGACAAGCGGAAGGAGGTTCTTGGGCGACCCGAGACTCTGTGGCACACGGGGGACTCTCGTGTTGCCAAAAGGAGCCTTTTGGGCCTCCTGGCAGCGTGCGGTGGCTCGCACAGTGGCCTCAGCTTCTGGCACAGCACACGTCATGCCTGAAGTCACAGCCTAAGAGCACGTGGGCCCCCGGCTGCCGGATGCTCCTGCCCCACCCAGGGGCACCCCTGCGGCCGTGGCTGGCCTCCTGGCTGAGCAGCCTGCACTGTGCATTCAGGGGTGGAAACTGGGCGGGGCGAGCCCACTGACACAGACACCGGGACGGTCTCTTTTCAGACCCCTGATGGGCAGAGACAAAAGACCGAGCATCATTGTAAAGAAATTAGTCATAGATGTTTCACTCTTTAAAAGCATCCCAGCGAAAGGTCAGACAAGGTGCCGCTTTCCAGACGTCAGAGACGCTGGCAAGCGCAGGGAGGCGAGACCTGGCAGCCAGGGCACGCTCAGGCTCCAGAGGGGCCCCTTCCCGGCGCTGACCTTCCTGGGGATTGGGGGCGCCACTTTCAGCCCAGCGTGCGGGACTCGCTTTTCTCTGTTGCGCCACCTCCTTGGAGGGGCAGATATGTACGTCTTTACCCGATTACTTTGTTTCTCTACCAAAGCAGCCACTTTCCCCGCTCTTTCCTCTTCGGGTGCACTCGTGACAACCTTCACTCTCGCCGACCGGCGTGGGAGCCCGGTGTGCGGGCCACGCCACCCCCAGTCGTGGTCGGTGGAGGCTCCGGGGAAGCATCGCCTTACACACCAGACGAAGTGTGTGAAATCTGTAATCTGCCGAGGCCTTCCGTGAATATCAGCGAAGCCATTCACTGATCACAGAGTCTATTTCCATTTTCTGATGGAAAACATCACAGCCCCAAATGTAACCCAGCTAGCACGCAAGCTTCCCCAGCGTCGGGCGGACGGGCCGGAGACGAACGCTCCTTTCCCGGCTGGTTTCCTCCAGGATGAGGGTGTGTGAGGGCAGCGGTGGGGCTGGGGTTTTCCAGGTGGAGGTCACATTTCCACACATGCCTGGTAAACATTGTGCGGGCCTGGGGGAGGCACGGGGCTCACTATTTTAAACTTCATATTTCATGGTGCGGACTTCCCCATCCCCGGTCCCCAGTGATGCAGGAAAGTCCTTCCTAACTTTGAAGGCCAGGGCTTCCTTTGGAGGACGTGGGCCCGAGATCCTCTCAGATAAGCATTGTGTAATGGGATGGGTGGGGTGCGCTTTTAGTCACAGAGGCAGGAGCAGCTGGAGCGAGGGGCGGAGGGAGGGCAGCAGAGTGTGTCAGGGGCCCGGCCTTTAGCAATTCACCCCTTGCCAACAACTGAGCCCGAGTTCTCACCCCAGGACGCTTGTGCCAGCAGAACCCCCACCGACCTCTGCTCCCCCCCGCCCCCGCCTTTGAGGGTCACCTGTGCGCCTCTGCCTCCGGGACCTTTCCTCCCTCTCTTCCTCCGCTTTTTGTCCTTGGCCACTCACTTCTTTCTTTCGTTCCCCACATTCCCTCTCTCTGAGCCCCTGGAGGACATCTGCTTCCCATTTCTACTCTCCTCCCCCTCCCCCCCCCCCCCCCCCCCCCCCCGCAGCAGTTCCCACCAAAGGCCTCCCCAGCTCTCCCTGGAATCAGGCCTGTGATGTGGCCCCTCCTTTTTGTTTATTCCTAGCTGAGTAGCTTCAGGTGCTCCTCTCTGAGATGAACCCTAAATGTGCCTGCCCCGTTCTGTGGGACCACGGTGGTGACCCAGTGCCCACTGGTCTTGCTCCTACTTGGGTGCTTCAGACTCTGCACCCCATTATGATGTTGTAAAGGGTGATTATGGGCCGAGGAGACGACACAATGCAAACCCAGAGTAGGGGGTGGAAGGTCCATTTATGTGTGTTCAGTGAAAATCCAAGAGAAGGCCAGAGGGAAATAGATGAAAATATCGAGAACACTTATCTTTGGGAGGTAAGGGGACAGGTAACTTTTTCTCCTTTCCCCCCACATTTCTTAGTGTTTCCTGTTTTTCTACAATTAGTTAAAATAATCACTTTTTTTTTAGGGAGGAAAAAGCCAGTCGGCATATCTAAAAACACTCTCCTGGGCCAAAGGCAAAAAATAGGTCTTCATTTCTTAAATATGGTCAGAATGTGCTGTGGTTTAGTCATTCCCCCACTCCCTGGAGAGGAGACTGGACACCGCGGAGGAGGCTCCGACTCCCCGCTGAGCCGTCTCCTCCCACAGCGCCTCGCCCCTGCCTCCCTCCTCCTGGCGCCTGATTCACCTCGCAGCCAGCCCTCCGAGGCCGCAGCAGCTGCTCTCTGTCCCTCACCGTGGTTCTTTCTCTAACTTGGTCATTGCCGTCACCATCAAGGTACCAATAGTGAAAGGTACTTCTACTGAAAGTCCAAAATCTGCATACGAGACACACCCCCTGCCTGTGACAGGAAGAGAGGGGTGTATGTTTGCTACTTAACACACAGAGACCTTGAGTGCACAGCTGTACCAAAGCACGGAACGAGGGGCTGGGCTGACGCGGACTCAGTGCTGGGTGCAGGAGCAAAGGGGACAAGTACACATCAAGGGAGAAGAAAGCATGGGGGATGCAGGGCCTGGCAGAGGCCAGGGTTCTGCCTTGGAGAGCTGTGGCCGCAGACGGGGGCGGGGAGCCTCTCAGGTCCCCTGGAGGGTTTTCATTATTGCCTTCTATAGATGCAATGCTGTTCTGTGGCATGAACCTCAAGGATTTGGGGTTACAACTTTATGAAGATAAAATGATCCTTTTCCACCCGGAGCTTCATACGTATCATTTAAGTACAAATTAAATACACGGTATCTACCCATCTGTGTTATAAATGTCTGGTGGGAACTATTTCTTGACTCGTGGATCTTTCACAAACCTTAATTGCTTTCTTGCCTTGAATGTATTTTCCCAGATTTTATATTGAAAGCCTGTGTTTGCCTCATGTCTGGAGGCTACTGAGTTGTCCTTTTTTTTCCTCTTCCATCATCTTATGGGGGTGCGAGCGATTTCAGTTGGAAGTTGGGCTTATAAGTGAGGCACTGGCATTGCCTCTGCGAATACCTGGGGACCTGGCGGCGCATGTGTGTGGCGTGTCTGCCGGCTGGTGGGCTGCAGTGGGTGGGGTTGGCAGTGCCATTCTGAATGTGCTTCCTGCTGCGGAGTAAGGTGGTGTCCTGTTTTGACCAGGAAGCAGGCTGGGAGAGAAAGTGGGGTAACTGGTAGACCAGATGACAGTCCACTTCTCAGTCCTACCCCAGGACCTAGTATGTCAAAGATGCCACCTGGCAGCACAGGTGAGCTGCCACCTTAATGACTTGGCTGCTGTGAGTTCAGAAGGAAGGGTGGCTCTGAGCTGAGTGCCTTGGTACTTTGCTCCAGCACATCCTCTCTCTGGCCTCCTGGTCTCCCCTCCCCCTGGAAAAAAATCTGAAGTTTGCCAGTCCCTCAAGACTCAAAACGCCATCCTATTCCTTTCGGCCATAATAAAACCTTGTTACCTGTGCTTTCAAAACTTTTCTTTTTGCTCTGCTGCAGACTGACTTGTTTAAGGAGAGTTTGCAGAGGCCCCATAAAACGTTAAATCAGACCTGCTGCGATAAGATGGAGTCGGGGGCTGGTTTAGAACCACATCTGCTCCTGCTGTGGATGGAGTGTTGTCCCCACCAAATTCACACGTTGAAGCCCTGAAGCCCTGAAGCCCGATGCGTTGGTACTTGGAGGTGGGGCCTCCGGGAGGTAATTAGGGTTGGATGAAATCCTGGGTGGAGCCCCCAGGATGGGCCAGTGCATTAGAGTAAGAAGAGGAGACCAGAGCTCGCTCTCTCCCCACCGTGGGAGGATACAGACAGAGGAGGCAGGAGGAAGAGGGCCTTTCCCAGGCACCTGCCTGCAGGCACCCTGCTTTTGGACTTCCGGCCTCCAGCCCCGTGAGAAAGAAATGCTTGCTGTTTAAGCCACTGGTCTGTGACGTGTGCTTACAGCAGCTGAGCTGACTAACACAGATCCATTCCCCACCATGCCCGGCCCCCAGCACGGGCTTGGCTAACGGAGCCCCTTGGGGCGTAGTTCAGAAGCTCTCATTTCATGGCACAGCCTCTCTGTTCTTCCCAGGTCTCTGACCCCCAGGACCCTGCACTGTGCTTGGGAGAGTTGAGGGCGAGGACACTGACTTCCTCTCTGGGCTTCTTCACCTGCCTCAGCAGGAAGTGAGCCTGAGCACCTCCCTCCCGGGCTCCTGGCGGGGCTGCATGGCCGGGAGGAGGTCCCACGGAGGGGCTGGGAGCCGCTGCAATGAATGCGCTGCTTTTCTGCAGAGGGTTAAATAGCACGAGTTAAGAAATCTTGACCTAGCTCGTAGGAGTATGTTTTTCTGTTTGTGTTGGGTGGCTTATCAGTCTATGTTTCCGACTCTTTATGTTCATATTGGGAAGTTTTCTGGAAGGAAACTTATTATCACTATAATACTGGGGGTAGCTGATGTGGGTCCATAGGGAAGGACCACTTTCTGAAAGCCTTTCTAAAGAAAATGGTGTTAACTTTAGTTCAAATAGTTGTCTTTGACAAAGATAAAAACTAGGCGTGGCTGGTATTTTAAAGGCAAGATGTACATTTTAAAATTTTATTTAATGGTGAGGTCATCCATGATGGATGCAATCATTATTAATTAATTTGAAATAGTTTGTTTAGAAGGCAGGTTCCCTAGTGTCATATAATATGAAACCACCAATTAAGACAAACCTGTCACCTAAAATAAAGTGGCTGAAAAGAATGCCAAAGGCCGGGGGTTCTGAAACCTTAGCATGCCCTGGAATTCCAGTTGCTGGGTCCGCCCGAGTCTGTGGTGCAGAAGGTCTAAGGTGGGGCCAAGAATCTGTGGTTCTGACCAGCGGCCAGGTGATGCAGAGGGCGCTGGTCTGAGACCACACTCAGAGAACTGCTCCCGGAGCCTGAACTCGCGGCCTGGGTTCTGCTCATGGCGACCCGGGTGCTGTCGTGGGAGAATGTCAGGGAGACAGCTTGTCCTCTGCACCCTCAGTGAGGTCCAAGCAGGGTGGGCTCGCTGTCGTCATGGAGAGTCAGCAGTGTAAATGACGACTGTTGGATGGCCTGACACCTTTTAAGAAATCCATGCGGATGAGGTCAGAGGGCTGAGTGTGGGTAGGTCCCCACACGGTTAAGGCTCCCTGGCTCTCAGAATCAGAACTTAATGGCTAGTCATCCTGTCTCCTCATCCCTGGAGCTGTGTCAGGGCGGCGGCCTCACTGGGCACAGGAGGCCCTTCACGGTTGGACCTGACTCATTTCTCACCATCTGCGCCCTCCCCTCTCCCCCCTCCCCCTCCCCCTCCCAGCACACAGGCTTTCCCAGGGTCCTAGGAACGACTTGGACTTTCTGAATCCATCATGATGTTCTGTTTTCATTCCTGCACTTCACAAGGAGGGACCTTCTCTCTCTCAGGCACTCTACGTCCTGGTCACCCTTCAGGACTTGGAGCTTGGCCATTCCCTCCACCACTGCCCCTCCCCCACCCCATGAGAGGGTCAGGTTGGACTTAGCACTTCCAGAGGTAGGTCCTCCACGTGGCCCTCTGTGCCCCTCCTCCCCCGCAGGCTGCTCTGCCCTTTCTCACACTGACCTGTCACTGTGGCCTACTCAGCTGCCTCCTTGGGGGCAGAGTTGGTTTCATTTCATCACTGTTCTTGGGATGAATTAAATGAATGATGTAGCAGAGGGGTGCTTAACACCCTATATTGTGTTTTTATCAAGGTTTATATATATGTGTCTATATATATGTATGTATATGTATATATATCAGATATTTATATAAAGATATATGTAAAGGTGTAAGTTCTCCATAATGTAAGACTAAAACTGTTGACAAGAGTGAGCCCCAGTCACTTGTGCCTGGAGTCACAGGAGGGCCTTGCTTTTTCTTTCTGCTTCTGTGCGTGTTTCCTTGTCCACTCTGTCTAGACAGAGCCTCTTCCTTCTCTCCCTTCTATTTTGTCTTTTCCAAGACGCTCCAGGCTGCCGTGATCTCCTGCTTCTCCGGGGCCTCTTGTGTATATTATCTGTGCTCAGGGGGGTGATTGTCAGCCCTCGGATGCCATTCTCAGAACCATGGAGCTCACTGAGGTTGCCTGGGGCGGGGGGAACATAAAGGAGACACTGCAGGACCTGGCAGGGCAGGGAGGCTGGAGGGGCCTTCCCCGAGGGCATGACCTTGGGGCTGAGCTTTGAAGGAGGAGGAAGGGAGTCAGCCAGACAAAGAAAGGCCAAAAGGGCATTCCAGCCTTTGTGAGAGCGGCCAGCCCTCTCCGGTGCCTCCACGCCCCTGTGACCACAGGTCCTGGACACTCTAAGGCGGTGACCAGGGGCCTCCTATTGTTGGAGGGAACCCCTGGGACAGCATGTTATTTTCTTCATAGAGTAAGTGTCTGTCTCCCCCAGTTTTCCTTTTTATCCCAGCCCTAGTCCGCTTGTTAGATGTCTGCCCAACAGAAAAATTTGGCAGGGTTAGAATAAATTAATGGTGGTAATAGAAACTCAGCCCTGTCTTAGTGCCCTCAAGGATTTTTCATTTAACCCCTGCAACCAGGCTGTGGGCGCTGTTACTGATGAGGAAACCGAAGCGCAGAGGCGCCAAGCGCTTGCTAATTTCCTGGTTAGTAAGTGGCAGTGCTGGTGCGATTAGGTGCCTCCTCCTTTTCCTCTGCGTTCCTTCCCATCACCCGAGGCCCTGGCAGGAGCCAGCCTGGCATCTGAGTTCCAGTCCCAGCTCCACCAACTGGTTAGCTCTGGTCTCAGGCCTGACCATTGAGGGATCAAAACAGTCCTTGCTCATCGGGTGGCTGTGAGCACGAAATTCGTAGGTGCTTGTATAGCATGCTGCTTGGCGTGTAGTAAGCATCAGAATATGGGATTTTGTTCCTCTTTGAGTCTCAGGGGTTTCATCTGGGAAGGGAGGTGGGGTGGAGCTCAGCCACCTTCCAGTGCTCCTTTCAGCCCTAAGTTTCTGTGTTCCTTCAAGTGCTGACCATTCCCCCGCAGTCCAGAAGGCAGGAGGTGAGCAAGGGGAGCTGGAGGGGAGTCCCGGACACACCCACACACACGTCCTCCTGGCACTGAGCCAGGGCCTCTATGTGTGGTGCTTCCCCTCCCTGCCCCACAAGGTTTCCCATAAAGCTGCAAGGACCACAGTTTGAAATTCGGGGTTATGTGAGTGGTGTGACCAGAGCGAGCACACTACGCAAAGATCAGCGTTTTACACTCCAACTGAGGCTGAATATTTGTTCCTCTTTATAGTTTTGTTGTTTTTAAACAAGGAACAAGAGCTCTGACCTTCAGCCTTCTCAGAAAGTTCGATATCATTCCCCTTGCAGATGCAAACACAACTGCCATTTATTGCAGAGGCTAATTTTACCCAGTGCATTGAATAAACATGCATTTGTCTACAGCATTTTTTCGGTTCTTTTCAAGCGTACGTAGGCACCATTCTCAGAGCCACCATCTCCCCTCCACTGGGGACAACAAAGCTCTGGGTGCCTGGCCTGTGCTCTCACAGCCCCGTTCTGGCTGGCCGACCAGAGCTCCCAGGAGCACCTGCTGCCCCCCTTTCTCCAGTCCCGTTCCCTTCCCTGCACTCCCCACCACCTTGTTGCCTTTCATTGCCCCTTTGAGCTGTCATCACAGCCCCTGGCCCGGCCTTCCTGACTCCAAGTCGTCTCCATGGGGCCTGGGAAACTCGCCCGAATGACTGATTGAGGAGGGTGCAGGGATAACGATCTTCAGGGCTCTTGCTTCTGTGTTTTAAAATGTGTGTGCTTGCCTCCCATCACAGAGCCTCCCCCCCCCCCCCCATCCCATCTCGGGCAGAGTTAGGCTCGCTCTTCTGCAATGGAGGCTCGGCCGCTCTCCCCTGCTGTTTCCACATGCACACCGTCTGGCCTTCTGGTCATTTGCCAAAATGGGTTATAGAATGGTTCATTGGGAGTCACCTGTACACCTTGCTTATGCCGCTCCACGTACCCACAATGGCCCCATCATTTCCTCCGTCTGAAACATAGCGTGGTCGTCTGGACGGTCGTTCTGCTGTTGAGCTATTTGGTCGATTTGCATATTACGCTTTTATTATTATAGATGTATTGGGGTAACATTGGTTAATAATAGCATATAAATTTCAGTTATACAAGATTATAATTTGACATCTGTGTACTTACCAGCCGAAGTCTTGTTTCCTTCCACTCCCATGTATTTGACCCCCTTTACCCACTTTACCCCCCACGCCTTTCCACTCTAGCAACCACTATACTATTGCCCGTGTCTGTGATTTTGTTTGTGGTGTTTGTTCATTCGTTGCTTTTTGTTTTATAGCCCACATATGAGTAAAATCATATGATTCTGGTCCTTTTCCAGCTGACTTATTTCAATAAGTATTTAAATAATACTCTCAAGATCATCCATCATCCACGTTGTCATAAATGGCAGTATCTCACCTTTTTTTCTGGCTGAGTAGCATTCCGTTGCATATATGTATGGCATCTTTATCCAGTTATCCATCAGTAGTCAGGTAGGCTGTTTCCATATCTTAGCTATTATAAACAATGCTACAATAGACATCACCCTGTTGAAATTTTAAGGGACTGTGTCATATTCATATTTGCACTTCTAGAAGCAGGTGTCAAAAACTTTAAAATATTTCTTTTTTACCAAATGAATATTATTTTTTAAAAATTCTGTTTTCCTATGGCTGGACCGTCATACAGTACAATATAACTATAGAAAAATGAAGTTCTTTGATTATCTTCCATAAACCATTTAAAGAAGTCCTGGCAGGGTTGTGCCATGACTTCAGAGCAATCTTGGGTTAATGGATCCCTTTGTTGGTGACTCTTCCATGTGCACCTGCTGACGCCCAGGCACGGGATACAGCGGAGAACAGAAGTCTCTGCTCCCTGGGTCTCGGCTCTGCTGGAGTAGAGGCACAGTTAATCATTCGTGCTTTGTAAACAGTGTGACGGCATCCAGAGGGGACTGCCTGTTCCTTTCTTAAATCGAACGTTCGTGTTACTTTGTTTTTTTAAGAAATTTCTTTCAGCTGTGGGTCACAGCAGATGCTGCAGATGTTAGTCCCGTCGCTGTTAACTTTTCTCCAGAGATTCAACGCTCGTTTCCAAAAATCCATTCATGTTGTTAAAACAGATTTTAGAATAACTGGAATTTTAAACATTTTCTCTTCTTTTGGCACGGGAGATCAGAATTTTCAAGAGGGACCCGGAGAGAGTTATAAAATGCTCTATTGTGAGATAGCAGAAAAAGCCAGAGTATTGGAGAGTGAGGGTCTGTCTCTTCATTGTCTTCCAGGGCACTCGGCGTGTTATTTACTCTCCTGTCTGTGAGAGCATCTTAATGTCATGTCGATAACTGTGGGTAAAAACTCGGTGTTGCACTAGCTGGTTTGGCTCAGTGGGTAGAGCATCGGCCTGGGGACTGAAGGGTCGTGGGTTCGATTCTGGTCAAGGACACATGCCTGGGTTGCAGACTTGAACCCCAGTAGGGGGGTGTGCAGGAGGCAGCCGATCAGTGGTTCTTTCTCATCAATGATGTTTCTATCTCTCTCTCCCTCTCCCTTCCTCTCTGAAACCAATAAAAAAATATTAAAAATAAACAAAACAAAACAACAACAAAAAACTCAGTATTGCTGTCTCATGAAAATACAGGGAAGGAGCCCATATGCATGTTGCGTTCTCCCCTGCCGGTCACAGCACTGATCGCGTTCATACCAACAAAGCCAGGGCACACTGCTCCCCACGCGTTTGTGTTCAGGGCGAGAGAGGGTGCAGCACAGAGTCGTTGGAGAACGACTTGACGTTTGAAATACTGACACCCAGCGTGGATCATTTTTATGACTCTGAGGAGAAGGTCACAGCAGGGATTTCAATGGAGGCCGTGGTCTCTCAGGCCTCTGAAGAATGGCTGGTTTTTAAGCTCTGAGAACCCATCGAGGGCTGCTGTTTCTGAAAGTCTACGTAGTTTAAGCGTTCTGCATCTTGTCATTACAGGAGGTGGCAGAATAGTAAAACCTAACCCCAGGCTAATGTTAGTGTAGCCCATGTTTTTGTGGCTTTGCAGACTTTATAAATATGTCTGTCAGCGCCTGTGGTCTCCACGGTTGGGGCAGCTGGAGGTGAATGTCATTCCTCACAAGTTGCACCGAGGGATTGGAGCCCAGATGGTGTACCTGATTGCAGAGAGGGACCTGCCCCGCGGGCCTGGGCTGCGGCAGCCCCACCCAGCGCAGCCTCTGCAGCACTGAGCGTGCGTGCTCTTCCCAGCAGCCTCTCTCTGGGCGCCAGTCTCCCAGCGAGAATGGTAGCCGAGGAAGGAAGCCAGGCCCCCAGTGCTGCTCCAGGGAATGGGGGGAACATCGGAGCAGCCTCTCGCAGACCACCTAGCGCCTCCCATCCCGGGTGCATGAAAGGACTCTGTGAATGCTGGTGGCAGTGGCCTAGATTGTCCAAGTCGCTCATGCTGTTTCCTATCAGAACAGGGTGCTCAGCTGACAGCTGTCCAGCAGTTCCACTCAGCCCCTGTGTGCGTGAGTACACACTTCACAAAGCTGCACCCCAAACGCATGCACACGGGTGCCACACGTGAGAGAGGGCGATAGCAGAGCTGTAGCCTTGTCCCAGACCCGATCTTTCTGCACTGATAAGGACACAGCCCTCTTGGATTGGATTAGCCAGGTCAGATTTAGAACAAACAGATACTTAACTGTCCCCCTCTTGTAAGTCACTGAGCTATTCTGTAACTAGGCTACTCTTGATATGAACAAAAGAGGATATACTTTTAAAAATTCTTGTTCATAATAAACTGTAACTTCAGTAGTTGTTACCACATAAAGTTTATGTGGACGAAGCAGGTACATCTGTACCTCTTCCCAGGGTTTAGGCAACAATAAGCGACAGGTTTTTAAAGTTCAGAATCGGATTCCCGCTGGGGGTGATCTTGCCCCTCTTTCTTCCCAGAGGGCGTTTAGCAGTGTCTGGGCATTTTTATTGTCACAACTGGGGTGGGAAGATACTACTGGCATCTAGTGGGTCGTGCCCAGGATGCTGCTCACCATCCAGCAGTGCCCGGAACATCCCCCATGAGATTATCCCTCCCAGAATATGAGGAGTGCTGAGGCTGAGAAACCCTGCTGTTAACGGTTAGCTTTACTTGCCGATCTTTTCTGTGGATTCACTCTTATTGAGTAATTCAGAGCTGAAGTTAGCATGAGTACGTGCAATCCTTTGTGTTCTGCACTTGGCCTTGGTACCCTGATCAAGGTCAGGACAAGCTCTGGCCATGTATGAGGGCTTCCGTTCACACATGGCCAGGCAGCTGACAAAAACAGCTTTTGATCTGTGTCCTCGTGGAAACGGTGCGAGAAAATGAAGAGCTGACCTGATAGTAAGTACATAGGGTCACACGAGAACATGAACAGTGAAAACGTCGTGTGAGCCTCACCATTCAGAGTGTTTGGAAAATCGCGGTGTGACCTCCCCTGGGAGCTTGATGGCCATCCAGATGCTCAGGTTCCCCTCGCCCCCTGAATTAGAGTCTGGGTTTTAGCAAGATGCCCTCAGGATGCTGTGCTCCCGGAAGTCAGAGAAGCACTGGACACGCATTGTTTACTTTGGACGAAATTACACCGTGATTGCGACTCTGACTCTTACTGGCGGAGTGAACTTGGCCAAGTTAAAACAAACCCCACTGCACCTTGGTGGTTTGGCTGTACAATGGGGATATCATCACCTTTCTCATGAGGCGGTTGTGAGAATCGGACAAACTTATTTGTGTCAAGGACTCATCACGTGGTAAAAGCTCAGCAAACTGAGTTGTGATTGACAATAAGTAAAAGAAGGCAAGAGCAGGGAACATTAGGGAGGCAGTTTATGCCTTAAACCCCACAATCGTCATCACCAAACAATGCTTGTACCCTCGGCAGATCGGATTTCTCTGAATAGGAAAACAGCAAAAGCTGGAGCTTCATAAGCTTCTAGAGCCCTGTGGTCCTTGTCAGTGACCCAGTTGGCAGAAATACTAGTAGAGGAAGGAGACTGGGTGAGCTGAGCCCTTGTCTTATTAGTAGGGTTTAAGAATGGGAAAGAATGCCATATGATTTCACTTATTTGTGAATAAAATAAACAAACAAAATTGAAACAGACTCATAGACACAGAGAGAACAGACTGATGGTTGCCGGAGGGGCGGGGGGTTGAAGGACGGAGTGAAAAAGGTGAAGGGATGAAAAAGCACAAGTTAGTAATTGCAAACTAGTCACGGGGATGTAAAGTACAGCATAGGAAATACTATATTGTAATGACTATGCATGTACCTGGTGGGTACTGGAAATATCAGGAAGAGCACTTTGTAAAGTATGTGATTGTTTAACCACTATGCTGTACACCTGAAACGAATACAAAATAATATTGAATGTAAACTGTAATTGGAAAATAAAATTAAGAAAAAAATGTCTAACTAAAAAAAAAAAAGGAAAAAATAAAGGAATGGCAAAGAATTTTTAGGTTAACTTTACCTAACTTCACCTACTGTTCTGTTGACTGTCGGGTTGCATGCGACACACACACACACCACGTCAAAGTGTGCTGACCTGCTACTCTAACCGCTGCCCTGGTGCCTGTCTCATCAGCCGGGAGTCACACTGTTTGGAAATGAGACTCTTTTGTGAACCAGTAGGAGTGTAAATACTTCCAGCATGAGATAAAGCAGAACTTGAATCATAATTGAGTGTCCAGCAGAGTTTCAGCAGCAAGATGGTAAAAGGGAAAGGGTTCAAATGGAAGAATTCAGGCTGCAGAGTGAGATGAAACAAGAACACTGACTCAGATTCCTTCTGAAAAAAGGATTAGAGTTGATCATACTCCACAGTGACTAGTGCTCCTGTGCATACTGGTGTTGGTGGGATTGATTTGTCTTCTAGGGGTTTTGTGTTTTTCAATCTTTGACCTAAACAGAACAGTTTTGCATTATTTTCTTTAATTTTCTGATTATAAAAATTGTTTATTGTCATGCATTCAGAAAATGCAGGAACTATACAAAGAAGAATGACAAGCATGCCCAAACCCAGCACCTGCTTGTCTCTTCCTTTATTCATCAGTTATTTACAAAGTACCTGCTGGGTGCCAGGCCCCAGGCTTGGTGCTGGACAAACCCTCCCTGACAAGGTGTCTTTGTGGAGTCTTCTTAGAGCTTCCAGTTGTCTGGCTAAACAGCTGATAGGTTTACTATATTCTTACTGTGTGTTGGATCCTGTTTAGGTGGTTTATATTACGTGTATTAACGTGGTCCCTCTAGCACCACAATGAGGGAGGTGCTGTTATTTGCACTTGACAGATTGGGAAACTGAGGCACAAAGAAGTTAAGCAATTTGCTAAAGGTCACAGAATCAGTAAAGGCAGACTCTTGATTAAAACCCAGGCAGCCTGGCTCCAGAACCTGACCTATTAGTCACTGAACTGTACTGCCTCTCATAATATTATAATACTATCACATGTTATACTATACGGACAGTTCTGATTCCTGCATTTATGTTGGCCATTAACACGTGAGCATCCACCTATACTGTGCATGAACTGTGTATAACTTTGTACCTCTAAATGAATTAGAATTTTAATTTACTCATTTAATAGGATCATAATGAAATAAGCATACATAGAAATGTGATGATAAGCATTTAAATGCTACAGCGATCATTAAGATTTCTTAATGCTTATCATAAATTTTTATTTGATTTTATTTTTCTTTGTTTAATTTTATTTTCCAATTACAGTTTACACTCAGTATTATTTTGTATTAGTTTCAGATGTACAGCATAGTGGTTAGACAGTCTTATACCTCATACAGTATCCCCCCCCCCCATCATAATTTTTTTTAATCCATTTTAAGAGGAGTTAACACGGACAAGTTATTGTAGGAAATTAAATATTTTGTAGTCATGTTTGATTTCATAGCAGGAAAATAAACGCAAATTCCGATAAAGGTAACGAGCTGTTGATGCCGACGACTGTTGTGGAAATGAATCGTTCGCATGGAACTGTGTTGGAGCTCGCACTGGAGAGATTGTGTGTTGTATTATGGGTGGCTGTGAGACTCAGGGCTTTCACGGCATGTGTTCAGACCATGGTGGTGTTTAGGTTCATTTTAGACAGAAGTTCCCAAGGATGTGTTGTGTCAGAGGGGGCCACGTGGACAGGAACTTGTGCTGCAGTTCAGAGCTAGTGGCATAGCGGGCAGGTAGATGCTCTCTGTGCGTGTTGTGGGTATTTGTGAGTGGTAACATTGTGTACCAGCCACACAGAGTCTGCAGTAGAGAAAGGTACGGATTCGTGAACTGTAAAGAGATTTCAACGAATAAATGGAAACTTAAAAATTGACACCATAGGATACATTGGAATGGTGGGCGATCCAGCAGAAAGCCTGGGCTTCCGAGTTAGGCAGACACAGGTTGGGGTCCCAGCGCCCCTGTGTGTTCACTGTATGGCCCCAGGCAAGTTCCTTGGCTTCTCTGAGCCTTGGATTCTCTTCATGCTAACGCCTGCCTTCTGGAACTGAAGGATTGAATGAGCACATAACACACCTGGTACCGGCCCAGCACTTGATAGAGGATCCGTTATTGGTCAGTGTCGTTATTTGTTATTAAATATGTTTTAATATTCTTTCCAAATACCTTTCCAAATACCTATAACAGAGTGGTTGAGCATGCATATGAAAGCAAGACTGGGTTCCAGTCCTGGCTCTACTACTCCTAGCTCTGTGACATTGGGCAAGTGACGTAAATTCCCTGTGTATCAGGTTGCTTTCTTTAAAACTGAATAGTTCTAGCACCTATGTCTTGGGGTGGGCGGGTGTTAAGTAAATTACTATACATACATAGTGAGCACGAGGTGAATGTTTGCTCTTACTACTACTAATGTACTCATTAACTCAGAAGAAGGTGTATGTAAATTAAATAAGTTGGTGTCTTTGAACATTTTTTTAGCTTCTACAACTTTTGCTTACTATTTATATGTTGTTAGATGTCTATAGTTCAAAAGTAGTTTATTACAGTGAATATTAAAACATGAGTCATCAGTCTGGGTAATGTCATCATGTGGTGAGGAGAATTTTCTGACTTGGCAACATGTTTGAATATAAATTGTTACTGAAAAATGACCATTCTGAAATGTCCTTTCCCTTCCAGATTATTCCGAGCTGGGAGAGCTCCCGCCGCGGTCTCCGTTAGAGCCAGTCTGTGAGGATGGGCCCTTTGGCCCCGTCCCAGAGGAGAAGAGAAGGACATCTCGCGAGCTTCGTGAACTGTGGCGCAAGGCGATTCTACAGCAGATCCTACTCCTCAGGATGGAGAAGGAAAACCAGAAGCTCCAAGGTTGGTTTGCCATTTTTTATACTCAGCAGGCCTGGTGATCATAACTTTTCTCGGCTTGGAAGTGAAATCACATCAGACATAAGCGTGCTGCCTTTCAAAGAAAGCAAGACACTCTCACGTGCCTACAACTTTACGTACAACTGGACAACTGTATACATGTAAATGTCTGTTTACTTTAAAATATCTGTTAATTAGTAAAATTAGCACCGCTTTTTGGAGATCCAATGCTCTCACTAACTGTAATAGTTATTCCTATATGGTCATAGTGTCTAGACCAGCCTTGGGCAAACTACGGCCCGCGGGCCGGATCCGGCTGTTTTATCCGGTTCTCTTGCTCTCCCCTCCGCTCCTTTACTTTGAATTTATATTAGTTCACACAAACACTCCATCCATGCTTTTGTTCCGGTCCTCCGGTCCAGTTTAAGAACCCATTGTGGCCCTCGAGTCAAAAAGTTTGCCCACCTCTGGTCTAGAACTTCTGAGAGACAACCTGCAAATGTAAGCTTGAACCTTCTAGAAGTGGATTTTGTTTTGTTCTCGTCTCTCTCCCTGCTTTGCCCTCAGCCATAGTCTGTGCCTCGATGTTACATATGAACTAATCCTGATACTAGTGATCACTAACTTCATGACCTCACTCTGTGGGCGTGGTTCGTGAGCTGCGGGTAACCTGCCACGTCAGCATGAGCGGAGCTCTACCTGTATGCTATCTGGGTGTTTATGCAGCTGGACCCCCTCGGTCCCGAGGACAGCTCCAGGGTTTTACTCCGAAGAAGAGAGGAAACTAAAGCCCAGAGAAGCCAAGCAGCCTGCCCAGGGTCATGTCAGGATCAAAATAAGCCGTGACCTTTGAAAGCTTAGATTGTGTTCATTTCCTGTTTCCATGCTGTCACTTGAAGCAAAAAGTATTATTTTCGAAGTAGCTAAGAGCTGAGTTTATGTTCCCTGGATGGTATAATGGAAAGAACGTGGGACTTAGAGTATAGAGAGCGGCCTGGCTATAAACTAAGAGGAATTTGATCAGGGCGTCTGGACGTACTCTCAGAGGGAGCCCGGGCAGGGAGTTCAGCCATGCCGTCACTCCCAAGGAGATTTTGGAATTAGAGTCCAGCGGTCTCCCTTTAGCTGTGGTTTTCAGTGACCTGTGGTCTGAGAATATTAAATGGAAAATTCCAGAGGTAAACAATTCATAAGTTTTAAAATGTGTGCTGTTCTGAGTAGTGTGATGAAACCTTGAGCTTTGTCCCACTCCATTCTGCCCGGACATCAATCATGCCTTTGTCCAAAGTTACCTTGCCGTCTGTACTACTTGCCGTTAGCCATTCAGTAGCGGTTTTAGTCATCAGAGCCACAGTCACGGTGTCGTAGTGCTATTTTCAGGTCACCCTTATTTTACCTAGTGCTGTCCCCGGAGCACAACAGCGGTGATACTGGCAATTCGGATGTGCTTCCTTTAAGAGAGAAGGTGAGTATGTATAGGAAGAACATAGTGTATATAGTGTCCAGTACTCTCTGTGGTTTCAGCCATCCCCTGGAGGTCTTGGCACCCATCCCCTGTGGATAAGGGGGTGGGGGGACTGCTGTACATTTCATTGAACTTCCTCCCTGATTGTCCACCTTCATCGTTTAATAATGATCTTGCTGTTTGTAAAAAGCTGAAAGTCATTAAGAAACTAGATTTGATCCTACGGTTCATAGTGCATATAAGTCTATTATCTTTGACCAAATACAAGACATGAAATAGGAAGTAATAAGTCCGTTTGATATGAAAGTAGCCCAACCATTGTAAGAGGCTGCTCATGGACGTAGATGCAGTATCGAAGCTGAGTGAGATGGGCCATCCCGTGAGGGTGCTGTAGGTGCTAGGACTTCTCCCAGCTCCATTTTTCTTCCAGTTTCCTGTGGGTCCCTGAGGTGATTAATTCTAAAAGCAGCGATCCAAAGGAGCTTTGATGGGGATGGCATCGAGGAGTGTGTCATCAGTTGAGTGACAGCTTTGGAGCACAGCAGCCACGTTCCTGTGCATGTTGGTTGAGATTTTTGTTGAAAGGGAAAGGCAGTCGTGTTTATCAGGTAGGTCCTAAACCTTAATGCCTATCCTGGTTGATTGTGCAAATGACGGCCACGGAAAATGGGCTCCCCTGTGAAACAGGGATGGTGCTGGCTGGCCTCCAGGAATGATGGGAAGAGTCGTGACGATCATTGACGAGATCAGGGTACCACAGAAGCAGAGTTCCTGTAAAGCTGTGTAAATGCAACTTGCCCGACCAGAGTGAGCTGGGACATCTCCTGAGGTCACCTGAACACCTTGCCAGCAGTGGTACATGTGCACTGGCCCCACCCAGCACCTTTCCACTGCTTCCTCATTTCACTTGCAGCGTTCAGTCCTGTGTGGCCTTTTGTTTTTACTGCTGGGATTCATTTCTCTTTTTAGTTCTGTGAAGTTCAACACATATTGACCTTTGCGGTGAAAGCACAGTAAGCTTGCTAAATATAATTTAGAAAGCGTTGTATCGGTGTGTACAGTACTTATATTGCTGAGAAATCATCATCAGTAAAAGCCTGATTGTGAATTGCTTAAAAAATATTTAGTAAGCTGTGTTGAGGTGGGATGGGGGGGCAAGATTTTGTCATTAAACCCAGAAGCAAGACTTGATAAGAACTTATCAGGGAATGCACTGTGTGCTAGAAAGGCAGTCATTCTATTGTTCCCCCCCTTCCCGTACCGCCCCCCCCCCCCAATTGCTTTTAAAAAGGAAAGTTAAATTGCAGCTGGGAGTGGCTCTTAAAATTGATCACAGGTTCAGGCCAACTGGCAAGCTCTTTGGAAAAGAAACTAAAGAAACACGTATGAGGTCCTGCCTACTGCTAAGCCTAGTTCCTGGCTTTTGCATATATGGACCAAATATTATTATGGCATCTGAGAGAGAACCAAACCACGTCATTGAAACCTGCTTCGCTTGCTGTAGAGTGTAGACAGGGGAAGGCTGAATTGTAATTCCCCCAGTTAAACAGCTTATTTTTTCAGTGATGTTGGGACTAAAATGCATCCCCAGCAGTCCCCCGCATGCCCCTCTGCAAGGCCCTTCTCCCTCTCTTACAAACGAAGACGCAGGCAGCCTATTGCCAGGCAGCAGGGCGTGGTTCAGGGGAAGCCTAGCTCTGTCAGCACGTTACTGCTTGTCGGACTGACTCTCATCGTTCAGCATTTCTTGTTTGAGATTAAAATGATACAGGTATTACATCTGCATAGTGACCCATCGAATTTGGAATTTTAATTGAATTGTAACTTAAGATACTTTTAAAAGGTTTTCCCCTGGTTAAACAAATGTTACATGGTGGTTGTAAAAATATTAAATAACGAGTGCAGTTTTTCCAAAATCTCTACAAGCTCGGGGGCCATTTAATTACCGAGGCTCCCAGGCCCCTAGCCTTCCCTTTCTCAGCTTTCCGGAGGCGGTGGCAGTCGGAAGTGTTCTCTCTGTGGAAGCGGTTGCTGACGGCGCAGAATTGGGAATGGGCAGCCACAGCCCACCCTGCGCAGGGGACATAAATCCGATCTGAACGTTAGCCCGAAGTCCAAGTTAGCGCACACGTCCTCGTTAAATGATAACAAGTGTTTTCGATGACTCTCATGCAGTCCCAGCCCCAGAGACTCACTGACACGGGACTATAGACCCTGATTCTCTATTTCAAACAGTTTGGTCTCGTTTCTAAGTCTTGCGTTGGCACCTTGACGTTTGTCACAAGCCCGCACCATCTGCCTTGGGTGACGGGCATTTTGGATTTTAGGAAGCGGTGGTGTCAGGACGCTGCCTGGGCCAACAGCAGAATGCGTGGAGTAAGCCTTTTCAGCTGCATCTTCTGGCCAGGCACGCCCGTCCTGTTGACTTCAGAGCCTGTCTCTTGTGTTGCTTGCCGGCCTCTTCAGGGCAGCCAGACGCCCCCAGGCAGGCCGAGGTCACGGCCAGGGAAATAAGTGTGTGTGGCTCCGGAGCCCTGTGCTGCTTGCGTTAAGCAAGGCTAGGCCTGACCCGATTGGCCACGGGGGTCAGTTCAATGCTAAGGAGACCTTCTGTGCTTCCTCACAGCCAGGAAAAGAATCTGGGGTAGACATCTTAAACAAATTTGAACTCCACAGATCTAGGGAATTGTTTAGCAGGACCTTGCAAATTCTTCAAAGTAAGAAGGAAAAGAAAGATGAAAAATTGCAAAAAAATAAGAGAGCACTAGGCCTGAGTCACTTGCTACCCACCAGCCAGTCAGTAACCCTGTCAAGCCCTTAATCACTCTGAGCTCCAGTGACTGAGTCTGTGAATGAGGGGCTGGGCCAGGGGTCTCTGCGGGCCTTTGCAGTGCGCTCTTTTGATGCATTTGTACTGGGCGGCGGTAATTGGGCCAGTTAGGTTCCGAATCTGTGCGTCAGAGGAATAAGGTCCACCACCAGGGTCCCCTTAGCCAGATTTACTGCGTTAGCATTTGCTCAATTTCTAACTCAAGAAAAGAAAATATTTTATTTTACATCATCAGCACTTAGTTTGTAAAGCAACATTCTGTGCCTTCCACTGTCTGTAGTTTTGATAATATAATTTGTGGCGCACGTGCGAGTGAGCAGGCATTGTGTGCATGCTTGGTTTATTTCATCTCATTTAATCCTCACAAGAGCTACTCATTGAAGTAGCTGTAATTCTCATTTTTATTTATTATTTATTTATTTATTTATTTATTTATTATATTTTTATTGATTTCAGAGAGGAAGGGAGAGGGAGAGAGAATCATTGATCGGCTGCCTCCTGCACGCCTCACACTGGGGATCGAGCCCGCAACCCGGGCATGTGCCCTGTCTGGAAATCAAACTGTGACCTCCTGGTTCATAGGTCGATGCTCAACCACTGAGCCAAGCAGGCCGGGCTGTAATTCTCATTTTAAAAGTAATAGGAACTGGTGTTCAGAACCAAAGCAGAGGGCTTTGAATCCTGCCACCAGCACTTCTCACAGGGCACAGGAAGGACCCTGCTCAGCCTCGGCTCCTCCGAATGAAACAGGGTCGTGGGGGGAGAGCGTGTATATCTGCAGGGGGTCGGGGAACATACTCGTGAGGTGTATGCACTGACTTACCAGTGTCTGTAGGACAAAGAGCAACTTTATGCCAATAAACTTGACTACTTAGATGAAACAGACAAACCTCTCAAAAGATGCACTTGACCAAAAACTGGTAAGTGCTGATCACAAGAGCAAAAAGATCGGAGTGGCCCCAGATCTATTAAAGAGATCACATTTGTATTGAAAATCTTTCACTGAAGAATATTCCAGGCTCAGATAGCTGCCCCGGATTCTAGGAAACATTTAAGGTCCCTAATTGACCCGTGCCTAATCCCAGAAAAGACGTGTAATCACTAGCAGCAAGCTTTGTAGCACCGCGAGGCCGGGTCCCAGGGCCTCTCTGCCTCCTACTCCCGGACTTTGGGGAAGCGGCTCAGCCTCCGGTGCCTCAGAGGGACATTCAGGTGGAAGGTTACTAAATATAAAGTACGTAAGACATGTAGTGTTTGTCATCATGAACAAACCGAGTTCGCCAGCTCTGCCAAAGTCTTTGTGTTGGCTTATACTTAGCCCTATATCCTACCTGCTCTCCTGATAAGCGCACAGTCTGGATCTCCAATGTGAGTGGAGTGGACTCGGTATCTAAATAGGATTTAGTGCTTTTGGGTAGAATTAGGCCGTCAGTTTCAATCTTTCTTAGAATTGTCCATTTAAAATCTTCCAGAATTCCCCCTGCCCCACTTTGGTGGTTTAGGTATCATTCTTCGTGAAGCTTTAAACGGAATAGGGTTGGTGGGAAAAACTAGCTACCCTCACATGTGAGGAGATGCGTATGAAGAGTGTGCATCTATTCTGTTCCGTTCCAGGAAGCAGAAACAGGACTCTCGATAGAAGCCGGTAGCCTTCTAGAAGGTTTGGCTCGACATGAGAAGGAAGCGTCCTGTCTTAGCTCAGATAACATTTTCTGTTAGGCAGCCACATCGGGCAGTAGAAGACGCGTAGCCACGGTGTTCACTAACGTGCTCTTCAATGATCTGTTGTAGCTTCCAAAAACGACCTGCTGAACAAGCGCCTGAAGCTTGATTATGAAGAGATCACGCCTTGCCTGAAAGAAGTGACGACGGTGTGGGAAAAGATGCTTAGCACGCCGGGAAGATCCAAAATTAAGTTTGACATGGAAAAAATGCACTCGGCTGTTGGGCAAGGTGAGCCTGACTGGAAACAGTCCAGAAAACCTCACCCCTCACTGAAGGTTGGGGAGAAGTATGAAGTTTAAAAATAGAAATGTTTACGTTCAATCTCACCCCCTTTTTATCATTCTTTTATTAATCTGTTTCCAGATATCTTAATAGTTAGTTGATGTGACTTTCACCACTGCTTGTGATTTCTCTTAAGTAAATCAGTTAAAATGCCCAGGAAACAGTGAGCAGACAGAGGAAAACCCAAGGACTTAGTTGCCTACAAACTGGGTAATGCTATGAAGATGTACCCTGAGTTCAATAGTAAGCTGAGAACTAACTGTGTGGCTTCCCTCCGAGTACTCTCGGGAGACACCATAGAGCGTTGGACACAGACTTCAGACAGGTCATCCCGGATTCAGATCCCAGCCCTCCCACTTGACAGTGTGATCTTAGGCAAATGACTGAACCTCTCTGAGCCCCACTTCCACATGTGTGACAGCAGAGGCTGCTGCGAGGAGTAAGCGAGCTGATGTCAGGGCACACAGCAGCGTCTGCCCGCCCAGAGGCCCTGGAGAGCGGGCAGCTCTGCTATGTTTTATTTATTTTTTTTAGTGTGGTCTGCTGGCCATGTACCAGTCCGAACTGTTACTGGTCCAAGGTGAATACAGAACTTAAGACTAAGTCTTTAGAAACTTTTCCAGCAATTTGACAGATCCTAATGAAACATAGTAGACTTTTATTCCCCCCCCCCTCATTTTATTTTTCTACTAATTCATTTTGTGCTAAGTTTTATAAAAGTATCATTTTGCTGTGGATTGGAGAATCTTAAAAGAAAAGCTGGTCCTCCATCACAGATAGTTGGGGAAGCACCATGTTAGAGCTTAACTTCAATGATTATCAATGATTATCAGTGTTCAAGTGAAACAGCCATTTCTTTTAAAATGCACATGAGTGTCTGCTGGCAAGGGCGGGGCTTTGTGAGTCTAAAGCAGGGGTGGGCAAACTTTTTGACTCGAGGGCCACAATGGGTTCTTAAACTGGACCAGAGGGCCGGAACAAAAGCATGGATGGAGTGTTTGTGTGAACTAATATAAATTCAAAGTAAAGGAGCGGAGGGGAGAGCAAGAGAACCCTCTGCTCTTTTGGCTCCGCGGGCCGGATAGAACAGCCGAATGGGCCGGATCCGGCCTGCGGGCCGTAGTTTGCCCATGGCTGGATCTGATTCCAGGGCTCCTGGGATCTGGCCAGTCTAGTCCGAATAACCAAGTGTTTAGAAAAAGGGTTGCAGATACATATAAATCTTATGGTTTTCTTCTGACTTTATTAGCTGATCAATGGGAGAAGATACACATGCCTCATTCATCTCTAAGAGAGTAAAGGGGCAAGTGGTTTTGTTCAGTCGTCAATTAGGCATTACCTAACCTTTACCTGGGTTTTGACAGCATCCATTTTAGTAGCACGTAGTTATTATAATTATGACTTTCCTCTCTGTGGACAAGGAGACTTGGGCTTAGCAGTTGAGTAATGGCCAGAGCCGGTCTCCCACCCCCGTTCTAGGCAGCGTAGGCCCTGCCTGTGGTTGAGCCGTGCCTCCTCCGTGCTGTTCTCTGAGACCAGAAATATGGCAGGTGGGGGACACAGGTTGCAAATGGGCCAGGGCTTCCTGTGTGAGCTCTGACAGGTGTCCTCACCTTTCTGAGCTCTGGCCTCCTGGCGGCCAGAGCGGGAGGCATGGACCAAGCAGAGGATCTCAGAGCTCTCTTCCAGTGCTCACGTAGTGATTGCCAGAGGCTTGCCATTGCACCACGTGGCCCTGGATCGCTGTTTTGAAAAAGGAGGAAGCAGAGAAAAGAATGAGTTCATTCTTTCCCCTTTCACTGTTGACTACATGATGGTCTTCAGGTGGCGTTGCTTCTGCAAAAGGTAAACCGCCGGGGCCTGTGACAGCTGTTCCAGATGTTTGACTTTCTTAGAAGCCTGACACCTGGTATACTGGTTTTCATCATGCATTTTTATGGGGGCAGGGGGCTACTAGAAATACTGTCAGTATCTGGACCCTGTGTAGCGGAGCTAAGGATAAGTGGTTGAACAATGTGTGTACTGAGGTGAGCTGAGGCTAACCTGGACTTTCCTCGTGTGTTCCCGACATTGCCACCTGGCTTTCCGTGGCAGGAACTGTATCTCTCACTGTAAAAGGGGCTTTGTCAATTATTCAGCTAGTTTCTGCACATAGGATTTAATTACGCAAACAGATGGCCACAGTCCATCTGCTAGATCAGAATAAAAGAATGAGGTTAAGTCAGAACCACACCTTCGGCCTTCCAGGTAGAGGCCAAGTCACCTCCAAGCCCTTAAAAGAAAAGACAGTCCCTGTATGGGTAAGAGCCCCTACTTGATGGAAATGAAGGGATTTATGAACTTTCCAAGTTAAAACAGAATCAGAGCTGCAGGATTAGGATGTCAGCTTGGGAGAAGGAAGAATAGTTCTGGGGAATTTTAAATACTCGAAAGTTTAGCTTGGCTTTAAATGATTCCTTTAATGATTTATTTAAATGATCTCATTTATTTAATGAATAAAAGATGTTAAGTAGAACTTTATGAACTGGAGTGTGCTTTTCTGGGAGTGGGATTGCAAAGCGGCTGGCTACCTGAGCAGTGGGCAGTGTGGGCCGGATGCAGACTGCTTACCTCTGACCCAGCAACGCCATGTATAGAAACCTAGATGCTAATCAGTCAGCAGTGTTCTGCGGTGGGAAAGAATGCTTATTGTGGCATTGTTTAAAGGCCAAAAAATAGAACAGAGCCAGAATCCCCAACCATGTGACCACACCCATGTCTTACTCCCTGAAAATGATGGTAGATTTGTACTGATGCAAAAGAAGGAGTCGCTAAATGAAAGAAGAAGGCCCAGCGTGATCTCACGCACCGTTGTGCGTGTTTCTGTGGGAAAACATCATGAGGTGTTCCCAGCTCTCTGAGTAATGAGCAGGATGACCGTGCATCTGGTTGCCTGGCACAGCCCCGCTTCACAGCTTGTTCCAGCGAGATAATTAGTACCCTGCCTCGCCTTTGCTCTCAAAGCATCCTGCTTTGGATGGTGATTTATATATTCACTCTAGTTATGGGTAGTTTTCATTTTCTTCTCTGTGCCTGTGGCTTTTCAGAAGTTTTTGATTTAAATGGTGAGCGTGTATTCCTTTTCAAGTCATAAAAATGAAAAGGTGTTTACATTTGGGTGGAAGGCGGCCGCCTGTCCACCCAGAGCCCTGCCTGCAGGTCCTGCGTCGATTCCCCCAGCTTTCTCCCTTGGGTTAGCAGAGGAGGTACAACCGAGTGTGGGAAGTTTATTCCAGGTCATTCTTAGCAAACACATTGGCTCCACTGTGCATGACCCTTTGTTTTTAAAGAACAGAGCTAAGGTTTCTCTTAAATACTAGAATATGTGGTACTGTCCAGTGACAGCCCGTGTTTTTTTCCTTCAAAAAAAATAAAGGTCTGATAAGTTTAATGGGAACAATTTAGTAATGAGAGGAAATTGTTCATCTCATAACTGGGAAAACTTCCCAGTTGGAAAAAGCTATTTTGTGAAAAGCCCCACTATAAATCACTTAACATGTTTTTCAGGATGCATTTCTTTCTTTCTTTTTCTTTCTTTAAATATATTTTTATTGATTTCAGAGAGGAAGGGAAAGGGAGAGAGCGGCAGAAACATCAATGATGGAGAGAATCATTGATCGGCTGCCTCCTGCCCACCCCCTCGTACAAGCGAGAGATTCTGTGAAATCTGGATTTCCTTCATGTCCACGTACCTGGGTCACGTCCCTTTTATGAGATGACATTCTGTGTGGTAGAGTTACATGCTTGGTCTTCTTTCTCAGGGCACGATGAATTGGCACCAGATAGGGGCTCCTACCACCCACCGTTTATCCCTGGAAGATTCTAGCATAATCCAAAAGCGTGTATATTTGAAAGGTGAAAGGAAAGTGGGAAGGGGTCAGGGGATGTGAGGGGAAAGATGGAGGGTATAGAGGAAGGAAGGAAGGGAGCAAATAGGACAAAATTCTGGTTGCTTCCTATCCTATGCTGCTAGTTATAATGGAATAAGAATTCAGGTCGATGGACTAAAACCCAACTCATTTTTATTATTAAGTTGTATTCTATGCATAAAGTCTCTCTGTACTTCCTACCCTCCCCACCCCCGAAGGTGTGCCACGTCACCACCGGGGTGAGATCTGGAAGTTCCTCGCAGAGCAGTACCACCTGAAACACCAGCTCCCCAGGAAACAGCAGCCCAAGGACACGCCGTACAAAGAGCTCCTAAAGCAGCTCACCTCCCAGCAGCACGCCATTCTCATCGACCTCGGTGAGTCTGCAGATCGATGTGACGTGGAAGTGCAAGTAGCACTCACTTGAGAAATCTGGGGAGACTGCCCGAGTTATTTAGTGATCTGCCTTTAGGTTTAGCAGTCAAGCTTTGCTACCGAGCCTTTCAATTAAAAAAACCCTGGAGTAATCAGGGATGCCCTGGCCAAGCACACATGGAAACCTCTCTCCCGCCCCAGGCAGCTGCTGAGCCTGCTCAGCGTGCGGGGGGCAGGCACGAGGGCTCCAGGCGTGACTGTGGTTCAGGCCAGTCGTTCACGTATTGACAGGCAGCTTTATAGCCGAACGAAGGAGCATCTTGGGAGACGTGAGTGTCAGGGCTGAGGCCTGGGGTAATTACAGGAGACGTTCCCTAGCCTTTACTGCTTTCCAGCAGGGTTTATTAGAAAGACTGCAGAAAGCAGATTGTGTGCGCCTGGGGCAGCTTTATTTTGGAAAAGGGTAGGCATCTTGTCTCTTGAGTAGCTTTGAAAATACTCCGATGGGGACAAGGGCTTGGACACGCGCCGCTGCCACAGTGAAGAACACGTGTAATGAGGATGTAATTATGATGCACAGAAGAGCCTCTGGCTTGTCCGAGGCGCACAGTGGCGGCGGGTGCGTCCTCTCTGCCTGCCGCCTCTCTCAGGGTCTCCCGGGAGGCCATGGGCTCCGTGTGAAGGCCGCAGGAACCCAGCCCTGCTGCTCTCAGAGCGCGTGGCCCCGCTTCTCAAATGCTCATTCTGGCTGCTGCCGCCGCCACCTGGGGCTTGCCGGAGCCCCCTTCAGGCCTGTGCTTCAGGTCCTGCAGCAGCCGGTGGGAGGAGGCTGTTCCCAGGAATCAGGGGAGCTGGGTCAGGAAGCGTCGAGGCTTTCCTGTCCAGCCACACAGCACACCTCAGGGTCATTTTCATAAATGTCGCTCCTGGTCTAAGCTCAGATGTCACCTCTGAGAAACTGGCCCTGGCATAGCCTCTTCTCCTACCTTTTGGCTGGATAGGTGCCTCTGCTAAGCCATCTGTCTCACCCATAGCTGATCCCCCCCACCCCAATGACACTTACCACATTTACTAGTGCTACAGTTATCATTAGCATTTACAGCTAATACTTAACTGTACCTTACACCAAGTGCTGTGTGATGTTTACTTAAAACCACTTTCTGTAATCCTCATAGCACGACCAGGTAGCCGTTATTCTGTCCCTGTTGAGAGTTGAGAAAACTGAAGTGCAGAGAGAGGCGGGGAGTACCTTGCTCCCAGGGACACAGCCTGTGCTGCTGAGCACCCTGCACTCCCCACAACTGTCCTCGGTGGTATGGCAGCGGCGGCAGCTTTTTTCTTTTTTAAATATGTTTTTATTGATTTTATAGAGAGAGGGAAGGCGGGAGAAGGAAAGATAGAAACATCGAGGAGAGAGGAACATGACCAGCTGCCTCCTGCACGCCCCCCACTGGGATCCAGCCTGCAATCCGGGCATGTGCCCTGTCCGGGAATCGAACCATGACCTCTTGGTGCCTGGGGCAGGTTGACGCTCAACCACTGAGCCACACTGGCCAGGTGCAGCAGCAGCTTTTTCATTGCCTTTCTCCTCATGGCATGCATGCCCCTGGGGGCTGGACTGGGCTGTTTCCCCATTGCTCCCCAGCTCCTAGGGCAGAGCCTGCCCCGTGCTCAATGAGTCTTTTGAGATGTTGAAGATGAGGCACTGCACTAGCTCCTCAATCTCACGTGACCCTCACAGCAGCCCTGAGATAAGAAACGAGGAAACTGAGGCACAGACCGGTCACATGGTGACCACGGTCACACCGTTTAACTGGCGGCCTAAACCCACTGTGGCTCTGTGCAATAAGGGCCCCCGGAGCCCAGGAGCCCGCGTGTTCCCATGGAAACACATGGCTGGGTGGAGTGGATGCTGACAGGCCGTGATTACACCTTGGGGACAAAGTGGCGCTGGTGCCCGTGTGGCCCACTGACCCCGAGCAAAGCAGTTATGTGACTTGGCAATAGCTCTGTTTGCTAATGTGATGAGTAACAGAAAAAATGACATCATGTTCCTATCATGTGAAATGAAGTGAAAAATGAATTCAGAGTAGGAGGCTGAAAGGGAGGGAGCACAGACAGTTTCTCTGTGGGCCCCCCTCCCCCCACTTCCCAAGATCGGGGGAGGACTGGGGAGCATGCTTCCCCTCCTTGATTCGAAGGTCCTCTTCTCTTAGCTTTCCTCTCCTTCTTCCATGGCCAGGATGGCTTCAGCCTCCTGCCGCTCAGATGTAATCACTTTCCTGCAGGGGGAAGGAAGATGCCAGCTCAGCACGGGGCCTGGGGGCCCTCTCCCTGGGGAGCTGTCTGCCATGGCCACACCCAGGGTGGCCTCCCCTGCGCTGAGGCCTGCTGTAGCCTTTCCCCCAGCCGGCGCGGCGCGTGGTCTGTGGGAGCCTCGGGTGGGCCTTTCTCATTCACATGCAGGGCCAGGCTGCATGCACATCAGCTCCATGCTGCCCGGCTCCCACCCCACAGGCCAGCTGCAGCCGCCTCCCTGAGCGCCCTGCCTCTCTGTCCACTTCCCTCCCCGTCCTCCAGAGACCTTCCCCAGCTGGAAAGAAGCTCCGTTCCCAGCAGCGCAGTTCCCAGTAACCTCAGTGCATCTCTCCAGGCTCTGTCCAGGGACCTGCCAGGGCCCGTCTCTCTCTGCACCTGAACTGGCAAAGCCTGTGTCCGGTGGCTCCAGGGAGCCGCTGCCAGCTCTGCTCGGCCGGTGCAGGGAGGCCTCACCAAGAAGTGCCTCCACGAGGCCTGTTGCTTCCCCCCACCTCTCGCCAAGAGGAGACATTCGCCAAGGCAGTTGTTTAGTCTACACTTCCTGTTTAGTCTGCACTACGGCTGACTGAGGGCCCAGGAAAGGTGGATAGTACAGAGCTAGACAAATCACAGTTCAGTGTTTCTTCCAACATGACATCTGTATTCTGGCCAGAAGAACAGAACGCGTGTTGGTTGGACATACTCTGAGTTTTCATGGATTTTTCTTTTCCTGCTTCTTTATTTACTTTGTGAAATCAGATGTTAGTCTAATCAACTTTTTTTGCAAGATTTTTTTCTTATGGAGAGTAAGAATAATGGACAGTAGCTGGGCAGTGTTTTATAGTTTGGGAACATTCTCTAGCTGTGTCAGATCTCAACTTTATCCAGCCCCATGTGGGTGTGGACACATGTTACTCCACTTGCGGGTGACCAAGGGGGCCCAGAGAGATCAAGTCCTTTGCCCAATTACAAGCTACTGAGTGGCAGAAAGTGCTAGAACCTAGGTCTTCTTAGTCTCCTGTCATGTCCCTTCCAGGATACGGTATTGCTCTGTTTTTCTTGCTCTGCCCACTGCATACCACACAGCTTTCCCTCCCAGAGTTAAGTGGCGTAACGCTCCCTCAGAGCTGACCACACCCTGCTGGGTCTGCTGGTGATTCTAATGACCAGCCCATCCCTACTCTGTGCACTCGCTCTCCTGGGTCTGCTTGGAGGCTTGTGGGGGTGGGGGTGGGGGTGGGTTGGATGGCGGGGGTGGGGTAATGGAGTGAGGAGCTTCCTGTGTATTTCCAGTCCCTCTGAGAATCTGCAGAAAGCAGTATTCTTGTGCGGTCAGCGTGGTAGCGTGTGTGTCTGTTGAGCACTTGGATATGGCTGGTGAACACTCAGATGTGCTGTCAGTAAAGAATACACTGGATTTCAAAGGCTGAGTATGGAAAAAAGAATGCAGAATGTCTCCATCATTTGTATATTGATTACATGTTGAAAATGACAGTATTTTGTCTATGTTGGGTTAAACAGGATGTCTTAGTAAAATTAATTTCACCTGTTACTTTCCCATGAGGCCGCTGACAATTTCACACGATGTCTGTGGCTCGCATCCAGGGCCGCTGGCGCGCCACCCTAGACTAGGAAGATGTGCAGGCATCCCATACTTGGCGCACGCTCAGTCTTGCCCGCAGCCGGGAAGGGTTCAGAGACCCGGGGGCCCCCCCTCGCAGTCCCGAGGTCGGCCCTGGAGTAGAGGATGGAGCTGGGAGGGTAGGTGAGGAGGTGAGGGTGCAGAGCTCCACTGGGGAGCTGTTGATTGCATTTCCCAGTGGGAGGACATGTGTGAGGTGTGTTTTGGGAACATTTGTTGGGGGAAGAGGTAGAGCGGGCCAACCATGAATACAGGACAAGAAATCAGGAAGGTAGTTCGGGGACTGTTCCTGCCTCTTCATTTGAGGGCAGATGAACGGCCTGGGTGGACGAGTGCTTTCTCAGGAGGCTGAGCAAGAACACAGGGGTGTCCTCTTCCTTTCGCCGGCCGAGTAAGGAAGCCGGACAATCATCTTGTGGCCCAGATTCACCTTCTGCCTCTGCCGATCCGAGGAGGCCAGGATCCCCACCTGGGTCCCTGCTGGGTCCCCGCCGGGCCCCGGCCGAGCATTTTTTTCTCTGCTCCCTGGAAACACATTTCCCCACGGGTCACATTCCAGGAGAGGGTGAGGTGGATTTGACAAGTATCAGCCACAAAAGCCTCCTAACAAAAGAAGTCTTTAAAGCTTTGCTGAATACCAGCTTTTTGTATAAATAATCAGGATGTTGAGAACTTGTTTTTTTAACCTCTTTCTGGAAGGAAGGTAACTGTTTTGTGTTTTTTGTGGAAAAGAAAACACCTCCTGTTCCTCAGTCTGTTTCAAAGTACTGCCTGTGGTTTAAAAGCAAGAAGTAGTGCGTGTGGCCCGGAGCCCTTGCAGGCACAGGGAAAGCGTCCAGGCCAGCCTGGCAAAGCGACGGGGATGGTCTGCAGCCCACCAGAGCCTGCCGCCTTCAGATGGTGCTGGGACGGGTGCTGCTGTCCGAGTAGAGGGCAGGCCGTTTTCTTCTGTTTCAGATGGAAATCCAGATATCTGTAGGGCCTGTGGCAGTTCTCGTTTGTTCCCCACACAACACCACGAATGCTTGCTGAGGGGTTAGTTGCAAACACTATTCTTACAACAACCAGATGACCTTGTATACAGAGCTCCCGTAGGATACCCGGCTTCTGAAGAGCTGTTGCTGTAACCTGCAGGCCATCGGAGTTCTCATTCACAGGCTTTCTTTTTTAAAACTACGACGGATGGGTCTCTTTTCCACAGGTCGAACCTTTCCAACACACCCGTACTTCTCGGCCCAGCTGGGTGCGGGGCAGCTGTCACTTTACAACATCCTGAAGGCCTACTCGCTTCTGGACCAGGAAGTGGGATACTGCCAAGGCCTCAGCTTCGTGGCCGGCATTCTGCTGCTGCACATGGGCGAGGAAGAGGCGTTTCACATGCTCAAGTTTCTGATGTTTGACCGGGGGCTACGGAAACAGTATCGGCCGGACATGATTATTTTACAGGTAGAACCTTCCGTCTGTCTTTGAGGGAGACAGAGGCCAAAACGTTTATGATTCCTTTCCAGATCTAGTTAAAGAGCTTTTTCTTTAAAAAAACAAAGAAGTTTTATTTTTTAGTTATAGCTTACATTCAGTATGTTAGTTTCAAGTGTACAGCATTGTGGTTAGACAATTATATACTTTACAGTGTTCACCCCGACATTTCCAGTACCCACCATACCTAGTTACAACAGTGTTATTACGAAGGAGCTTTCCACCATCAGTTAGCATTATAATAGCGATCTTTGCTGAGAATGTACTCTGCTAGGCATGACCGGGGTGTCTTGTAGGCACTGATCTTCTCACTGACCCTCAGGAACACACTATTAATCGGCTCAATTTGTAAGTGGGAACACTAAGGCTCAGAGGGGTTACAGAATTTGACCAGGTCACACAGCTAGCCCCTCTGTGTCTGGGCCCTCCCTCTTATTCTTCATCAAAGCATCTAACTCCTATTTCCCACTGTGTTTGCCACTTCCTGTGCCAGGGATCCCACGCACGGGGTCCCACCCTCCTCTACCCCTTGTCATCCAGGGGTCAGCTCAAATATCACATCCTAGGAGAAGCACCTCCTGACCACCACGTCCCCCCACGTCCACCCCAGGCGTGTACACTGTATCATGATATCTTGTCTCATTTCTTTTGCATCACACTCTCACTGTCTGAAATTACCTGTTCATTTTCTGGATCCATCTTGGAGCTGCGTCCATAGTTCTTAGAACAACAGTGCCTGGGTTGAAGTAGACACCTAGTCAGTGTTTGTTGAATGAATCAGTGACGGGAGGGAGGTCGTATCAAAAGAAAAGCAAACAGCAGTGTGTTGTAAGTGCCAAGTGCTGATTGTGCACCTTCAGAAGTGGGAAAACCGGATCCTACTTGGGAAATATTCCTGAATGTTGGATCATGTGTTTATGTGACCATTTACCAGCAAGATACTGTGATTTCAAAGCCTCAGAAAGTATTCTTAGAAAAGGTTACGTTAGCACCAAATTGTGTGGGTAAACGTCCAATTCACTTCCCCCTGAATGTGAGCCACAGGGACATAAATCTTGTAAAAGGAGGCCATTCCACTCACTAAGAGATTATGGCCCACATCACACTTTCCACGCATCCTGTCAGGTTCCTCCTGCATTCTTCCCCTTAGCTTTAATCCAGACATCCCTGCCATCTAAGAGCAGAATGTTCAGGTTTTATATCATTTAATATTATAACACACAACTCTTTTGGGGTCTTGTGACCTTGGTGATTAGATTCTTTTAAATAAAAACAACAGGCCACAGCTGGTACTTGCGAGGCCTGGAAAGAGTTCGGTCCAGTTTGGACCATGCACATCCAACCCCCAGCATCTCGGCAGGGAGCTGATCCTCTCTGGCCATCGTTTCTCTGGGCTGGGGCGGCGGGGCTGCTGGACTCTGGGCTGAGCCAGGGCTCATCACGGGCTTCCTGCCAGACCTGCTGCTCTCCACAAAGGGAACCCTCCACGTCAGTGTTGGGGGACCCAGAGGGAACTTACTGAGCGGGCACAGAAGAACCGTTCCACAGAAGCACCACGTGTGCTCGCTTCACTCTTAGCACGTTATTTCCGACTCCCTGGGTTGAAGTTTTGCTAAGAATTGTGTTTGTAAGAGAATTTATAAAGTGTTTCCACAAGACGGAAGTTTAGATTCTCTCAGCCAAGGACACGAGGGGACGGTAAAAAGAAAGGAAGGGGTAGGAGACCCACTGTTAGTGTTCTGGGCCTGCACCCATCAGTCAGGGCCTCGCATGCAGTGAGCACCCAGGAAGCTCTGGTTGGATAAACGAGAAGCTGAGATCGAGGAACCAAAGAACGTATTACGCATCTGTGCATAACGGAGGGTCACAGACAATAGTGCAGTGAAGGCCTGGGGGGTGTGGGATAGAGAGGGTCAGTGGGGGAGGGGAGGGCACATCTGTAATACTTTCAACAGTAAAGATACATTTTTTAAGAAAGGACATCCTGAGCCAAATAGAATGTTTCAGGTTCTCGGACGTCTTCTCTGTCCTGGGAGCGGGGCAGTCGCTGCGCACACGCAGCGGACAGTGAGCGCTGACCCTGTGTCCCTGCAGATCCAGATGTACCAGCTGTCACGGCTCCTCCACGACTACCACAGAGACCTCTACAGCCACCTGGAGGAGCACGAGATCGGCCCCAGCCTCTACGCCGCCCCCTGGTTTCTCACCGTGTTCGCCTCCCAGTTCCCCCTGGGGTTTGTGGCCAGAGTCTTCGGTAAGTGGGTGTGCACGTTGCCAGAACCAGCATTCCCGTGTTCCGTGTCACTCCACGGTGAGGCTTCTTGTTTTCCTACCTGTGTCTTCTGTAAGAACGGGGTGTTGTTTGACACTAAGTTTCAGGGTTGGGTTTTGTGAATTGCAAGACCGTCACTTCTGACAATCATCGGGCTTCCCTGCACGCCTTCATCTTGTGGGATGAGACCCGATTCCCGCAGTACTGGGCTGACATCTTACACACTCGGCCAGGGAGCCCCAGCCGATGTGCCAGAAGGCGTTTCCCAGCCTCCCTGGCTTGTGATGCTCCATGTTCACCGATCGCCCCTTAGAACTTTTTGACCTTCTGGCCTACTGTTCTGACTAGATTCTCTTTGCATCTCCCCCTCTCCTTTCTCCTCTCTCCCTGCCCGGGGCTCTTCCTCTTCTCTGCCATCAGGCTCCTGGTGACACCTCCGACACCTCCGTGTCGATGACCCACTGTTCCCTCCTCTCATGTCCCCTGTCTGATCTTCCCAAATGTCACAGCCGCTTCCACTTCCTCACCCCTCTGTAGCCGTTGGCTGTTCACACTGCAAACCATCTCCCATTTTCTAGATTTATTTTTCAAGAAGATTGTCCCTGTCAAAGTAAAATAGGTATTCACGTGCAAAGTATCAAAACTGCCTTGTCTATTATACATCAATTAAAAAATAAAAAACAGAAACAATTTTAAAACTGCCTTGTCTGTTATAATCAATTAAAAAATAAAAAACAGAAACAGTTTTAAAACTGCCTTGCGTGGCAGGGAAGGTGCATTCTCTTGGATGCCAGGAGCCCCGTGGAACACTGAGCACAGCCAGCGCTGTACCAGGTGCTTTCCCTACCGCGGCATGAAATAGTAACGTTGACAATTCAGGTTCTTTGTATTTTATTTTCTGTGGATGGGGAGGTTATTAAAAAATGGTGGTCCCTCCCAACATCAGGTGGTTTTATAAAGTACGATTTACTAGGTGTACCAGTTAATAATGCGGATTTTTTTTCAATAGATGGAGTTACACATATGTTGATATATAAGCGATTTGATATGTATGCTATTGTGTTGTATTGACAACAAGCTTCAAAACTTCATATGTCAAATTTTCTGAAGGTGTTAACATCATAGATATTTTTATGCTTAAAAATGTCAAATTTCGTGCCAACAAAAGAGCACTTGCGGGAAGTTTTAATTCATTACTTTATTTTGAAGAAAAAGTTATTGTATACTTTGGGAAGCTTATGGTGCACATGCGCCATCTCAAGATACTTGTGAATGCTGGTTTAAACACTTTAAAAATGATGATTTTGATGTGAAAGACAAAGAATGTCCAGGTCAACCGAAAAAGTTTGAAGACCAACAATTACAAGCACTATTGGATGAAGATGCGGGTCAAACTCAAAAACAACTTGCAGAAAGGTTAAAAGTTGCTCAGCAAACAATTTCCAATCGTTTACAAGCAATGGGTGCCGGGGTTCTTGTCTCAGCATTACAAAAGGTTCAGCAATCTGGAGAAAGGCTGATGCGTAGATTCAATAAGGAGTCCAAAAACGAAAGATAGTTTTGAAAGGCATTGGGGGTCAGAAGAGCTTCAGCTAAAGGAGCTAAAGCAGGGGTGGGCAAACTTTTTTGACTCGAGGCCCACAATGGGTTCTTAAACTGGACCGGAGGCCAGAACAAAAGCATGGATGGAGTGTTTGTGTGAACTAATATAAATTCAAAGTAAAGGAGCGGAGGGGAGAGCAAGAGAACCCTCCGCTCTTTCAGCTCCGCGGGCCGGATAGAACAGCCAAACAGGTCGGATCCGGCCCGCGGGCCGTAGTTTGCCCATGGCTGAGCTAAAGACTACTCCTTGACTCAGGACCTGTGCTTTTTATTAACACAATTTGTCCTAAGGCAAGGTGGAGATAATACACTTCAAAGGGTAAGGCTTCAAAGGGTAAGTTTTACAAAAGCATTGTCAGATAGGGGGATAGCCTACAGCTGTTCAGGTGTTTGGCCAATAGGAGGCAATAACATGCAGATTAAGATGCCCTGAACTGTCTGGCAGCAAGCAGATATCCTATTCAGGTTTGGGGGAGATGCTTTTTAGCCATTCCAACAGGTAATTACATCATGTGACTCAGCCCTTGTTGGGTCCACAAGTCCCATCAACCTTTTGATGAAACTCTTGTAATTATGACGTGCTAGAATTGGTTCCCGGCAAATGGGAAATATTTTAAAGGAAGGAAAATGGGTGCCACATCAACTGAACGAAAGACAAATGGAAAAATGAAAAGTCATCAGTAAAATGTCGCTTCAACGGCACGAAAGAAAGTCTTTTTTGCATTGAATTGTGACTGGCGGTGAAAGTAAGTCTTTTTTGCATTGAATTGTGACTGGCGGTGAAAAGTGGATTTATTTTGAGAATCCTAAATGCACAAAATCATGGGTTGATCCCGGTCAACCATTAACATCGACTGCAAGGCCAAATCGCTTTGGAAAGAAGACAATGCTCTGCATTTGGTGGGATCAGTAAGGTGTGGTGTATTATGAGCTTCTAAAACCAGGTGAAACCGTTAATACTGATTGCTATCAACAACAAATAATTTGAACCACGCTTTGATCATAAAACGACCAGAATGTGCCAGAAGACAAGCAAAGTAATTTTGCTTCATGATGACGCACCATCACACACTTCAAAACCAGTTAAAGACACGTTAAAAGATCCTGCCTGGGAAGTATTAACCTGCTGTATTCCCCAGACCTTGCTCCTTCAGATTACCACTTGTTCCGATCGATGGCACACGCACTTTCTGAGCAGCACTTCAAAACGTACGAAGAAGTGGAAAATTGGGTCTCTGAATGGTTTGCCCCAAAACAAGAAAAGTTCTATTGGGATGGTATCCACAAATTACCTGAAAGATGGGGAAATGTGTAGCTAGCGATGGACGTTACTTTGAATACAGCACTTTTGATGTTTCTCTTGAAATGATCGTGTTTTCTCTGATTACAAAATCCGCATTATTAACTGGTACACCTAGTATGTTCAGTAACTTGATAGTTTAAAGATCTATAATCTTATGAATTTTTTTTTACATTTGTTTTTGGAATTAGGGAGCATCTAAAGGGGATTTAGGGGACGTTCACAGACATTGAGAGAGTACATATTACATTAGGCAGCTTTGGGTAAATAGCTTATATATCCAAATTCTAGAAACCCTAAAATTGGCTTTTTAATATGAGTGGGTGTTGAGTTATCTTCTTGCCTCTCCCCCGTCCCTACCGAAGTGCTGGATTTTCATTATTATTCACTCCTATCCAGACAAACTTTTAAAGAAGTTTGCATTTGATTTTACTAGAAGAATCTTTGATCTTAAAATGTTTACTAACCCCCTCTTTTGTATAATTACTTCCCAAGTGCATTTTTATTTTCTGTTCCTAAAAAAATAAGCATTGAAGAAAAGAGATACTCAAAGCACTTCCTGGTGAAACAAACAGTGAGAGTTCATGAAGAATTTACACTATTGTTTAAAAAGAACTAAAAGCCTCAAAATTGCTTCATTTACTAACAAGAGTCACACAGACTATGAGCTCTCCAACTGGAAGCTTCAGTCTTTCTTGCCTAAAATTTTAGTGTATTTTACTTTTCTCACTCTGGAAATTCAGAGAGAGTCTTAACAGGGTAATGGAGGAGGAGTGGAGATTGAGAGGGCGAGCGGGGTGTGGGGGGGTGTGGGGGTGTTGTGAATGGTTTGAAACAGCTCAGACATCAAATTACAGGGTGGGAAGGGGCCTGGACAGGAGGGCCAGCGCTGAGTTATCACTGCTGCTGGCCACAGGCACCAAAGCTGCTGCCTGCAGACAGTCCTGGGCTCCAGGGCCATAAATCTCCAGGAAAAAATCTCCCCTTAGGCTGCCTCAGTGGGTAGGAGGCACTGACGGCAAACAAACAAACTGCTTTGGAAATGAGTATTCGGAGCTCTGTGAAGCTCATCCTAATGACTTCATAGATAAAAGCTGGAACACACGCCTATTTCTCGCTTAGTTCTGTAGTCAGTGTGGGACTTGGAGTTTCTTATATACAGTTACATAAAGATGATTCCTGGGCCTCACAGACCCTGCTGTCCTGAGCCCACGTCCTGCTGGCTAGGGGCTCGGGGTGCCTGGAGTTGTAGGCCGGAAGTGAGAGCTCAAGGCACACTGTGTCATGATGTTATTTTGCAAACAACAACACTACTGTTTGTTGTTGTTTGTTTGCACAATCCATCCCATCTTTCAGTCCTTAAAAACAAACTTTTATTGGAAAAGATAGGTTTTTAAAAACCATTTCTGTACTTAGCATCGGAGACTTGAACCGTGTTTGTTTAAATCCCTGTCATGGTTCAGGTTTAAATCCAAAGCGTGCCATTCATACACTGGAGTCTTTTTTTGGGGGTCTGAAGCCCATTTCATTATAAGTCTTTAGGCCTGGATAAACCCTGAAAACAAATGGACCTTTGTTAGCTCTTCACAATTTTATATGTAAGTCAAGGACTCTCAGCTTGCAGTCAGCATGGCTCGTATATTAGTTAATAGGTCACCTTGAATTTAAGTGTATGCTGCTTGGAGGGGCAGCTGCCAATGATGTGTATGCCCTGACCTTCATCATTAAGGTGCCTGGTAATGACGCTTTTCTGAAAGTCAGTCCTTCCCTGTGGGCATTGCATCGTGTAAAATAGCCTCCTCCTGTATTTTCCAGTTCGGGTGTAGCGGGGTCTGCCTTTGGGGGTAAAGGACCAGGCTTGCTCCTAATGGAAGAGGACGCTTCTGAAGGTTTCTATAGGATGTAATTCCAGGTAGATGAGCAAGGAGATGGGATGTAAAACCAGGGGCTTGGCAAAAACACACACACAGAAGCCACCTGTAATGTGAGGAAGGCTTCAGAGAGGCTCAAGGGTAAGCAAGATGGTTTGTACAGCCAGGAAAATGGGTCTTTGGCAACATGGCACAGTGGTGATGAAGGGAGTGTTTGCAGACTCTGTTAGGGCTGTCACCACGCTTCGTTCCCCTCCTACCTGTTCCTGGTCGCAGCAGAGGACCGCAGCCTCCCCGAGAAGTTAGGCAGAGTGATTGCCCTTGACAAAGACAAAGGTGGCTGGAAAAGAGGCAGGATACGTTCGCTCCCTGGCCGTGCGCTTGGCATTTATCATTCCCCCCCCACAGGAAAATTGCCCCTTTATGTCACGGGGAGTTTCAAATAGAGTTCCCGTACCCGTTAGCACAATAACAGCTGCCGGAGCATCTTCAAAGGAAAGTAGCTATTTGCGTTGTTCTCAGCAAATAATTTGCCAAGTGCAGGAGTCAGCTGAATCTACGGTTCCCTTTGCTTCCTGCCTGGTAAAGCCCTGAGCCTGTTTCTGGGCGGCATGAGAAAGGAGAGAAGAAAGGGAGGTAGCCCGAGCTGTGAACTGGGCAGTGCAGGGCTGTGGGGTGATTTCTTGCACAGTGATTTTCAAATGCGGGAAATTAAATCACTTTCTCACGGAGATGTGTGTGTGTGTGTGTGTGTGTGTGTGTGTGTGTGTGTGTGTTAAAAAAGTTTTTTATTTCTATTGATTTCAAAGAGGAAGGAAAAGGGAAAAAGATAGAAACATCAATGATGAGAAAGAATCATTGATCAGCTGCCTACTGTACGCCCCATACTGGGGATCGAGCCCGCAACCCAGGCATGTGCCCTGATTGGGAATCGAACCACCACCTCCTGGTTCATAGGTTTGCGCTCAACCACTGAGCCACACCAGTCAGGAAGGAATATATATATTTTTTATTACATTAAATACAGACCGTTAGACCCAATGAAATAAACATATCCAGTTACATTTTATTTTTTTTAACATTTTTTAACATACTAATGAAGAGAGTTAAAAAAAAACTCAACTCTCTCTAAAATTCTTTTTGTTTTTGTTTTTCATACAGTCCAGAAAAGTCTGAGTCTAGAGTCATAGGAAGCACTCTGCTAAGTAGACTTGTTATAAACACCAAGATCATAAAGGAATAAAACTTGGAGGACTCATTGCTAACCTTAAGAGACTGCTGATATGGATTACGTATTTGTTTATGCTCAAAAGCTCCCCAGTAATTATTTAATTGGCTTAGGTACTGGTACTGTATCTAATTTTTTAATTGAATATATTGGGAAAACATTGGGTAATAAAGTTATATAGGTTTCAGGTGTACAGTTCTATAACACATCAACTGTCTATGTGTGTTCACCACCCCAAATGGTACTGTATCTAGTTTTAAGGTTCTTGTCGCTCAGAGACCAACGACAGTGAACTGTCACTATAGGATGTACTTCCAGATGTACTTCCATTCCCTGGACCCCTGACTAAAATGTCCTAGATAGTCTGACACATGCCATCAGTTTTTGTTCAGCTCTAAATGTTCATATACTGAAAGGAAGGCTTTGTGTCTAAACCACGGAATCTTCAAATTTACTCTTTTTCTTTTGAAATGTCTTTTCTGTTTAAAAATACACTGTGGTTGTGGTGGTATTTTAAAACTCCCTATTTTCTGCAGTGGTGCTTTACACGGTAAACACTGTATTTTGTGAAGCAGACATTTCACTGGAAGATTCTTCCACGGCACTGCCTTAGAATGCAGATACTTCCCTAAGACTCAACAGTCAGAGATAGGCCTCTGCAGGCAAACCGAAGTGGGAGGCAGCTGTGGAAACTTCCGGTTCCCTGGGGGCTGCCCTGAATCACGAGCAGTTGTGAAGTTTGTGGACTCTGTGGCCCTGGGCCCTGAGAGAGGCGGGCTGACCTCAGCACAGTATCGCTTAGGGCCGTGCCCAACCGGCACCAGGTGTGCTCAGGCGGTTAAGGCCTCGTGCAGGTCACAGCGCGCCTCTGAGGCTGACCAGCCAGTCGGCACCTCGGTCTGCCCACACACCACTCTGACACCTTTCCCTTGCGCACGGCAGCATCCAGCCGCTTCTGTGTGTCTTCACGGCTTTTCCATGTCATCCCACGGAACCACCCAGAGAGGCGCAGTGCTGGGGCTCTTCCCCACCTGCTCTGTCTTCCTGCACTTGATGGAGTTTCTAGCTTCTGGGTCATTCCGTTACCCTGTAGTCAGAGGGAGAGACAGATTGACAGGTGCCTCTAATCAGATTTATGCTCTCATCTTTAAACTTATCTTTTCTTATATGTACACTAGAGGCCCGGTGCATGACATTCATGCACTGTTGCGTGGGGGGGGGGGGGCCCTCAGCCCAGCCTGCACCCTCTCACAGTCCGGGAGCCCTCAGGGGATGTCCGACTGCCAGCTTAAGCAGTTGGACATCCTTAGCGCTGCTGCGGAGGCGGGAGAGGCTCCTGCCACTGTCACTGCGCTCGCCAGCCGGCTTCTGACTGAGCAGCGCTCCCCCTGTGGGAGCACACTGACCACCAGGGGGCAGCTCCTGCATTGAGAGTCTGCCCCCTGGTGGTCAGTGTGCATCATAGCGAGCGGTCATTCTGCTGTTCGGTCGATTTGCATATTACCCTTTTATTATATAGGACTAGAGGCCTGGTGCATGAAATTCGTGCATGGGGGGAGGGTCCCCTCAGCCCAGCCTGCACCTCTCCAATCTGGGATCAGGCCTAAACCGGCAGTCGGACATCCCTCTCACAATCCTGGACCACTGGCTCCTAATCGCTCACCTGCCTGCCTGCCTGGTCACCCCCAACTGCCCCCGCCCCCGCAGGCCTGGTCGCCCCCAACTGCCCCCCTCTGCCGGCCTGGTCGCCCCTAACTGCCCCCCCTCCCCCCGCCAGCCTTGTCGCCCCAACTGCCCCCTCCCCCCCACCACTGGCCTGGTCGCCCCACGTAGCCTGCTGTTCAGTCGTTTGGTCGTCCCTCACTAACCCCCCCAACCCCCCATCCCCACTGGCCTGGTCGTAGGCAGCCATCTTATGAGAGCGTGAGGGTCAATTTTCATATTACCTCTTTTTTTAAAAAAATATATTTTATTGATTTTTTACAGAGAAGAAGGGAGAGGGATAGAGAGTTAGAAACATCGATGAGAGAGAAACATCGATCAGCTGCCTCCTGCACACCTCCCACTGGGGATGTGCCCGCAACCAAGGTACATGCCCTTGACCGGAATCAAACCTGGGACCTTTCAGTCCGCAGGCTGACACTCTATCCACTGAGCCAAACCAGTTTCGGCCATATTACCTCTTTATTATATAGGATTATTCCAGTTGTCAGGTAACTTGCCTGAATTTAGTCACCCACAATCAGTTGCTAGAGCTGAGCTTTACTCCATTATTGAGCTAAAATTCAGTATACTTATATTTAATAATGCACTTTTGGAATTGAGCAGACATTTAGAGTTTTTAGAGGTCTTTTCAATCAACTCCTTATTTCAAAATAGAGGAAACAGAGGCATTTTTTTACTTACTCTCTTATACTGTATAGTTAGATGTCTACATTTAAATGCTGTATATCTGATGCTCGATGTCTGAAAACCTTTGTTTTACCCATAAAAACATGTTTTAGTAACTCCTTTAAAATCTAGAACATTCCTGGAAAAAATAGACTGATAAAAAATTTTCCATTTTTCAATGTATGTTTGAATTTAATATATTTTTGGAGCAAATAAAAATGTTTATCTAAACCTGTGACAAAATCTTAGTAGTATGTTTACCTATATTTCTTTTATTGTTTGCAGTATTGCCCTGACAACCCTATCTGAAATGTCAGGCTCTTAAAAAGGAAGTAAAACTTGCAGTTTGGGGTCATGTTTCCCTCTGCCCTGCCCTGCGATGTGTGGAAAAGGAAACTGAGTGGTATTTCACCAGAAACTGGTCTGGTTTAACTTTCTGCATTTCTGTGTTTTCCCAGATATGATCTTTCTTCAGGGATCAGAGGTCATATTTAAAGTGGCTTTAAGTCTGTTGGGGAGCCATAAGCCCTTGATTCTGCAGCATGAAAACCTAGAGACCATAGTTGACTTTATAAAAAACACACTACCCAACCTGGGCTTGGTGCAAATGGAAAAGACCATCAATCAGGTATGATTCAGTCCTAACCTTTCCAAAGGCTCAAGCAATCCTGGTTATGTAGAAGCTTTATTATTATTGTTGTTATTATTATTATTATTATTATTATTATTATTGAGCAGGACCTATTTCCTACCACTTTGTACTCTGGGCAGCATATTGTGTGATGACTGGTGTGTAGGAGTCACATCGCAAATATGTGTCCGGTGACTAAATGTGTGCGAGTGTGTGTGTGTTGTGAGTCCAGTGCTGACATGCCATGTGGCAACACCGTGGCAATGGGCAGGTGTGGTGACCACCACAAATTATCAGTAGTTTCTTATAATTAAGAGACTTCACCCCTAGTCATTTGTTCTTCTGAAATTCATACATCTATTCATTGTAGGCTTTTGTAAAATAAGTGTTTTCATTTTTCTGCTGAAAATATTATTTTATAAAAGTAACTTTTCATAATGAAGTTGTGATAGAGCGTATACATTTTATATAAGTTTATTCCACAGTGTGTGTGTGCGCGCGCGTGCACTTTAATAGAATTCTCCTCCACACCTGTGGTCACAGCACCTCTGGCTTCTGGGTGCAGTAGAACCATTGCTGTCTAGAATGTTAAGGGTGAGGGGTGAATGGAGCCAGGAATTACACCTGGATCAGTTATTCCAGGGTCTGGATTAGGGGAGGGAGCAGATTTGGACTCTGCTTAAGGAAGAATCTAACAATAGTGATTGCTGACTAGGAAGGGCTGAGCTGCTTAGCAGAGGGCGGGTCGCCCTGGGAGGTGCCCGAGGCGGGTTGGCTGAGAAGCTCTGAGCAGAGAGGTCTGTGTCGAGCACTGCAGAGTCAGCCTCAGGCCTCTCGTAAGCCTAGAACTTACCTCACCTGCTCCAAATACAGTGAAAACATAGAGCAGTAGTGAAATAAAGGTTTTTAAAGAGTCCTTATTCTAAGGACTGCTGTTGGTCCAAGAGGAGCAGCGCTTCCGGTCCGGTGCCCCCGGACGCAGCGTTGTGATGTCCTTGGCGGCCCCTGCTCAGGTGTTGGGCACAGAGAAAGGAGCAAGAAGGCCTGGGGGGGGGGGGGGGGGCATGCCGGGCGTCACTTTGCAGCTCTGCACGTTTCACAGGCCTGTGTGAGGGAGCAGCTCTCCACTCTGCACGCCCGTCTCCAGTTCATTGATAGGCTCCGCCTCTAACTCTGGCTTGTGGAGGCCCTGCTTTCCCCCCAGGTCCCGTGTGGATCTATAAATACACATGATTTCATTTCATCATGACTGTACTCCTGAGAGGAGAGGTGGCTTTAACCCCTGAGGAGCCTGGGCCTCAAAGTGGATAATGGACTGGCCCTCAGTCACCCTGCTGCGGAGTAGACAGGGAGGGTCTCACACTCGGATCCTCTGGCCTCACAGGCTCTAGCAGCCACCCAACACCCCCCAGGGCCTCTGGGTGTCATTTCACTACAGAGTTTCTCTGTGTTTTACCTGTATATTAATACCAAATCCTCCACCCTTTGGATACTGTAATTCCTGGCATTTATGTGTATTTATTCCTTCTCAGAGCTTTCGTTGCATATGTTTTCGTTCCCCTTATACTTTATGCTGCTAGGGAAATGCAGAGCCTTGGTCACTTAACCCAAAGTCTGGCCCAGTGCGTGCCTTGACTTTGCTCCTGACTCTTAAGGCCTGCAGCATCAGCTGACATTGTTTACCTCCTGGATATTGAGCTCCAGGAAAAATCCCATTTTCCTCCCCTTTTTCTGTAAAAGGCACCTGTTGAGATGACTGTATTGGGTGCCCCTTATGTGTTCGGAGGATGGACGTGGGCACAACACGGGAGACAACAGTTTTATGTGTGTGGCTGGTCGTCTTCAGGCGGCTGCTTTGAACTTGGCATCTGTTAGACCACTGACTCCTTGACAGCTTTGGAATGTGGACTATAATCCCTGTTTTAAAGCTGGGGAGACCGGATGTGGAGAGAGTAACACGCCCCCATCCCGTGTAACGTGGCAGAGCCGGAAATGTAACGTGTCTCTCTGACACCAAAGCCCAACTGGTGCAGAAAATAAGCGTGTAACCCAGTAATTACAAGTGTGGTGCGAGCTACCGCGGTGCTTGTGCAAGGCTCACGGGAGCCGGTCTGGTGGAGGGTGTGAGTGCTCATGGTTGAGAATTGAAGGCATACAGTTCAGCTGAGCCTCAGAGAATTCGCCAAAGCTGTGGCCGGGTAGTTCAGTTGGTCAGGGCATCATCCTGCCTCACCAAGGTTCTGGGTACTATCCTTAGCCGGGGCACATAGAAGAATCAGCCAAGGCATGCATAAATATGTGGAACAACAGATCTCTCTCCCCCAACCCCTCTCAAATCAATAAATAAGTAAAAAAAAAAAAAAAAAAGAATGAGCCAAGACGGGTGAGCACACGTGTTTTGTAGAGGGCCAGATAGTGCGGTTGTGGGCTTTGTCAGCCATAAGGTCTGCTGCAGCCACTCAGCTCTGCCTTTGTAGCGCGAAAGCAGCCACGGACGGTGTGTATAGGAATGAGGTGACGGTGCTGCAGTGAACTTTATTTACAGAAACATGCGGTGGGACAGATTCGGTCTGAAGGCTGTCGTTTGCTGACCCCTGGTCACAGCATGTGCAAAGGCATGGGAGTGAGAGAAAAGAGAGAGGTTCCAGATGCCTGGCAGTTCAGTGTGTGTGTGTGTGTGTGTGTGTGTGTGTGTGTGTGTGTGTGTGTGAGAGAGAGAGAGAGAGAGAGAGAGAGAGAGATGGTTAGAATCTGAGGAGTCCTGGCCTCCAGAGGGGGCTCTAGTCTCGAGTCCTACTCAGAAGTGAGGCCCGAGGTGCAGCGTGCTTCCTCTGCAGGCTCACAGAACCCCAGGTTTGACCTTAGAGGAATCAGGGTGGATGTGGTAAGTGCATTAATTGCACACAGTTGTCCTGTACGCATGGGCAGGTCTGGCGTCTCTGATAGCCATGGCTCCGTTTCACTAAATGCCCTCTCCATGGGTGGTCTTGGCTCCAGAGGCTGGGACACAGCCTGCGTACAGGATGAGAGAGAGAGAGAGAGAGAGAGAGAGAGAGAGAGAGAGAGAGAGAGAGAGAGAGAATCGAGGACGGGGCTCAGGGACACTGGCCCAGTCCGTGCGGATGGGCTGGAAGCAGCCACAGAGAGGCAGGTCCAGAGCTGAGAGCCCCGGGCAGGAGGACAGAGCCTCTGCAGGCTCTCTGGAGTCCTTGGTGTGACTTAAAAATCCCAACCCAAGAAGAGGGGAAACCCTGGGGATAAACAGAAACTAAGAGGAGGTCCAGTTTGCATTCCTGTCACAGTGAGTGTGTCGGCCTCTGCAACCTGAGGTCAGTGTAAGGAAGGAAAACAGAGTGGAGTGGGGGTGGGGAGACAGGGCAAGGAGCCTATTTTCAGCACCCTTTGGGCTCCATTTAAAGTGTGGCCCCAGCCTGTCAGTGTATCAGGTAGGAGCTGTCAGTGTATCAGGCGAGAAAAGCAGAATCTGGGGCCTCACCAGAGACCTGCTGAGTCCAAATCTGCATTTTAGTGAGGTCCCAGGGGATTCACGCCCTGGGAACCAATGGAAAAGCTCTGCTCCTGGCAACTTCACTGCAAACAGCTGGCAGTTCTCTGTGCGAGCTGAGCATGTGGGGCCGGAACCAGAATCTTAACAAGGCCCCTTTGTTCAGAAGGGCTCCTCGGAGTCCATGGCCAGGCCCCCTTTTCCGCCTTTGGGCAGCTTGCACTGTGGGAAGTGAGTACTTTTTAAAAAGGCCCATCAGTGCCAGACCTAGAGGGTGTGGTAGGGTGGGAGGGATACTTTATTTTACCACTGGCATTGTTTAGGACTGTGTGCATGTGGTGGTAATAAAAAGCAGACCAACTATTAGTGGGGTGTATTACTGTTGTTAAATGCACTACAGTCCCTGCCGCCCCCTTACTGCCACTACCTGGGCCGAGGGCTCCTCTCTCCGCCTTGGGTGAGCCACTGAGACCGACAGAGGCGGGCAGGTGTGGGGTGGGAACGTGGAAAGTACGGGGCTAGCTGTGCAGACACCAGGTTCACAGCTTCATTTTGCCGTGTCCACAGACGGCAGAGAAACTCCGTCTCCACTCGCACATGAGCCAGGAACTTAGACAGTTCTCTGAGGAGGAGGCCCGTGTAATAAACAGCATCTGGGAAAATATTTAGCTTCGTGCATGATTCAAATGTAAATAATATAGAATGCTTTACTGACTGGATTAACCAAACGAAAATGTTTAATGCCAGTACACAGTGCCAAGGGTGTGTGCGCTGTGTCTGGCACATTCGTGTGTTGCTAATGGTGTTGTACGTTGATCGTTCCCATTTGGGAAGCAGTTTGGCAATATGTCTCACAAACCAGTAAAATGTTCTTCCCCTTTGCCTTAGTAATCCCATTTCCTGGAATGTATCCTTAGAAAATGATCTGAAATACGGGGAAAGCCATATGGACAAGGATGCTTAGAGTTGTCATTTAGAACAACAGAAACTCAAGTAACTGGGCGGCCAACACTGGATGCATGGATTGGCATGGTTGAGTTATGTCGAGGTGGTAGAGTACCATGAAGCCATTTATAAAAACGATGGCCATGAAGAATATATAGCAACTTGAACATGCATTGTCCGAGGAGACCAGGGCTCTTTTTACCACCAACCACATGCTGCCATGGTTTGGGATAAATTCTGGGGCATCATTGCAAAATCTGAGGGCCCTAAGTGTTTGGGGACCCAGGAGATAATGGTACCATTAAGCAGAGACGATTATGACCCGATTATGACCCAGGCAGGTTCCTAGGTATTAATGGAGGCCTGAGAGTTTATAGCTTCAGGCACAGTTGAGGGCCATTGACCTTAGCTGATCATCAATCTGTATAAAAGGCGAGACGTTTTGTTCCCAAGTTTTCCAGGTTAGGAGCTTCTTTAAAAATAAATCTTGGTGGAAGAAGAAAGGTAGCTGTGTGTGTGTGGCATTTGTACTGTACCCCATTTATAGTCACACCTCAGTGCCACGCAGTCTCGGTTTTACTGTTGGCGGTTTTCACTGTTTGAGCTGTTCAGAAGGTCCACGCTGTGGCATCCTCTGTCATTTTGCTGAAGCACGAGCTTGAACGTGAGGGTTTCACAACAAATGTGTGGAAGCAGATCCCTTAGCTGAGTGAGCACCCGCCTTTTGGCTTGCCAGGCAGGTGCTGGGAACGTCCCTAAGTTGTCTCCTGTAACTCCCCCAGTGATGCCGGAGGCCACGAACTGATCCTGGGAGAGGTCAGGAGACCTGCTCAAGGTCATTCAGGGAGTCGCCAGTGGATCCGGGACCTGAGACTGACTCAAAGCCTCTGAGTCAGTTTCCTTGACTGAAAATAGAGATGATAATCTCTGCTGACCTCTCGGTCACTCTGAGGGATGGCTGAGAATCGGGTCAATACAGTCAACAGCGCACACACATGCCACCAGTACAAGATGAGATTTTCAGCATAGAGAGACTTTGTGCCTAACTAGTATCCGCTGAATTAAACTGAAAACCAGGAAGCTGAGAAATTAACCTTAAGGGAGACAAAATGAGATTGTTGTGAATGCTGAGCTAGTAAACGTGGTTTTTTTAAAATTGATTTCAGGGAAGATAGAACTTACTACCCCTGTGAGTGCTGATAGAGAGCTCTCCATTGATTTTAACTCTTGGCCTTTCTTTTTCAGGAAATGTGCTGCAAAGCCCGTTTCTGCTCTTGTAAAGCCTAGTCCCATTCTCTAACCGTGTATTCTGATCATGTGGCTTCTTTATGTGGTGACTGAATTCTCAGATCCTCAGGGTCCGTGTTGGGTGCCGAGAGGCTCAGCCCCATGGTGTTTTCACACCAGGAAAGAGAGGAGGTGCCTGGGGTGGCAGCCTCTGCCCTCTGACCCCCTTTCAGCCCTGCCCCCGCCCCCTTCAAGCTCAGTCCCCGAGAGAAAGTACAGACAGACCACTCACTCACTCGTGCACTCGGGTTGTTTTTCACACGGGTGGTTTTTTCATCACTGTTACTATTATGGGAAGGAAGGCAGCGCAGGCATTGTTTCGTATTCACTCATCTATGTGGGTGACATTTGGGTTTTGGCTCATTTCTGCATGTCTTGTGTGCAAAGAATGGTTTTCAGTAAACAGCTCCATTACTTAGCTGTTCTTGTAACTCTGAAAACCCAGCTGAACTATAATTAAACTTTGACTTGGTGACTGGGCAGATCGGGCTGCGATGCTTTTGTTTTGTTTCCTCCCTTTGACCCGTAGTTGATGCATCTAACTTAACAGAGTTTTCAGAGAAGAAGAAAATAAGTACTGGAATCAGAGCTCAAAATAAATGTTGTGTGCCTTTGTAAAAACAAGGTGTCGACTTTTGGAAAATGAATATCAGAGACCGTACTTACTGTTATCTTAGGCTTATTTCCAAATGCTTCTTCGATCCTTTCCTCCCAAGTAAGATGATTCCTTCTCAGGGCAGAGAGTTTCCTTTAATTATCACTAATATACCAGGCCCAGAGTAGGTGTGTAGTGGGTCTCGTTGACATGGTCACATGCGTGTGTGTGTTTGTGTGCTTGTGTGGTTTTTCTCACTTTCGGTGCCTGATGACTTACTTCTCTGCATTTAACAGGTGTTTGAGATGGACATTTCTAAACAGTTACAAGCGTATGAAGTGGAGTACCACGTGCTTCAGGAAGAACTTATTGATTCCTCTCCTCTCAGCGACAACCAAAGAATGGACAAATTGGAGAAAACCAACAGCAGCTTACGCAAACAGAACCTTGACCTCCTGGAACAACTGCAGGTAGAGCATATTCAGGAAGCAGCTTCCTGCACCCCCGTAATTCATTAACTCAGCAGGCTGGGCTTTCCCACGACCGCAGGACCCTTCTGCCCAGGTCCGCTTAGAGTTGGGATCAAAGGTATCCCAGGATTCCTGGGCCTTTCTCCTAGGCAGCAGACAGGCGATCCTTTGCTGAGGTCAGACAGCTTTCTGAGGGGCTGTTTCTGCTGTTAGCAGGAAACAGGCCCAGAGATGAACTTGCGATCCGGACTCCATGGAGCTCCTAGCTGAATGCCAATAGTTGTGCTTTGAATAATGACAAGAGAAGCAAAGGCTTGAGCTTTTATGAGCAAAATCAGCCAGGTCCACAGAGGGATGTTAAAGGAGGAAGGCGACACCTTGCAAAATCAACCAGGCGTGACCGGTATGGCTCAGTGTTTGGGCCGTGGTTGAGCATCGGCCCATACACCAAAAGGTCGTTGGTTCGATTCCCGGTCAGGGCACATGCCCAGGTTGCGGGCTCGATCCCCAGTAGGGGGCGCCCATCAATGTTTCTTTCTCATTGATGTTTCTATCTCTCCCTTCTCCTTCTCCCTTCCGCTCTCTCTACAAATCAATAAAAACATATTAAAAAAATAAAATTAAAAAAGTAAACCAGGGCATAGGATCATGATACATGTGTCCTTGGTGCAAATACCAAGACTTGATTAATGAAGGACACAATTGTCCACTCTGGAAGCTTCCATTTTAACATGGATGCGTGTGGATGAGGACACTGTAGAAAGGCAAACACTGATTGTGTGCACAGAGGGTGACAGGAAGCAAGGGCAGAGGGCAGCCCAGAGACCTGGTCTCCCCACGTCCCCACCCACGCTTTCACCGGGACAGACCGCTGACCGGCTCTGTCCTGACTCCCTTGTTTGTGTGACAAGGACAAGAAGAATACCTAATGGCTTAGCAGACAGCTCCCTTTCCAATCAGATGGAATAAAGGAGCCACATGGTCTACTTCTTTAACATCAGAAGTGGGTGGTAATGCTGTCAGAGTAAAGGGATTGTTTGTGGAGTGTTTACAAAAATTTTTTTTTGGCGTTTCCACAGAAAAAAAATACATTCTCCTCTTCACCCTACCCCCAAGTATGTGTTTATGCGCTCTTGGGCTGACCTGAGAATTAGCTTTCCTTCCCGGCCTGAGCCTCTATTTCTCTCCATAGGACATTGTCCCTCTGCAGACACAGGCTTGGCAGTGATATGAGGAAGGCCAGCATCGGAGAGCCTAGTAAATCAGCCGGGTCTGAAGTGCATTTCCCTCCACAGGGATCTGTCCCCAGAGACCCAAGGAGATATATATACTCCTAGAAGAACAAAGAAAAATGCTTTCTCCACCCAGTCCTACCTGCCCGTCACATTCGGAAGCGTAGCTGCTTTTCTCCCCCGTGATTGAGCTGTCCTAACTCAAAGTGTGTCTGTGTGCAATCTCCCCAGGACGCCTCGGCCGTCATGTGTGGGGAAGGTCCAAGGGGATACAGAGCCTTATCTGGCCTGTAAGGGTCTGCAGTGTAGGTGGGCATTTCAAATGCCCTCCGAACAAACAGTGCGCCCCTGAAATAGAACAGACACAAATTTCTCGCAAAGCTCAGACTCGCGTTTGCAGCGCTTGGCTTGTTAAGATAGGCAGAAGGCTCATTTTATTGGGCTGACGTCTGGGTGGGTTTTGTGCGTGTGGGGGATTTAGGGTGGACAGTAAGTTTGTGTTGCTTCTGTGGTACTGTCCCTTTTTGTGAAGAGAGGGTGTTGTGAAAAGCTGCTCCGAAATCCGCATCCCTCAAGAGAGGCGTCGGCGGTAATGGTAACGACAGGCGTGCTCCTTGCAATGTTCTTTCTCTTGACCCAGAGGCTCTGTGTTTCTGGGGGTGTCATTCAGGACCGCAGCTTATGCCAGCCCACCAGTACTGACCGAGTCCTGCTGGGGGGCGCCAGGGGCCACCAAGGTCCGTAAGACACTGTTGCTCTCAAAGAGTTGGGGTACGGACTATGTTGTTGGTTTGTAGGTGCTTGTATGTCCTGTTCCCATGACCCTAGAGGACTCACAGGGGGTTATTGTCCTTCAACCGGACTATAAGTTCTGTGAGACGCTCACCTCCGTCTTTTTTTTTTTTTAAGCAGTTTTTAGAGTCCAAGGCTAGGCGTTCAATACAATGGTTAATTTTTCAACATGAATCTTTTTTCTTATTTTTTATTTTGGCCAAAGTATCAAAATTGACCCATGTTCTAGCTTTGTTCTGCCTATGTAGTTATTAGACATCTCAACGCCCCACTTATTCTCCTGGTAACACTTAACAATGCTGTCTAGCAGCGGGAGACCAAACTGTTACCCTGTTTTGTTCAGTAGCATCCATGAGGCAATCCCATAGACGGGTGGTGCCAAATAATAACAGCTGGGCGTTTTTCATCATAATCAACCGCAAGTCCTTGAGCGCCAGGAGCCAGGAGCCAGGAGCCAGGCGCAGTGAGGGGCAGCCCCCGTGCAGGATGAGACCTGCTTTCTCAGGGGAGAACTGCGGTCTCACTGGGGAGACCTGACGCTCCTGCGGCAGTAAGTGGCCCTGCAGAAAGCTCCCTGCTGAGCTGTGGGTGCCCCTGGTGTGTTGTGGGGCTTCTGAACAAGCGATCCTTCCAGGACACGCGGTGGGGCCCGACCCAGGTCTCGGCCGAGGGTAGGACTGTGCGGATCAGAGTCCTGCTTGGAGGAACGCACCAGGCATGAGCACCCCGACCTGGTGGGCCGACAGACTTAGGATCCCAGTCCTTTTCCTTCTATTTTGAGTGTCCCAGTAGCATAGCCCAAGCTAGACTTTGAGTCATGAGTTGTCTGTCCAGCACAGTGTTATCTTGTTCAAAACACTGTTTCTCCTGTTTGAAAATGAGAAAAAGAAATAGTACCATTCTCCCCACCCCCCGAAATAAATGGGAACCTGTAGCGCCTGGGCTGGATTAACCACCCGGTGACAAGAGCACTACAGAGCACAGCTGGGAGCCGAGGCCTAGGCCAGAGAGGCCTCGGGACAGCAGGGGGGTCGGTGGTTTTCTCAGGAAGCCCTCAGCTTCGCTAGAGCCAGCTCACTGGTTGCCTGGAAGCCTGCCCGAGTGCATGCAAGAGAGAAGCACCTGGAAGTTCAAGCTGACATTAATGTCGTGCTGGCCACTGAGGACGTAGGCCTGGTGGACATGAGGAGACTGCTTAGCTCGCGGAGGTGGTGACCGGTGAATGTTCCAGGGTGAATGCCCATGCTCCTTGACATAGTGATATCTTGTCACTATACGGAAACTAGAAAGAACTTCAGATTAGTGAGCTACTGCTGCTTGGGCCTTTATGTGGAATCCCTTTTGACTGTCAGTTTGAAATCAGTTTGTATTTGTAAATACACTGAGTGGCCAGATTATTATGATCTCTGAACGCATAATAATCTGGCCACTCAGTGTATAGCCTGTATAATAAAAGGCTAACATGCAAATTGTCCCCTCGACCAGGAATTCGACCAGCAGGCAGGCTGGCCAACTGCCCCTGCCCCCTTCCCTTGGCCAGGCTGGTCAGACCCCGCCCATGCACGAATTCATGCACCGGGCCTCTAGTGTGTGTGTGTGTGTGTGTGTGTGTGTGTGTGTGTATTTATATATATGTATGTGTGTGTGTGTGTGTGTATATATATACACACACACACTGAGTGGCCAGATTATTATGCGTTCAGAGATCATCATAATCTGGCCACTCAGTGTAGATGATGTCGTCTAAATAGGCCAGGCTGTGCTGCAGCAATAAGTAAAGCTCCAAATCTTAGTGGTGGAGCACAGAGGTCTTTGTCCCCGAAGCGCCACCTCTTCTCCAGGAAGATGCCGTGGCCATATCTGAGCTGCCATCCTTGTAGTGTGTGGCTCAGAGCTCGGGCTCCCCCTGCATTGTGAAGCCACCACCTCAATGTACAGCTCCCAAAGCAGCCATAGCAGGGGAGGCGCTCTGGTGGCCCAGACTATCTGCAAGGGAGCCTGGGAGATGTAGTCTTCCTGTGTGACCAGAAGAACTGATAGTACCCAGTGGAGTCCTCTCTGCCAAAATGTGGCTCCCCAGCTCCCCAAAGGCTGGACAGGGGAGAGTACTGTGGATCCCCTGTGTTGTCACTGGGCAATGACAGGCTCATGTTTCCTTTCACTCTCCAGGTGGCAAATGGTAGGATCCAGAGCCTGGAAGCCACCGTCGAGAAGCTCATGGCCAACGAAAGCAAGCTGAAGCAGGCTGCCCTGGCCTTGGAGCTGGAGAGGTCAGCGCTGCTGCGGACGGTGGAGGAGCTCCAGCAGCGGACCGCAGAGCTGAGGGCATCCCAGCCTGACCTTGTGCAGCCATAGCCCATGGGCGACTGACAGCATCTCACCAGGGCATGGCCCGAGGAGACGTGGGACACCATCCGACACTGTCCAGGCCTTAACCGAGAGAGACAGAAGATGCTGGAGGGAGAGAGTGAAGCGCGGAGCATGCTTCTCAGGGAGGAAACGGGCTCGCCAGCTCGCAGAGTCTTCTGAACTGAAACTTGCGGATCAGGGGGATGAGTGTCCCCAAGTTTTTGTTGTTTAGGTTCCAATGGGTCCTGATGACTGTAATCAGTAGATTTAGACGGCATGGACATGAATAAATGCACTTTTATGTTCTTTTTTCAGTATTACTGTGTTTGTAAAGAGCATTCTTCATACTGTGGAACTGCAGAAGCCCGAGGGCTCGAGATGATTCCTCTGGCAAAGATGGGGGTCCGTCGCTCTCCCACAGAGGGTCGGTGTGACTGCTCCCTCAGCAGCGTCGGCAGGTGTGCAGGTGGCCCTGGTCCGTGCTCGGTATGGAAGGCCAAGATGACCATTAGGAAAGATCAAAAGCGATTCATTTAAATTGACATCTTGAATTTGATCACTATTCTTGGTGTTTAATGAAGTTTCTTTTTTTAAAAAAAAATATTTTCATACATTTTTTGCTTAGTCCTTAAGTATTGATCAAAGTTATTATAGATGAATGTTGTATGGGAAAATCAGCATTTTTAAGACTCTACGAGGGATTGCTCAAATGCGACCTGCAGTTGTAGAGTCTGAGATATTTATTTCTTTGTGGTGTTTCATATTCATTAGAAGTTGAGTTGTATATTTATTTTTGCAGCTATGTGTCCATTAGAGCCTCCACTCCTTGGGAATCTGATTCTTTGCAGAGGTAGCAAGGCACAGCAGCATAATTTAGGGGTGCCAGAGACTTGGGGACTTTCAAAAGGAGATCAGCCTACAATTGTAATCAAATGTATGGCAGCTGAGAGCAGTTTTCTGGAGGTAGGATGTGTGTTTTGAACATAATTCCCAACACAGTGACCCTCCCCCTACCTCAGGACGATGAGGTCCTTGTGCCTTCAATATGCAGAAAGCTGCTCACGGCTGCCCTGGCTTCACCTCGTCACCGTGTGGGGCCTCCCATGTGCGCTCTCAGAATCCACGTGTCCTTACAAGGGGTGGTCAGAGAGGAACTGTGTAGGCACATGTCACTTCCTTGACAGCAGAATCATTGCTGGCCTTGATCATCCTAGCCCAGAGATTGTCAACATTTGTCATCTCATGGCACACACAAGCTAATTACTAAAGTTCTGCAGCACACCAAAAAACATATGTTTTGCTGATCTGACAAAAAATAATATATAATTTTGATTCATTCACACAGGACGGCCATTGTTGTGTTGGTTGTTGTCATTTTTCTATTTGACAATCTAAGGGAAAAGAGGTCAGTGCCCCTGACTAAATAGTCAGGTATTGCATGTTTTAAAAATTCCTGCGGCACACCGGGTAAAAATCGCTGTCCTAACCACTTCTTCTGTTCCACAGGAGTTTCTTTTGACCCTTTTAATTAAGCCTGAGGTGAAAGGAAGGATTCTCATATTTGGAGTCATTGTCAATCTCCCCAGACATTTCAGAGGAAGATAAGCGTGCTGCCTAAACACGTGGGCGCTATTGGGGACCTTTCCTATTTCCCGTGTCAGGATAGCAGTTCTCTGCGTAAACCAAGACGACAAGCCCAGTGGCCTTTATCCCAGGTTGTTCCACCAGATGTACTGGGAGTTAACATTGGAGGGCTTCTTCCCACATATTTTACTGTTCGATGTTTAATAATGTTGAAATCTGGACATCTTCTGACCATTACTCAAAGGCATTGACTCCACATTAAATAAGAAACAAGAAAGCAATAAAATAATTTATGTGCACATTTTTATGGTGTTTGGGCTGTGTGGTTTTTTTTTTTAGAAACTTTGGATTTTTGCTTTTCAGCCCAGGAGTGAAGGAATGCCTCATGAACATCTGTGGGTCAAAGTGTGAATGTTACCTCACCATCAGTGCAATCATTTGAAGTCTTATGTTTTGAGTATTGCTACCCAAATGCTTGTTAGGTTGTAACACCTCCACGCAGGGTGTGATAGCGCTAATGAGACCAGCTCCATCGCTTGTACATGCCAGCGAGTGCTGCTATGACATCGCTGGGCAGAGGGGACTGTGGACATGAGCCTGTGGGAGAAGTCGGACAGAGTCTCGCCTGTGACTTAGCCGGGGAAAGAGAAATGCATAGAACCAACTCCCATCCCTGCATGAGGATGAGCAAAGGCAAACTTTTAAACCAAGTACGCTTCATATTCTCCCCAAACACACTTGTATGTGCACTTCACGGTTGTCTTTCTTTGATACCATTTGTGTCCTCTGAGACCCAGGACATGATGAGCCCTCAGGAAGCCCAGTATTAGAAAACATGCATAAAAATTTCTTCTATGTGGAATACTCATTTGGGGGATTTGTGTTTGGTTTGGTTGGTGAATCAGGGGAGAAGCGTTGCTCTGAGTGCTATGGAAATCAGGATTTGTTACAGGAATTAGACCCAACACAATCCTGGGAGGAAATGAGAAGTGAATTGCCAGAATGAGGTGGGAATTGAGGTGTGCCAACCAGTTCCTCATCTGAGAAGCAAAACACACCTTCCTTGCTGAAGTGGGCCTGGGGAGGTGGCGTTCCTGGAGCTCTGCGGGAAGCTGGGGCTGCCATGTGGTGACCACCAGGGGGCATTTACAGCCAGATGCCTGTGGTGAGCCTGGGGCCACCCTAGGTCAACGCTCAAGGTCAACACTTGGGAAGAAGAGATGTAAGTGGACCAGAGGAGAATGAGGACAGGCACCTCTGGGTCTGTTAGTTGCCATATTTGCAATGACCTTCAGAGAAAAATGGCTGTTGCTTCACTTTTGTCTTCCAAATCTCACACAAATACCTCTGAGCCAATTCCAACATGCAATCACCCAGGGAAGGGAACTCTGGGAAAGGGATTTCTGACCTAACTCAGATGATGGTACAAATCACAACAGTTAATTCTGAAACCTAATTTGAATGATCGCATGCACATGTGAGTCTTTACCAAGGCCCTCCATCTATCTATATAAAAGGCTAATATGCTAAGTGTCCTTTCCTCCGTCCGGTTAATGACATCATGTAGCAACACCCGGCTTCCTCTCCCTAGCAACTAGCCTTCTTGCAGTTCCTGCAGCCCAGGAACGCCACTTGCTTTATAGCCAGGTGGAAACACTTTACACAGTAACCAGATGTCTGTGAAGCGTTTTCCCATCCTTCATCTCATTTGATCCTCACAGAAGTCCTGGAGTAGGTAGATAGGATACTCGGTGAATCCTATTTTCATTAGCCAGAAAACAGATTTAGAAAGCTTGGAAACTTCACCTGACTGAAAAGAAGTAAGAAATGGTGGACCTTGAAAATGACTTCAGGTTTTCTCACTGCACAGAATATAGTCAAACACTGCTGCAGTTAAATATTTTATCCTTTGTTCTCCCTGTGTGATCTACAATAATAATGTGCTTTGTGTTGATATTTACTGCTGTGTTGCTGACAATTACATGAAAGAGAAATTGGGGTGTTTCACTGGGCTGTAAAAAGTTTAGCTAAATCAGAAAGCAGGTCTAATTAAGCAAGTTTATTCTATATCGATAAAAGGCTAAGTTGACTCACGCATGCGCGATACATATAAAGCTCTCACTGGCGCCATTTGCACGCATGTGTTTCCATCTATCATTGTCGATCATGAATTGGGTTGACACTTCTATTATATAGAAAGGGAGAATAGCAATGTTAAAATATTTTTTCTAATTTCCTTTCAATGTGCACGAATTCATGCACTAGGCCACTAGTCTAAATATATATGTCCAGGCATCAATAGAGTTCAGATCCACAGGTTAATTTTGACTTTGAGAGTCACTGATGATGCCACATTGGAGACTAAAAACTTTACCAGACCACTGCTGCCATCCAGGATGCCTCCCGTCCTTCATCTGCTCCCCTCTGTCAAGTGTTACAACAGCTCTACAAATTAAAATCCAGTGGGAAAATAGTTTACAGGCCACATTTTCTTAAACTGAAACTATGCTTTAAGGGTTTAGAATAACTCAGAATAATCTTGGACTGGGAGAGCTGCGAGCAACTTCCTACTTCATACTAGACATTTGATAGAAGAAAAAGTAAGTGAGGTGAAAAGTGGCTTAAGGCCACCTAATGGTTGGCTACAGGATCCGAGTAGACCCCAGCCTCCTGCCAGCTTCATCATTGACACCACCCAGCTTTAATTGCAGAGTTTTAAGAATCATTTCTGATGCCATCAAGATTCAAAGCAAGGAAAGGTCTGTGTCATTTTCACAGGGTGACCTATATAGTAAGGAGCCAAAGTCAAGTTTCCTCCTGAAATGTGGGGTCTCCAGGGGCCTTACTTTATCATGAGTGAAACCCAGGGCTTCTCCAGCCCAGCCCTACATGTGCGCTCAGAGGCAGAGGAATACTCCGGCAACAGGGTCTGAACCGATGGATCCAATGTTTGTTCTTGACAGCCTTTTGTTTTTTACCTTTAGACTTTTGAAAACCCTTGAATTGTAACGCTTTTTAGAAAAAAAAAATCAACCCAGAATTGCCTTAGTTTATATAAAAGGGAAAGCTTCCATTATGTAAAGTTTGTTTGATTGTTTGTTTTTGCTGCAATCTTTAGAAATGATCAGAATGATTAGGGAAATGTAAGAGTTAGGATATGGAGCAGCCACAAACAGTCATCATCTGAACCATTTGAAATTATAACAAAAGATAAATGTTTTAGGCTTCATAGATATCTGCCTTCATTTGGGTTGTGCCCTTAAAAGCACAGTGTCTGAGGGTACACCACTGTGTGTATTTATTTTAAAATCTTGTACATGACTGCATTTTATTACAAAATAGAAGTTTTATTTTTTAAAATATATTTTATTGATTTTTTTACAGAGAGGAAGGGAGAGGATAGAGAGTTAGAAACATCAATCATCTGCCTCCTGCACATGGCCCCCCGCTGGTACGTGCCCGCAACCAAGGCATATGCTCTTGACTAGAATCGAACCTGAGACCCTTCAGTCCGTAGGCCAACACTCTATCCACTGAGCCAAACCGGTTATGGCCAAAATAGAAGTTTTAAAATGAGGTCAAGACTTGGCCAGTGTAGCTCAGTTGGTTGGGTGGTGTCCTGTGCACCAAAAGGTTGCCAGTTCAAGTCCCAGACAGGGCACATGCCTGGGTTTTGGGATTAGTCATTGTTAGGGAGCTTGTAGGAGGCAGCTGATCCATGTTTCACTCTTACATCCATGTTTCTCTCTCCCTCTCCCTTCCTCTCTCTCTAAAAATCAATAAAAATATTTTTCAAATAAATAAAATGAGGTCAAATAGTTTTAAAATATCAGTGATAAAAAAGTTGACAATCCCATGATTTTAAGAACAATACACACTTTATTTTAAATACTGTTCTAAGATACAGTCATGTACACATCAGTTTCCAAGTTGAGCCTAGGTTGATGGTTGGTTTTAAGGCACTCATGTGGCTTCCAAAATCTAGTAACTCCATATGGAGGAAGAGCATTGCTGGTCACATTAAGTCATGAAGCTCATCAATTCACTTGGATTCACCAATGATGCAAAGGTTTTTGTTGAAATCTGGCTAGAAAATTTCCATCTCTGTTGGCAGACTGTTTATTGTAAACTAATCAAACCATGTTAGAGTTTCAGATTTTTAAACCAAGGATTTTAAAGCACTCAAACTCTTCATTTGGAAAGTTTTGAACAAGTTAGAAAAGCATTTCCAAGATTAACACTCTCACATGGTGTTTTGGCCAGAAGGTGACCTAAACAATGGAAACCCTTCCAAACATCCTCTTCTGTAAAGCCCTTTTCTTAGCACTTTCTCGGTGGTCTTGTCTGGGGGCCCCCTCACCTGGAGCCCTCTGCTCTCAGTCATCAGGGCAGGTTGATGTCTGTGAGTCGTCTTCTGCCATGTGGCCGCCTCTCACCTGCCTGTATGCCTGGTGTGAGCCTGTATGCCTGGAGGTCCTGGGCTGGGCAAAGTGCTGGGCTGAGCAGAGCAGAGGGGAGCCGAACAGTGTGTGTGTGTGTGTGTGTGTGTGTGTGTGTGTGTGTGTGTGTGTGTGTGTTAAAAATAGCGGCTGTGACTCACTGCACTTTATGATTGCCGTGCCCTTTCCTCGGGACCAGTGGAGATAGTGGGGGCACTGACAGGGTGAGGGGGAAGCAGCCTTGTCACATTCTTTCTCCCACTCAGATTCGTCTGCTTTTCCTCACTCTCTGACTCCATCTTCCTGCCCCTTTTTCCCCCCTAATTCCATGTTTGGATCTATGTTGACCAATGCTGGGTGTCTCCTTCCCACTCTTCTAGACATTTCTTTCTAAGTCTCGTGTTTCTCATTTCTTCCAACTGTAGGAAAAGCTGACTCTTTGATTACAGTTCAACTCTGCCTTGGTTCTCAGCACCTGCAGGGTGTCATCCTGAGCTACCGTTTTGGGGAGTCTGTACTTATGTAGCCCATTAGGGAAGTAGAGGCAAGTTTGCTCGGGATGGAGGGGGGTACTGAATGATAGCAAAGTTCCCTGCTTCCTGTACTTTCTACCCAGGATGGCATGATCCATTTTCCTTCCTTTGAGGTACATGGCAATCAACTTCTAAAGTTCAAAGCTCAGCCCTAGCCGGTTTGGCTCCGTGGATAAAGCGTTGGCCTGTGGACTGAAGGGTCCTGAATTTGATTCGGATCAAGGGCACATGCCCGGGTTGCGGGCTCAATCCCCACTAGGGGGCATGCAGGAGGCAGCCAATCGATTCTCTCTCATCATTGATGTTTCTATCTCTGTCTCCCTCTCCCTTCCTCTCTGAAAGCAATAATATATATATATATATATATATATTATATATATATATATAATATATATATATATATAATTTTTTAAAAAATTTATAAGCTCAAATCATCTAAATGGCTTGGTTATTAGAAAGGATAAAATGAGCTCTTTCACTTGGGATTCCTCTCCCACATGCTTCTGTGATTGATCACTCTTAATATCGCTATAACCCCACTGTCTATCTACCCTTTGTGTAGAAATGGACCGCCAACAGCTCAGGCCCCAACACTGCAGTCCTTGATATATCACCTGCTTGCCTGTTTTCACTCTTTCCAGCAAATGGTTATTGTGTTTCCTACTATAAACCAGGTCCTGACCTAGGTCCTGGGACTCTGAGATAAGCATCTGCCCTCATCCAGCTCTTATCTAGCAGGGGAGATAGGTAAAATGAAGCCAGTAAACAAAAATCCCATAGGGGCTGCCTGCAGAGAGCAGTCAGAGAAGGCTCAGTTGAGGAGCTGGTATTCAAGATGAAGTCCAAAAGGTAAGGAAAGGAGCCAGCCCAGGAGGGGTTGAGTGAGAGTGGACTGGGCAGCTCAAAGTTAGAAGATGGAAGAGCACTCCAAATGACGCATAATTCTCTCCTAACCTTCAATTTTGTCCAGCAGGTACATTTTTCAAAAACCCCTGCCCACTTTAACATCACCTCTTTTTCAGATGGCAAGAAAATAACCAACATTTTTCAAGATCAAACATCCATTACTGTATAGTACCATAAATATAAACGATAAATTATTGGCCTTGTCCACTGATTGTTTCAAGTGACACTATTCTCGACTTCGCATCAAGCTACAAAGAGGAATGAGTCGGTGACATGGGCACTGTGACAGACACCGACAGGGAGTGACCTTGGGATTTCCGTGTATGCTGACCTTGCCGGCAGATCTGACAGACAGCCCCTGGACACAGCCAGGTCGACCTCATGCTGTGATGATGGGGACACTGGGCTGCGAAGACATTCTTCAAAGGTGGGTGTGATTTCATGGCATGAGAGTTCAAAAGGGAAGGTGAGTCAGGAGACTTTGTGAAACTCTCCAAAAGTAAATCCTGACGGCCTGAATCATATTCTAGGACACTGAGAAAATCTGAGCAAAGAATAGCTCGACCGCTGTTAATATTTTTTTGCAGTGAGTTGATAATGGTGGAGGAAGTACTGGAAATGGGAGTGCAGAAATCTTTGAAGAATTATAAAGCTAGTCCAAATTCCCGTATTTTGTTTTGTTTTGTTTTTAGTAAGTGATGGTGTAAATTATGGTTCATTGTGCCCTGTGAACTCTTATCTGCATCCATCCTGAAGATGTTCTTGCAGACGCTCCTTTAATCCTCAGTGCCTTCTTCAGGGAGCCCCAGGGCATCTCAGGTACTCCTCCTGAGTAGTTTGTGTTTGATCCAGTGTCCACTGTGTGTGTGATCCTATTTGGTCTTGACACTTCCAGTACACTCAAAGCCAAATTGGTAACCCTTCAGTTAGCAAATGTGCAAGCATTTTGTTCTGACCCATGATTCATTTTGACCCTTTCTGGTCTTACTTTATTCCAGATGCTTTCGCCTATCTTTAACATTCTTGTAAATCACCATAAATCATTTGAGGAATAAGAGGGAGCCTGGAAAATGTAAACAGAAGCAACATGTAGGGGTTAAAGCACAGCCCTGGAGTGGGCTGGAGTTCAACCCTGAGTCCTTGTACGTAAAAGAGAAAGAGAAGTAATAACAGCTATTTCATAGGATGTGCGAATATTTACAAAGAACACTCTGGCTAAGACAAGGTTAGCAAGCAATAAATGCTAGCTATCATTTCATTATAATTATACAAAGTAATAAATCTGATTCCGTGAACTTCAGCTCGACCCCAGGTAAAATTTCTCAATAGATTGTAAAAGGTGATCTTTAAAATTAGTATGATTAATTAAAATTTAAAGTTATTAAGACTGCATTATAAAATTTACAAAAGCGTCCATTAATCAAAAAAGGGGGGATAGTAGGGTAATATCATGTAAGGAAAAATATCCTATAAGTAAATTATATCTAGAAAATTTTTACTTTACAAAATTAATTTTCATTTGTAATGCTAACAGCAAGACACCCATGAAAAACACACATGATGTCTAAATAAGACAAAGGAAGATAGTTTGGGCAAAAATAAAAAGTATCCCAAATTAATTATATAGAAAAGATTCCTTTATTAACTTTTGGTCGAGAATATGTTTGTATATTTTCAGAAAACAACTCCAAGACCATGTGGATTCCTGCAACAGAGAGGAATTGACAGGTCTGCTCCAACCACAGACAAGAGGAGAAACAGTCCAGAGATGGAAGACGCTGACGATGCCTTGCCACGCTTAGCAGTCAGAAGCTGTGCGACGCAGCAGGTTGCCTAGGACCAAATCAGAGAGAGTCGGACCTGCATTGCCACCATGTGCCCACCATCCAGATATCATTGCTGACATGTACACATAAGGAACTGTTTGACATTGAAACAGGAACTCAGAACTGTTGGCCATTGAAATTGGGACTCAAACATTTTTTGTTATTATATGTTTATTTCTAGTCTGCAGAGGCAAGTTTTTTAAAGGAAAGAAATGGGGGAAAAATAGATACAGAGGCAAAGAAGCATTGAACAGACTGTCAAACTACAGCGGGAAGGCAGGGGAGGTTGGGGGGTGGGAGGCTGTAAAAGATCAACTGAAGGACTTGTATGCATGCATATAAGCATAAACAATGGATACAAGACACTGGGGGTGGGCAGGTAAAGGCATGTACTGGGGGGTAGGGGAGGCCGGGGGGGAGGTCAATGGGGGAAAAAAAAGGAGACATATGTACTACTATTTGTAATACTTCAAACAATAAAAAAAAATTAGTATGATTTCCTAAGACCATGTCATGTTGCGCCAATATAATTTTATGATTTTTGAGGCCAAATATAAGATGGAAAACTGTAGGAAAACATACCTTGATGTCAGCAAGTCTTTTGACATTTTTTCCAATACTTTAACTAAGTCAGAGTTACATGGACAGAAGGGCAGTCCAATTGTGTTGATGCAACAGGTTAAACCAGTAAATGGTAGGATGCCTAGCTGGAATTGGTTTGAGGATTGCTTGGTGGTGCAGGAAAACCACATGTTGGAGTTGGTGTCAGAATTATAGGGAAGAAACCTAGTTTCCATCTCTCAATAGGTGGTCTTCCTAAAGCATTTCCCCTTATGATTATTATGTACCATACATATGGTAAAAACTCTCACACAACAGAAACATCTATATATATAAAAGCCTAAGTGACTGTTCCACTGTTCAACCGTTTGACTAGGAGCTATGATGTACACTGACCACCAGGGGGCAGACACTCAACACACAAGCATGGAAACATGGAACAGACTGATGAATCTCAGAGGGAAGCGGGGAGGGGGGAGGGTGGGAAGAGATTAACAAAGATCTTATATGCACATTAGAGGGACCTCGGCCTGGCCTGCGGGGATTGGGCTGAAACTGGCTCTCTGACATTCCCCGAGGGGTCCCGGATTGCGAGAGGGTGCAGGCCAGACCAAGGGACCCCACTGCTGAACAAATCCATGCACCAGGCCTTTAGTACAAAATAAAAGCAAAAATCCTCCAAATGGTACCCAAAGGAAATCACTTTTATTAGTTTCTTATCTCTTCTTCCCAAAATTGATGTGTGTTACAGGAAACACATATGTGTGTGTTTGTGGAAACATTTTGGGTTGTAAGAATGGGAGTGGGGGAACGTGTGCTACTGTCTTCTAGTGGGCAGAGACCAGACATGCTGCTAAATATTGGACTGTACGCAGAACAGCTGCCCCCGCCCTCACAATGCATTACCAACCCCAAGTGTCAATATTGATGATGTTGACAAACCCTGCTCTAGAGCAGTGGTTTTGAAACCTAAGCGAGTGCCTCAGAAGCCCCTGGAGGGTTTGTTGAAACTCAGATCACTGGGCCCCACCCCCATAGTTTCTAATTCAGTAGGTCTGGAGGGGGGCCCCCAAATTTGCATTTCTACAAGTTTCCAGGCAGGTCCAGGGACCACGCTTGCTGAACCTCTGCCTAGGGTCTTCCCCTCATCCACATGGACAAGGTGGGCTCATCGAGCCAAGTCTCGGTTCCGCCAGCCGAAAGGGTTACAAGAGAGGGAGGCACACTGCCCTTGCTATGAGAGAACCAAGCCAAGAACAGAAGTAGCAGAAATCACTTCCATTCAGTGCCCATTGGCAAGAGCTTAATGATGGAGCCACCCCCACTTACACAAGGAAGATGTGGTCTTGAGCGGCCACCAGCCCTTCACCGATGGCGGGGATTTTCTTCCTAAAAGGAAGACCAGAGGATGGATATTGTAGACAGTTTGTAGTCTCTGCCGAAAGGTGTTACCCGCTCTGCTCCCCACCCCGCTCTCTCGACCTGGATTCCTACCTCTCCTTCTCACTTGCTGTTCTCCAGGCACCGTATTGCCTCTGCTCTTCTGACCCAGCACCCTCAGCTCAGGGCCTTTGTGGTTGCTGCTCTTCTGCTTTGGAAGCTCCTCCCCCAGACAATCACTTGGTTCCCCGCCCCACCCCCACCCCCACTTTATTCAGGTCTCAACTCAAATGTTATTCCTCAGGGAGGCCAGCCCTGATGACTTGTCTACCAGAGAACCCTGCCCCTCTGCCCCTGCCCAGCTTTCTCTGTCCATGTCACTCGTGCTCCTGACAGCGTATTGCATAGTGATTTGCTTCTCTATTTGTCCCTGTCACCAGAAAGCAAGATCTAGGAGGACACGAACTGCCTTCTTCTCTGTTATAATCCGAGACAGCACCTGGCACAGAAGAGGCACTCAGATACTTGCTGAACAAGTGGAAGCGCATGTTCCATTTTTGACAGACACCACCAGAGTGCCCTTCAAATAGGTTTGCCCTTAGGTTGGAAATCCAGGAGCATGTTCAGCCCTCGCTGGTTTGGAATATTTTCTTTGGGCAAATAGACCTTCTGGCGCTGGAACGTTTATCACTGGTCCCTCTGCCTTGGAGGGACCTCATCTCCCCAGGTCATTGGGGCTACCCTTCCCAGCTGGAGTGTGAGCCAGAGGAAACAAAGTGGGCTGGCAGCGAACTTTCCAAACTAGGCCACTCCGTTTCTCAAAGCAGCATGTGATGATCAACCCATTTAACGTAATAGCCCAATCAAGGGAGAGGTACTGATTCATCCGATTTAGCCCCCACCAGAAACATCATCCCCTATCTAAATTAGCTTGACTTACAAGATTCTTAACGGCTGAAAAACTGCCTTATCAGCTCAAGCTGGTCTAAGAAAATAAACATTTCATAACTGTGATAATATAAGCAACTCCAGACAAAGAACAGCTCAGCCCCAAAGGATGGTTCTTATAAATAAAACCAGGCCACCGCACACTACAGAAATAACTAGAATTTCTGTGACTGCACGCGGAGCCAAATGGAAGTGCCCTTGCCGAGTGAATGCTAAAGTCATCCCATCGTCCCAATGTGGTTGGGTGCTAGATGTGAGCCAAACACGTTCTGTTCCAACTAGAGCCACTTCTCAAGTTAACTTGAGCCCTCAAATCGAATTTCCATGCTTAGATTTCAGGGAAAGGGGACATGTTACAACAAAATGAGCTCATCTAAAGGGTCTGTTAAAACCGAATAGAAACAAAATGCTAGCAGCCAGTGGCATGCCTGGAATCATCTCTCAGTGGCTCAGGAGTTCTACATCAAAAACCCGTGTCATCTGACTCACAGTGCCCTGTAGCCTGGTGGAGCCTGTGTGATTAAAAACAGGCCAAAGCCCAGCTGGTGTGGCTCAGTGGCTAAGCATCAACCTAAGAACCAGGAGGTCACAGTTCCATTTCTGGTCAGGGCACATGCCCAGGTTGTGGGTTTAGCACCGGTGTGTGTGTGTGTGTGTGTGTGTGTGTGTGTGTGATGGTTCCATTCCTGGTCAGGGCACATGCCCAGGTTGTGGGTTTAGCACCTGTGTGTGTATGTGTGTGTGTGTGTGTGTGTAAGATGGTTCCATTCCTGTTCAGGACACATGCCCAGGTTGTGGGTTTAGCACGTGTGTGTGTGTGTGTGTGTGTGTGTGTGTGTGTGTGTGTGTGATGGTTCCATTCCTGGTCTGGGCACATGCCTGGAGGGTGCAGGAGGCAGCCGATCAATGATCTTCTCTCATCATTGATGCTTCTATCTCTCTCTCCCTCTCTCTTCCTCTCTGAAATCAATAGAAATATATTTTAAAAAATAAACACACACACACACAAACAAAAACCAAACAAATGAACCAACAAAACCAGGCCAAGTGCTGATCCATGAGACAAAGAGTTTCAGCATCACTGGTTAAAATAAAAAGTTTCCTGTCACCAGAAAAGGCCAGTTATCAGAAGAACTTCATTTCTTCAGCATTTTAATTTTTGATGTTTTTATAGTGATAAGAGGAATTATTTTTTAAGGGCTGTGCTGTAGCAGTTTCTCTAGGAAATGTATCCTCTGAGACAAGGTATCCGCGTGGTCTTTTTGGGATGGACATAAGAGAAGCCCAGACAAACCAGGGGAGGCCCCTCTTTGCCCACTGACTCACTTCAGGGGCAACTGGGACCTCTGCCAGGGAAGGGGTGCACTTCAGCCAGGTTGGCCAAAAGAGGTCCTTTGGTTCAGACTGAGCTCATAAATTCCCCTAGAGCATCGCTGGTGATTTTTCCTATTCCCCAGATCCAAGTCCTCTCAGTCACCAGCTTGGCAGTCTGCATGCAGGCAGGCAGCAGAGAGGAGTGGATGCCTTGGAAAGCTAGGCGAACGCAGGCTTGGGAAGGCTCCCAGTTATGCCAGCCCCAGCAGGGCGGGGACCTGTGGGAAAACATGGGTCATGGCTTCACGACGGGTAGGCACCAGCTACACAGTCCAATCTTGGCCCCTTCCTGGGTTTTCCAGAAGGTTCTAGCATTTTCTGCAGAAGGCAGCACCATAATCCCGTGGTTCACTGGAGGTGAGTGTGGCTCACCCATCAGGGAGTGCCTTCCTGCGTGTTCAGGGTAGGATCAGGCCTCACCGAGCTCAGGTCCTCAGAGCACCAAAAGAAAATATTTTTCATGTGATGTGTTTGGAAACTATTTCTCATAGGCAGAGGCCCACCGAGCCTTCAAAGGCCACAAATCTACCAAATGTTTCGGACACTGTGGAAGCCAAAGAAATTTTTCCAGTTTCCTGAGGCTGGGTGAAAAGCTGCAAATGTTCCTACAGCTTGTGGTCCAGAGATTCTCCTTTCATTCTTTTTCCTTTCTGTTTCTTCCCCCATTAGAGCCCTTCCCTGGAAAGTTCCATGTATCCCTCAATCGTGGCGCCTGGTCATGCCCGAAAGCTCCAGGCCAGCTGTGGAATTTGGAGGGAGGTGAAGAAACCATCTCTGCTGATGGGGGGTTTCAAAGAGGTGCAGTCAGGGATGCAGTGCCCTCCAGATCTTAGGGAGCAAATGGCATTTTTAAAAAAGATGTATTTATTGACTTATTTATTTTTGAGAGAGAGGAAGGGAAAGGGAGAGAGAGAAAAACATCGATGAAAGAGAAACATCAATCCGCTGCCTCCTGCATGCCCCCTACTGGGGATTAAGCCCCCAATCTGGGCATGTGCCCTGACCAGGAATCGAACCAGTGACCCATTGGTGCATGGGACAACACTCAACCAACTGAGACACACGGGCCAGGGGGCAAAGGGCTTTTAATATTTTATTTATGTATCATTTATACAGTGCCCATGACCCATCCCCACCCTACAATTAATACTGAGACAGGCTAGTAAGCCAGGGCAAGCAGAATAGGGAAACTGGGACACAGTTAAACAAGCAGTTTGCAGCTATTCAGTAAATCTAGATGCCAAGCAGTTTACAACCATCTAGTAAATCACAAAACCCCAGCTTCTGCAACCAAGGACACTTGAGAGTAAATGATTTACACTTCTCCCCAACCAGAGGGTAAACAGTTTAAATCACCCTACTCAGGGAAATAGCAGAAATCCAATTAGTGCCATTTGCCAACCACACCCAAGGACAGATGAAGTTAAGGGAATAAATCTTATTTTTGGCATAAAACTGATGAATATTCTATTGAGATCCTCTCCTAAGGCCTCCCCTAAACTCCCAGCCTTTGAAAACCTTCAAAAACCAAAGTTCCAGCCCATGCTCTCCCTCCCAGGAGCATGCCCGTGCCTTTCCCCATCTCCCCCTCCTCCTCTTCTTCCCCACAGGCATGCATCTCCTAAACTCTAAGGGACCCCACAAGGCTTGCAACGAGGACAGAATGGGCAGCGGCAGCTGGACCCGGGCTAACCCCCTGACCCTGTCGCCCAAGGCCCCCTCTTCTCTGACTTCTTCATGAGTCAAAGGGCCCAGCCTAGGCTCATTTCCCCACCTAGTCCCTCTCCAGTTGCTTCCTCTACCCAGGGCCCTTCCTGGTTTCACTGTCCCCAGCTTTAATAAACGTCCTCTAAAATTTACCTGGACTCCATTGTGAAGTCAGTCATGAACCCGCACACTCCCGGCCGGCCCTAGGCAGACCTTCTCAGTGTCAGGTACACTGTCCTAAACCATTGGGGGGTCCTGCTAGGAGAAGACCAAGGAGGAATACAGGGTGATGCTTGGAGGCTGGCCATCCTGTCTCTAGCTCCGTCTGAGATGGCAGTCTCTCCTGCAAGGCCCTCTCGCTGGCCTACAATAGCGCTGTGGCACCTCTCCTGACATCTCTCCATGTGAACCTCAGAGCAGGCAGCATAGAGCATTAAGCTGTAGACTCCCCACCACCCACAACAACTCAATGGCAAACCAAGCAAATGCCTAGGACCAATCCAGTTGCCGCTGGCCACGTGTGGAACCTGAGCACTTAAATCATAGCTAGTGTGAGTGGAGATGTATGTAAGTAGGAAATACACCCCAGATTTTTAATACCTGGTATAAAAAGAGAATCTAAAGTCTCCTTAATAATGTTTGTATGGCTCGGCTGGCTTGGCTCAGTAGTTGAGCATTGACCTGTGAACCAGGAGGTCACGGTCCGATTCTAGTCAGGGCACATGCCCGGGTTTCGGGCTCGATCCCCAGTAGGGGGCGTGCAGGAGGCAGCCAGTCAATGATTCTCTCTCATCATTGATGTTTCTATCTCTCTCTCCCTCTCCCTTCCTCTCTGAAATCAATAAAAATGTATTTTAAAAAAATAATGTTTATATTGATCACATTTTGAAATGATACTATTTTTGATGTAGTGTGTTCAATAAAACATTTAATTTTATCCATTTCTTTTTACTTTCACTCATGTGGCCTCTAGAAAATGTAAAATGACCTGGTGGGTCCACTCTGCATGACATTTCCCTAGCACAGCGCACTACTCTGGAAACCCGGAAAGAATATCCAGTGTGATCTGGGGTCCGGCAGGTTCCTGAAGGGGAGAGTGGAGCTGGGATGAGATGGGGGGAGGGTTTCCTCCGAGAGGGAGAGGAGGGCTTTTGTCTGGGGGAGAAACTATCTAACACTCCAGCAGCCCAGCTGGGCTGGGGCAGCAAGGCAGCAGGGTGCTCCCTGGCCTTTCTCAGGTGCCTATGTCAGATGGGTGGCAGCTCGGCCAGCCGTTCCGTCCGCCGCGGCACACGAGGGCCAGAGACTGAAAACTGCGATGCGGGTCCGTCTCCAAGCCCTCAGCCCTCCAGGAGAAGGACCTGCGTTCATCCTGCAAGTCATTGGTATTGGTTCAGTCAGTGGCCAACAAAGAGGCCTTTTTGTATCTGGGCAAACAGTCCACTAGCAACAGCTGTGGTTTTAATGCTGTGGAACTACCCAGAGCGCTTACTCTGTATTCAGTGTTCTCAAAAACTCCCAGTCAGTTGGTTTAATTACCGGCCTGCACAGCGTTTCACAGATGAGGAAGCAGAGTCCCCAGAGCTTATAACCAGCAGAAAGTCGCCCCGGGTGAGAGAGGAAATCAGGATTTGCCCCAGGTCTCTGCCCCTGCACCTGGACCAACTCTGCTCCATCTAGTTCCAACCTCTGCTTGGCCTTGGGGCCCCACCCAGCTGCTGGCGGGTCCCCTCCACGGCTGGTTGCTGGCCCTGGCAAGCTCTCCTGGAGTGTGCTGGCTGCTCTTAACCTAACAGGTACAGCCCGAGTCCCTGCCCAGCACCCCGTCCTTCTGTGCCTTGTGCGGGGAGTGTAGGAGAAGCACCCAGCAGCTGCTTTCCGAAGCTCTCCACGGAGGTGCCCTGTCCCCTGCAATTAGTCTCAGGGTTGGCGTCTGTGCCTGGGGTCAACTGGGCTAGTGAGGCCTTTGCCTTTAGTCCAGGTCTCTGTGCTCGCTGGCATCTGGTATTTAAATCTTAAAAATAGCCGCAGCTAGGGTGTGACTTGGGTGGAGAGCTGGAGCCTGTACTCCACCCTGGAGGGGGAGAAACGCTTATTTAATTCATTTCTGTACTCTGGAAGCCTCTAGCTGTTTAGAATGCCAATTAGGCGGCAGCTGCTAGGGTTTTTCCTCTCCAGATCCCAGGATGGCCTGTCTGATTTTCTGCGCCTGTTGACTTAAGCTCTTGCAGGAGGCTGGGTGGGGCGGGCGTGGCAGGACCACAGCGGCTCCGGCTCTGAACTGGCTGGCTGAGCTTCGCTCATGCTCTGCGGGAGCCTGAGGGTGGGAGTGGGCGGGTTCCACTGAGGGGCCCAACCCTGCCCTGTTTCTTCTCAGACGCTGGAGTTTGGAGTAAGATGAACCATGTTTCCCTGAGAGAGGGGAGTTTGGCTGGCCAGTGCCTGAGGAAGCTCCAAACTAGTGCCCAAATAGGTACCCCGGAAGGAGGCTCCGGCAGAATGTGAGTCTCGGCACCATGCACCTGGCACCTACCATGTGCTGCCTTGGAGGTTGTATCCGCTCTAAGGCACTGTGTCTAAGGCCTGTGTCCTCGTTCTGGGGAGGGTGGCGCTGGGCACAGCACCTGGCACACAGGAAGGGCTCACAGATGCCACCGTTCATGAGCTTCCCCTTTAGCCTGAGACACAAAGCCAGAAAACACGCAGAGAACAGTCCCCGAAAGGTTGAAAGCAACTTGTAGGAAGACCCAAATAAATTAGAGAGCTGCCAGTTATCAGACAAATGGTAAGATCTAAAGCGATTCTTTAAATGAAAGCATTATGTAATAAAATGTGAAATGCATATTAATACATGTGTTTAAAAGGCATTGCGAGATAAAATGACAACAGAAAAGCAAAGTAAGTGGGTATGTCAGCAGACAAAAATGAGACACACCCAAACACTCTAATAATGATGGGTTGTCATCATTATTAGAACTCCTAGATGTGTGGCCTTTGGCTCCTTTTCCATGCATGCGTGTGCGTGTGCGTGTGTGCATGCGTGTGTGTGTGTGTGTGTGTGTGTGTGTCTGGGCCGCAGAGGCTTTAATGCAATTAGTGGGGGAGGAAAGGATATTTGGGTTTCTGTGGACATGCCTGGGGTTTGTGCAACTGAAAAGGGAGAGATGGAAATGGGGTGTGCAGGGGACCCTGCATCAACAAAAGGGATGACAAGAAAGGGATGTCATGGCCTTTGTCCTCCGCCTGCCTTGAGTTTTCTCCAAGGACAGGGGTAAGAACCATATTTCAAAGAAGCGTTTGTATAGAAGACTTTATGAGCCTGGACCCAGGCAATCCTGCCTTTGCACCTACATGACAAACTATGGCACAAAGTTTGGGGACAGTCTCGGCACCGTCAGCAGTGGTGACAGGAGGTTTCTTTAAGGGTATGTTTGGTGGACTCTAACCATGATGACTTATTGCAGAAAAAGCCAGTGGAGAATGCTGTGTGGTTCCTGTGGCCAGGACATGGATACCCCTTTGGGTTTGCTCAGAAATGACAGGAAGATTTTAAAAGGGAGGCTTGGGCACTGCCATTTGGCAAGGGAGCCCAGTATCATTGGAATTTGGGCATATATGTGAACATGATGTCATTATTAAACAAATATTGAGTCATCTGTCTGTCACTTCATAAGTAGGTCCTGTTGCGTGGTTAATTAGGATGGAGACATATTGATTTTAAATTAAATCTGCAGAGTGCATTCCAACATTTTTGAACCATAGTCAGAAGGTAAGTAGTCTTCAGAGTCTCTTAGCTGAGCATCTTACATCTAATTAGGTACCCAAATAAGCCAACAATTTGAACTCAACACATCCCAAGTTGCAAAAGTGGGCCAAGTCTCTCAGCACCCAGCACCACAGCTTTGCCTCCTTTGGGAGCTGGGATCTGAGCTGCTCCAGAGAACTTCAGGTGTGTGCCAGCTCCTGGGAAGAAGCACACCTCATGGAATGCTAGGCCACAGTCCGGGCTCCATCCTTGTCCACATGTCCAGAGTCTAAATGCAACAGAGGAGGAAAATCAAACTATAGAAGCATCCACATTCTCCAGGTGGTGACACTGCTTTGCAGAGTGGCTTGGGAGAGCTCAGCTGTACGTTATGTCCCTCTGAACGCAGTGCTGCGTGTGATGCTCCTTAGAAAATATCAGATGAAAGGAGATTCTTGGCTGGCTGTTGGGATTCCTTTCTTTAGATAGTTCTTGCCTTGGGCCCTCCTTGGCCTTGAATGTCTTCAAGGATCCAACCTCTTGTTCTCTCTCATTGAGCCTTCCTCCCCCATCTAGAGAGAGTCTCACCATATCCCCAGAACAACATTTGACTTCCTCTTCTTCATACACAAGCTTCACTATCAGATGTCAAGATGTTTTGTACTGAGGCATCAATGCCCCTTTTCAGAGAGACAGCATTTAAAAACCTCAAGACAGAGAAGAGCATGGAATAGCCGCAGATATGGATGGTCGATTTCATCCATTCATTCATTTTTCCCTTCACTGAGTGTCTAGAGCAGCCGTGGGCAAACTACGGCCCGCGGGCTGGATTCGGCTGTTCTATCAGGTTCTCTTGCTCTCCCCTCTGTTCCTTTACTTTGAATTTATATTAGTTCACACAAACACTCCATCCATGCTTTTGTTCCGGCCCTCCGGTCCAGTTTAAGAACCCATTGTGGCCCTCGAGTCAAAAAGTTTGCCCACCCCTGGGCTAGAGAAATACTTTCAGAATTTATCATCTCCTTGCTACCACCTTGTTGAAGCCACCGTTCTCTCTGGATTGGACCAGTGCGATAGTTTCTTAATGGTTCAATTTGTTTCCATTCTTGCCTTTCTCTAGTCATTCTCATCAAGGTGATCTAAACAAAAGAAAAAATACAAACAAAAACCCACAGAGCCTGGCTGGTGTGGCTCAGTGGCTGAGCATCGACCTATGAACCAGGAGGTTATGGTTCTATTCCCAGTCAGGGCACATGCCCGGGTTGCAGGCTTGGTCCCCAGTGTGGGGTGTGCAGGAGGCAGCCGATCAATGATTCTCTCTCACCTTTGATGTTTCTCTCTCTCTCTCTCTCTCTCTCTCTCTCTCTCTCTCTCTCTCCCTCTCTCTCTCTCTCTCTCTCTCTCTCTTCCTCTCTGAAATCAATAAAAACATATTTTTAAGAAATAAAAAATAAATAAGTAAAAATAAAAACCCACAGAAAGCAAATGTGATCTTTTTCCCCCCACTCCTGCTGCAAGTCATTGACTGGCGTTCCCTTCCCTTCATTGCTCATGGAATGAACACTAAACCCTTCGAGGTCCTGCAAGCCGTGGCTGCTGCCTGCTCCCAGCCTCGCTCCTCCTCCCTTTCTGTACTGCAGTGGCACTGGCTGTCTTTCAGATCCTCCAATGTGCACATGCTCTCTTCTCCCTCCTTCAGATCCTTTGCCTGGACTGTCTCCACTCTTTTCTTCATCGCTTAAAATTAACATCTTTACCCCAGATCTCAGCTCAGACATCACTTCTTTAACAAGCCTCTCACAGCCTCTGGGCTTGACCGATTTCCTTGCAACATGTTCTCTTAACTTGGTAATTTCTTTTCATATTATTAATCAGAGTGAGTGCTTACATATTTCTCTGACTGATTACTTGATCAATGTCATCCTCCCCAGTAAATTACACATTGCATGAGAATGGGGACGTGCCTGTTTTGCTTGCCATTATATTCTCTGTGCCTAGCATAGAGCCCAACACAAAGTGCTCAATAAATATTTGTCAAATACTTGAATAGATCTGTAGACTTGGCTGCCAGAAGTTTATCATCACCTAAGAGAGAAAAAGATTTCTACTTATTCCCTAGAGCCCTCTCCAAATGTCATCCTCACTGTGAAGTTTCCCTGTCTAATTGCCCGTTCTCCTCTCCACCCTGGGATGAATAAATCTCTGCCTGCAGGTGCCCCCACCATGCTCTGTGTTCCTTAGTAACCCCCTTTTGGGCTTTTGAAAGAAGACCAGTCTGACCTCATCCAGCTGACCTTGGACCCGGACAGCTCCATGTGCATGCCTATGTCCATTTCTTATGGCTGTCATAACGAAGTACCATAAATTGACTTAAAACAACAAAAATGTATTCTCTCACAATTCTGGAGAGAAGTCCGAAATCAAAGTGTTGGCAGGGTCATACTCCCGCTGAAACATGTAGAGAACCCTTCCTTGCCTCTTCTGGCTTCCGGTGTTTTCTGGCAATCCTTGCTATTTCTTAGTTTCTAGATGCATGACTCCAATCTCTGTCTCCACTGTCACATAGCCATCTTTTTAAAAAGATATATTTTTAATTGATTTTGAGAGAGAGAGAGAGAGAGAGAGAGAGAGAGAGAGAGAGAGAGAAGAGAGACATCGATGAAGCATCATCAACTGGCTGCCTGCTGCACGCCCCCCATTGAAGATTGAGCCCACAACCCAAGGCATGTGCCCTGACCGGGAATTGAACCAGCAACCTCTTAGCTCATGGGTCAATGCTCAATCACTGAGCTACACTGGCTGGACATAGATATCTTGTAAGGTCACCAGTCATATTGGTCCTCTCTATTCCGGATGACCTCATCTTAACTAGTATCTGCAACTACCCTCTTTCCAAATAAGGTCACATTCTGAACTAATGGGACTTACGCCTTGAACAAATCTTGGGGGCCACAATTGAATCCATAACATGCACAATAAGTAACTCAAACTCAGGTCCCAAATTGTCCTCATTGTCTTTTCCCCAAAGCCACTCATCCTCCTGTATTCTTTATCTTAACTGGTGGCACCAAGTCCCATCTAAAGCAGAATAGAAAGTCATCCTATTCTCTTCCCTCTTCCATTTCTAAATAGCCACGAGGTTCTATTGACTAGCTCTTCAATTTCTCATATGCATCTCCAGTGACCTGATTTTAATTCCTTCATCATCTTTAACCTACCAGTGGTCAGCAAACTCATTAGTCAACAGAGCCAAATATCAACAGTATGATTGAAATTTCTTTTGAGAGCCAAATTTTTTAAACTTAAACTTCTTCTAACGCCACTTCTTCAAAATAGACTCGCCCAGGCCATGGTATTTTGTGGAAGACCCACACTCAAGGGGCCAAAGAGCCGCATTGGCTCGCGAGCCGCAGTTTGCAGACCAGGGACCTAGACAATTGTGGGAATCAAACTGGTCTTTCCATCTCCTGTCTGAATCTCTTCCAATTCATCCTCCATGTTGCTTCATTGCCTGGGCTGACAAGCAGACCCTGAGCAATGGATGAATGATTACTCTGACACAACGTTTGCTATGAAATAGAGGGCTCAGGGACTGCCTGGCTAAAGGAACCAGACAGCCTCGATCGCCTGCCTGGCTACACTTTTATTGTAGCAGCAGTTTGAGATAAAATTTATCTTTTAGATACAATCAGTGAGATAAGTAATCTTGAGAGGGCACATGTGTTTGCAATGTCTTTTAACCTAGGACACCCAAAGATTAAGCATAGGATTCCAGTAAACACCTGGGGGTCTGCTCATGCATAGACTTGTTTGGAAAGGTCAAGGAATAATTAGGGGCGCCGCCTTCTGTGCTCCCCTAAGTCAGAATCCCAATAAACAGGGCAGGCCACCTTCAACACACTTCCCTTTTCTCAAAATGTCCTCCTTACAAACTTTCCAACCAAGTCTCGTGTGCTCCCCAACACTTCATGACAGATGTATTTAAAACACAAATATGCCCATCACATGTTTAAAACTCTTCCAAAGCTGTGCTCTGCACAAACTCCTATGCATGGCACACAAGATTCCATCATCTTCTTACTTTCCTAACTCAACTTTTGATGCTGCCTCTCTGAACTCTCTTCTCCAACCACTTTGAACTATTTCACGTCCTAAACCTGGGAAATGATTTCATGCCTTTGAGCTTGTAGTAGAGACATTTACTACTCCTGGAAGAGCCAGGTGTTCCTGTACATTTCACAGCCCAGTGAGGCATGTGATTTAGTTCTAGCCAATGTGCTGTGAACTAATTTTATGTATCACTTCTGTGATGAAGTATTTAACAGCCAGTGTGTTGCCTTTCAGCTTTTTGTTTTTTGCCATGTCAACTTGGAAGCCACAGGTTCTGGATGTTACAGCTATACGTGTGTACAGTCTCCACTAGCTTGCTTCCCCAAGTGACTGTGTAGAGCAGAGCCCTGTCCCTGATCCTCCCCTTCCCTAACCAGCTGACCTGCATTGGACATGTGGTTTGAATGAAAAAAATAAACCTTAGTTATATTAAGTTACTAAGGCTTTAGGGTCTTTTTGTTACCACAGCATAACTTGGTCTGTCCTGACTCATGCAGTGCTTCTGTATAAGCTGTTCCCTCTGTCTTCTCTTCCCCTCCTGCCACCTCTCTTAGCTGCCTGGGAGAGTCCAACCTACCCTTCCAGTCCCATAGTCTTCATTCTGTGAAATTGATTTGACCCATTACCAGTTAGAGTTAATTACTCCCTCCCATGTGCCCACTGTACCTTGTATGTAATGCCAACATGGTCCTTATCACCTGTTACTACAATAATTTAATATCCATTGAATTATGGAGAGTAGATGGTAGGTGTCTTGTGTGTCATTCAGCTCTGAAGTTTATATCTTCAGCACCCCACAGGGGCATTGGCATGAAGAGGGTCCCCAATCCAATAAATGACAGATGAATGAGTATAGGCTGTCAGTGGAGGGTGATGGAAAAGACCTTAAGAGATATGAAAACACTGTGTGGGACTCTGTGGCTCAGAGACATCAGGAGTCAATGATAGCAATTTTGAGCTCATATACAGTTCAGAGTAATATCGGCCTATGTAATTACTGAGGCTCGAGTAACTGAGAGGATTCTAGAAAAATAAAACTGTAATGTGTGCAACCAGGAAGAGAGGTTTAAGAAGAAATCCAAACAGTACTTTTAACTCATGAGTGAGTGTATGACTGTGGAATAAACGCATGTCCTGTTAGCAGAAAGTGATGATTTAGGAAATAGCATAGGACATGTATAACACAGACAGAATGATTATCAAATTAAAATCATGTGTAAAATCACACTGGAAAAGCATGAAACAGGGATTGTAAACAAAATGCAACGTTTTCTGTCTGTCTTTCTCTCTGTCCCTATCTGCCATGAGAGCAGCAGGGGCAGATCCAAGTTTTGTAGAGTTCCCCCCTCCCCACTGTCTATTAAAATTTAATTTTATGGCAGCAGAATACTCTCCCCCAGTGTAGTCTTGGGGAGGCCAATGACTTACTGTCACATTCAGGCAGTAAAAACAAAAATCCTTTGAGTTGCAAAAAATAACCTCGCTTCAGATCTGAGCATCCCAAATCCCAGTAATAGTTAAAATTCTGAATGTGAGTTAGCCTTAACTCGTCTCTCCTCCCTTGGCTCAGACCTGCCTCATCCTGGAAGCCGGCCCTGGGAAAGGGGCATGGTCCTTTTCCTCTCCTCTCCCTCTGCTCACCTCCTCCCCTTTGCTAGCTGCTGTTTTCCTCCATGCCTGGAACGAAGCCCAGAAAGAGAGGTAAGGGAATAATATAGTTCTCACATGACTGGGTGGCCTAAGCCCTTTTGGGCCGGCAGCTGGCCTCCGTGGGGTGGCCTGGCAGATGATGAAAGCTGGCCCTGTTATGGGCTCTACAGAGGCCTCCAGCTGGGCCCCTGTCTCCTGGGGTTCCCTTGACCCAGGCTGAAGGTCTCTGTCCCTCTGGGTGGTCCCGTGTGACTCCTTCCCCCGGTCCTGGGATTCCAGAGGTAGAATGGCCAGCCCTTTCTGCGAAGATCTTCTGTCCATGCCTATAGGCCCCAAGACCACTCCACCCTACCCCACACCTGCTCCCTTTCCCACGGGGACCACATCTGGTCTTGGAACACGCCCCTTGCTCTGCCACCAAAGTAGTATCCATCGCTAACATTTTTTCTTTAGTTACTTATTTATTTTTTAATTGATTTCAGAGAGGAAGGGAGAAGAGAGAGAGGTAGAAACATCAATGATGAGAGAGAATCATTGATCAGCTTCCTCCTGCATGCCCCACATAGGGGATCGAGCCCCCAAAACTGGGCATGTGCCCTGCCCAGGAATTGAACCGTGACCTCCTGGTTTATAGGTCCATGCTCAACCTCTGAGCCATGCTGGCTGGGCTATCACTAACATTAAAATGTCACTTACAATGTTCCAGCACTGTCCTATGTACTTTATGTTTATTATCTCAATTAATGCTCATACCACCTACGATGTAGGTAAATCTGTAGGCCTTCTCCATGAATGTTTATTTTAAAACTTCTGTCTGAAGTTCTATTGTCATAAAACACTGTAAGCACATTTCAATTGTCACTGATTTTTATTATAGACACAGGAAGTGAGAGATTGAGGCTTTCTCTTAGCTTGTCACTATAAGGCTTAGGGCAGGTCAACACTATCTCTGCAATGAACTCATCAACACAAAGATTCCTTCTCCCACTAAAATTCTGTGACTTAAGAAATAATTCTAGGATAAGAACTTGCATGTAGGTATCTCTGATGGGAGGTGAAAAAGGCCAGCTAGGTCCTAGGGCAGGGAGAAGCCCAGACAGGCTGTCCTGATATAAGTAACCCTTAAAATCCTTGAGCATCTTTAACCTTTGAAAAAATGATATCTAAAATGCCTCAAAATCTGGATCTTTATCGTTTGTAATCCTCGTGAGCAGTCTCAAACAAGAGAGTTTTCAGCCCGTGGTTCTCAAGAACCTTAAAAACATTTCTCCCTTTGACTCAGTAACTCCACTACTAGAAATAATTTCTAAAAAATAATCGGAAGCATACCCGAAGATTTGTGCATAAGAGGATAAACCACAGTGGTTTTTATAGTAGTAAAAAGTAGGAACAACGCACTTGGTTCCATTTCTGCTCACAAAACAGGGTCTCAAACTTTGCTAAATAAGTAGTGCTCTCTCCCCTTACCAGCTTTACTCCTTACCTCCGTAAACAAAACCAAAAGGCGTTGGAGCAGAAAAAGGAGAAACTTTATTCAGGTAAACAGTTTGCAAAATGGGGAAACACAGCCTCAGGGGAAAACCCAGTGTGCTTCTCCAAGACAAAGGGGAGGCTGTTTTTTGTTTTTTAAATATATTTTTATTGATTTCACAGAGGAAGGAAGAGATAGAAACATCAATGATGAGAGAAAACCATTGACCCCCTGCATACCCCCCACTGGGGATCCAGCCTGCAACCAGGGTATGTGCCCTGACAGGAGATTGAACTCTGACCTCCTGGTTCAAAGGTAGATGCTCACCCACTGAGCCACACCAGCAGGGCTGTTTTGTTTTTTAATATACAAAGTTCCTGCCCAGGTTCCTTAATTAGGTCCATCTTATGTAAATGAAGTATCCAAATTGGTACAGTTTTGATTGGTCTGAATTATGAAATTCTGATTGGTTGGTATTATGGGTCCTGATTAGTTGTGATGGAGCAGTTCTGATTGGATGGGGCAGGTCTCAGTCCATTGATTGAAAGATAAAACCAGGAACTCCTTTATAAAAGTGTAAAAGGGCAGGGCATAGTGCCAGGAAGCAAGAGTTCAGTAGAGGACTCTTCCTGGTTTTCAGAGTTATGAGTTACTTAAATGAGAAGCCCCTGCCAGCAGATGGCTGCTAGATTCTTATTTATAAAATTTGGGCCCTCGGTTGATTATGGGGAATCCATCTCAGAAGGTAAATAAGTTATTTCTTGGAGTTCACATGAAATGAATCTTTTCTGGTTCTACATGTCATAACACTTATCACCATCTTCGTTATGTTTATTCGTGTACTTGTTTTTTTCTTTCTTTTTTTATTGATTTCTGAGAGGAAGGAAGAGGGAGAGAGGGATAGAAACATCAATGAAGAGAGAGAATCATTGATTGGCTGCCTCCTGCACGCACTGGGGATTGAGCCCACAACCAGGCATGTGCCCTTGACTGGAATCGAACCCGGGACCCTTCAGTCCGCAGGCCGACGCTCCATCCACCGAGCCAAACCAGCCAGGGCTATTCGTATATTTGTTTACCTTCTTTCTCCCAACTAGAATGTTAGCTCCGTGAGAGCAGTAGGGGCAGATCCAAGTTTTGTGGGGACTAAAGTGCGTGTAAATCTGAAGTAATTTCTAAGAAAAACAATAAAAATATAAGAATATAAAATTAGGCCTGAAAATGAATGTTGATTTAGAATGAAAATAAAAGGTCCTTGGAAGACTCCTCATTAGCTTCTCAGTGAATCTACCTCAGAGAGGAAGGGGCTTGATCTGTTTTGTTCAAAGATGCATCTCTAGAACTTAGTGCCAGGCACATAGTAGGTATTCAGGAAATAGTTGTGTAATAAAAGAATGCCCAAGAATAGAGAATTGGTTTATGCATGAACTAAAAGAGGTGGGAACAGTTACTTAACTTGCCTCCAAACACAGTTAGTAATGGAAAGAACTGAACTTGAACATAGTTCTGCTCTCCCCTCCTCTGTGGGCTCATGGCTGTCCAGCTAGACTCCATTCCCAGCCTTCCTTGCAGCCAGTTGTGACCACCTGATGCAATTCATGCAAGTAAATGTGAGCAGAAATCATGGTGCCACCTCTGAGCCTGAGCTGTAAGATCATGGGAGTGCTTCCTCCATGCTCTCTTCCTTCCACCTGCTGGCTAAAATCCAGATGTGGTGGTGGCTCAGTTGGACAAGATCCTTAAGAGGATGGCAAAGCAACAACTTAGAAAGAACCAGGGATCCCGAATGACTGTAGACAACAGAGCTGCTTTACTGACTGGCACAGTCCACATCTGGATTATTATATGACAGAGAAATAATCTTCTTTGTTTTGTTACTTATGGTATTGTGGGACCTCTTTGTTACAGCAGCTTAAACTTATACTAACTGATATAGTTGTCAATACAGGCTCTTTTCATTGTGTAATAATGCCTACGAGCAACACTACTAGAAATAGGGAGGGTGATTTACTTACAGTCAGGCCTGAGAGATGTCTGTGGCTTTCTCCTGGCTGTTCCTCATGCTTCCCTTCCCTGATGATAATAGCAATGACTACCTAAGAGTCAGGGACTGTCCTAAGTGCTTTCCATGAGAGGACTCATTTACTTCACACCTTTTTGAGTAGATAATATTATGATCTCCCCTTTAAAGATGAATACACCAAGGCATAGAAAGTTTAAGCAACACAGCTAGTAAGTGTGAGAGCTAGGATTTAGACCCATGAAGGCTGGTTCCATAGCTTCGTTTCCCAGTCACCATGCAATGTTCTTCTGACTCTCTCATTTTCTTTCTTCTGCTCCCTTCCATCCTTCACATCCATTCAACACTCCCCCATTGTGAATAGGCCAATAGAGGCTCCAGGTGATCATAAATAAAAAGAAGTTCCTGCCCCTTCCTCTCTGTCAGTTGTTCCACATTTGTGTCTCTTTGGTATCTTCACATGATGCTGTGAACGCTAGCATTTGGAGAACGTCAGCTGGTACATATCAGGCCAGCATTTCATCAGGCACACTGAGCACAACTGGGAGAGCCCTGAGCCGTGAGCCAGAGGATCGGTCTGTGGGCCTGGCTCTGCCACAGGTTTCTGTGTGACCTTGACCATGGCACTTGTAAAGTGACAAGCCTGGATGGTTTTTGAGGTTCTTCATAACGCTGAAATACACGATCTGTGACTCTTTCCTTCCTCAGACCACTTTCTGTCTGTCTGTCTGCTGCCTATCTTTCTGTAGGATGTCAAAGAGCAGGGGTCAGCTTCATATCTGGGGCCTGGGAAGGGTATCATATGGCTTGGCTGGATTCAGAGATGCAAAAGGAGAAGGTGATGATAAGTCAGACTCTGCTGGTCTCCTGGTTGGTCTTGCTATCCCAGGCTCAAATGTCTCTCAGACATGCAGATGTAAATGAACCAGGATTCAAGGGTAACAGTGGTGGCCAGGAAGTTTCCAGGCTTAAAGGAGGGACTTGAACCTAACTGACTAGTGATGTAATCATTGAGGTAGATTGTCCTCCAAGAGACTAACAGATGAATTTAGCTCCAGTGTCCATGAACTTCTGTCGATTGTGGCAAAAGAAGTATCCCCTAAAAGAGTGAGACTGGACAAGAAGAAGAATTTGAGGATATGTGAATGAATAAATGAGGGATATGACAATTCTCGACCTGCCAATGTCTTGAGCAATCAGAGAAGACACTAGGCTCTCCAGGATGGCTGAGATGGATCCCCCCATCACCACTCCATGTCGAATTGGTCATGATTGGAACATGTCAGTGTGCAGGAGGCTAGGGAAAGTCTTTGATTCTGGCTGTCTGCTAGAATCAAACCTTCCCTCCTTCCTGATTTTACCATAGTTCCCCCTCTGGAAATTACTTGTACATGGTTGATACAGTTATCAGTTCTGGGGTAAGACTTTGGCAGCCAGGAACCATTTGGTCAGACCTTGAGCAATGGCAGAAAAAACATGGAAGAGGTAAAACCTCAAGCTGTGTGCAGGGTGTGCCCTTACTGAATTGAGGATGTCATGTGCTCTTTTGCTTTCTCAGCAATATTACGAGAATGCCTAGACTTACATAGCTGAGCAGATGTTCTCTTTGCTGCAAATCTATTAGTTCCTTGCCTACTCTGTTTAGTGGGTGGTGCAAAATGAAAGCTGTAAGGAAGGAGCCAGCAGAGATAGGAAAGGATCTGAGGGGCCTCTGAGAGATCAGGAGCTGAGAGACAATGACCCAGGATTCAGAGGTCAGGGGCATCTTAGGGAGCAGCTCTGCTTTGTGTTCAGTTAACTTTTCTCTAACAAGGGAGAAAATCTGGGCAGCCACAGCTCATTTGCAATTCAAAGAGCAAGAGCCCAATGGGGTTGAAAACATACTTTGTGTGGAAGCGTTCACAGTACCCATGTTCCAAAGACTTCCTGCCCAAGGGAAGTTGTCCCATACATTTAAGAACTTTTCATTGACATGGGTCCCTTGGTGCCACCACTTTTCCTCTTTTCTCTTCTTTCCCTTTCTTATTTCCCCTTCTGTACTGTCTGTCACTTTAATTCAGACTAGCCATCTGGAACCTTCCCTGCTAGGTAACATTTCCACATCAAATTAAACAGTCCCTTTTCTACCTCTCCATAGCTCTGGTATCAGGATGGTTGAGGAAGGTTGTTAAAATGGTACTCTGGGCCCTGGCCAGGTAACATAGCTGGTTAGAGCATTGTCCCAACAGGCAAAGGTTGCAGATTTGATCCCCAGTCAGGGCACATACAAGAAGCAAACACTGAATGCATAAAAAAGTGGAACAACAAATCAATGCTTCTCTCTCTCTCTCCCCACCCCTCCCCCAACTTAATAAAAAATATATTTTAAATGGTAGTATGATGTGGAGATTTCCTGGGGATTTCAATTACCTTGCTCCCCCTACCCTTCATGATAAAGGTTAATCATGAGAGGGAAGAAAACAACACACTATCTTATGAGAAATGAAGGTTGGGTTAGATGGAACCCACAGAGGCTGGCTGAGATTTCAATTTTCTCACTGTAGTGAAAACTGCATTGCCATTGACTGCTGCAGCAAAAATCACTTACCAGTGGTCTCCTGTGATCCCATCATGCAGTAGGCCACCAGGTGTGGACTGAATCTGCTAGGATGGTTGCTGAAGCATTTACTCATTATCACCCTCCACCTAGTCCTGGGGATCCTGCAGATGCGAAAAAAATGGTGCTTTTATGCAAACAAACAAGGAGGTGCCAATCCCTGATATCATGGCGTTAATTTAAGAAATGTTTTCTTCTCCTACTCTTTCTCCGTGACCTTTCCTGGCCTGATTTGAATTTATGATTTTCTGCATGTGTTCCACAGAGTGCCGGATTTGGGTCAATGATAATAAATGATAAACAGGGTTACTTTCCAAGTATCTGCTATGTGTCAGACAGTGAAGTGAGTGCTTCATATACATTATCCCTCCTAGTTTCAATAACCCTGTCTGTCAGAGATTGTCCTCCAGTGTCTGCCCTTCCCTTCTTCCTAATAACATAATCCCATGTGTTGTAGCCAAGCACATGACTCCCTGCAATAAGATTACATATCCCAGCTTTCCTTGTAGCTATGTGTGCCCACATGGTCAACGGGACATAGCAGAAGAGCTGTGTGTAGTTTTCAGGAAATGTCCTTCATTGGGGGGAATTTGCCCTTTTTTGTGCTTTTCTTTTAATGCTGACTGGGATGTGGACATGATGGCTGGGCATGAACAGCCACCTCAGCCCATAAGGTGGAAACCACTTGTGGACAAGGGTAAAGCAACAAGAAGGAGCTGCATTCCTTGGTGATGGTGAGGGATAACTTTGAGATTTTAGGTCACCTGCATCTGAACCTGTCCTACCAGAAACATCCTGCCTGAAGGTAGTAGAATGAGGTATTGGAGGGTATGGGCTTTGGGTTAACAGCTGAGTTAACATTCTACCTTTTCCACACTCACCAGCTTCGTGACCTCAGGCAAGTTATGTAACTGCTCTGTGTCTGATTCTTCATTTGTAAAATCAATATAAAGAAAACCTTAATGGATTGGGGGACAAAGTAAATTATATAATACTAGAGGCCCAGTGCACAAATTTGTGCATGGGTGGAGTCTAGCTGGCCCACCCTGATTGCAGCGGATCGGGCCTGGCCGGTCAGAGGGAGGGGATGTGGAAGGTTGACCCTGCCCCCTGGTTGAACTCCCAGTTGAACTCCCGGTAGAGGGAACAATTTGCATATTAGCCTTTTATTATATAGGATATTTAAAATTTTCAGCATTGTGTCTGGCACATGGTAAGTGCATGACAAATGGGATATATTATTCTAATATTATGGACTAGCAGCCCTGAGCATGAATCCGTGCGCCAGTAGCTCGCCAGTAGCTCGCTGCCGCCCTCCAGTAGCTCTCCACCTGCTGCCCTGCCCTGCTGTAGCTCCCCTCTTCCCCCTTCTCTCCTCATAGCTTGCTGCCTGTCCCCTCTGTAGCTCTCTGCCACCTGCTTGTAGCTCACTGCCCCACCCTCCTGCTGATCCGTGATCTGGTCGTTATACAGTTGGTCTTTATTATATTACATATTACATCTTTATTATATAGGATGAGGAGAATCTCATTGGACTTTGAGAACAAACCTAAGAGAAGTAACATCCTTGAGGCCTCACAGTACATTCAGAAGGTTAGACCCAGGAGCCCCCAAGACTTGTAGTGTTTCCATGATCTTGACCACCATGAATGCCCAAATGTCTCCATTAAAAATAAGAAAAAAGTGGTTAACTCTTTCTCATACTTTCTGGTTAACACACCTGAATATGCACACGCACACGCGCACACACACGCACACACACACACACAAACACACTGTGGAATCAGACCTGGATTTGAACGAGCATAGCACACGTCTCCTCTGAGCTTTGCAGTGTCTCCTTCAGCTCTCTCAGTCCCTGTCCACATTTCCACACTAGATGTCTAACCTCCCCTGGGTTCCTAAGTGCCATAAAGTCTTTGAATATTCTCAGCCTCTTTGTTTCTTTAGATAGCTAGCAAGCAAAATTGCAAGAGCAAGTTTGCTGATAATTTTTGTCTTCACTGATAGGCCTGAAGATTATTTGATAAATTTCCAAATAGCAACTCAGGAGCAGTAGAGAGAGGTTATATGGTTAAGGCCAATATTTTTCAGTTTGCAATATGAAGACTGAAGTTATTGGAGAAGACGATAGTGACTATTTCTCAAGTGATTATTAGGATCAACTGTTTGGCACTGCAAACGTGGGAAAGAAGTGAGTAGAAGACTCACTCCATGGCTAAATATGGTGCCAACCCTAATTTTACGATTGCTGATGCATTTTTCTCATCCACAAAGAATGTATGTTGGCAGTTTTCTCTCCCGCCTTCACGGAGTAGTTACTGCTCTGCGGCCTCTTCTCATGGTGTGATGATTCTCGGTCACTTTCTCAAGTTTGAATTGTGCACATGGCAATGGCTATTTCCAGACAGAAAACTGTAGAATCCTGAGAAGAGTTGAAGAAATTATCAAATGTGAATCCACACTTCGATCCAACTGAATCATGGAAACAGATCCTTTGGGTTTTACACATCCATGAAAAGATTCAGGCTCTTGTGTGCTACACTATGAGTGTTCTTCTTCTCTGAAAAGATGCACTTTCATTATTTAAATTGTATCAGAAAATATTCATATTGTGTTTGACGGGTTTTTATCTTTATATCTTGAAAAGGATGATTTTGAAAGTCAAGTTTCATATATCCCAATTTTAGTAGTATATTTCCCACTGGAGTAGTTAGCTTCCTTCTTCCTCATCTTTTCTGAACTCTCCTAAAAAAAAATTAGGCACAGGATAAAGCAGGTGGAGACCAAAATATCACCTTTCCCACTGATAAAGCTGACATTGAAGGGAGTGGAGTATATCTGTGGGCAAATGGACTTCCTATTGCTGAGGCCAAGTATTGGTAGGACTGCCCACCATCCAATAGGCAGAGTCAGATCATCAGAAGCCTCCACACAGCTCGGTATGGACTGTGAAGCTTTACTACTGTGCCTACCATAGGTTCAAGAGCCATCTAGAGCAGACTCACCACTCAGGTAAGTCCCTCCACTGCCTGGGGAGGGGTATGAGGGCTGCAGAGAGACCATTTTGCTAATAAGGCTTATACCATAGGATAGGGAGCACTTGAGTGGGAAGAAGTATCTTTTTTCCAACAATCTTAAATGACGAAGTGTACTATAGTAGGCATCTTCGACTCAATCAGCTTTGGTTCCTATCCCTCTTACTTCCTCACTGCCCCTTGAACATCCTAATTAGAGCAAGAGAAAAATACTACGTGGTAAAAAGGGCACTGGACTGGTGTCAGGAGACGTGGGTCCTGGTTGGGGCAGGTGGGTGAGCCTATGGGCTTTCTGGATCTTGTTATGGTGCAGTCTTTGTGTGTGTGTGGTTTGACAGTGTAGGAGAGGTTGCTCCTCGTTGCTAACAACACCACACCACTCCTATGGTCCGGGTCCCATCCCTCTTACTCTGGGAAACTTTGCCCTCTCCTGTCCATACAACAACTTCTTCTTCTTCTTCTTCTTCTTCTTCTTCTTCTTCTTCTTCTTCTTCTTCTTCTTCTTCTTCTTCTTCTTCTTCTTCTTCTTTTCTCAACTGGATTCCTTCCTTAGGCTTTTGGATACTGTCAGGTCTTTCCCACTTAGAAGCAATGTCCGCACTTGTCCCCCATTCTTTCTGGCAATTCCTATTCTGAACCTTTTTTTTTTTAAATAGAAGGACTTCTTTAAAATGTTGTCAGAATGTACTGCCTCTGTTCATGCACCCCTCAAAGCAGCCTGGCTTCTGGATTCCAGCCTTATGATGGCCCCAAATGACTCTCACCATGTGGCCAATGATCTGCAGCACAATCCAATGGACACATTTGTTCTTGTTGTACTTGATTTCTTAGCATTAACTGACACTGCTGACCAGTTCCTGGTCTTCAGAAAGCTCATTTCCCTTAGTTTTCCTGACACAACACTTCCTTGGTGATCTGCCTTTGAAGGCATTGTCTTTTAGTCAGCTGTGTCTTGGAGTTCTGCAATACCTGGGTCCTCGCTAATTTTCACTTTGTTCTTGCTCAGTGAAATGATGACTAGACAATGAGTTTATCATTCAATAAATTTTTATGAGCACCTATTCCATGGTAGGCACTATCTAGGCATGGAGAATTCAACAGTGGGGGAAAAATCCCAGCTCTGATGGAGCTTACACTCTAGTGGGAGACAAAGGTCAATAATGGAATAAGTAAACAAGTATATAATATATGAGGTGGTGGTAAGTGTATGAAGAAAACAAGTCAGGGAATGTGTGTGTGTGTGTGTGTGTGTGTGTGTGTGTGCGTGTGTTATGCTATCTCTCTATATATAAAAGCCTAAGCGACCATCGCAACGGAATGGATGACCGAACAGGCTGCGTGGGGCAACCAGTCTGGCAGGGGGTGGTCAGTGAGGGGCGACCAAAAGACCGAGCAGCAGGTTGCGTGGGGTGACCAGGCTGGCGGGGGGGGGGGGGCATTTGAGGGTGACTAGGCCGGCATGGGGGGCAGTAAGGGGCGACCAGACTGGCGGGGGGGCAGTTAGGGGCAACCAGGCCAGTGTGGGGGGACAGTTGGGGGTAACCAGGCTGGCAGGGGGGGCAGTAAGGGGCGACCAGGCTGGTAGGGGGGGGGGGCTGTTAGGGGAGACCAGGCTGGCGGAGGTGGGGCAGTTGGGGGCAACCAGGCCGACGGGGGCAGGGGCAGTTAAGGGCAATCAGGCAGGCAGGCAGGTGAGCAGTTTAGGGGCCAGTGGTCCTGGATTATGAGAGGGATGTCCGAGGGGTCCCAGATTGAAGAGGGTGCAGGCGGGGCTGAGGGGGACCTCCCCCTCTTATATTTATATAGAAGGTTCAGAGATGGCAAAGTATGGAAAAAAAAATGAGTGATGAATTTTGGTATCAGAGTAATCCTGGCTGCATACAAGTTAGGAAGTGTTCCCCCCTCTTCTAGGTTGTTTTGTTTTGTTTTTTTGTGCAAGAGTTTTAAAAGAATTGGTGTTAATTTTTCTTTAAATCTTTAGTAGACTTGAAGCCATATGGCCCTGGACTTCTCTTCATTGGGAAGTTTTTGATTCCTGATTTAGTCTCTTTACTTGTTATAGGTTGGATGTGATTCTCTGTTTTTTCTTGAGTCAGTTTAGGTAATTTATGCATTTCTAAGAATTTGCTCTTTCATCGAGGTTACCTAATGTATTAGTGCACAAATATTCATAGCATTCTCTTCTAATCCTTTTTATTTCTTTAAGGTTGGTTATAATGTCCCCGCATTCATTTAGTTTTAGCTAAAGGTTTCCCAGTGTTTGAAGTGAGTGACTGAGCCGTGGAGTTATCTGTTGGCAAGGATGACAGAGGATAGCAGCTTGCATTTACCGAGAACTTCCTGAGTACTAGGGGTTTCTTCCAAATGCTTTACCCAGATGGTAAGTGGAGCGGTTCTTACGATCATCATTCTCACTTTCCAGATGAGGAAACTAGGGATGGAGAGGCACATGCTTTTGCCTGAGAGCCGGTGGCTGACGTGGGCAGAGCCATCATTCAAGTCAACATTCTGACCCCATCTGCAGCTCTGAACTTTGACCTTACATAGTCTGTGAGTTCAGGAAAAAAGAATTATTATCATAGTAATATCAAAACAGAGACAATGGAACACAACCTCATGTTGTAGGCCTCAGTATTTTCCCCTTTTCGAATTATGCGTGAAAGCTGTCATTTCCAGCTTAGGTAACAAATGGTACAATCTTTTTTTTTTTTTTTTAAATAAATCTTTATTCAGATTATTACAATTATTTCTCCTTTTTCCCCCCATAGCTCCCCTCCACCCATTTCCCACCCCACCTTCTGCCCTTCCCTCCCCCACACTGTCCTCATCCATAGGTGTATGATTTTTGTCCAGTCTCTTCATGAACCCCCCATACCCCTTTCCCCCTGAGAATTATCAGTCCACTCCCTTTCTATGCCCCTGATTCTATTATATTCACCAGATTATTCTGTCCCTCAGGTTTTTAATTCACTTGATTTTTAGGTTCACTTGTTGATAGATATGTATTCGTTGTTCATAATTTTTATCTTTACTTTTTTCTTCTTCCTCTTCTTTAAGAATACCTTTCAGCATTTCATATAATACTGGTTTGGTGGTGATGAACTCCTTTAGCTTTTTCTTGTCTGTGAAACTCTTTATCTGCCCTTCAATTCTGAATGATAGCTTTGCTGGGTAGAGTAATCTTGGTTGTAGGTTCTTGCTATTCATCACATTGAAAATTTCTTGCCACTCCCGTCTGGCCTGCATAGTTTCTGTTGAGAAGTCAGCTGACAGTCGTATGGGTGCTCCCTTGTAGGTAACTAACTGTTTTTCTCTTGCTGCTTTTAATATTCTCTCTTTGTCTTTTGCTCTTGGCATTTTAATTATGATGTGTCTTGGTGTAGTCCTCTTTGGATTCCTTTTGTTTGGGGTTCTGTGGGCTTCCTGGACTTGTAAGTCTATTTCTTTCACCAGGTGGGGGAAGTTTTCGGTCATTATTTCTTCAAATAGGTTTTCAGTATCTTGCTCTCTCTCTTCTTCTGGCACCCCCATAATTCTAATGTTGGTACGCTTGAAGTTGTCCCAGAGTCTTCTTACATTATCTTCAACTTTTTGGATTTTTTTTTTTTTTTTTTGCTTTTTGCTTTTTCGGTTGAGTGTTTTTTGCTTCTTTGTATTTCAATTCTTTGACTTGATTTTTGTGTTCCTCTTGTCTGTTTTTGGGTCTCTGTATAATATTTTTTATTTCAGTCAGTGTATGTTTAATTTCTAGTTGGTCCTTTTTCATATCTTCGAGGGTCTCGTTATATTTATCGGCTTTTTCTAGGATATTCTTAAAAAGCCTTATAACCGTGGTTTTGAATTCTATATCCAGTCGTTTGTTTTCCTCCATTTCTTTCGTTTGTGATCTGATTCTTTGACGCCGCATTTTCACTGATTCCCTGAGTTGGTAAGGTAGATTTGTGTGCTAGGTTTCCAATATGGCCCAGTGGGTCTGCCTCCCCAGTTAACCTGAGGTAGACACTCTTGGTGCACCCCTTTGTGGACTGTGTGTACAGCCTTGTTGTAATTAAGTCTTTATTGTTGTTGGTATCACTGGGAAGAATTGATCTCCAGGCCAGTTGGCTGTAAGGATCAGCTGTGTCTATGCTGGGAGAAGTTTGGTGCTGGAGACAGCCTTATAGGATTAGACTTGCCAAATTGCAATAGCCTCTGTGCTCAGCTTGGATGGGGTGGAGTCTCAGTCTTGGCTTCCTGTCAGCCTTTCCCCTGCACGCACGTGCGTGCCTTCAGACCTCTGCCTTCACGGCTCCCGAGAGTCCAGACTCCCCCCACAAGAGCGTGGGTCCCCAGGGGCTCTCCTGGAACTGGGGTTCAGTGCAGTCAGAACTGGGGCCCAGTGCATTCAGGAGCCTCTGACTCCCTTCCACTAGGGAAAGCCTGTGGCAACCTCCGCAGCCTTTGTGCGCACTGGCACGTGCGCGCTTTCAGTCCTCCGCCTTCCCTGGCTCCTGAGTCTCCGCCCGAGAGTCCAGACTCCCCCCGTAAGAGCGTGGGTCCCCAGGGGCTCGCCCGGAACTGGGGTTCAGTGCAGTCAGAACTGGGGTTCAGTGCGGTCGGGGGCTTCCTTCCCCCTTCCGCCAGAGAAAGTCAGCCAGGCTCTCAGCCACCCTTCCTCTCTGCGTGCACAAAGACCCTTTGCCGTACCTCCAATTCTCTGTGAGCTTTTCTCTTTCCTTCTAGTTGTAGAATTTTCACTCAGCCAGCTTTCCTGTGGTTCTGGATGGTGTCCGTTCTGTCTTTTAGTTGTAGTTTTGAAATTGTTGTGCGAGGCAGCAGTTTAGGTGTTTACCTATGCCGCCATCTTGGTTTCTCCGGTACAATCTTTTTACCACCTAATTTTACTCCCCAGCTGGTTCCTGGATATTAGTAACTGGAGTAGGACCGTCCCTAATACATTTTTGCTTTCTTAAAAATCAGCTATTTCCCAATATATGCTATTTTAGAAAATATATTTTTCCCAAGTATTTTTCTCCTTCCTGGGGAAACAAAAGCACGCTTTAACAGCGCACAGTCCATATGCTTCTGATTTATTCGTACTCACATCTCCAAAATGTTGCTGTGTAAGAGCGATTTTATCCTTCAAACTCTCTTGAATCAGAATTTCTTAACATTTCCTTCCTCTTGAACACTGAGTGGTATTTTGCTGAGGGAATGGATAATCCTGATAGCACCATGATGGGATGGTTCAGAACCAAAAGCCAGGCTTCTAGAAGGGCTTTGGAAAAGCATGCCACCTCGTCCACAGCTGGATCATGGGGTGACTCAGAGCCCCCAGGCAGCTAATGGCATAGGTTAAGGATGCTGGTGGCTCCAAAGACATACTAGTAGAAGAGTTGTTAATCATTGGCCATTGCCACACAGCCCACAGTGCAGCATTTTCCATATACTATATACACTGAGTGGCCAGATTATTATGATCTCTGAACGCATAGTAATCTGGCCACTCAGTATATATAAATAAATATATATATATTAGAGGCCCGGTGCATGAATTCGTGCATGGGTGGGGTCCGGCCAACCTGGCCAGGGGGAGGGGACATGGGCGGTTGGCCGGCTGGCCTGCCTGCTGGTTAAACTCCTGGTCGAGGGGACAATTTGCATATTAGCCTTTTATTATATAGGATATACACTGAGTGGTCAGATTATTATGTGTTCAGAGATCATAATAATCTGGCCACTCAGAGTATATGTAAAGAAAGGTGAGTGGGAGAAGAAATTTCTCCTGTCAGCTTGGGCTTTAAAAAGAAGAAGGAAGTAGGGGTGAATGAATGTTTTTAAGCTCAGGCACATGTTAGAGAGGGAGGAAATGAGACTGAGTGAGAAGCAAAGTGCTGACGCTGAGGATCCTCTATGACCTCCGAATGACCCAGAAATCTCACCAGTTCCTGTAACAAATGCCACAAAATATGCCTCATGCTATGAGCAAGTCTTGTCAAGGAAGCATCGGCATTGGGTGAAGTCAGCAAAATCAGGAGTGGTGCCAACCAGGCTCCTGTTTAAGGGGAGATCTCAATTTCCCTCCATCAATCATCCTTCCATCCATCCATCCATCCATCCATCCCACTATCCATCCCGGAAACACTGGGGAAGACAGGCAGGAAGGATAGAAGGACATGGAAACTAAATTCTACCAATCACTTGCTCTGCGAGTAATGACACAGGCTTAATCGCAGGACAATGCTGATTGCTTGGTAGTCGCTGGCCGGGAATGCTGTGTTGAGAAGGATTCCGAGGTCCAGTCTGTCTTCTATAGCAAAGAAAGTTGGAATCAGTTCAGGGATATCAGGTACAGGCATGATAACAGTGTCATGGGTCTCTCACATCCTCAGATGTGTCTCAGCAACCCCCCTGCGCCCCCCCCCCCCCCCCCCCCCCCGCACAGAGCTGGTTAGATGGAGGAGACACCTGCCCAAGGTGGTCAGGAGTGAGAAGGGCTGGGCATGGTTAGGAGGCAACAGCAGGCTCTGAGGAGTGAGAGCGTGGCCTGGGCAGCACGTGCAGTTCTGCCAGGAAAAGCACTTACAGCTCCTGTGTGCAGGGAACCTCTCCCTGCTCCGGCCCGGCCCTGCTCTCCACGGTGTCCTGACCTGAGGTCCCTGTGACTGTGCTCAGGAGGCGAAAGCCTCCCTGGCTCATTTGCTGAGCTGCTGGGACTGCGGGATGGAGAGCACAGCGGTGCAGTCAGACAGTCCTGGGACCCTGATCCGCCCTGAGGAGCTGTTTGCTCCCCAGCATCCTCTGAGCCTCCGTTTTCTGGTCGGTGAGACAGAATAAAAACATCGATCTGACAGGACTGCAGCGGGGATTAAATGTGGCATACATGGCCCGGCCTGTAGCGACACTTTCTAAAGCATTTATGTTTGTATAAAAATGCCCTTGGCTTTCAATTGGCTCTTGGTTTTCTAGGCTATTATCAATATTTCTTACACTTAGTAGGTACGAAAGGGAGCGGGAAGAGATCGGGTGACAGGTGAGGCTGGGCAGGACGGAAAGCTCTTATCCTTCAAACTCAGGGTCAGGGGCCAGAGGCCCTCCTGGAAGAGGGGGGAATGTCAGCGGCGTGAATGCTCAGGACAAACAGGAAAGGGACGTCCCTTCCCAGCCATGAACGCAGATATCCCTCTCCTGTGTGCGTGGGCTTTCATGTCCTTCGGAGGAGGGGCCTGTGCTCTGAGGAGCGGACAAGGGAGAGTCCAAATGCTGTTCACACAACAACGACTCCAAACCCTGAGTCGTTTCCGGATTTGCCTGTTGACAAACCCACAGGACCCTGGGCCCATTGAGGGGGCTCCTGAGGAGCTGTGGGGGCTGCGGGGCTGGGTGTGGGGGGCAGGTGGGGACTCCTGTGACTTCCGATAAAGGCAAACTGGATATGAGGAAACCCTGCAGGCGAGGCCACCAGGAGGAACCAAAACCCCACGAGAAACCCCACTCAGCAGACCACGGGAGTGCTCCTTGCCGTCTGAAATGGGTAGCTCGTTGTGGGAAGGCTGATGATTTAGTAACGACCGCAGCGGGGTTCAGGCCTCCGGTCTCCCTCCGAAGCTTCACCCCCGCTTCAGAGCAGGAACCACACCAGCTGGGCAGGGCTCCCTCTCCCCAGCTGTCTGTCCAGGTTCTGCACTGTGTTTGGGGCAGGCAGAGCTCGGCGTCCGGAGATTTTATCAGACTCTGATGAATCGAATTCCGGTGGGAGGAAGCAGAGTGAGACTAGCTGTTTACCTTCCTGGACAATGCATTTCTGGGCATGAGGTTCAGCCCTTTATCCTGCTGTTGGAGGGAGTTCGAAACAGTCAGATGTTTTCTCATTTTCCTCTTCGCTGTGGTAATGACACAGAATGATGGAGAAGATGCAGCTTTCTCAGACCCTGCCAGGGGGACAGTTGCCATCCGTCAGCGACCACTTTCTCACCGCTGAATTCCCCTGGTCAGTGTCTCCCCACTGTGTGCTCCGAGCATGGGAAGAGGGGCCCAGAGCCAGGGAGAGCCAGGCGAGGTGGCATCCTCCAGCCCTCACTGCAAAGTGGCCGGGTGGGGTCCCTGCATGATCTCAGCTTGCAGCTGCAGAGTGGCCTGCAGCTGGCCTGGGTGTGGCTCCGGGGGCGGCCCTGCTTGGTTCAGTCTCGCTGGCCTGCTAGTGTCTACCAGAGCCTCTCTTTCTTCCTCTAGAGAAGGAAGGCATGGTGGGGCTGAGGGTGGGTTTGTTCATTCACGGATGCATGTGCTTAGCTATTCATCCACCTAAACTTTTTTATTTTTTATTTCACACTGGCTCTGTGCTAGGTGCTGGGGATAAGGAAACCATAAGATTAGGTTCCTGCCCTCCTGAGCTCACAGTCTTGCAGGCAGGATAGATCAATATGCAGGAACATCTAGAAAAGCCATCTGCAGGGTAACGGGAGTGTGTCAGGTGCCTAGCCCTGCCTGGGAAGGTCCAGAGAGCTGATCTGGAAGGGTGAGTGAAGGCTGCCGAAGCGGGCAGAGGATTCCAGAGGAAGAGCATCGCCGAGGACAACGGCAAGGCCGGAAAAGATGGTGAGGAGGGAGCGGAAGGCAAAGAAGGCAGCATGAACTATCCAGTTCTCAACATCCCGCGGAGACCCCGGTTTACCGAGAGAGGATTTTTCCTTCCCCTGAACTCGGAGAAATGCTGGGGTCTTTGTATCAGGATCGCTCAACACCATTTACAAACCACAGATCAGGCCAGCGAGACTCTGTTTGCCAGGCCAGGCACAGGGAGCGATTTCTTGTTGCTGTTTCTTGACCCTGGACAAAGCCTGAAGACTTGGTAGACTATTGACACTCTTACCCTTCACGAGGTCAGGGCTCCTTGGAGGATGGAAGGAAAGCCTTGCACAATCTCCCTGGAAAATGCACATCGTTTTGCATAAAATTTCAGGGGTTTCCAGATCCATCCCCCCTCGGATGCCCATTCATACATTCCAGGCTGTGGGTGGGAGGGTTGGAACGATCGGTGTAGACACCTCAGAACCGGCCCAATGTGGGCGTTCGGCTGTGCCCTGGCCAGGGTTATGGGAGGGGCGGCACGTTGACAGGAGCCCTTGCCCAGACGCTTGGTGGCCCGGGGCCTTGGACCTAGCAGAGGCGGAAGCAGCTTTTCAGCCCGGCAACGGGGCTGCCTGCTAGAGCAGGACCTGGGATGAGATCAGGGCCTGGCCAACGCTTTTTGTCAGTCATTCACTACTTACACACTGAAATGGGTTCCCGTACTTTCTTCTGACTTAACTTGGTGGATGAAGTAGGAGGGACCAGGGTGATCCCAAGACCATTCCCCAACGGGAAAGAGTGAAGGCAGATATTTGGGGAAGCGGCAGGAACTGTGTGTAGCTTATCTATAGACCGAGCTTTGAAAGGAAATGGAATCCTTTGTCAGAGGGCTTCCGCAGGGCCAGTACTAGAGTGAGGCAAGTGAGGCATTTGCCGTAGATGTAAATTGTAAGGGGGGAGGGGGAGGTGCCAAAAGACTCAGCAACCCAGATACAGGATATTTTCATGCAAATTTAAAGAATCAAAATAAATGCAAAAAAATCCATGATGGGTAAAATTTCAAAGTTTTAAATCAAGATGTACATTCATGGCCCTGCCTCACTCACCTCACCCTAACCCCAGCCCTAGGCGTTGTAGCCAAGAAGCATATGCCCATAAAGTCCCAAACTTGTATTTGAGCAAGACTTTGAATCCCAGTGAGTGAGTGCCTGGACTCAGTTATCGCTTGTAGCCGTCTAAGAGCGGTCCCGGGCAGCGTGGACACGGCTCCATCTCTGTTAACTTCAGTCCAGCCTGCCCACCTTTGCCTAAGGCATATGTATTGGCAGTGACCCAAATGTTCCACCAGGTGGCACTCTTGATCCAACCAGGTACCCCTGAAAAGGAGCATCTTAGCCAAACTAAAGAGATTTAAACGAGTTGCTAAATTGTTGCCAGTTTTTGTTTTGTTTTTGGAAGGCCAGAAAGAGTCCTGAGCAGGGGTTGGGGTAATCAGAGATGAGATATAAAGAGGATGGGAGGAATAGTCTGAACAGCCTTGCTCTTCCGCAGGTGAGAAAAGTGAGAAATGTAAACCTCCTCTTGTTCTCAGGTGCAATATAAACACACAGGGCTTGGGAGAGAAAGCAGGATTAGTGGTTTTCTGCGGAAGCATAGCCTGCTGGGAAGAAGTTGGGCCACCCACCTGCAGTATTGGCTCCAGCCACGCACTAGTCGTGATTTTGGACAAATGACTGGACTTTGCAAGCCTGAGATTCTTCATCTTTAAATGAAGATTATTGGAGCTGCCCTCCTGGGGGACTGTTAGAGGATTAAATAAACTGATGTACATAAGGCTGTTTGCATGGTGTCTGGCTCCAAGTAAGTGTTCAACAAAGGAAAGGTCCTATGATGGACTTTTAGGCTGAGCAGCTAGATTTTGTAGCCTCCTGGGCTGTGACATTAATTAAGGAGATGACCTCAAAGTGACCCAGAGAAATAACTTGATAATGAACCATGGCTCCAGCCGAGTCAACCAAAAGAATTTCCCACCTGGCTTGGGTTTCACAGGTGTGATTTTTGAACCAGGAAATGAAGCTGGGCTCTCCAGAACTGTCTCACCCTCTGTGACTTGGGAAACACCTGACCAGCAGGTGCCTGACCCTATTTAAACTGTGCACTGTTGTGGAAAGTATCCCTTTACACGTATGCATATCAGTACCTTGCCATTCAGTCCACTCTGTCTCCTGAAATCCTGACCTCACAGAGGTGCTCCGAATGAGCTCTTCTTCAGTGAGAATGTTGTTGGTAGTGGACCCCGCTTACTGAGGCTTACTTTATGCCAGTCACTTTACACACACTGTTTCATTTATGCCTTGAAACCATCTGGGGAGGTAATCTAACCCCTTTTATAGACAAGTAAGTTTAGGTTTAGGGACATGTAATACCTTATAAAGGTTCCTTCGGTCAGTAATTGGTATAAACTTAGGTCTTCCTGACTTCTAAATTTTATCTATCTATCATCTATCTATTTGATATGTTGAATACAAACTATTCTAGTCTATTAAAGCAAGTTCCTTAGACACCTCTAGGGTATATGGACATTTTTTTGTAGCATCAATTGGGCTTCTTGAAAATACAGAGATGCATTCATGGCTATATCCCCACAGATACATACATAACACATATATGTGATTTTGTTAAGTAGCATGTTCTTGCTCAGAGGCTCCATAACCCAGGTTAAGATCTACTCGGCATCAGCCGCACTCCTGGGAGTCCCGAAGAGAGTTTTGCTCCGTGCCCACTCAACTGGGAGGCAATCAGACAATGCCATTCTCCACTCTGCACCAAGCTCCCTTTGCTGGCACGGGAAGAGCTGGCTGACCAGAATGGTCTCACTTTTCAAGGCGAAGCTGTTGGGCAAGAGAGGAAGTGTCAGGACAAGACCAGCTTGGCCTGCCTGCAGGAAGGAGCAGGAGAGCACATGCTGTCGTCCCCAAGGAAAGGGATCACCAGCCATCAGGGGAAGGGATTTGCTTTTCCAGTTCCCGCTGGAGAAGTCAGCTGCCTGTCAACGGTGAGGAGTCAACTGTGGAGCCTGTGTGGGTAAGTGAGAGTTCCCACTTAGAACACATTTGTCCCCTCAATTCAGTTTATTTCCTATGTTCATATTGTAGCTCACCTTGGATTAATACAATTGTCTCTACTCTAGGAGATTCATGGAGAATCTATTTTATTAGAATAAGTGGCTTTTCATTAGTTCGCGAGAGAATTTCTTCTCCAGGACTTAAAAAACTGTTTGTTTGGTTTTTGTCAAATTATTTCAATGAAAATATAGCTGGTTATATTTATTTAGTAACCAAACAGTCACTTCCTGTTGACATGATTAGAAATGGATTTGATCTTAAATGTTAATGAGGTTATGGATTAAGAGAGGAGAAAAATAATGTTTTTCTTTGTACAGTGTGAATGGCCCATAAATCTTTTTGTTAAAACAAAAATAAGCCAACGGAGGATAATAAAGTATGAAATGACTACCATGTCTTCTGGAGATAGATATATTGAAAGATGTTTTGCATTCTTCACCAGCTGCACATGGAGATGAAGAGAGGCTTGGAGGGAGGGATCAGGTCTTACTCATTTCTTCATCCTCAGTCCCTGGCACAGGGTTGACACGTGGTCTGTGCTCAACACGTGTTTACTGATTGCAGTGAAAGTCCAGCACATGATTCTCCTTTGCCCGATTCCCTGAGATGAACAGCACCAGTCCTCCGCCCCTTTAGTCTCTGTCAGCACGAGGCCCCTCCTCAGAGGGCACAGCACAGGAGCCTGACAAAAGCTACCGCTAAAGAGGTCAGGGCCCGGGGAGGAGAGAACTCTGGTCTCCCCACTGCCTCCATGTTCGTATGGATGAGTCAGAAGGACCGGACCTTGGCTGAGTTGCAGGTCCGACAAAGTGGAGGGGAGGCCCTTTGATTGAGCACCTATGACTGTGCATCAGGTCAGGAGCTTTTTTTTTTTTAATCTATTAGGAGAATATTTAGTCACTATTCTCCCAATATTAGGAGAATATTTAGTCACTATTCTCCCATGAATTCATGCATGGGTAAGGTCCGGCCAGCCTGGCCAGGGGGAGGGGACATGGGCGGTTGGCCAGCCTGCCTGCTGGTTGAACTCCTGGTCGAGGGGACAATTTGCATATTAGCCTTTTATTATATAGGATATACACTGAGTGGCCAGATTATTATGTGTTCAGAGATCATAATAATCTGGCCACTCAGTGTATACTTATTATTTTATATAATAAATTTTATTATATACATTTTTATTTAACTTTGTATATTTATATACTTATGTATTCTTCTAATACTGAATGTCAGGAGCTTTATTTATTTATTCTTCTTCCATTGGATCCTCACGAGGAGGTTGTGAAGCCACTCACGTCCCTCACTGCATCTCCATTCGTGGAGGAGACCAAGTCCTGCAGAGTCAAGAGGGGAAGGACCTGGGGTTCAGATCTGAGCTTGGGATGGGAAGCTCTTTCCAGGAGGCCAACTTCCCTCTCAGCAGCAGGGACATGCAGCCTTCAGCAACAAGGGCGCAACCTGAGTGGTAGCCGGTGTTTGTGACCTTGGGAACAAAGGCACTGGGAGGGAACTGGTGGATTTGGCAGGTAACCCACCAGGGATGAGAAAATGAAACTGACTTGCGACTGAACGATTCATTTCTTGTTTGAAAAATGTTTTCCCCTCCAGAAGCTTCCTTTTACACCTGGAAGCTCTCCTGCTGCACCCAGCACCTGGCCAACTCCTCATGCTAAGGCTTTCGTACTTGCCAGGAGTCCTCCGGTTTTCAGTTGGTCAAAGAAAAAGGCTCCTTTGATGCTAAAAGGGAGAGAGCACTTAAGTTTCCAGGTGATTTAATGCAATTATCTCTTCTGGGTCTGAGGGTGAAATGAGCAAGAGCGTGAGCAGGAGCCAGTTACACAACACCCGCCAGTCATTCTCTCGCCAGCTCTCTGCAGGCTGGGCATGCTCACTGAGCAGGTTTACGGTGCTTCCTGTACAGTGTGAAGGGCATTAAAAAAACACCTGCTCTTCTGAGTTTCCTGCTCTTTTACTATCTGGAGAGAGTCTGTTTTCATTTTTAATCCATTTTGAACCTTTGTGTATTGAACTTGCACTTAGTTCCTTTGAGGAATCTCCCCGTATTAGTTGCCTAGGGCCATAACGAGGTGCCACAAACTGGGTGCATAATCAACAGAAAAGCGTTGTCTCCGGGTTCTGGAGGCTGGAAGTCAGAACTCCAGGCGTGGGCAGGATGGGATCCCCCTGGGTGGCGAGGGAAGGATCTGTGCCGGCGTCTCTCCCAGCTTCTGGTGGTTTGCTGGCAATCTTTGGCATTCCTGGCTTGTAGGTGCAGACCATGATCTTTGCCTTTATGCTCACATGACGCTCTTCCTGTGTGTGTGACTGTGTCTGAATCCCCCCTTTCTGTAAGGACACCAGTCATACTTGCGTTAGGGGCCCACCCTACTCCAATATGACCTCATTTTAGCTAACTCCATCGACAATGATCCTATTTGCCAATGAGGCCATGTTCTGAAGCACTGGGGGGTTAGGACTTCAACAACCGAGTAATGGGGGGACACGCTTCAACTGCTACCTCCACCTGAGGCACTTTGCCACAGCTGGCTGAAACCAGAGGCCTGGACACCCACCTGCTTGCTTCTGGTGCAGGGGCCTGGATACAGCACTGAAATCCCCTGGAGAGCTTTTGGGAAAAAAACAACAAAACAGGGTGCCTACCAGGATTGCCTCTGGCAGGTGCAGAGCCTGGTAAATGGTATATAGCAGGCTTCCTATCTATGAAACAAGTTGATTATAAAATGTATTTAAAAATTCATGGGCCCATAATAAGTTACAGTGATTTGTTGAAGAAAAATTAGAATGATGGATAGAGAAGAGCTACTTACATATTTATTTATTGTTCATTATAAAACAAGTTGATTACAAATCTATCTATATAAAAGCCTAAGAGACCACCACAACCGAATGGACGACCAAACAGGCTGCGTGGGGCGATCAGGCTGGCAGGGGGCTAGTGAGGGGTGACCAAATGCCTGAGCAGCAGGCAGCGTGGGGCAACCAGGTTGGTAGGGGGGGAAGTTGGGGGTGATCAGGCCGGCAGGCTGAGGCAGTTAGGGGTGATCAGGTTGACAGCAGGGGGAAGTTAGGGGCAATCAGGCAGGCAGGCAGGTGAGTAGTTAGGAGCCAGCAGTCCAGAATTGTGAGAGGGATGTCTGACTGCTGGTTTAGGCCCAATCATAAACCGGTAGTTGGACATCCCCCAAGGGGTCCTGGATTGGAGAGGGTGCAGGCTGCGCTGAGGGGACCTCCCCCCCATGCACAAATTTTGTGCACCGGGCCTCTAGTTGTATTATAAAATGTATGGGCCCACATGAGGTACAGTGATTTATTGAAGAGAAATTGGAATAATGGGTAGAGAAGTGCTACTTTCTGTATTAATTTATTGTCCAGTCAGTGCAAGGAAGGTTCTTTATAGGGCCCAGATACCCTCTTCCTGTTCTTTATTGTCCAACACACCAGGACTGGTTCTTTCACATCTCCTACTGTAAGAAGGAGGCCAGGTCATTATTATTACAATGCCAGTTTTTCAAAAAATATTTTATTGATTTCAGAGAGGAATGGAGAGGGAGAGATAGATAGAAATATCAATGATGAGAGATAATAATTGATCAGCTGCTTCCTGCACGCCCTCCACTGGGGATTGAGCCACAACCTGGGCATGTGCCCTGACCGGGAATCAAACTGTGTCCTCCTGGTTCATAGGTTGACACTCAACCACTGAACCACACCGGCCGGGCTACAATGCCAGTTTTTATTGAAACAATACAGTAGTTCCCCTTCTTCAGTAATACACCCAGTGGACACCTGAAACCTCAGATAGTGTTGAACCCTATGAATACATGTTTCTTCCCATATATACGTACTTACGCCAAAGTTTAATTTACAAGTTAGATATAGTAAGGGGTGAGCAACAATAACTAATAATAAAATAGAATAATTATAACAGTGCACGGTAATAAAAGTTATGTGAATGTGGTCTCTGTCTCTCAGGACACTAGCATGATTTTCCCCCTTCTTCACAATGCTGGAACTGAATAGAAACTCCATTTCTTTAACAGGACCTTTGTCCTTTCTGTCCGTCCATTCCCTTCCTTAATCATTAAGCCCTTAGGACTTCAGATTCTGGTTGGTGTCAAACTGTCTTCAGAACAAAGCCTCAGATCAGTTGACCACAGAGACAGTTTTGGTCCAGTTAAGATAACATCTTGACTTCAGTTGCGTTTCAGCTCCAGGCCCCTGAAAGTGGAAAACCCTATGGGCCACACCCTCAAGAAACCAGACAAAACAACGCCATGGCTGATGGCAGGACCTGATACAATGATGCACTACTCCCTGCCCTGGCCCCTATCGATCAGTACAGCCCACGACCCCAACTCCATTAACTACCATAATTAATGACTTTTTCCATATATAACCCGTGCCTTGGAAGGTTACGTTAGCTCACCTGTGACTCTGGGCTTGGCACCATTTTCTCAATTAATAAATCTTTAGTTCTTTGCTGCAAACTCCCGTTCACCTTTTGATGCAGACAGGTGAACAGACCCCTTCAGTCCAGTAACAATGCCATGGGTAGAAAAATTTGCTCTTACTGTAGTTCTTAAGAACTTTCACCTTTTCGCTGGAAGGCAGCACTTCCTGGCTTCTCTTTGGCATGTCCCAATGGCCAGCATCACTCCCTCGGTAGCATGTACAGCATGGACACGTCGCCAAAGGATGATTCCCATCCTCAGGAAGACGGAACAGGACAGCACACAATTTAAAACTTATAAATTGTTTACTTAATATTTTTGTGGGTAACTGAAACTGAGAAAGCTAAACGGCAGATAAGGGGGCTACTGCAAATGTTCTTGTGTCAGCTTTCTTTTTCTTTATTATTTTAAAGAGAGAGGGAGGGTAGAATGGCTGGAGAGAGAGAGAGAGAGAGAGAGAGAGAGAGAAACATTGATATGAGAGAGAAACCATCCACATCCTCTAGGGACAGGCCCCAACAGGGGATCCAGTCCACAACCTGGGCATGTGCCTTGACTGGGAATCCAACTGTGACCTCCTGGTTCATAGGTTGACACTCAACCTCTGAGCCATGCCGGCCAGGCTCGTGCCAGCTTTTCCCCAACACCATGAATTTAGAGTTTGTCACATTGTTACTGGTGAGCTGGTCCTCTGTGCTCCAGGTGAAGGTCGGCCCCATGACCCTTCCGAAGGTTGTACTGTGCCTTCCCCTGGATGCTGAGCACTCAATGCCAGTGTTTGCTGGTCCACAGAAAAGTGTGAAGAAGGATTCTTTTTGGTGACCTTAGATGTGTTGTTTGAAATTCTTCACCACAAATGTAGACTTATCTCCCACTGTGTTTTGAGCTCTTCAGGCGGTAATCACTGCCTTCCCAGAATGTGACCTCCGGGGACCACACCCCTGCCTCCCAGGGCCACCGCCCCCGAGGATGGCCTGTGACAAGACGGAGAAGAGGCGTCCCTATTCCTGCAAAAGCGTCCACCTGCATCGGGCACGGCCGGAGGTGACAGGGACAGCATGAGGTCCCTGCCAGTGGGAGACAAGAGAGGACGCTGGCCAGCAGGGTCCTTTGGCATCGAGAAGGAACAGCCTGGAAAGTCACCTGGAAAGACTTGGGAGCCCGCTGCAGGGGTGGAGGGCCACCCTGTGTGTCTGCCAGGGGCGCACAGGGCCAAGCACCCCCTCAGTGCTGTGGACTTGGATGGTCTGAAAGCTGAGGGGCAAGAACCACGCAGGGCCAACATGTGACTCCAGCAGGGGGACCCTGTGTAGACCAGAGCCCCACACAGGCCTGGTGTTCGGTGTGAGTGGTTGCCCGAAATCAGGTGTCGGCACCCCTGGCGGCCTGATGTCTCCTGCAAGACTCAGCGTGCCAGGCAGCAGGAGCCACCCAGCCGCCCTCGGGAACTGATGGGGCCACAGGTGTCCTGGTGGCTTCAAAGGTGTGAGTCACTGACGGTCTGAGGTCACCTGCCTCCTGGTCCCGCTCAGGACGCCCCAGGGGATGACTCTGACAGCTCCTTAGGGTCCAGGCACCCACTCAGGGCTTGGAAAATTTTGAGAAAGCATCTCAAAGTGCAGAGCTGGGGAGTGCCAGCTCCCTTCCCAGGTCCAAGGGCCACATGGAGGCCCACACCCCAGCTGCGGAGATTCTGACCTACTGGGCTGCAGGCCCAGCTCCCCCACCTTCTGAATAAAAACGGCCCCGGGCGATCCTAACGTGCAGCCAAGGTTGAGAAGAGGCGATCGGCCCACTGATTCACAAACTGGCCACACACTGGAATCACCTGTGAGGTTTAATACATTCTAGCTAATGCCTGGGCGACACACCCAGAGCTTAATTGGTCTGGAGTATAACCTGGCATGAGTTTCACCTGAGGTGGCTTTTTTAAACCTCAGGGGTGCCCTGCACCTACTTGACCATCAACTGCACACTCGGCTTGGAATGCCAGAATCTAGATGCTGGTTTTGATGGAGAGAGTCCACGTTCGTTTGGGTCCCAGTTGCCCCCCCCGCCCGCCCCTGTTATCTTCCTCATATCACCCCACACGGTCGACAGTGAGGATAAAAGGGAACCAGGACAAACTTACTCCCAGAAGAGTGTTTGGAAAATGCCGCAGCTGTGGCCACACCTGGTCAACTCACCTACGCATGAATCTGAAAAATCACTGCGCATTCAGAGACAAAGCCCTGGTCTCCAGCCTCTCTGATAGGCTTTCTAGTCTCAAGCTGGGTGCAAACTGCCTTTCTCCTACCCACCAGGTCGGCCTGGAGCTCCTTCCGCCACAGGGGGTCACTGTTATTTGACGGTGTGTGTTTAGAAAGTCATGTAATCTTACCGACTAGAAATTAAAAACATGATTTTAATATCAACACGTGTGTTACAAACCATAATGCATCATTTGTACTTTAAAAAATGAAAACAGATATTGAAGACACTTCATGCTACCTAAACTAACATAATGTTATATGTCAGTTACATCTCACTTAAAAAATCATTTCATGCTTGAACTGGATGCTTCAGACTAGCCCGCCCCTCCGTTCGCTCTAACCTGCTGTGATGTTTTGTTAGGAAGGTTTGAGACCTATTGAAACTAATGGGTTCAACCTGTGTCTCCATGACTTGAATGACTTTGAATATGCTTTTCCCCTGCTAGTGATGTTCTTTGCCGTATTAGTTTACCTGATGTACTCCTATGTGGGCCTCAAAACCCACTTCGAATCACCCACCTTTGTTTCCCTACCAGTTAGAGGTTATCACCACCTTCTCTGTACGGTGCATAGCATATGACTCTACCTGTACACTTATTCCAGGTTAGTGTGATTTGTTTATGCAACTCTTTCATCTATAAGACTGGATACCCTTTGAGGGCAGGAATTATTTTTATTCACTTCTCTTCCCAGTACTTAGCAGGGGGCCTGGCATAGAACAGATTTCAGTAAGAGTTTGTTGATTAAAAGTAATATTGTTTTTTTTTTCACTTCTTAAAAAATAACTGAAAAATCTCCAAGTTGCTGCTACTTGAAATCCAAAAGGAGATGTTCATGCTTTTTTTCTGAGTCAGCTGTGTGATTCTGAGTGTGTCCAGAAAATACAGGAGCTGCCCTGGCAGGGCTCAGGGAGGGGTTGTCACTAGACCCTGGCCCCTTGGGGAGAGGGAGAGAGGAGGGCCTTGAAGCAGGGACAATCCAGCAGCTGGCCCAGCTGCAGGGCTGTGGTCTCCGCCCCCCACCCCCCCCTGCCTCTTTGAACAGCTCTATACTTACAGGCACTTGGACAAGCCCTGGCATTGTTTGCCTCCACTGTAGGGTCAGAGGCCTTATAGGAATGGCATGATTCGACTTCCTTAAATAGCGACTAGGGAATGAAATGAGTAACCATGTCTTTAATTAGCCATACCCCAGAGGCCCGGAGGGGCCTGGTAAATGGTGGGCTCCCAGCCAAGATCAGCAATGCACGGCTGGTACTCAGTCCAGAGAGACTTGGTGGGATGTTTTATTTGCCTCTCTCCCCCGAGCTGTCCTGTCGGCCCTGCTCCCTTCTGCCACCGTTGCAGCCTGATGGGCTGCTCAGGGTTGACAGAAGAAATGGAGGGAGGCAAAAAGCTGACCACCTCTGGGCATCTCTCATGCACCAGGCTCTGTGTCAGAGGCTGGGAACAGCACTGGGAAGGATCTGAGAAGCCCAAGGATGGAATGCAAGGAAAGAATAACCCATGGAGTCAGTCCCAGCAGCAGCAAAGAAAGAGGGTCCCCGGGACCCAAAGACCTTTCAGAACAATTTGTCCTTTACTTGTGTTTTCAAGCTCTGTACATAGAATCTTCAAGGACAGCCCCTCCCTGCCCTTCATACAACCTCTTCCCTTTTCCACCTACTTTCACACAGCCTGACTCTCTTTTCAAACCCCCTGGAAAACTGCCCTGAGCTATGCAATGTTTCCTCTTCTATCCTAGAGAAAACTAGAGGCCCGGTGCATGAATTCATGCACATTAAAAGGAAATTAATTAGAAGAAATATTTTAGAGGCCAGGGAGGAACTGCAGGAGGTTGGCTCCAGGGCATGCCCGGCCAGTCTCGCCCAGTCCACATCGGGGCCAATCGGGGCTGGCCAGCCAGGATCACAGGAGGTTGGCTGGCCAGCCAGCCAGTGAGGGACCGTGGGAGGGCTCCAGGGCGTGTCCGGCCCATCTCACCCAGTCCGGATTGGCCGGATCCCAGCAGCAAGATAACCTACCAGTTGGAGCATCTGCCCCCTGGTGGTCAGTGCACATCATAGTGACTGTTTGAACTGTCGACCAATTGGTTGTACATTTAGCATATTAGGCTTTTATATATATAGATATCTTTCTGGCCCTGGTCCACAGGCCTCTCGTCTCTTTGAAACAACCTTCTTTCCTTCTGTGTCTCTGGTTTTCTGTCCCCAACCTTTGGTTCGATGTCACAGGATAGAAGAGGAGGATTCTGGCAGGGAGACCTCTATCCTCAGAGATAACTGAGGGTGGGAACTAAGAGCCAAGAGCCTTTCTAGCTGTTTGGGAGAGAGGAGACAGGCTGGGAATGGTGAGAGGCGAACCATTCCTCTCTTGTCACCCAGAGTCTTACAGACTAAGGAACAGGCACGCCATGTGGTGAAAGCAGAGAGGAGGCAATGATAGCCCTACCTGGGGTGCTGAGGGGTCACCCTCCAGGAGACAAAAATGCCTGAGAAGAGTTTTGAAGGAAGATGAGGAATTCACGGAGAGGCCCAGGAGAAAGGGATTTCCATTCAGAGGGAAGGGCACAGGAAAGTCATCCTGGGTAAGACCCCAGGTTGACGCTCTCAGTGGACTGTGCCAGGCCCTTCCTCTATTCTCTAGCTCCTGACCTTGAGGCTTCCTAGAAGTGGACAGGATTGCAAAGGAGAGCCAGCATCATTCGTGACAGCTGTTCCTATGGATGAAGACAATGTTAATGAGCTGGTGGGCGAGGCGGGCCGCTGTCCTTTCCCAGAGAAGAGGATGTCCGTGTCATGGCTATGCTGTGTTGGGAGGTACATCGGCTCCCTCCTAAGGACCTCGGGCAGGTCTGGGCCCGGACCAATGTTGGTGCTCTCAAAAATGAGGTGGGAAGCCCGACAGTGAACAAGGCTTTCCCTGTAAGCCCTTCAGCTTCCTCTCTCTCCAAGCCCCTCCTCCCGTTCTTTAGGGTTTATTCTTAAATTGCCATTCAGCCGGGCTCCCCTGTCCTCATTTCTCCACTCCCTGCACCTCGGACCTCACACATCTTGGTGCTTCTGGGATTTTAAACATCACGTTGTGCGGGGATTGTGTTTGGAGCTGTGGTTTATAGGAATGGGGTTGCCAGTGCTGACACAACTCCAAGAATTGTACCAAAAGAATCTCTGAAGGCAGAAAGTAGGGTCCCCAGACCTGCGGCAGCCTCGCCTGGGAATTGTTAGAAATGCACGTTCCTGGGCTCCGCTACAGCACACAGCACGCCGTGTGGGAACCAGGCTCTGTGTCAGATGCAGTTCCAGGCACGCTCAGTGGTGCCAAGCATTGCTCCACAGCACATTGTTGGCCTGTGATGGGGAGAAAGGAGGCCCCAGCTTTGGGGGAGGTTCCGGCTCACAGTCCACACTATTTACCTAAGGGCGTCTTCTCAGAATGGACACAAAGCACTATCTGCCCTTTTCCACAAGCACTGGGCTGGTCAGATGCCAGCTGTTGCACCAGAGGCGGGATGGGGAGTTCTCGGCAGGCAGGCGAGCTAACCTTTGCTCTCCAAGGCCGGGGGTGAGGCGGGGCGGGGCTGAGAGCAGGATGTGACCAGGCTCCCGGGCGGCAGGTGACCTCCGCTGGAAGTGTTTCAGTTCCAGGTACAGTGAGCCATGTCCCCTCAACGCCTGCTCCTGCAGAGTCCCCACCCCTTCCCGTCCCCTGTCCCCTTCTCAGAAGCGGCCACACCTAGTTCTCCAGCTCCCCTTGGGGCTGAGCGAGGGGAAATGGACTGTGACGGAAGTAGGAGAAATTCAAATTCCCCACCGGGGACCTTCTGAAGGCAAAGTCTGGAACGGATTTGGGGGGCAGGTTGCACAATCTTCCTTGGACACCTCTCCTGGGGGCGAAAGCCGGAGCCAGAACTGGGCTCAATCCAGGCTTTTCCGTGTGATTCAGCGCTGTGATCCTGGGAAAATGACTTAACTTCTCAGTGCCTTTACTTTCTCCATCATACGTTGGGAGTTATAATGGCTACATGTGTGGGAGGATTAAATTAGATAATAAATCCCAAATTAGCACTAGCCCGGTCCCTGGCCTGTAAGGGTCCACTAAATCTCAGCTATTGGCTACTGTGATGCGGGCGTGGGACAGGCACTCAACGCACGCTCGCTGAGTGACGGGTCCACACGCCCACTGCTGTTTCAGATCCCCTTGCATCCTGAACAGTCACATTACGGGGGGTGGTCCCGCGCCCCAAGGCTCAGGGACACTCTCCACAGGTACTTCCCACGCGCTGTCTACTTCCGGAATGCCTTCTCTTTTCTGCTCTGTCATCATTCAGTGCTGCTCGCAGGGAACTCGAGTGCCTTACATTGCTCCCTGGGACAGCGGGAGGAAACAGTGAAAGAGAAATGGGAAGTGAGGCTTCTTGGGTAGAATCACCAGGCTTCACACCAGGCAGCGTTTCCTGACAGGACTAGGTCTGGAAGCCTCTCCGTAAGTTAGAGGGGTGACCCCTCCCTCTCTGCATCCCCAGCAACAGCTGCTTCCCCACGCCCCCCCCACCTCCCCACCCCCCCAACCCCACCACCCCCCCGCCCCGCAAGGGGTCAAACTTCATCAGGGCTGATGTCTGGCAGGGGGCTCTGTTCCTTGGCTAAGCTTCATAGAGGAAAAGAGACTGGGGATTTTCTCACAGGGAAAGGCGCCCTCAACAGCATGTCAGACCTGGGACCATAGAAATACCTGGAGATTTGCATTTGCCTTTTTACCCACCTCATGCAGGTGGTTTCTCCCCACCGCAGTCCTAGGTACTTTATAGTCAGACTGTTAGGAACTCAGGGCAGGGGCATAGGGTGGGGAGCACAAAGGTTGGCAGAGGGCTCTGGGGTCCCCCAGCCTGCCCAGGAACAGGGCAGCAATCTGAGAGGCATGCTTCTGATGTTGCCCAAGCGACCTGATTTCCCCTGTGGATGAATCACCCAGGTCTTACAATGCCCTCCCCCCGACACCTCCTCTCCCCCTGCAGGGACCTCCAGGTCACCTTGGTGGCTGAACATTCCTCTGAGGCTGTCACCAGAACTTCTGCGTGTGAGGTGAGCTTTTAAGAAAACCCAACATTTAACAACAGGAACTCACAGCGCTGGGGAAGTGGCTGGTTATTTGTATTTGCTATATATAGGAGTCAGTTTATAACAGAATTATTTTTACATGCTACTTTTCCCAGAGCTCAGAACAGCCTCCGATCTAATTATGCCTATAAGCGCTTATTTTTATAGCATCTCCTCGCTCCCTCCCGGGGTCCGATGTGAGCTCTTCCAGACTCTCTCTTCTAGAATTTCGATGACTTTGCCCAGGGCCTGAGCTCCGCGTTCCGAAGTTCCAAAAGGTGGTCTTGTCTGCTGGGTATACTGGGTCTGAGCTAGGAGCTGCTGCCCACACCCGGTCTTCCAGGAACGTGCTGCCTGAACAAGCCATCCTTCTTCCTGTCAAGGTGTCCTGGCAACCAAAGAGCAAGGCAGGTGTGCTCGCCATACCTGGCCTTCCCCTGCCTTGGCGTGAAGAATTGTGCAACATTGGAAACGGCCTGAGTGTTCTGCATGCGTCTGCATGTGAGCCCACTCCGTGACTCGAAAACAGGCAGAGTGTGAAGGATAAAAAATACCTGAGCTCTAAGGGAGAGGAGTCTGTGCATTCCCACTGTCTGACTTGCCACCTTTTGGGTTAGGCCTGATGCATTGGCCCTGATGGAGTCTTGTGTCTGTGTCTAAGGGAGTTACTTGAAAACAAAGCTTGTATCTGTGAGGATTGTGAGGGTCCAGCCGTAAGTGGGGGCTGCTCAGCCAGGGGTTCTGTGCTCCCCAGGCTCGGTGTCCAGGTGCCTCTCCAGCCTCATCCCCAGGAGGTCCCCATCACACCCAGCTCGGCACCTTCTCTCCCACATGCCCCAGGCTGCTGCCTCTGGAGGCTTTGCCCACACTGTTCATCTGAACAGGACGCCTCTGTCCAAGGGGCCGGCACTGGAGGGATAGAAAGTTTCTTCTCTTCACATCTCCAGGGCCTAGGACAATGCTTGGCCTAGAGAAGGGACTCCATAGATGCTTACTCAGTAAATGGATGTATGGCTGTCTCTCACCACACCCGTCCTTCCTACCTGGCATTTAGGGAAATGGAAGTGCCTACCATGTGCCACATTCTATTCCAGGAACTTGGGATACAGCAACATAGACAAAAGGTCTCTGGCCTTACGGAGAAACAGTACATTCTAGTGGGAATGGGAGGGACTAAACAGGATAAAATCCTAGTAAATTATATGCTATACGACAGGTGATGGGTACCCTGAGAAAGCAGGAAAAGGGAGACTGTAGTGTGAGGTTGGGGCAGGTGGTGATATTATACAGGGTGACCAGGGAGGCCTCAGCTGGAGCAAGCAGGTCCCTCAGCTGAATTGCCACAGTTGCTTATCTGAACCTTTCTGCTAGCATTATTGCCTATTCCGTGTGTGTGTGTATGTGTGTGTGCGTGTGTGTGTGTGTGCGTGTGTGTGTGTGTGTGTGTGTAGATACATAGGTACAGATTGTACCTATGTTGGCTCTCCTTCTAGGCTGTCAGCTTCTATGCCTGATTAGTATGTGTACACTTCTCAGCAGCCAACACACAATAGATGTTTAATAAAAAAGTGGTCAAATGAATGAATACATAATAAATGATTTGCTGAGGAGAATGACACTGACTCATTTTTTTCTTCCCTACAGAAATAACCGTCAGATTGTCTATTTTAGGCACATACACTTTAACTTACTCTTTACCTTACGCATCAAATACCTTTGGGCGCTTTATGAAGCACAGTTGTTTTTCAATTTACCTTAAGGGATGATGTGCATCTGGTGCCTTTAGGAAGAGAATATCAACAAGCCGGGAACACCTGGGGGTGGGGGTGGGGCATGTGCTTTCTGTCTGTAAAGGAGCTGCATCAATTCTTTTAACCTGGCCAGGTAAGCTTTGGTAAATATCTTTTCTTCAGGGAATTGATGAATGCTTTGGCATCCCCAAAGCATTAACGAGGTTTTGCAAAGGTGGTGATATATGGGCCCAGAATGAAAGCAATGGAATTAGGGCAGGTAAATCCTTGTTTGGGAGAGAAACCAGGTGCAGAGAGATGGGGTGGGGAGCAGAACTGTGTGGTGTGAGTGCCTGGGTACTGTTTAGGTTGGATTTGGGGTGAAGACTTCCCCTGAGCCCTGAAGGGGAAGATCAGCCTTGTCAGTTGCTGAGAAACTTAGAAGAAACTTACATGCCTCGGACTGCCTCTGTGCTGTGCTAGATCCTTTTTGAAATTTCCAAAAGAGAGCAATAAAAATGATGCTATTAATAAAATAGCTTTCAACATATGAAAAGCTGCTCACCCTCATAGCAATCTGGGAGATGCAAATTAAAACCATGATCACACCTGTAGAAAAATAGCTTCCACTTATCAAACCCTTGCCATGTGCAGTCTCCACATTTAATTTATATTCAATACCTCAGTTCTCATAGCCACTCTGGGAGGTAAGGGTCACTGTCTTCTTACGGACATAGACTCTGACACTCTGAGAAGTCAGTTCAAACACAGTTGCCCAGGTAGTAAATGTCAAAGCCAGGGTTTGATTCCAGGCCTGACTCCAAAATTTGGCTTTGTAATCTACTGTTGATTTCCACACACCAATCCTGGAACAAGTAGGCACTCTTCATGTATTTGTTTTTGTTTTTTTCATCCTCACCCGAGGATATTTTTCCATTGATTTTTAGAGAGAGGGAAAGAGAGAGGGAAAGACAGAGAGAAATATTGATGTGAGAGAAACACATCGATTGGTTGCCTCCTGCACAAGCCCCAACCAGGGCCCGGGCCAGGGAGGAGCCTGCAACTGAGGTACATGCCCTTGATCAGAATCGAACCTGGGACCCTTTGGTCTACAGGCCGACGCTCTATCCACTGTGTCAAACTGGCCAGGGCTGCATGTATTTATTTAAATAAGTCCCATCTCACCAAATTATATTTCTACCCTCTTGTGTTAGCATTTCAAGTTCATTTTGTTCAATAGCCACGGTGGGTCCATTGATGTACCAACGTCCCAGACAATAAGCCACCTTTCCAACTTCCTCTCTGGCCACTCTCTCCACCACTGTGCTCGGCTCCAGCCAAACAGTCTCATTTTAGATGCTTTCCCACCTCAGGGCCTCTGCAGATACTGTTCCTTCTCCTTGAAGTGGCCTCTCTTTCCTCCACCTCCCTCTGCCTCCTCACAGGTCTTACTGCCTCTCATCTTTGGACTCTCAGCCTGAACATCGTCTCCTCAGAGGGGCCTCTCCCTGTGGGTCCCTGCTCCTTCTTTCTTTATCACTGTATCTTGTTTCCTTCACAGTCAATCCTATTTGCAATTACGTGTCCCTTGTCTGCTTCCTTGTTCAGTGTCTGTCTCGCTCCCCAGGATGTCGGCTCCATAAGGAAAGGGAAGGATTCTGTTCTCAACACACATTCCAAGCATCTGAAGAGCCCGATACAGAACAGGTGCTCAAAAGTATTAGTTGAACTGAATGGATGAATGAATGAATGGATGAATGAATGAATGAATGAATAATGGAATGAGTGCTTTTCCATAACCCCTTTCCCCTCTTTTTTTTTTAATTTTTGAAAATTACTGGGTAATTTCTCACTGTTATTCTCCTGGTTAGATAAATACATGATTTTCCCTGGGATGTGGTTTTGGGGTTTTCTCTGTGCATTTTTCTCCTTTAAGGTGCAGCTGTCACTTTGTGTCCTCTGAATCCTGGTGGCAGACCTGGCCTGTTCTTCGCGGCCCTAGTCAGATGCACCCTTTCCTTGTCAGCTGTCGTTGTGGAGTTCAAAACAACACTTGGTGTTCTGTCTCATGGATTCATGTACTGCAATACAATGAAACTGGGGAAACAGACCTAATGACAGATACTAATGTACAGAAGGGAGGAAATTGGGGACTGAGGCTCTGACATTGAGGCAGAATATTAAAGAGAAGAAATACTGCTGTGGGCATGGGCTCCAGACTACCTTCTAGGAAGAGATACTGAGAGGTAGAGAGATGATGTTTTCTTCACCCCGATGACAAATCCAGCCTCCAGGTCGATGGTGGTCACGATGCAGGATTGATGTAACTGTTCTAAATGGGCTCTGCTGGTACCTGGGAGCTTGTCTGACATGCAGAGTCTTGGGCCTGGCATTGGACCCACTGATTCAGAATCAGTATTTCTGACAGGCCTCTCAGGCCTTTTATATGAGAGTTTTAAAGGAATCTTTTTGAATTTTGGGACTCACCAGTCTGCTCTAGGTGACTGCTGAAATTCATGTTGCCAACGGCAGACAAAGCAGCTAGTGAATGATTGGCATGTGTTCCCGAAGACTCCACCGATCAGGACGGAGGGACACGGCTCGTGTGTGCTCTCCTCTGGCCATAAGGATGGCTGAAGTCGCCATGGGCTGGGACGATGTTAAAGGGATCTTCTCATCTAACTTCAAGTTCTTAAGAGCCGAGATGGAGATGTGGGGGATAGTCATATAGCATAAGGCACAGAGGAACAGATTTCAAACCGTGCAAAGATGAGATTGATGCAAGGTTCTTCAAAGGCAGGCGGGCAGGCAGATGGCTTGACGAAGTGAGAGCCCTCAAAAATGGAACCTCTCCTATGTATGGAACTAAAAATGGTGCCAGTGAGGGAGAAAAAGAGGGGGTGTCTAAAAATGTAGGTGTGGCCCCCAAGGTAACTTACAAAAGCCAGACATGCACAGAAGGAGGGAGGAAGAACAGAAGATCAAGTAGGAATTTGGAAGAGTTGCTTGGATCACTACCAGGAGCAGCAGGTGGTTTAAAAAAAAAAAAGAGGAAAAAACAGAACTTGTTAAAGCGTTGAAGACAAGAAGAACTTCTCTGGGTAAGTGTGGATCAAGAATCACCAGAGGGAAACATTTCTGCTATGTGCTACTGTCTCAACAAGGCCTGCCCGACCACTGCCCCCCACTGTCACTTCCTCTCACATCACCCTTTTGTATTTATTTTACGGTATTTGCACTGCTTGGAATTATCTAGTTTATTTATTGTTCTATTCATTATCTACTTCAACCTCTTCTAGAATGTCAGCTCCATCAGAGGACTGACTTTGCCTTATTGGCCACCAGATTCTCAGGGCCTAGAACAGTGCCTTGCATATGACAGGTGCCACATAAATGTGAATGAATGAATGAAACTGAAGTCTGAGACAAAGCCAAATGCCTCTGTCCCTATGTTTGAGGGAGGTATCCAAACTATATTCACGTCTGTCCACTCTGTCAAGATCTGGACCTGAGGCTGGCTGAAGGGTAGGAAGCTTATAAAGGAAAGGGGAGAGTGACCCACCTTTCTTGAGAAGCCAAGCTATGTCTGCATGTGTGGCATGAGTCATACCTTTTAACCTTCATGCTAATAGGGGCTGACATTCTCCCTCCCATTTTACAACTAAACCAAGACTCAGAGAAGTTAAGTGATTTGCCCTAAGGCACTCAGCCAGTAAGATGGGGAAGCTAGATATGAATGAGGAATGGAAAGCCATGTACTTTCCATTACATGGAGGCTTGGTGGGATCTGGAGTAAGAGAGAAATGAGCCCATTTAACTGCTTTCAATAAGCTTAAGTCTCCATGTCTGGACAAGATAAGCATAAAGTATTGTCACAATAATGCTGTTTAACAAGACCATTCCAAAACTCTGTGGTGGACAACAATGAGTCCTTATTTCTTGTCCACGTGTCTGAGGGCTGGCCTGAGTTTGGCTGATCGAGGCTGAGTTCTGCTGGGCATGGCTCCAAGCTGTGGGTTGGGTCCAGATCTGCTCCGAGAGAATTTCATTATGCTGGTTCCAGCAGGCCTCCCAGGGCATGTCCTTCCCTTGGCAGTGGCAGACGCACAAATGGGATGAGTGGAACTACATAATACATAAGGCCTAGGCTGAGAAGGGCACATTGTTCCTCCTGCCCACATTCCAGTGGCCGAAGCAAGTCACATGCCAGCCAAGCTCAACACCAATGAAATAGGAGGCACATGCTGTCTCCAGTGGGGAGGACCGCAGAGTCACATGGCCAAGGATATGGATCCCAGGAGGAGCAGACAATGGGGAATGGTGGTGCGACTGACCACAGGGACAGGTGGGCATGCAGTGGCTGCAGGTGCTGTGCCATGGGCTCTATGGACATGATTGCATGAGAGCCCCACAGAGACCCTAGCTGGTAGGATTGCTGTTTTCCCTATTTTCCAATGAGAAAATTTAGGCTCAAAGAGGTTGGCTAGTGAAGCTGTCACCGAAGTAAATGTCTGGCAGGGACATGCACGCTGGTGTGTTTGGTACAGGTGCGCATGCTCTCAGCCCTGACTCAACTGTCTTGAAAGAAATGGCTTCTGTGATACAAGAGGGGCTGCCGGTCAGTTTTGAAAAACCATGGGTGATAGGGAAGCGGCCAGAAGATTAGATACACACACACACACACACGTGTAAATTTTCTAGAAGTGGGAGAAAGCGACTGACTGAAACTATGTATAAGCTTGAGGGTCTGGTAAGGATGGATGCTCCGTGAACAGCCAGCATTCCCGTGGCTGGGCTAACAGACTGGATGCTCGCAGGAGGCCCACGGAACTCATCTGAACTTCCTCGTGCCAACCCCTCCGCTCAGGTGGGTAATATTCAGCCACCCCTTTTGGTTCCAGGTTTGGTTTATATTCCTGCGGGGTGTGCTGCTCTTTAATGCCTGGCTATGTTAGTTCTCAACTTGTCTGTACCCAGACCTTTGATTTGGGTCCTCGAACGGGTGGCTGGGGGGCTGTTTGCATAAATGCCCACGTGGGCTCCTGATGCTCACCCATGTGGCTCTCAGACAAAGCCTGGCACCTGACCCCTGACCCCTGCTCTCCTTCCCAACCTGGCATGCTGGCAGGATTCTCTCAAGTCCTGTCACTCTGAGAAGAGGTAGCCCCCCCTGAACATTCTAGAACAAATTTAGAACAGATGGATGGTGGGTCATTCTAAAGGTGATTCCATGCAGGGAGCATGGGCTCAGTAAGGGTAAACAGCATGCTCTAGCAGCCCATCTAATTTTCTTTGTTAAAAACTGGACTGGCCGCTCAAGCTGGCCGCTCAAGCGAGGGTCATGAGGATAGTGTCCCGGATTTCAAGGGGTTTGACAGATTCATTCATGAGCTCTCTTAGAAGATTGGGAAACACAGGCTGATTTAGAGCAAACAGATTAGTCCTTGGCTTGTTAAAAAATTATGCTGGTGTTGAACAATAGAAGTCTGTCCTCACCCAGGTCCTGTCAGGGTGTTCCTGCCCTCCCCCAACTTTGATGGCCCCTCTTGCCTCCCTCCCATGTCTCTCTTTGAATAACTTGGATGAAGACGCAGGGGGCTGGCTTATGAAACTGATGGCTGGCATAAACAAAGGGGGTGTGGCTAATACAAAAAATGAGAGGGTCGGGAATTTTTGTTTGTTTGTTTTGTTTTGTTCTCTGATGCCACTGTAATCAAGTTTTGCACTGTACAGTGATGGGGGGATGAAAGATGGTGACTATTTTCAAGCAAATTCACCTACCCCAAGTGAACAGCCTGGGCTGCCAAGAACAGCCCTTCCCCAGCGAGTCCCCCCCATTTCCTGAGCTGATAGGACAGGATTTTAGCAAGAGTGAGCACAAAGGACTGGGCAAACGAGGGAAGGAACCAGGTAGATGTCTGAATTCTTCCCATGCAAACGGGAACTAGACATGTGGCATCTCTCTTAAGGCAACACCCCAATCCCATGCACTTCAGCTTGAGGCCAAACTGCCTCCCTGCAGGGACTGACAGCCCAGGTTCATTTCATAACACTGCTCCCCGAAGCGCGCCCAGAAGCCGGGGCAGCTGTGCCCACCGTACAACGGATGCAGCCTGCAGGCCAGAACCCTCCGGGGCCTTCCTCTTGACTGGCCCCTCAGCTTCTAGTGTGTCCGTGTGCCTGACTGTAGAAGAGCACCCAGTATGTGTGTGGCTGGGTGGTGCCCGAGGGGCCAGAATAAGGGGCCACAATGCAAATCAGATGTGGATTCTGGAGCTGGGTCAACATGGTGGCAGGACCAGTCACAGCCTATGGAAGGACCCATATGGCCCTGTGTCCTCTATGAATTCTTCTCCGGGCGGTTTCTGTTCAGGACAGCTTTAGGGGCAAATTCCAGCTTGTCCTTAAGGCTCACCACCTGGGTGTGGTCCTTGCCTAGCAGCTCATACAACTTTCGATCTTCCCGACGCTCTGAGATGCTCTTCTCCTCCTCCGCAGGCTGGGGATCCTTTCCCCGGATGAACCAGTCCAGGAGGTAGCCCACAGTCCCGACCACGAAGGCCACAGGGAATGTGACATAGGGAGCATAAGTACGCACCACGGTCCAAAACACAGGCCACAGGACATTGGAGCCACAGCGTCCGGCCCCGCCCTCCGCCTGCTGCGGGGACCGCCGCCACCGCCCCTCCCAGTGGCCTGCGAGGCCGAGGGTCGAGATTTTTAAAATAATAATTAGCATGCATAGCACCTTATGGAGCTCCCCTCTAGAGAATGGTTTTATTTAAATTGCGTCTTTAAATAACTCATGTGGTAAGTATCCTCATTTTATTTCTTTTTAAAAATAGACTTCATTGATTTTTAGAGAGAGAGAGGAAGAGAGAGGGAAAGAGAGAAACATCAACGTGAGAGCAAAACTGATCGGCTGCCTCCTGCACACCCCCTGCCAGGGATGGAGCCTGCAACCCGGGCATGTGCCCTGACTGGGAATCAAACTGGCAAACTTTCTGAGCATGGGATGATGCTCAACCAACTCAGCCACCCTGGCCAGGGCCCAAGTGTCCTCATTTTAGATAAGGCTCAGGACTTACCACATTCCCCCAGATCATCTGACATCATCCTACAGAGCTCCCGGGTTAACTCCTGGTTTTTCCAATTCCAAGTTCTATACTCTTTAAAATGGGCCAAACAACAAGAGAAACTTATTTTCCAAAACATGCAAGCACAGGTTGGGAGGGAGACCTGATGTACCAACTGCCATGGGAAGCTCTGTCAGCATCACCCCCCTGCTCCCCAGATTTGTGAGGACAGCCACTGCCTTGCTCTGTGACAGAGTTCACATTTTCCTCCCCGTCCTGGCCTCCAGGCAATCAGTAAGCACAGGCCCGGGTTGTGCAGGAGGCAGCCGATCAATGATTCTCTCTCATCATTGGTGTTTCTCTCTCTCTCTCTCCCCCTTCCTCTCTGAAATCAATAAAAATATATTTTAAAAATAAAGGCATTGACTGCCATGTTTATTAAAAAAAAAAATACTACCGGGTCCATAATACTGTTTTTATCCATTTTAGACACGCACCCCTCATATTTTAACATGTCCTGAAATAAGAATGCTTTTCAATGAATGATATTTTAGACTCACCATTGGCCGATTCCCACCCATTTTAATAATGTCTCTGAAATCTTAGAATCAGGGAGATCTGAGATGAAATAGGGGCTGTTGATTTCACGTACATTTGGTGGTGTATATCGAATGCCACAGCGAGGGTGCAAGTCTGTAACAATGATGGGGAGAAGGGTTTGCAGGTCACTGTGCGGAAGAAGCAGCGAGGGCAGCTTGCCAGTGGGAGGCGGAAGGAGTGGGGTGGGGCCGGGCTGTGCCACGTGCTCTTGGCGTTTGGATAATGTACCTGACTTGACTTATGAGACCCAGGCGAAAGGGCAGTTCAGGATTCCACACACTTCACAGTGTGGTGCCCACCCCACCTCCCGATTCCTTGCTGTAGGATTCCTCACAAACCAATTTCAACGTGGGGCCGCCCCCCTGGAAACACAGGCCCCGTGCAAAGTCAGGCCTTGCGTTCCTGGGACAGTCACTCCTGACTTGCTAACTAGCTCCTGCGGGTGCCTCGGAGGGACTGCGAGGAGAAGTGAGACAAAACCATGCTACCCAGGCCAGATGCTGCTGTACCACCTTGCCTGCCGACCAGACCAGCGCCCGAACAACGTGAGATAATATTATGACAAGGAAGTTGGGGAGCGCAGGAAATGAAAACAATACAGCCCTGCGGGGGGAGATGCAGGCCGGCCTCAGAGCGGTGGGCTCTGTTTGTAAGAGCAGAGGTTGTCCAAGCGGAAAAACAATCCGGGCAGAGACTTATAGCTGCCACTCCCCATGGGCAGCCTGCCAGGAGCAGGGCAGAACGTTTTCATAAGGCTGCTCCCAAGCAGGGCCCATGGCGGGGAGAGAGGGCTGGGTGCTGGGAGGCTGTGTTTGGTCTGGCTGGACCCCCACAGGGCCAGCTTCCCCCAGTCTAAGTAAATAAGGGGAAGCTAGTATATACAAGGGCTCACTTTTCAGAACATGTATTTCTGTCTTCCCTGCTTCCTCCGTGTTCTGTGGAGTTAGCACACACTGTGGCAGTTTTTGCTTCTGACCTGATGCTGCCTGGTCAGGGCGCCTATGGGGAGAGGTTAGGAATCGGACCTCTAGGCGTTCTATCTCTCTCGGTTGGTCTAACTCCTGGTGGCCGTGGAGGAGGCTGAGCTGGGCTTTCCCAGTTTTAGAAGGGACCAATGGTGGTCATCATAGTCCCCAAACCTGCAGGTGCCCCGGAGTGACACTTGAGCCATGGCTCTGAAATAGTTGACTTTGCTCCCAGAATACTGTGGAGAGGGTGGCATTCCATCCTCCTCCCACCTAGACCTGAGTCCCACAATCCTCTGCAGCCAGGAGACAGAAGGGGGTGGAGGGGGGGAGACAGAGCCAGCCAGGGTCTAGGGGTGCTGGCCAATCTGGGAGTAGAGAGGAGGAGGGAAGAAATGGAGCCAGCTAAAATCATTGCCTTTTTTAAAAATATACATTTTTATTGATTTCAGAGAGGAAAGGAGAGGGAGAGAGAGATAGAAACATCAATGATGAGAGAGAATCATTGATTGGCTGCCTCCTGCATGCCCCACACTGGGCATTGAGCCCACAACCTGGATGTGTGCCCTGACTGGGAATCAAACTGTGATCTCCTGGTTCATAGGTCAAGGCTCAATCACTGAACCACGCCAGCTGGGCTAGCATCACATTACCTTAGGATGCTACAAAGGCTCAAGGAAGTAGGAACCAAAAAAGAATGCGAAGGTGATGGTGGTGGTGGGAAGGGTGAGATTTATTTATTTATTTTTGAACAGTGCGAGACTGTGACTTAAAACTCAGGGAGAAGAAAAAATTTCCCCAAACACAAAGATCAAGAAAGCAGAATGTGGAAGAGGAAGAGGAAGGAAATTCAAGCTGCCCCAGAATTTCAGCTGTCAGAAGTGCCCAAATCCCCCTGAATTGGGAACCTAATTATTACAGAAAGCCTTGCTTAGTCCAGAGTTTGGAGACTGTCAAAATTGAGAAACTTTGGAAATTGTAAATATTTTTTTACACGAAAGATAAAAAACTAATTTGGAAAGACTAAAGGGAAGTTCTATTCTTTTAATATTTGTATAATGTTTATTGATTTCGGAGAGGAAGGGAGAGGGAGAGAGAGGTAGAAACATCAGTGATGAGGGAGAATCATTGATGGGCTGCGGCCTATAGGCATCCCACTGGGATCGAACCCTGAAACCCAGGCAAGTGCCCTGACTGGGAATGAACCAAACTTGGTGCATGGGTCCATACTCAACCACTGAGCCACACCAGCTGGGCAGGGAGGTTCTAATTTTGAAATGGACACTGAAATGGAATAAATACTGTTATAAAAATAAGACAGTGATAACGACGTACTGTTTCAAAACTTAAAAAGCAGTTTCATTTGTATTATCTCAGGTGTCAGGAAAGACTTATAATTGTTTTATGTCCTAAGGGGTCTCTTCTTCCAGCCTTTTGCTCCCCTGATGGAGTCCTGTGATCTTGGAGAGAGGGGATGCTGGAAATATCAGCCCAGATATCCATGAGGACGGATATGTTACTGCAAAAGTGCTTTTATTTTTCACAAGGGTGTTGCTTTCTGTTTGTTTCTAGTAACCGTTTGCAAAAATTAGCTGCAGAGGTGATATGTGTATGTGGCCAGGAGAGGTGTCTTCCCGCAGGACTAGTTAGTCCAACAGGTCTTTATTGAGCTCTTACCTGCAGGCCCGGCAGGCTGTCGTTGCTGGGAAAATAGTGAAGAATAAAAGCTGGATGGTTCCTGCACGCACAGAGCTGAGTTGGTCCTACTGTGTGCTGTGATTCACTATGCCTGGATCCAGTCTGACATTTCGATGATTCCTAATAGACTTTTGCTTCCCCTAGTATCGTTTCTTAGTTTAGCCGTAACGTTGGCAGGGCATGTGGGCCTTCTAGATACTGTATGTCCCTCCGAAAATGCCACACTGTGTGCACATGTTTTGCAATGAGCAGGACTTGAATTTACCCAGCATGCAAAAGGTATTTTAAAACCTTTCCCCTCCAGTCACCTGCTTTTACACAACGTCAGTGTTGGGTCCCCATGTGGTTCTTTCTCTTTTGTGGCTTCTGCCCTGCCTTTTGTGCTGGCCGGATCCCCAGTGATAGTGGAGATTGTTGTCATGTCCCCAATCTTGAAGGAAATGCTCCTGGACATTGAGTTTTGTACATTCATCACTTACTATATGTTTGCAGTGGGTTTTTAAAAGAGTGCTTTTTTTCTTTTCCTAGTTGAATCAATTTTCGTTATCATAATAAATATTGAATTTTAATGAATGGTTTTCTGCATCTGTTAAGATGATCATGTGATGTTTCTCTTTTGGTCTGTCCATGTGGTCAGTTCCTTCTATTGTACTGTCCTTTTTACTACCTATTTGCCAGTTTGCCGATGTTTTTAGGATTCTGTGTCAATGCTCATGAGTCAAGTTGTTTTCCCAAATTGCCCACGGTTGCTGCTATGGGTAATGCCAGCCTCATCAAATGAAGACTTATTTATTTTTCTATTCTGTCGCAGAATGTATCTAAGACTGAAACGATGTTTATTTTGTGGGAAGATTTTAAATCATAGACTCAATTTTTAATTTTCTCATAAAATTGTTAGTTTTTTTAAATCTTTTTATAACATTTTAGTACTTTATATTTTCTAAGACTTCCCCCTTTTCACCTGTTTATCATTTTTTGGGAACAAATCTATGTATAATATTCTAATTTTTAATATCTATCACAACTGTAGTTATGTTTACTTATTCATTCATAATTGATTTTTTAAATGATGCTCTCTTTCTTTTTAATTAGTATTACCAGAGGCTTGCCAAATTTATTAAGACTTTTCAAAGAACCGATTTTAGATTTATTGGTCCTCTCTGCTGAATGTTTATATGTAAATGTATTAATTCCTGCTCTCAATATTATCTCCCCTTCTGTGGGGTAGGTTTGTTTCTAGCTTAACCCAACACTGACAGTGTTGGTGATTGAGCTCCCAGATCTCCCAGGCAGGCTCCCTACACATATTTTCTTGAATGAGACCTAACTTTTGAGTTCTCACTGTCAAAACAAAAGTTCAGCTACACCAGCGTTTGGCTTAAGCCCCCAAGGGCAAAGAAGATGGCCTTTCTAAATTTTCACTTTTAGAATTAAAGCAGTACAAAATGGAAGGTACAGAATAGTCACAGAAATATAGATTACAGCACAGGGATATAGCCAATCATATCGTGGTAACTATGTATGGGGCCAAGTGAGCACTTGAAGCCGCAGGGCAGGGCGTTCACTATGTAAAGTACATAATCTTCTAACCACTTCGCTGTACATCTGAAGCTAATACAGAATAATAATGAATGTAACTGTAATTGAAAAATTAAAAAATAAATGAACAACAAAATAAAATAATAATAATAAATTCTCACTTTTACTTTTTTTTGGCCTCTGAGGAGTCCTTCTCTTCTTCCCAGATCAATGAAGCATTGACAAAGATACATCGTTGAATTTTTATTAAACATGTTTGCTGTTTTCAGTAGGAGGGTAGGTCTCTGGGTCTGACCCATGATCCTGCGAGGATAGAAGTCATTCCAGTTTATTCTTTCCCTCTTTCCCTCCCCATCTCTCCTATGTCTTTTGCTCCCAGATTTCTGATTTCAGATTCCAGGTTCTGATCCTTGGGTCTTGTGTATCTTCTCAGGTGGCTTCATCTACTTCAGAACGTACCTCTAAACCACCAATAACCCTTTACATCACCAATATTGATGGTCTGCCTCACTTACAGATATTATTATGCTCACATTATGTCTGTTTCTTTACTCTGGAAGAGCAGGGGCGTGGGATTTGGGAAGAGGGAAGGGATACAAGGAATGGTGAGTGTGAAACAAGATCCCGCCTCCCTATGAGGGAGTCTCTGGACTCTGAGAGGTTCTGGATGCTAATTCACACACAGGAGGGACCATCCTAGACCAGGTAGGCAGCACAGGCTTCTTCCTGATGATGAGACAAAACTGATCAAAGGTTGTCCTTCCTCCCCCTCCCCCACCCCATTTAACTTGTAAATAATTTTAAAAATTAGTTTTCTCATACGCATATGCACAAGAAATTTTTCATAAATGTGAATGGATCCCATAGACTCCCCTCTTTTTATTTGGTGCTTGATTCTCCTCTCCTGAGCTCCTCCTTCTCGTTCCTTGTTTATCGCTCAGCCTCCACCAAGTAACACATGTTACAGCTCAGGATGCCTACCTCTAGATTTTTCTTCATGCACGTGTGATCATACAAATGAAGATGTACTATTATTATTAATTCCATAAGAATGGGTTTTTATTCTACACACTATTGTTCTTCATTCAATAATGCCTCCTGGCAATTCCTCTAAGCCAACTGATAAAGCTCTAATTCATTCCTTTAATGGTTATAAAATCTCCTTTGGTGTGGATATGCATAATGTATTGGGCCTTTCCTCTACTGAGGGTTTACCAGGTTTACCACTACAAACAAGGCTCCAGTAAATATCCTTGTAAACATGTTCTTTGTACTAGTGGTTTTATGTTTATGGGATCGATTCCCAGGAGTGGGATAGAAGGGTAGAAGGGTATGTGATAGTTATTAAATTTTAATAGACATTGTCAGATTGCTTTCCAAAAAGGCTGTGACAATGGACATTTCTACCAGCAGTGTATGAGAGTAACTCCTTTCTGCATCTCATAGTCTTTACTCCAGCCCGTAGTCCCTTGATGTTTTCAATTTAGAAACCTCTAGGCATATAATACAAGTGCACTGATATCTCATTGTTGCATAAATTTTCCTTTTCCTGATCACAATTAATTTAAATAATTTTGCTATTTGGATCAGCTCTTCTCTGAATTGTCTCTTTACTATTTCTGCATATTTTTCTGAATTGTTTTATTTTTTTGGCCAACTTGTAAATGCTCTTTTTATATTATAGATGTTAATTTTGGTCTCTGTGTTATAAATTTTATCCTGAATTTGTTATTTTTCTACTAATTTTATTTAGGCACTTATTTTCTTGACTATAAATGTATAAAAATGTTTATCTCATTTAATAAACTTATTTTTTTTATTTTCAAGCTTTCTCTGGTTTCCAATCTCAGTTTGAAAGATATGTATCAACCTTAGAGTTATGTGTATTCTCCTAAATGAACTTGTAAGATTTTTTTATTATTTTGTTTTTGTATTGGGGTCTATTCAATTTGGAATTTGGGTATACATATGGTTTAAGATAGTATAATAATATTTTTCAGGGAATAATCAGTTTTGTCAGTATTATGTATTAAGTAATCCATTCTCCTTACACATAATACAATTATGAGTTCGGCATACTAAATTATCATATATGCTGGATCTATTTCTGAATTCTTATTTCTTGCCCTGCTCTATTTGTCTATGTCTATGCCAATATTTGATTGCTTTGATGTAATGAATCTATATTATCGGCTATTATCAGATAAGGCAAGTCCCCCTTTATTATTTCTCACTTTCATACTTCTTGTTTTCCTGCCATGTCTCTTCTTCCATAGATATATTGAGATGGTTTTAAACAATGTCAACAAAAATTATTGTGAGATTTTATTCAAATTGCATTAAACTTGTATGCATATTAATTTTTGCAGAATTGATAATTTTTATATTAACATTTTCTTGCAAAAATGTAGGGAGTGGATAAGAACATGGGCGCCAGAGCTCAGCCACCTGGGTTGAATCCTGGCTCTGCCATCAGGTGCGTATGACCTTGACCAAGCTGGCTTCCCTGTACCTACTTGGCTAATTCCTAGGCCTACTGCATAATCATCTGCCTGGGCCTTCTTTCTGTTAGACTGCGAGTTCCGTTCCTCCCCAATTTCCTCCTTTTTAATAGTTTTCACTCTTGTTTTACTGGAGTACAGTCTTAACTAATTTTCTCAGAAACGATACATGGAAGGTAAAATGTTTGAGTCTTTGTTGGAAAATGACTACATTTTGCCTTCACACTTGAATGGTAGCTAGGTTGAACATAAAATTTTAGATGGAAAACATTCTTCCTCGAGGCATTTTTGAATGCACTGGCATACACAGACTTTGAAATCCAAGTTATTTGGAAAAATTTGATGCCACAGAACATTTCTCTTTTCCTGCTGGTTACACTTTTTAAATAACTAGTTTTACTGTGTTCAGATATTAAATATATTTGTGCATGATAGTGTAAAGTTGAGTTCTGAAAGGATTTAGGGGTTCCTTGGGAGAGATGTCACGTGAGACATTGGGGGAGATATTTGGAGCTGGAAACTTGAACTTGAAAAGGCTCATGATTTGCCAAGTTCTGGAAGGAGCTCCGCAAACCAGAAACATGAGCTCCATGGGCATTCTGGGAGCATTTGAAGTTTGAAACTATGAGGCTAAGAATCCTGCTTCTAGCTAAGAGAGACAGCTGTTTGGTAGCCAAGTCTTTAGGCTTAAGTCATACATAGGAGGTCCCAGAGCCACTGGTGAGAGGTACATACACTAAGGTCCCCAACCTGGATCCTGAATAAGGAAATAAAGGAGCTATGCTCTATGATTGGGTACACTCAGTTCTGACAATGGCTAATGAATCTGCTTCCGGTGAATGGACCCATCCAGTGAGAACTGACCAAAGAGTTATGTTATTATACGTGGGACCTGTCCCATATCCAGGGAGGACAACTGATGTCACTACAGAATGACCTGGAGATCAGATAGAGAGCTGAGGAGGGGAGGGAGACTGACAAGCAAGTGCCCTTCTCTCCCCCAGAAGCAGGGTAGGACTTGAGAGGACCAAGTCCAAGTGCTGAGGAGGAGGAAATTAAAGCTCAGTGAGGCAATAGGACTGGCCCGAGATCACACAGCTTGTTCAGTGGAAGAGCTGGAATTAAAATCAGGCGTTCCAACTCAAAGACCTGTGGTTTTCTGAGATTCCATAGCCCCAACTCTTGTTAGAATTTTGATCATAGTCACAGCAGCAGCATTGAAAGCTTATTATGTGCCCCACACTGTCCCAAGCACTTAGCATGTAATAGCATGTTTCATGCTCACTGCAGTATATGAGCTTGGAGCTAGGCTTTTCCCTGTGTTTTAGAGGAGGAAACGGAGGCATAAAGAAATTAAACACCTCATCCAAGCTTACATGGTTAAAAAGGGGTAGGATGTTAATTCAAACTCATTGTAGCTTCAGAAACCCTTACACTACACAGCCTTTGATATACACTCGCTGCCTCAGTTCCTCTGTTGTGCTGTCTCTACTTTGTAAGGTATATTTACTGGTATATATGGTTATTATATTTGTTTACTTTCCCCCCAGGGTGTCATTTTTAAGGTTGTTTTTCTGCCACTACAATGAGTTTAGTCGAATAAAGTTTGTTGGGTGGGGAATTGCCATCTTGGACAGGCCTTAGTTATTGGTGAAATTAGTGACCCTATGAAATGTATTTGCTGATGTTCTGGATTACAAAAACAAGCAAAGCCAAAAGGAAGAGCTGGGCATGAGCGACAGAGGGAAGGCATGGAGTCTTTCTGGAACTGGCCATCCAGCTCCAAAAGGGCTCACTGGGCTCCTGGAAGCTCTTCCAGACGCTTCTGATTTATTGATCCCAGATTAAGCAGTGTTGGACGGAGGGCCGGTCATTAGCTGCAGTGGCTCTCACTCAAGAGCAGAGAGAAAAATCTAAAACAAAGCAGACTGTTGACTGAGATTTTCCCATTCTCTGTTGGCATGCTCACATTGTTGAAGAGGCTCAGGAATTCTTTTCTTCCAGTAAAGTCGACAATTATTTTCAAGCATTTACTGTGTGGAAAGCATCATGGCAGGTACTGCTGGGGACTCATAAGTGCATTAGCCTTCACCTGTGCTCAGTGTCCTTAGGGAAGCAGATACATAGTAACTTGGACATGAAACTGATTTTGTTAAGTGTCTTACTAGAGGTTAGATAAAAATACAATAGGAATGAGGTGAATTTTCAATGGAAAACCACCCTAGCATAATGGATTTAAAATATATATATTTATGGCCCAGCATGGCTCAGCAGTTGAGTGTGTCGACCTATGAACCAGAAGGTTATGATTCAATTCCCAGTCTGAGCACAGGCCTGGGTTGCAGAAGGGGGGCATACAGGAGGCAGCTGATCAATGATTCTCTCTCGTCATTGATGTTTCTAACTCTCCCCCTCCCTTCCTCTCTGAAATCAATAAATAATATATTAAAAAATAAAATTAAAAATATAGCCCTGACCGGTTTAGCTCAGTGGATAGAGCATCGGCCTGCGGACTGAAGGGTCCTGGGTTCGATTCCAGTCAAGGGCATGTACCTTGGTTGCGGGCACATCCCCATTAGGGGGTGTACAGGAGGCAGCTGATCGATGTTTCTCTCTCATCGATGTTTCTGACTCTCTATCCCTCTCCCTTCCTCTCTGTAAAAAAATCAATAAAATATATTTTTTAAAAATATAAATATTGAACAGGCAGATTTGTGGGAGCTGTGGGAGGGAATAGCGGGTAGGGGTTTCACTCAGGAATCAGGAAACCTGGATTCTAGCCCCAGGTCTATGAGCCTACAAGGTGTGTGACCTTAGACAAGTCAATCTCTCTGAGTCTGTTTCTTCACCTGTAATGTGGGGATATAAAAACGTACCTACCCATAAAGGTACACACTTCCAGTTATAAGATAAATAAGTTCTGGGGGTATAATGTAGACCATGATGACTAATAGTAATGTAGCGTATATTTGAAAGATGCTAAGAGAATAGATCTTAAAAGTTCTCATCACAAGAAAAAAATACTGCAACTACATGAAGTGATGGATGCTAACTATTGTGGCGGTCATTTCACAACATATACATATATCAAATCATTAGGATGTACACTTACACTACTACAATGTTATATGTCCATTATATCTCAGTAACAGTGGAGGGAAAGCACCTGCCTCAGGGGTTTATTGGGAGGATTTTAGCTGAGTATCTGGCACATTGGAGGTTCTGGGTAAATGCTTGAAATGAAGTGTGTGTGTGTGTGTGTGTGTGTGTGCGTGTTTGTGTGTGTGTATACGTGTACACATGCAAGTATGTGTTAGGAGTGTTTACTGGTGAGCAGGAAGGCGGGGAGTGGAGTGGTGGGGGGTGGTTGTGGGTGACTGTGGGGGTGGGTGGGTAGTGTTGAAAAAATTGGGGGGAGATGTAGTGAGAGATAAGACGAGCAAGCTAAAGAAGAATGAAACAGTGGGAATGTGTAATGTTCCTCTGTGGAAACCAGGAGCCAGCAATGTCTTTGATCCGATGATTAGAAAGTGCCCTCAGGTCCTGGAAGAAATGACCAGCCCCTGGGCTGTAGACTCAAATATTTACTCAGCGTCTACGCAGGGATTGCTCCACTCCCTGAACTTGGGCTCCAGCCCCACCCTTTCTCCACGCCCCTGTCCTCCCCGCCTTTCCCCCCCACCACCCCCTTTTTAAAGGCCATCCTTCCCATGTGTTTTGAGGCCTGGAGGACAAAGGTGATTTGAAATTTTGAAAAACAAAACAAAATCCCAAATGATGTCTCACCCAGTTATATCCTCCAAACCAGCTCTTCCCAAGTTTCCTCTCTCAAGCTCCAAAAAAAATCATGGGATTAGGGGGGTGGGGAGGGAGGTTTACACGGAAACCACATGAGACTTGAGTTATTTCCACGGAACTGTCTTTTCTCCCCTGGTACAATACCCTATAAACTTGTACATAAGGTAGAGCAGCTAGTAAATCAATCACAGGGGCCTCCCCTCTGCCAACCCATCCTGGAGAGAATGGGATCCTGAGGGCAGGTTGGGGAATTGCAGTCGGAATCTGTGGAGCTGCCAAAGTGCCCTGTCCTGGCCTGCCAAGTTCAATGTGAACTTTGGTGAACTTCCTTCACAGCAGTTCGAATCAGCAGCCTCTGTGCGATGCAATTCCCGCTTACGGCATTACTGAACCTAGGGTTTTAGGGAACGAGACCAGGCCGGTGCATTTAGTTAGCCCATGAAGCTTAATTGCTCCCATTAAATCTATGGCTCTGGCCATCTTTCCTGATTAAAAAGCTGCTGGGAGCTCAGGCTGGCCCCCTCTCCTTTATGACTGCTCTGAAGTGCAAGGATGGAGCCTGCCGTGGGAGTTATCATTCCCAGGCAATGATGAATGGCGCGATTGCAGGTTTTATTTCTGAATTAACCCACGGGACCCACGGCTTTGCACCTCGTGTTAACCATCAGACACATAACTGCTCCCGGAACTTCTGTGGGTGCTGGCGTTCGAATGCCCATTGTTTCCCTTGGAGTGCAGGCCTCTGTGATCAGCAGGCCTTTCCCAGCAGAGTGGGGCTGGGCCTGCCTTCCCGCCACCCTTGAGGAACCAGTTCTGTTAGCCTCTGTTTGCTCTGGGACCCAGGCCTGTCCCAGCGGGGCCTTGCAGGGTGTCACATAAATTCCCTTTGATCGTTTGCCGCAAGCATCGCTAATCCAGCTCCAGCCCAGGCCTTTCACTCTGAAGACATCAGGCCTCCCCCTTTAAAGATGTCTGCTTTTCTTACAGCAAAGCATAGCCTTTTCACTCTTCAAGCTCTTTCCATATTTAAGGGGGAAAGAAGCTCTCTGTAGGGGTGCTCTTGCCAAGTTATTAGTTTTGTGTGTGTGTGTGTGTGTGTGTGTGTGACTTCTTGTAATGCCATGGGGATGTGGGGAGGAAGGATGGGGGATGTTTAGGTCATAGTCTCCTGGCTTTGGAAAGAATCATCTTTATATTACTTGTTTCCTTACTAAGAATTGGGTGGGAATATGGGGTATGGGGGAACAGGAAAGGGGGGGCTAAGATTTAATTTAATGACTTTGTTTCATTTAATTGCTTCAAGTGTTTAATTTGTTTTAAGTGTTGCTATTTAATTTATTTTGAGATTTCACATAACATTAAATGAGGATGTGGCTTTTTATGTTTATTGAAAGACAGCATGAATTTATATCTTTATTATTGAGATATATTTGATGTATAACATTGTATAAAGTAAGGTGTACAACATGTTGATGTGATACATTTATATATTTTCACATGATTGCCGTCGTAGGGATAGATAGCACTACTCTCACATCACATAATGTTTTTTTGTGGTGGGAATAATTAAGATCTAGTCTTTTAGACAGTGTGATGATAACAACACAATATCGTTGGCTATATTCACTATACAGTGCATTAGATCTCCAGGACTAATTTATCTGCTCATTTCCAGTTTGTACCCTGAACAACATTTCTCCTATTCCCTCTCCCTCCAGCCCAAAATGCATGAATTTGAAGAGGCTAGGGAAGGTTGGGATGAAGTCTCTCTAATATATAAGGTTCCCTCACCTGGATGGCTCTCCTCTCCGTTCTCTAAGCCCAGCTCACATGGCCCTCCTCTGAGAAGTCTGCCCTGCCCATCCCAGCCAATCCTTTCTCCTCTAAAACCCCCACTGGCCCAGCCGTTCTGGCCCACTGGTTGGCGTCAACCTAAGAACCAGAAGGAAACAGTTGGATTCCTGGTCAGGGCACGTGCCCCGGAGGTTCGGGCTTGATCCCCAGTAGGGGGTGTGCAGGAGGCAGCCGATCAATGATTCTCTCCCATCATTGATGTTTCTATCTCTCTCTCCCTTCCTCTCTGAAATCAATAAAAATATTTAAAACAACAACACCCACTGCACTTTGCTCGAAGCTTCTTTTAAGCAGTGTGTTTCTACTGCTGTTACTTATCCAGACCTCTGAAGTTGAGATGTTTTTGTATTTCTGAAGCATCTGCCGTGGTTTTGCGCACAGGCGAGTATATACCTGAAGGTGTGCACTCAAAAGTATTTATGGTTTAAACAAAAGGATGATTCAAAAATTCTGAGGAAAAAAAGGTAGTGTACTTAGGTGCATACACAGGAAAAGGACATAAAAAGGACATAAATCTTAGAAGGCATCTCAGGTACCTGCCTGCCACTGAGCCACACCCTCTGGCTGCAGAGGAAAAAGGCCAAGGTTAGGGCAAGCCCAGCTGTGAGTTATGTTCTCCTCTCTTTCCTACGGTGCTTTCTTGTTCTCTTTTCTTAAGAGAATGGGATCACCTCAGTGGTCAGTCAAGTTGGTATTTTCATGTAGTAGGTCAATAACTCATGCCGATGACACATCTGGGTGTCTTGTGTCCTAATGACCTTTTCCAGTTTCCAACTATGTCAGTATGAATAACTGTACCATATTCGAGTTGGTCAGGCATACCAACACACCTCATACTGTTGGCCACAGTCATACTATGACCCACACTCTCCACCAAGAGGCTGATCATCTATTCTGGACACCACCAAGAAGGTCTGATGGTCTTATCAAGTTCCAAACACAGTTCTCACCAATTGTTTAGGAACTCTGATTTGTGATTCTCATGTTCTTTAAAACAATAATAACAACAACAGCACACATTACTTTAAAAACCCTCAAAGATTATTTCAGAGAACCAATCTATATATATAAAAGGCTAATATGCAAAGTGTCCCCTCGGGAGTTTGACCGGGAGAACGGGAGTTCGATCGCTCGCTATGACATGCGCTGACCACCAGGAGGTGGTGCAGAACATGGCGGGTGACCAGTGGCAGCTGTGGGGCACTGAGGGAGTGAGGGAAGGAGGAGGCAGGGAGGGGGGAGGTGTGTGGGGGGGGACCATGTGGTGGCAGTGCACGGGCAGTGAGGGAAGGAAGAGGCAGGGAGGCAGGGAACCTGATCAGCCCTAATTGCCGGCTAGGCCTAGGGACCCTACCTGTGCACTGGGCCTCTAGTTACTAAATATCTTATCAGGAAATCTTGGATGTATGTACTTGCCTAAGGTATCTTTCTCCCCAAACCCAAGTAAAATTACATCCAAGACTTTTTTAAGCCTAAACTCACCAGGACAGGGAGAACAGGAGTGGGGACAGCGGCAACATAACTTGGGAAACTGGACAATGGATGGACACATAGAAACTGACTTATCAGATTGGAAAAAGCCGTAGCTCAAAGTGGCAGTAAGGGAAGCTGCTAACTCACCTGCACAAGGGGGTAGATACTTCTGAATTGTGCTTAGAGGGGGAGTTCATACAGGAAGTAGGGTGAAACCTAGTTGAGAATTTATTGGATCTCTAGATCACAATCCCCCATTCCATGCCTCTGGGGGTCTATTTCTTGTATACGTGAAAGATATTTGGTGGTTTACTCCTTAGAAAAAGAGGTCTCTGGTTGGGAGATACCAGATAGATGGGCACCATGGCCAAAATTGGGGAATGAGTAAGTCACTGTATGCAGATTGAACACTGGTGGTACAGACTCCTCCCCTCCCCCCAAATTATCAGGGGATACTTTAACAAGGCCCAAGTGACAAAGGGAAAATGAGCAAAAATTAGACCTCAGTGAGTGAGCCTCTGTAACCATCAGAGTCGTGATCCTTGACAGAGTGATAGTCACAGTTTAACAATCAGCAAAGGCAGCAGTCAATCAGAAAGATGCTAGATATAAATGTCTGATGGGGCCCTACCCAGCCTGCATTGTATGGTTGAGCAAGCTGCGCACCGCACAATGCAGGCAGTAGCCTGGCCACACCAGAGCACACAAGCTGAATATGAGTTCTAGTCTTAGGTGATCTGTTCTCACTTCCGATGGGACTAAACTGCCCTGCAGGGAGGGCCTAGGATAGCCCCAAAATTATGTCTTTTGCAATTGGTTGTTTTAATATTGGGAGCACAGTCTGCAGAGCTGGTCCCATTTTCTCCCCTGTTCATTCACTTTGGGGGTCCTAATTGTTCATGAAATAAGCACAAGAAACAGTTCCCGCTGGGAAGAGGAAGATAAATATTCCAAACCTGTCTCCAAATCAGTGTAGTTGAAAAGTGATGTTAATTGGAAACAGTTTAACACAACAAAAATTCTTCAAGATGTGTTTGCTACTAAATTAATTGGTCATTTTAACACTTACCCTGTGTTCTTAAAACAAGATCAATTGCAAATGAGTGACCTGTCTTGCAGCTTCCCATGGCTCTCTGGGAAGGGGGAGATGGAGGAGAGAGGTGGGCCTGAAATGCTGCTATGATAAAGCATCCAGTCCCTCCCCTCCTGGCTACCTTCGCACTTACTCAGAACTGCTCATCTGATGGGAATGAGCTCAGGCTCCTCTGAGGAAATGCCAGCCTTCCATGTAACAGGGCTGATCTCTGTGGTTAAAGCCTGAATTCAGGCAAAGTTTTTAAAAAGTTGAAATTTTGAACCCACTGCGCAATCTATCTTTTAAGGCTTCTGGAATCTTGCATTTCAACTGAGTTCTCTTGATTTATTGTGGATGAGTAATCCAGAAAGTTAACGTGCTCCTTTTTATAAAGAGTCTCGCTGTAAATCATTCACTAGTTCCCTAACTGGTCTTCATGCCGGGAGAAAAGGAAATGCTTTTAGGTCCCACAGCCCCTCCCTTCTGCCCAGGTTTCCCTGTGACCCCCTCGGCTTTCTATAGAAGGTTTGCTCTCCGGGGTCTGGCTTCAGAACTGCACTCTGAGTGTGCGCCTTTGGCAGGCAGGGTTCAAGCGCAGCTACCTGTTTTTTTCTTGAGGTGGAGCAGTGGGTGTGGCAGCAAACAAAAATAATTTCATCCTGATGGACCAGCCGGTGGGGACTGGTGTCAGCAGGGTGGATTCCTGCCGCTCTTACCCAAGCCCCAGGTCAGAGGCAGGAGTCACACTCTTTATCTCTGCCTCCTGACCCTGGGTCAGCGTGCCCTTAAACCAGCCTGTTTCAGTCACGACTCGTGATGTATCTGGACACTGGACTGTGGAACGTGGTTCTGAAAAAAAAACACAGATGGCTCTGGCTGGTTTGGCGCAATGGCTAGAGCATCAACCTTCGGACCAAAGGGTCCCAGGTTCGATTCCAGTCAAGGGCACATGCCAAGGTTGCGGGCTCGACCCCCAGTAGGGGGCATGCAGGAGGCAGCCAATCAATGATTCTCTCTCATCATGGATGTTTCTATCTCTCTCTCCCTCTCCCTTTCTGTCTGAAATCAATAAAAATATATTTAAAAAAAAAAACACACAATTAAACAGATGTTGGTCATTATTCGGCAATGACAGAGGCCCAATTTTCTTTCTTGGAAAAATCTGGAAGGGTTGTGGGTTCATTCTCTAGTAAATTAAAAACAAGACTTTCCTTACAGGCCAGTGTGGCTCAGTGGTTGAGTGCTGACCCATGCATCAAGAGGTTACTGGTTCGATTTCCCATCAGGGCACATGTTCAGGTTCTGGGCTTGATCCCCAGTAGGGGGCGTGCAGGAAGCAGCTGATGGGTGTTTCTGTCTCTCCCTTCTCCCTCTCCCTTCCACTCTCTCTAAAAATCAATAAAAACATTTAAAAACAAACAAACAAAGAACAACAAAAACACAAAAGACCTGTTGAATACTAGTGTGAGCTTTAGAAGGCCAATATTCTTAATGTGAATTCCCATTGCCCCCAGCTGGCATTCTAAGTTTCCATTCAGACCCAGCTTCTGCCCTTCTCCCAGCTGCTTTCCTCCGAATCGGGTACGTGACAGAGGCCACTGCTGGGTGTCCAGCAGGAGTTCCAGGCCTGCCTGCTGGCCTGCAGGTCCCTGTCCCCTGCTCTTGGCTTTCCTGGGGAAGCTCTTTCCTGGCCTGGCATATATAACCCTGGTGAAGAAAGTACAGAGTAGCTCCTGTAAATTCCTTACAGCCCAGGCCTAGAGAGTCAGTCAGTTTCACACAGAGTTATCAGACAGTAAACAAAGGCCCTATGTGTCTCTGGCAAACACCAGTTTGGGGTGAATTTCCCAAGTTTCGAGCCTCGAAGGAACCTTCTCCCAAAAGGTGGATCTAGTGAGGACCTTGGAGGTCTGATGAGTCTGAAAACCTGGTTGTCAGTTCCAGTCACTGCATACACACCTGCTTCTATAAGGAGGGGCTTACGCACAGGTAGATCTTAGCTCCTCCACTTCCTGGCTGCATAATCTTGGGGGAATTACTTAACCTTTCTGATTTTCCAGTTCCTTATTAGTAAAAGGGGAATAGCGCCAAAACCGATTTGGCTCAGTGGATAGAGCGTCGGCCTGCGGACTCAAGGGTCCCAGGTTCGATTCCGGTCAAGGGCATGTACCTTGGTTGCGGGCACATCCCCAGTAGGGGGTGTGCAAGAGGCAGCTGATCGATGTTTCTAACTCTCTATCCCTCTCCCTTCCTCTCTGTAAAAAATCAATAAAATATATTTAAAAAAAAGGGGGGGGGGAATAGCAATACCTACCCTGTAGGGTTAGGTTGTTGCAAGGATTCGATAAAATAATACGCCAAGTGCAGGTGAAGAGAAAGATTTAATATCTGGAGATCCTGTTGTTGTAATGTAATGTGTGCCATCTATGGACCAGACAGTGGACACAGAGACGAAAAGACATGGCCCCATCCATGCAGTGTGTGACCCACGGGGAAGCTGGGCTCCTGCACAGACCATCTCAATCGGGTGTGGGAGCAGAAAGCTCCAGGCATGCAGATGGCGCTGGAGGAATCCACCTGGAACCTGCCGCTCCTTAAACTTCGTTGTGTTGTGTAATTGCCTGATAGTGAGTCGTTTGCTGGCCAGGTGGAGTCCTGGGTGTAACTAGGTGGGGCAGGTGAGGCCAGAAGCCAGGTGCAGCCTGGGGAAGAGGTATGGGGGAGGGCGTGGTGTGCAGGGCCCTGCCTTCCATAAGCCTTCAGAGGAGCTACCGCCTGAGAGAGGCAAGACCCAGTCATCATTGCCATTATTACCATCATTGCCAATGTCAGCAGGGACGTTCAAACAGTCCTTTGCACTACTTACAGCCCTTATCCCCACCAGCACTGGGGACAGGCTAGAGTGTGAAAAGACCTCCAATGGCACGTGTTGCTGAGACGTCCTCTAGCCTCTTTCCCCAGTACGCAGCCTGCTGGTAGTGCGCCTTCTGGGCTGGAGTCACGGAAAGTGACTTAAAGTTCTGAGAACAACTCAGACTCTGGGCCCAGTGAAAGGTGTAGTCAAAATGGATGTGATGGATTTAATTAGGTGTTGGGTCATTCTTGGGTTTAACAATCAACTCACCAGCCTGGCCTTGGAAGCTGTTTATAGTGTGGCCTCTACTCATCTTTTATCTTTCCGCATTTCCTATCCTATTCCATTCCATTTGAAGTGCTCTCTATCCTCCACCGCCTCTGATTGCATACAATCCTCTTTTTTGAATCCACCCCTAGCAAATTTTTGGCACTTCCCTCAAACGATTTCCCGTGTTGCCTTTAATTATAGTTCTGTAAGTACTCATGTTAGCCTTTCCATAAGATGGCACGCCAGTGAGTCGACAGTAGGAGCCATGCCTTCTCCCTTTTGTATTCCAGTGCCTTACATATAGGATGTGCTTGGTAAATAATTGTTGAACTAAGGAAAAAGAAAAGAACATGATTAAACACCTGCAGTGCACCAGATGGTGAATGGAGAGGCCTTGAAAGCCACAGTCCCAGTTCTCATGTCTTCCTGAATTGCTGTGGTCTTGGGTTATAAACATTAAACTCATTAGAGCCTTCAGAGTATTTAAACAAGTGCTATTGTTTATATAACACTGATGTGGCTAATGTTTACTCTAGAAACTGATAATGAATGATAGAAAATGAAGTGTTTGTGGGTAGCAGTGATTAACAATATTTTCTGTAGAAAGGCTGGTGTTGGGTATCTGGGGTTTCTGCAGGTACTTACATGAGATGTAGATCAGTAACTTTTGTTCAGACAGCCCCCCTCCGCCCCCCACTCCCCGCCCCAACTAGTAGCTATGAAAATACCTTGGATGGATCAGTGAAACTCATCACCTATAGGATAATGTAGATTTCAATTCAAGGGCAAGAAAAACAGCAGAGGGTAGGTTTGGAATATAGCTCTGTACCGGACTGGCTGGATTAGTCCGTCTTATTGTGAGAATGCTGTGTAACAAACAACTTCAAAGTCTTAATGGCCTTCAATAAAATAAAAAAATATTGTTTATTCATGTAGTTTTTGAGTGGCCATGACTTGGTGCTGTGGTTTAGGGCCACCCCCACATATCTTACTACTCTGGAACCCAGGTTGAAGGAACACCCCCTCACTGGCCAGCAATGCTCCCATGTTGGAGGGCAAAAGTTCAAGATATTCGCAATGGCTCTTAACAGCTTCACTCAAAAATGGCACGTTATCTCCCTGACCAGTGTGGTTCAGTTGGTTGGGTTTTGTCCCGTACACCGAAAGGTTGCTGGTTTGATGCCTGGATGTCAGGCTCAATCCCCAGTAGAGAGCATGCAGGATCAATGTTTCACTCCCACATCTATGTTTCTCTCTCTCCTCCATTCCTGTCTCTCTAAAAATCTTTAAAAAGAAATGGCATGTAATCACTTCTGCCCACATTCCATTGGCCAAAGTATTTGACTTAACTGAGTCGCAAATTAATGGGGCAGAGAATGGGGGAGAGAGAGGCTAGAGTGAAAAATTGCTAAATTATAATTTTATCCCTTGTACTGATGGAATTCCGAACTTCTGGAAGAGAGAGCCCAATAATGTGCCTGGCACATTATTGACCCTCAGTACATGTTTGTTGAATAAATGGCTGAACTGTCATAGCTCAATTTAACATGTGCATGGCCTTTTCTCTAGTTACATCTGTTTCTCATGCAGTAAGTCGTTCCTTTTAGAAACACATATAGAGGTTACATGTCGCTGGATGTTCTCATCCTAGTCCAAGTCGAGTGTTTGCTGCCGGCCTTTGTGATAGGGCTGTCAGGAGGGCAGAACCTGTACCCAGGCTCATCCTTGGGAGGACTTGTGGGTGAGCAGATATAAAAAGGTGGTTTGGGCGGCTCCCCACCCACAGCCACACCCATGGAGGGACCAGCAGTGGATGGAGAGTAAATAGCAGGTTTCACCTGGCGAGCCTTTCCCCACCCAAGAAGGAGGATGGGTGTGCCTTGCTGAAGGAAGCTCATTATATAAAGTTTAACCTCACGAAGTGGGTAGCTGGGGAGGGGCTATTTCTGTTGCAGAAACTTGCTCCTTTTAAGAGAAATGAGAAAAGGATTCCTTTAATTAGTGCTGTGGTGACAGTAAGACAGTTGGAATTGGGAATTTGGCGTCGAGCAGGACTGTGTTGGAGTCCCAGCTCTACCACTTGCTGAATGACCTTGAACAAGTCACTGTACCTCTCTCAGCCTCAGTTTCCTCAACTGTAAATGAGGCAGAATGATAGTACTTACTTTAAGGGCTCCTGTAAGGATTACATTTGCTGATGCGTATAAAGTTCTCAGAGGCTCATTACAGAGCCTAGTAAGTAGAAAACATAGTAATTGGAAGCTATTATTATTATTATTACTATTATTATCATCATCTTCACCACCATTATTTTAACACGAGTGAATTTCAAATGTTACAGGCTTTAATTACATTCAAATCCTCAGAAAAGTATCTATTTTTCAAAGCAAGGAACTCCTGTAGCTCTTAGGAAGGGTGAGAGGCAAAAATGTAGAGAAGGGGCAGGAGAGAAGGCACGAAGAGAGAAGAAAGAAAAGAAGGAGGCCTGGGTTTGTTGAGGCATCTGAAGAAGAGAAATGAATACAAGATTGACTGGAAAAAGAACTCTTGGGTTTGGTAGTCCATGGGGAGCGAGAGGGGCCCACAGCTCATGTTGGGAGTTGAGCTTCAAGGGACCAGAACCGAGAAAGGGTTGCTCCTTAAAGCAACACGAGATATGGAAAGCAAGAGCTAAATCAGACTCACTAGAAGTAAACAAGAGTCCAAGTCCTGGAGGGGAAGACCAGTTTCACAGACACATGGGTGGTGGTGGTAAAGGCAGGTAGGCCATCCTGACAGCCCCACACAGAGGACAGGTGAGATGTAGGAGAGATGGGCTGGGAGTGAGACCATGTCAGGAAGAAAGAAGGGGGTCTGGGGTGATTGCTCTGAGCATCTTGGGATATGCACACCTTGCCTAACAGGCTGGGGTGGGGCAGGTGTGAGAGCGTGACAGGTATGGAAGAAAGAGCAGAGGCAGGGCCTAGGGCATGGAGGTGACACAACACCGATGAGGCCAAGAGTGATCAGCCTCTTGGAAGCTCAAGATGAATCTTTGAATACAGGGGAAATGAGGCTCTCCTCCCTTCCAAAAATGTCCTTTGGTTCGGCCGTGTTACCCTCCTATCTGCTTGTACTTCCAGGACTGATGTTCTTTTAGGATGTCATGAAACGTGGAACAGAAACCCTGAGGAGGAAAAGGCATGGTCCTTCAAGTGGCTGGAAAACATCTAATGAAAGTCACCTCTTTCTGCTGAAGCACCTCAGAACCTTCATGGTTTCTGGTGTCACGGCTCCAGTCTATTCTCACAGCCCTGAGCGCGTCTGCTTTGTTTGTAGTGTGTGCTTGGTTGATGTCTAGCTCGGTGTCTGGTGCATGGGAAGTGTTCAATAAATATCTGCCAAATGAAATAAGTGGAAAATGCTGGAACACTCGGAATAGCTCTTGTTAAGAGAATTTCAAAGTTCTTGTGTGTTGAAAAATGTGAGCACTTCAAAAGAGCTAAACATTTGTGGATCGGAGAGGAGGGTGAGAGGCTCAACTCTGGACAGGATTTGGTGTCACTGCAGTCTGTTTGAAAGCAGAGGGGACCGACCTAGGCCATGTCCAGCCCAGCCCCATAGTAGCATTGTCCTAGGGTTGGCCATATTATAAGGTACATTAGTCAGGCAGGGCCCCAGGAAAGAACAAATGGCACTCTCCTATGGGGTAACTGGGGGGAGTTTAATAAAGAGACTGTAAGGGATGGACAAGGTGTAGGGAAATCATAGGGGTGGGTTGGAAGCCTGAGAATGGTACAATAGGTCTGTTACCACCCCTGGGACTGAAAGGGCAAGGAGAAGGTGTAGCAAGGAACCCTGTAGAGAGAGCTGTGTGAAGAGGGCTCCCTGACAAGGCAATGGCCTTCACCTTCAGTGGATGGACTTGGCCACAACATTCAGAGAGGAAGCTGAGTGAATAGATACCCTATCTCATGCTGCTTCCTCCCTCCCACCTCCTGCGGTGCTTCCTATTGGCTGAACTGACTGGATACCAGAGGGCTGTGAAATCTGTTGAGGCCACTCCACAGGGTCCTGCCCAAGCTGGAGAAGGGTGGAATGGAGATGGAAAGGTACGTGGAAGATTTCCAGTGCAAGGGGTGGGTCATTTAAGAGCCTGGGGAAAATAAAATATGAGGCAGAGGCTTCAAGTCCCTAGCTGTGGTCCCTGCTTAAGGAGATGTGTGGTCGGACCATGGAGTCCAGCTTCTCCAGTCAACATGTGGTCATGTGGAGTGAAAACTAGAAAGCACAGAAGTGTGATAAAATACAGGGATGAAACTGACACAGGGTGGAGACTGGGTGGGGCCAGGGAGGTCAGCTTAGGCGTTGCCCATTTAATCTTTATTAATTATCTATAAGATATAAACACTTGGATGAAATTGGCCAAGCTGACCAAATTACAAGGTGTTGTGAACTCGGGCAGAGAGAAACTAATGGCTTACCAGTGCAATATGCCAATGGACTTAGAAGACAGGATTTTGCCAAATGAGATTTAGGGATCTAGGAACAGCATGATTCAAAGCACACATATCCACTAGGAGGCAGAAAACTGGAAGGGCAAGATGTGATCAACCAAGACTAAGTTAGAGTGAAACAGGCGGCAGGAAATGCCAACCTTGTGGGGACTTTTGGTAGAAGGAAAAGTCTGTGTTGGGTGATTCATTGGCAATATATATATGCGTGCTTGGCAAACGTGATTCAATAACCAAAATCATTTAATTAACAAGGAACTGGAACAGAGCTAAGTCCAAGAAGAGTCATATGTGCTAATGGAGGCCTCTCACAAAACTAAATTAAAAGATTGGCTCTGGTGGAATAAGAAGAAAAAAGAGTTGTTTCACATTTTTTTGTATACCCTTTGACCTAGAATTCTACTTCAAGGAATTTGTCCTAGAGAAATAATCAATAAAGTGATTCTTAGAGCTGCAGGTACAAGGATTTGTAAAATTTGTTACTATAGCTCCAAATTAGAAATAACCTACTGTATATGTTCAATGGTAGGGGATTGTTAAAAGAAATTTTTCTAAAAATGGATGGATGTGATAGAAGACTTTTAATGACATTGGGATTTGTTTAATATGTAGTTTGGAGAGGAAAGAACAGACTCTACAACTCTTTGATCTCATTGTGGTTACACACATATAACACACAGAAAGAAGGCTGGAAAGATCTCTGTGAAATGATTAGACGTGATGAACTCTTTTAAAGATGGTATTAAGAATAATTTTTATCTTATCCAAATTACCTCAATTTCTACAATAGACATGCATTACTTTATGATATGAAAGCATTTTTTAATCTGGTGAAATGTGCTTTTTCCTAAGAATGCATTAAAATATCTATAATTTAAAAAATTTCACCACCTCCTGCCCTTTCTGTAGTTCATTTGCAGTGAGTGATGAAGTCCATTTGATAATTCATCTCAACCAATCGAACTACCTGGCCAGATCTAAAAGTAATTTTTAATAAACCCCAACAATGGAATGCTACTTTGCTTCCCTTAAAATGAGGTTACAGAAGAATGTTCCTCAGCCCTTGCATGTGGCTTTTGAGGATCCCCCTCAGGTTTGCAGGACATGACTTGTAAATACCTGTGATCCTTTGAGCTCTAAAATGCTATGATTTCATATATTTAGGATTCCTATGCCCCCAGAGAGCCCAATTTAAGGGAAATGATAAGAGCCAGATGTCATTTGCATTCCAGGAAATAAAGAAGAAATGCTTTCCTCCTCCATTAGTAAGCATTTATTGGGCTCTACCCTATGCCAAGCCTTGCACTCAGGGGCAGAGATGAGATGAAGACACAGTCTTCTCTAAGGAGTTCACATTCAAATGAAGGAAACAGACCCAGAAACAGGCAATCATAACAAATCGAGGCCAGTTCTATGGTAACAGCTCATAGAAGGTAGTGTGCAACACACACACACTCCAAGTCAGATTTAACAACTCTAATTGAAAAATAAATTAATTAAAAAACAGGAACAAAATATGACTTAAGAAGAGGGACATGAGGGACATTTAAACTGGACCTTGAAAGACAAGTGAACTTTTAGCTGTCAAGGAAGTGACTGTGTGTATCTTAGAGGGGGGGCCAAGGGAGAGGGGGGACTGGGAGTAGGGGAGAGTTCCTGGAGGAAAATGCACTCATTGGCAGGATCAAAAAGATTGAAAAGCCATGTCATTTTTTGTTTACATCTTCTTTGGTAGTGTGACAAATCTTGTGCCCATTTTTTAATTGGGTTGCTTTATCTTATTATTACGTAGTTTTAGAATTCTTTATATATTCCCAAGTCAAGTTCTTTGTATTACAAATACTTTCCTTCTATTTCTGGCTTACTTTTTCATTAATGGTATATTTCAAGAGCAAGAGTTTTGCCCTCAGTGCCAAGCATGGGGGTGTGTGTGTGTGTGGGGGGGGTCCTTCCCCAGGCCCCGGTAGTTTCAGAATGTCTCCCATAGTCCATCCATGGACACAGGTGCTTCTCAAGTCTCATTTTTATTCAGACAAAGATCAGGGAAAAAAATAAATCTTGAATTTTGATGAAGTACCATTTATCATTTTTTTCTTCTAGGAGTCATGCATTAGTGTCCTATCTAAGAAATCTTTACCTACACTAGGATTGCAAAGATTTTTCTTCCATGTTTTCTCCTAGAAGTTTTATAATTTTAGCATCTACTAGCATTTCTAGTATTGGGGACATGGTGTAATTACAGGTCAAGATTCATTTTTCCATATGACTATTCAGCTGTTTCAGCATTAGGTGTTTAAAACACTATTCTTTCCACCATAGGAAATTGATTATTGAAAATCTGGCCATATCTTATGCCAATACCAGGCTCTCTTGGTTGCAGTGGCTTTATAATAAGTCTTAAAATCTTGCAATGTCAGTCTCCAACTTTGTTCTTATTTTTAAAAGATATCTTGCCCAGCCAGTGTGGCTCAGAGGTTGAGTGTTGACCTATGAACCAGGAGGTCACAGTTTGATTCCCAGTCAGGTACATGCCCAGGTTGCAGGCTTGATCCCCAGTAGGGGGAGTGCAGGAGGCAGCCGATCAATGATTCTCTCTCATCATTGATGTTTCAATCTCTCTCTCCCTCTCCCTTCTTCTCTGAATTCAATAAAATCTACACTAATAAAAGAGTAAGATGCAAATTGACTGTACCTTCATGATGCCCAGCAGCCAATCAGGAGTGAGTATGCAAATTAACCCAACAAAGATGGTGGGTTAATTTGCATATGCAGGCACCGAGCGGCCAGGGGTGGGGCGGGATGCTTTTGTTGTTGCCATGGCAATGAGGCAAGCGTTCCGCACCACCCCAGCTGCTCTGGGCCTCTGGGCAGCGTGGGAAGGCGGAAAGGTGGCTCCGGGCTGGAGTGAAGGCGGTGCCGGCAGTCAAGGGAAGGAAGGCCCATTCTTGCATGAATCTTCATGCATTGGGCCTCTAGTATATATACATACATATATATATATATGTGTGTGTGTGTGTGTATATATATATATGTATGTGTATATATACATATATATTTTTTTAACAGTATGTTAGCTATCCTAGATCATTTGTATTTCCACATAAATTTTAGAATTAGCTTGTTAATTCCTACCAAAAATGGCTGCTAGATTACTGAGTGGCATATTGTTGAATCCATAGATCGGGAGGGAAATGACAACACTATTGAATCTTTGAGTTTAAAAAGAGTTTAAAAACACTTGTTACCAGAAGCTAAAGGATGATGGATACAGTCCTTAGGGGCAAAGACATTATTACAAACATCCAACTGGTGGAACATTGTGTTCTGGCCAAGGAATTTCCCACTCAATCCCTCCTCTAAGGGAGTGTGTCTGTGTTGGAGTCTCTAATTAAAGACTTGCAGGAAAGATAAAAAGTCATTATGTTTCACCTCAAGAAGCATTCACATTACTTAAGGTTTTTTGTGAGAGGCCCCAGGAAATGTCTGTCTTCTGAGACTGAGAAACACCCCTGCCTTCCTGGACTTTCTACACTTGATCACCAAGATGCAGACATTCTGAGACCCCTTTAGCCACCCTGTTGGGCCCTAGTCCCAGGTTTCAGAAGAGGCTAGGAGAGAAAAATCAAGACCCACCAATCTTCTAGTCCTTGCAGAAGGAGCAGGTATATCACTCCTGGTGAAAGTGAATCAAGACATTGTATTAAAATAGGGGTGTGGAGTATGGGACAAGGTGGTTGAATGGTTAAGGCAAAGGATTGCTAAAATAGGGGTATGGGAAAAGCAGAGGTGAAGGGAAGAAAGAGGGGGAGCCTCCTGGGCTATGTTTGACTTGTGTCTTAAAGGATAATGTGGCTGCTGTGTGGAGAGTAGAATTGGGAGTGGGGCTGGGGCTGGGGCTGGGGCTGGGCGGTGGAGTGGGGTAGGAAGATAGTCAGGAAGCTGTTGGGAGGATTTGGTGGAGAAATGGTGATGGCGTGGGGTCATTCACATTCACAGTCAGCAATGAAGAAGTGAGAAGTGGTTGGGTTCTCAAAGGTCCCTTTGTATAAATTGGGGTTAACTATGGTAACCCCACTGGTTGTTGAGAAGATTAAATGGGATAACACAGGGAATCCTTACAACAGTGCCTGGCACACAGTAAGGGCTCAGTATTATTGAACATTGGCATCCCTGCAGGATTTCCCTTTAACAAGGCACTGGGGACAGTGGAAGTGGGCCTTTCTTTGAAGCCCTGGATATATATATATATATATATATATATATATATATATATATATATACCATTTTCTGTTTGGCCCATTTTTTGCTTATCTGACTCAAAAACTGCTGGACTACATGAATGATTTTCACCAGATCCCTAAGCTAATGGAGGACAGAAAAGATACCTGAGTATTTGGAGCCTAGCAGTTGCCCCAACTTGGAACAAGGCAACTCGAAAAGAGGTGAGGGAACTAGTTCTGGCTTTTTCAAAAACTTTGTGACTTGGTTTCAGTTTCTTAAACAATAAAATAGGGGTAAGATGCTACATCACAGGATCTGTTAGGGGCCAAAAACACTTAAAGCTCTAAAGCTAGACAGACTGGGGCTGCACTGCTACTCTCTCTAACCCAAGCAAAGAGCGTTGGGGAACATCATAGAAATGTAGAACTGGACTAAGCTTGATGTTTACAGTCTAAGTGAGGCATTTTACAGATGAGAAAACCACTGAAAGAAGACGTGACTTGCCTGTGGCCACACAGCTGCTTTAATGACCAAGCTGACAGGGGTGCCCGTGCGTGCTCCTGTCACTAGACCACAGTGGGAGCACAAAGGGAGCATGGTCCCACTGATAGACTTCCCGCGGCAGCTCTTCAAGAAGCAGGGCTCCATGTCTAGCCCTGCCTTTGTTTGTTTGTTTGTTTTGTTTATGGTTCTGTCAGCATTAACAATAGCATACAATCAGGTAACCACCACCATTGAAATACAGAACATTTCATCACTCTGTTTCCAGACAGAGGATCTGGCCCTGAGGTCTGCCTCGGGCCAGCTGGTAGTGTGTGGGTTCTTGACTTTGTGCAGGAAAGATTTCACAACACAAGTCCAGATGACTCTGAGGGAACGTTTATTAACGTTGGGGACAGTAAAACAAGGAGGGGCTTGGCATAGAAGAAGTGACAGGAGATCCTAGGCTGGGCTGCCTTAGCTCTCAGAGGAAAAGCGGCGTTGGGGGAAGGTTCAGAGGATTAGCCTGGGATGAGCTGCTGCTGCCTGTTGCTCTCCTGGTTGCAAGCCTCGTGGGATCCTTTAGAGTTTAGTAGAGCAGGCCGGTGGGGGAAGAGAAGAGGAAAGAAGAGGGGGAAGGGAATGGCTAGGGCTGCTCCCCAGAGGAAGAGTGTGTGGGGTCCTTTGTCTTGAGGCTTCTATTTCTGCCTTACAGACAGGAATCTTAGGGAAGGGTTTTAGCAGAATATTCATCAGTTTTTCAGGTGTGCTCTTTCAGGGTCGTGGTCTCCATTGATGGGTCAGAGTCAGAGAAGGGTGTCATTAGTCATTGTGGCCAGTCCTAGTGTTGCCCACCTGGTTTTGCTGCTTTTCTGGGCCTGGAGCTGAAATACAACTGAGGCCTAGATGTTATCTCTAGGGAGGCGAACTTCTGTATCTGCTGTAAATTGCTCTGCCAGTTTGTTCAGCTATCTGTCTCAGTTTCCCCATTCTACTTGTCCTGGCTTACCGGCCTGTCTCAACTCTACAATCTACAAAAATTCCTTCTTGCCTCTGTGCAGTCATTCTTTCTCCTCACCGCCCCCCGCCCCCCCCCCCCCCCCCCCCACTGCCCAGTGACCACTGGTCTGGTTTTGACCCCTATATTGTTTTGCCTTTTTCAGAGCATCATATGTCTTCATCCATTCAGGGCTGTGTACTGTATATGGCATATGTACCATAAACTGGGTTGCTTAAAAAGACCAGAAACCTCTTCTCACAGTTCAAGGGACTGGGAACTCTGAGATTGAGAAGCTGTCAGATCCAGTGTCTGGTGAGAGTGCGCTTCCTGGTTCACAGATGACTGTTGGCTTGCTGTGTCCCCACTTGGCAAGGGGGGGGTCTCTGGGATCTCTGTTACTTGAGAGAGAGAGAGAGAGAGAGAGAGAGAGAGAGAGAGAGAGAGAGAACACTAATCCCATTCATGAGGCCTCTACCCTCATGAATGAAGTACCTCCCAAAGGCCCACCTCCAAATACTATCACATTGTGAGTTTGTATTTAGCATGTAAACTTGGGAAACACAAACATTCAGTTTACAGCATCATATAAATGGAAAATACAGTGTGTAGCCTCTGAATGTGGCTTTAGTCACTTAGCATAATGCATTTGAGATGTATCCATGTTGTTGCCTATATCAGTTGGTCTCTTTTTACTGGTGAAAATTTTTCCATTGTATGGATGTATTGCAATTCATTTAACCATACACAAGGTAATGGACATATGGGCTGTTTCAAGTTTTCAACTATTAAAAATAAAGTTGCCATGAATATTCACATATATATGCCTTCTTCTCGGGGATAGAAACCTAAGAGTGAATTTCCTGGGTCATATGGCAAGTGTATGGAAGCAACTTTATGAGGACCTGCCCAACTGTGTTCCAAACTGCTGTACCATTTTGCATTCCTGCAAGTAACCAAAGAGAGTTTTACTTGCTCCCCATCCTCACCAGCACTTGATATTGACAGTTATTTTATTGTTTCCATTCTAAGAAGTGTGAAGTGGTATTTCTTTATGGTCTTTTTTTAAAAATATATTTTTATTTATTTCAGAGAGGAAGGGAGAGGGAGAGAGAGATAGAAACATCAATGATGAGAATAATTGATTGGCTGCCTCCTGCACGTCCCCTACTGGGGATGAAGCCCGAAACCTGGGCAAGTGCCTTTGACCAGAATTGAACCTGGGATCCTTTAGTCCACAGGCCAGTGCTCTATCCACTGAGCCAAACCAGCTAGGGCTCTTTATGGTCTTAATTTTCATTTCCCTTATTACTAATGATGTTGAGCATCATTTTATGTGCTTCCTTGCCATTTGTATGTCCTTTTGGTAAAGTTTCAGTTCAAATCACTTATCCACTTATTAAAATTGGGCTTTTGTTTTCTTATTATTGAGTTTTGAGAATTATTTATTTATTTTGGATATAAATCTTTTTCAGATATACACTTGGCAAATATTTTGTTCTACTCTGTGATTTATCTTTTCATTCTTTTAGTAATGTCTTTTGAAGAGCAGAAATTTAAAATTTTGATGAAGTCCATTTTATCAGTTGTATTTTTCTTTTATGGATATTGGTTCTGTAGCTAAAAAATCTTTGCCTAACATTTCTAAGGTCACAAAGATTTTCATGGCTTTAGGTTTTATATTTAGGTCTTTGAGTAATTTTGAGTTAATTGTTGTATACTGCGAGAAGTATAGGTTGAAGTTTTTTTAATAAAGGAAATTTTCATTTGTTAAAAACACTATTCTTTCTCAGCTGAATTACTTTTGTACATTTGTCGAAGTCAGTCATCCCTACACATGTGTGTGTCCATTTCTGGACATTAGGTAAATGTGTCTGTTACTGATCTATTTCTCTACCTTGATGCCAATACCACACTGTCTCAATTACTGTAGCTTTTTAATAACTCATGAAATCAGGTAATGTTAGCCCTCCATCTTTGCTCTTCTTTTTAAAAGTTGTTTTGGCCATTCCATGTTCTTTGCACTTCATTGTGAATTTTAGAATTGCTACAAAAAGGCCCACCAGCATTTTGATAGGTATTACAATGAAAAAATGGATCAATTTGGACAGAATTGACATCTTAACAAAATTGAGTCTTTTGGCCCATGAACACAGTATCATGCTCTAATTATTCAGATGTGCCCTTTATTTTTTCCCCCAGCAATATTTGTAATTTTCAGTGTATAGGTCAAGTATTTCATGTTTACTGCTTTTGTAAATTTTTTAAAATGTCAACTTTGCATTGTTCATTGCTAGTATATAGAAATACAGTTGATTTCTGTATATTGATCTTATAACCTGCAACCTTGCTAAACTCATGTATTAGTTCTAATAGTTTTTAATAGATTCCCTCAGATTTTCTACATAGATGATCATGTCATTTATGAATAAAGACAGTTTCACATTTTTCTTTCCTAACTAGGTGCCTTTATTTCTTTTGCTTGCTTAATTTCAGGGGCTAGAACCTTCAGTAGAATGTTGGACAAAAATGAGAAGTGGACATTCTTGTCTTGCTCCTAACCTTAGGGAGAAAACAGAAAACATTTGATATTTCATCATTACATATGATGTTAGTATAGGCTTTTCATAGTGCTGTTTATCAAGAGGAGATTTCTGGTTTCTGGAGGGTTTTATCAAGAATGGACGCTGGAGTTAATAAAGTTCTTTTCCCGAGTCTATTAAGAGGCTCATGTGATTCTTCTTTTGTTAATGTGGTGAATTTCAAATGTTTAACCAACCTTCCTGGGCTAACCTCCATTAAGTTATGATGTCTTTATATTGTTTAATTTTATTTACTAAAAGTTTTTTTTAGCATTTTTGTATCTATCTTCATTAGGCACAATGATCTGTAGTTTTTCTTGTTCTTAAAACTGTATTTGTCTGGTTTTGGTGTCAGAGTAATGCTGGCTTTACACAGCAAATGTAGAAATATTTCCTCTTCTTCAGTTTTCTCCAGGAGTCTGTGTAGCCCTGCATTTTTCTTTCTTAAATAGTTGGTAGAACTCCAGTGAAGCCATATGGACTTGGGGTTTCCTTTCTGAGAAGGTTTTTTAAACTAAAAGTTCAGTTTTGTTAATATCAAGGTTATATTTGGTAAGTTTGGGTAGTTTTTGTTTTTTAGGGAATTTAAGGTACATTTTATCTAAGCTATCAAATTTATTGGCATAGAGTTTTTCATACTATTCTCTTACTTTCCTTTTAATGTTTGCAAGATCTGTAGAAACATCACCTCTGATATTCTTGATATTGGTAATTTCAAACCGGGTTTTTGTTTCATTGATGTTTCTCTGGTTTTTCTGTTTTCAATTTCATTGATTTCTGATGTTATCTTTATCCTTCCCTTCCTCTTGCTTGCTTTCAGTTTAATTTGCTCTGCTTTTAATACCTTCATAAGGTGAAAACTTAAGATAATTGATTTTTATCTTTTTTTTATTTCTAATATAAGCTTTTAATCTTATAATTTCCCTTTATTCTTGGTTTCAGTCACATCTTACAAATTTTTATAAGCTTTATTTTTACTTTTATTTAACTCAAAATATTTTCTAGTGCCTCTTGTGAAACCTCTCTGATCTGTGAGTTATTTAGAATTTAATTTCCAAATATTTGGAGATTTTCCTGATATATTTCTGATGTTGATTTCTAATTTTATTCTATTGTGGTCTTAGAAATCCTTTGCATAATTTCAATTTTTAAAAATTTGTTGAAATGTGTTTTATGGCCTCGTACATTGTTTATGTTGGTGAATGTCCTGTGTGTGCTTGGTATATTCTGATATTTTGGAGTCTTCTATAAATGTTCATTAGGCCAAGTGGGTTGATAGTATTATTGAGATCTTCTCTAACCTTACTGATGTTCTGTCTTCCTATTCTGTTGATTACTAGCAGAGGAGTATTAAAAACTCCAACTAATGGAAGGTGTGTTTATTTCTTCTTTCTGTTCTATTAATATTTGCTCCACATATTTTGAATCTCTGTTGTTAGATGCGTAGATGTTTAGGATTGTTATGTCTCCCTGATAAATTGGTCCCCTTTGTGATTCTGTAATGCCCCTCTCTATCCCTGCCGGTATTCCTTGCTCTGAACTCTATGCTTTGCAGCTTTTGCAACCAGAAGGCATTGAAACCCAGGCATAACAGGAACCAACAGCCACCTTTAAACTCTTTCCCTCTCTTTCTGTTTCCATGATGTAGCCTTCTCAAGCATTATCTGGGCACCCAAAGCCCCCTGAGGCAGATAAGCTGAGGGGAAAAAAACAGGCTGAATGTTGTGAGATCCTTTGGCTCTTAATGGTAAGAGCTAACCTGGTGAGGTATTTCTGCACTGGTGGGGCCACAGCCCTGCCATACCTGGTGTGACAGACGGGTGCTGAGCCCTGCCAGGCAGGCAGGACAGTAAGCAGTACTTAGGCAAGCAGCACCCAAGTGTCCTGCAGTTCCCCAAACTAGGCTTATATCACAGTAAACCGCACACACTCAGGAAGACATAGGAGACCGGAGTTTCCACCTTCAGCTGGAAATCTCCCAGCCTAGGGCACGTCAGGCAGCCCTTGGAGATTTGGGAAGGCCCTGTGTGTGGTGGATGTGGGGGATCGGGTGTTTGGAGAGTGCTCTGGGGGAGAAGGATTTGGACACCCAGGCACTAGTGGGAGAAGAACAAGCTAAAACAATCTCCTGTGCCCATTGGGGCTCCTTTCCTCTTAATATTTTTAATTTCAAATCTCTCTTACCATGTCTGGAACATAATAAAGGCTCACGAAGAACTTATTCGATGAATAAATGCCTAAACTTGAGAAGAAGGACCATAAGGAGGAGTCATAATAACGTCCTGGATCCCTCCCACACCTATTTCTTGGGCTCCTGTCCTGTGTATCTAAAGGTTTCTCTGTTTTGCGCCTTCAGGAGAAATGTGAATTGTCATACATCGTATCACTTCCTAAGACTTCCAACATCTCCTAGACCAGCGGTGGGCAAACTTTTTGACTCGAGGGCCACAATGGGTTCTTAAACTGGACCGGAGGGCCGGAACAAAAGCATGGACGGAGTGTTTGTGTGAACTAATATAAATTCAAAGTAAACATCATTACATAAAAGGGTACGGTCTTTTTTTTTTATTTCAATAGTTTTATTCATTTCTAACATTTTAACAAGAAGAATGTAAACACTAATTATTATAATTTGAAACTTCAAAAAATGGAGGAATCATAGCACAATAACATACCTTATATTGAAAGATGGCAAAGGCAAAATAAAATTGCCTAACAAAGGAAAGGTACAAAAGCCTTTCAAATTAAACTTAAATATAATAAAATAATTTAAAACTAAAACAAATAGAAAAGAACAAAATGTGTAAACAGTAAATTAAACATTTTCTTTAGTGCAACTTCCAAATTATGCCCGGGACGTAGATGTAGATGGCACTGTAGACTGGGTTGAAAGGTTTTTGGTCTTTAAAACATCAACTTCAGTGGGAACAGTGTTGTTGGTCTCCTTTTTAGCTAATGCTCTGATACTGTGCTCTCCAGGGGCGTGTCTCCCTACATCACCACGATAACGTGTCTACGCATTCCCAGGGTGATGTCGGGGACCCGTCCGCGGGCATTACAAGGAGCCTCTGGAAGATTGAGAGGTTGTTCCTTCTACTGAATGGGCGGATATAAATCCACCCACTCAGAAGGAGCTGCGGCCGTGTTTCCCGACGTTGCCATGTTAACACTGCTGCTGGTGAAGGAGCGGAGGGGAGAGCAAAAGAACCCTCTGCTCTTTCGGCTCCGCGGGCCGGATAGAACAGCCGAACAGGCCGGATCCGGCCCGCGGGCCGTAGTTTGCCCACGGCTGTCCTAGACAGAGGGCATGTTGTATTACACTTATTGACTCGGCGAACATATTTTGTGTCACTGATCCTTCCCTTCCTCTCTTCTCCACTCTTTATTTCTAGGCACCAAAGAAAGGGTGCAGCCTGATTATAGATGTTCGTTCGATGCCTTGACACCAATGCTCATGAAACCTGTGCCCCGTTTTACCGCAGCGTCTTGATTTCCTTGTTTGCCAAGGGTCCTGTGATGGTTTCTGTTCACACATGGGGAATGGAAAGAGACTTTGGAAGTTAATTTCCTTTCAAAGCTCTATGTTTTGGCCAACCCCGAGTCTGAGACAAAGGTGGGAAGAGAGGGATACTGTGATTTCTGAAATGTGAGTGCTGTGAAAATTTATGTTTGACCTCGAGTTTTGCCTTTGGATGATATCGTAGGGATAAGGATTTTGTTTTTCATTTTGAATTTCACTCAGTCCGTTCATTATTAATTCAAAGTATTTTTGTTCAGACACGTAATACTTTTCATGTTTTTTTATTGGCCCCTAACTCATATGAAACACTATGTAAAACGGAGGTCAGTGTCAGACCTTGAGTTCTTGCAAGTTTCATAAAACACGTGTGAAGCGGCTCTGGCCTTATCTGATCCATGAAATAAGAGACTTGTCCAAACACTCCCTTACCCTGGAAAAGGGGCTGTGCCAACCAATGTTTCTACGAACTCCATCGTCAAATTTGTGGATTGAAAGTGATGAAATATGCCCTTTGTATTCACTCACGTTCACAGAGAAATTCCCATTTTAGTTAAATCTTGGGACACAAGAGGAAAAGTGTGTGCTCATCTCACTTTCGAAGAGTGGCTGTGAAGTGTATGGGTTTAATAATCCTCTTAACCATAGGCTGCCATTTGCATCTTTCTGTGAGTTTTATCCACCATGAAATTATCTCATCTATCTCCCTTACATCCCGAAAACCACACCGGGCAGATACTGTCATGAGGAGCTGGGCTGTCACAGACCCTTGCCTTACACTGCCCTGTACACACCTCTTAGGCTTTTCTTTGCTAGGGAAGGAAAGAAGAGAGGCAAGGAGGGAGGGAGGAAGGGAGGGAGGAAAGAAAAAAATGCTTTGTTTTTTCTAAATAAATATAAAAGTAAGGACATTTACACAAACCATAAAAATTGGTTCATTTCACTTCCTCAATATTGAAAACCTCTTCAAAAGATATGATGATTATGGAAAGCAGATTGGGAGAAAATATTTGTAAACACATATCTGATTAAAGACTTAAATGTAAAACTTACAGGTATAAAACTCTAGAAGAAAACAGGAGAACATTGTGATCTTGGGTTAGGCAAAGATTTCTGAAATATGACACAAAAGCACAATTCATAAAAAATTAGTAAATTGCACTTCATTAACATTAAGAACTTCTGTTCTTTGAGAAATACTGTTAAGAAATGAGCCACAGACTGGGAGAAAACATTTACTAATCACATATTTATAAGTGATTTGTATCTAGAACAAGTTAAAAAACTCTGTAACTCAGTAATCAGAAAACAAATAATCCCTCCAAAAATGGGTGAAAGGTTTGAATAGGCTTTTCACCAAGGAAGAGATACAGATGCAAATAAGCATAGGAAAAGATGCTCAGGATCATTAGTCATTTAAAAAAAATGTAAATTAAAACCACAAGATATTACTATATGCCTATAAAAACAGCTCTTTTAAAATAAAAAAACAAACAAAAAACCCTGGCCATTCTAAGAGCTGGTGAAGCTTGGAATGGTACAGCAACTTTAAAAAACACCTTGGCTATTTCTTATAAACATACACTTTTTATATGACCCTGCAATCCCACTTCTAAGTATTTATGAAATATAATTGAAATGAAAACAGTCCACACCAAGTCCTATAGGAAAGTATCTATAACAAGAAGCTTTAGTTATAATAGCCCAAACTAAAAACAACCCAAATGTCCACCAATTCATGAATGGATGTACAAAATGTGGTATATGTATACCATGAGCTACTGATTCGTGCAAGAGTGTAATAAATGAATTTTAAAAGTTTGATGCCAAGTTAAAGAAACCAGACTCAAAAGGCTACAAACTATAAGATTCCATGTATATGAGAGAAAATAGATCAGTGATTTCCAGGGGTTCAATTAAGAATACAGAGCAGGTTAATTATAGACAGACTTAAGGGAACTTTCTTAGGGTGACAGAAAATCTATATCTCAATTGTGTCATATGTAGTTTCAAAACTTACAGGACTGTATACTAAAGGGTAATTTTTTTCTCTGTATATATAGAATACACCTCACACCTGATTAAAAATAATTATCCAGCTTTACCATAACATTTGAAAAATGTTAAAGTTGAGTTTTAAAAAATAACAACCAAATCAAATTCAGTATAGAATGTTTAGAAGATACATAATAAGCCAGAAAAAAAATCACCTATAATTGCATCACCCATAGATAGTTAGTGCTAAGAACATCTTGTATGTACATTTTTATTTATTCACTAGAAGCCCAGTGCATGAAATTCATGCTGGGGGGGGGGGGGTCGGGGGAGGATGGGGTGTGTGTCCCTCAGGCCAGCCTGCACCCTCTCTAATCTGGAACCCCTCGAGGGATGTCCGACTGCCCGTTTAGGCCTAATCCCATGGATCAGGCCTAAACGGGCAGTTGGATATCCCTCTCACAATCCAGGATTGCTGGCTCCCAACTGCTTGCATTTCTGCCTGCCTGCCTTATTGCCCCCTAACCACTCCCCTGCCAGCCTGATTGCCCCTAACTACCCTCCCCTGCCAGCCTGGTTACCACTAACTGCCCTGCCCTTCCAGCCTGGTTGCCCCTAACTGTCCTCCCCTGCAGGCCTAATAGCCCCCAACTGCCCTCCCTTGCAGTCCTGGTCCCTCCCAACTGCCCTCCCCTGCTGGCCATCTTGTGGTGGCCATCTTGTTGTCCACATGGGGGCAGCCATCTTTGACCACATAGGGGCGGCCATCTTGTGTGTTGGAGTGACGGTCAATTTGCATATTACTCTTTTATTAGATAGGATGTATTTATTTATTTATTTTTAAAATTGATCTTTATTGTTGAAAGTATTACCAATGTCCCCTTTTTCCCCCATTGACTCCCTCCATCCCCTCCCCAGGCCTTCATGGCACTATTGTCTGTGTCCATAGGTTATGCATATATGCATACAAGTTTTTTGGTTAATCTCTTCCCACCTCTCCCTCCCCTCTGAGATTGGTCAGTCTGTTACATGCTTCCACATGTCTGGATCTATTTTGTTTGTCAGCTTATTTTGTTCATTAGATTTCACATATAAGTGAGATCATGTGATACTTGTTTTTCTCTGATTGGCTTATTTCGCTTAGCACAATAAAGTTTTGTAGCACACACTTACCATTTTCTCCTATACCATCATTTCCCATGTGGCCACATGCTATCCCATTACATTAATGTACTGCAGAGTACTTAACAAATTCTCTATTATCAGGCATTTCGGTTATTTTTAATATGTCACTTTGATAAGTAATGCTTCAATAAGCATTCTTATCTGCATATTTGTGGGTAAACATGATTTATTTCTGTCCGATAAACTCCCAGGAATGATATTGCTTGTTTAAAGGAAAGGCAATAGGGATATTGCAATAGGTGTCGTTAAATTGCCCCGCTGAGAGTTTGAAGCAATTTATATTTAAGCTCTCGTATCTTTATTTTATCCCCTTTCACAACTTTTCTTCTAAATTCATCTTACCTCTCTTAGGAGAAAAATTTGAGCCAAGGAAGGAAGCATAAGAAGACTTTAAGAAGGGCTGCGTGTGGAGGGGGTCAACAGCAGAGTGGTAATAGGATTCCCAGCCCTCCTCCCTCCTCTCCCTGCCCTCCTCACTTCCCAGCTGTTGGAGCTTATTTTTTCCCAGCAAATAAAATCCATCTATTTGTTAACAGTTTATTTTTCTCACGGATAATTTTAGTTACCAAGCTAAGGGACTAAAGTTCAATGAGGAAAAAAAATCCACCTTGCATTTATCATCCAAACTTACACTAATGTGTGAATTCTAATGAACGTGTTGTGCACCGGAAACCCCTTGAAGAGGCCAAATCCTGATTCCAAGGACTGTTCGAGGTCCTCCGAGAGGCCCTCTCTGACCAGCCTCCCAGAGCTCTTCACACTGCTATCTGTTACCCTGCCCCGTTTGGTCCTTCTCCTGTGGACATCAAGGAGCTGCTCTGATTACAGTTAGGGGGGCTGGGGGAACCACAGTCCGATCTGAATCTGAGAAAGAATACTGGTCCAGAGGGAGCGCAGCTCTGCAGACACCTACATTTTAACCCAGGAGGCCCATTTCAGACTTCTGACCTCCAGAATTACCTGTCTGGACAGTGAGAAATGGGGAAAAAAATCTTCAGCAGCCAGAATCTGTGTCAACAAACTGGGAGCCCAAATTCTATTAAAAAAGGCGCTGGCTTTCCCAGTCTCCATGCAGCTGTTTGCGTTCTGCCTACGTGAGAAAACAGGAGCGCAGTCACTGCTGCGTCCTTCCTCTGAGGCTGTGCTGTGGGGGTGATGTCTGGGCTGTGGCCGCCACCTTGTAGCATAAGGAGAACAGCACGGAGGTGTTGGCCAGTGCCCTGGACGAACCAGATCTGGAACCAGCTGCACTTCGGCATCTCACTACGTGTGATAACTAAATGCCTCCATTATTGCAACAAATTCAATTTAACAATGAAACAGGAAGGGAGGAAGGAAGGAAGGAAGGAAGGAAGGAAGGAGGGAGGGAGGGAGGGAGGGAGGGAGGAGAGAAAGAGAAAGAAATCCTCTATCTCTAGCTGGTTTGGCCCAGCGGATAGAGCGTCCGCCTGCAAATTGAAGGGTCCTGAGTTCAATTCCGGTCAAGGGCACATACCTGGGTTGCAGGCTCGATCCCCAGTTAGGGGGCGTGCAGGTGGCAGCTGATTAATGATTCTCTCTCATCATTGATGTTTCTATCTCTCTCTCCCTCTCCCTTTCTCTCTGAAATCAATAAAAATATATTTAAAGAAAGGAAGGAAGAAGGAAGAAAGAAAGAAAGGAAGGAAGAAAGAACGAACACTGGTGGCAGCAGTGTGGGGAAGAGTCAGAGAGGTCCCTGTAGGTTGCCTATTCACTCCCAGTCCCACGCCCACTCTCCTGGCCCTGCCTGTTTCACAGAGAACTACATTTCCCAGGCTCCCTTGCATTTGACTTCCAGGTAGATGGGGTCTTTGGAAGGCACTGGCAGAAGTCTAGAGGGGAGGGAGTGGAAGAGAAGCCAGGTATTTTAAAGTCCTTCGGCCTCGGGCAGCATCTTTTTTAGAAGCTCTGTTACTCCATTTCCTTAGTTGGAGAGCCCCTCCCTCCACTAGCCCCGACCCTGCCCTGCAGCTCCTGCTAGGTTTCAGGCCTGGCCACACAGACCCAGCCTCCGGGCGCTGACAGCCCCATTTCCTCCCCACCCTGGGAGTGGCAGCAGCTTTCTGCAGATGCTAATCTTTACATTGCCTAAGACCTCCTGCTGGCCTCTCAGCAATTCTCTCACTTGCAAACCAATTCTCTGTGTTCAATTCCTACTTTTGGAAATACCTACAGTGCCTTCTGATTCCCAGATTGGACTCTGATGGATACGGAGGGGGACGATGGCAGATAGCAGTTCCATTCAGCAAGCGTTTATGTAAAGCTGGGGAACAGGCCCCGTCCCCCTGGGGAAGACAAGCACAGACATGGTGGTTTCCATATAGTGTCCTGACGTATGGAGGGCACAGGTATGAGCGGAGACAGGGGTGAGACAATTGTCATTGTAGTGGTGCAGACAAGACACACTAAAAGTTTGAACAGAGGCAGTAGTGGGTGACCAGAGAAAGGACTTGATGATCAATTAAATGTGAAATGCTCTCCCCACTTCAAAATCTAGCTCCAAAGCTACCTCATGATTTTGCCACTGATGTCCCTCAATGGAAATTCTTTTTCCTGCCTCCATGCCCTCAGAGTACTTCGTCTTATCACTGTTCTGGTATCTATTCCACTTCTCCTGTACCCCAATAAGTTGCCTGTGAATAGAGCTAACACAAAGCAGTTACAAAGTGTCAGGCAAGTATTAACCAGTTGATTTTGCTCTCACATCGACTCTATAAGGTGAGGAGAACTAATACTCTGTTTCACAGATGGGGACACTGGGCGATTTAATGATCGGCACAAGGACACACAGCTGGTGAACAGCAGAGCCAGGAATTATCAAGTCTTCAGAGTTTACCTCTTAACTATCACACCACTAAGCTCCTTCTATGTAACATCTCTACACACTGTGTTCGACTGGTTTCCTGCAGAGGGACATTCAGCTTCTCTAGGAGCTAGTTTTGGTATTAAGAAGCACATACTGCCTCGCCGGCATGGCTCAGTGGTTGAGTGTTGACCTATGAACCAGTAGGTCACAGTTCGATTCCTGGTCAGGCTATATGCTTGGGTTGTGGGCTAATCCCCAGTAGGGGGAGTGCAGGGGGCAGCTGATCAATGATTCTCTCTCACCGTTGATGTTTCTCTCTCTCCCTCTCCCTTCCTCTCTGAAGCACATACTAACTTGGCTCAGGTTCTTGAACACTCTAGGCCTTTGCATGTGCTGTTTCTTCAGCTGAGGAACCTTGGCCCAGTGGCTTCTGCTCATTCCTCAGGTCAGACTTAAATGCTACCTCCTGAGGAAGAGCTTTCCTGCCCGCCCTCATGAACCAGACAACCTCTTCCCTGCTCTGGGTCCTCTAGCCCTGAACCTGGACCATTTCCTTCAGAGCACATTGCTCAAGCCGTGCACTTGATTGTTTGCCACTTCCCAGAACTAGACTAAAAAGTCCAAGAAGGTAGAACACACAGCTGTTGTACTCCCCACTGGCTGCTTAGAACTCACCAGCACCTCACACATAGCTGAAGCTCAATAAATAAGAAGGGATGGCAACTTCTCACTGAAGTGCATAAAACACGTTCTCACTCTCAGACAACATGCACAATTATTAAGAAACTAGAGGCCTGGCACATGAAATTCGTGTGTGGGTACAGTCCCTAGGCCTGGCCTGTGATCAGGGCCATCTTCCCTGACCCTGCCCCCTGCCACCACCCATCCCCAGTTCCCTGTTTGCCATCAGGCAATCGGAGCCTGCTGGCCGGAGGGGTGTGGGGGTTGAGGAGGGGAGGAAAGGGAATGGAGAGGGAATGTGGAGGGACCAAGAGGTGGTCAGTGCACCTCATGGTGACTGGTTGAGCAGTCGTTCTGGTCGTTCCGCTGTTCGGTCAATTTGTATATTACTCTTTTATATATAGAGATAATTCTGACTGGGACTTAAATGGAGGGAGCCATCAGGCAGTGGTTAGAAACTGGGAGTTTTCAAAATAATTCCAAATGTCCTAAAGGAATGAAAAGAACAATGTTAACAAGGTATTCTCAAAGAGAATAGTGAGCCAATCAATGGAATATATATTTTCCCTTCAAAAAGTGACCAGCTTTGCTGGGCCCGCATTTAGCTTATGTTTTGCTATGTTAGCACTTTCATAGCTCCGATGAACACAGCCCACATTTCAGTTTGCCTGAGCCACGGGAGCTTTCTCAGAAATTCCCTTCACCTGGACTCAGGCTCTTGGTGAGATGTCGTGGAAAACCAAGATGTCGAGGCACAACCTGTGAGTTTCAGTGAGTCATGAAGCCCCTGAGTTTACCATCTGTTTGACTGCAAGGATAGAGTTTGTCATTTTGAAATGAATGATATGCTGTTTAACCTGAGAACTAATTACAGTGAGAAGGTTGTATGATAGCAAATGCTTATTGCTGAGTTATAAAAATCAGCATGTGCAGGCCCTGCCTTCACTGATGGACCATTATATGTCTCAGTAAGTCAGTCACCTCCAAAATATAAGATACCAACAGCTTTTGAATGTTTGGCTGAAGAACATTAATATTTGAAATAATTCAATTCCTTCATATAATATAGCCTACTTTAGGAGCTATTGTCTGGCTATCCTATATAATAAAAGAGTAATATGCAAATTGGCTGTACCCCCACTATACCCACAAGCCATGCCCACCAGCCACACCTACCTGCCAATCAGGAGCGAATATGCAAATAAACCCAAGATGGCTATGGCCACAGAGAGCAGGAGGGAGGCTTGGGTTTCCCCAGCAATGGAGGAAACCAAGCTTTCTGCCTGCCCTTGCCTGCCTAGGCCTCCACTCAATGCTACAAAGTTTCAATGATAGAAGATAAATAAATTCCAACAAAAATGGCGGCAGCCATGGAGCTGGAGAGAGCAAGAGGCTAGGGTTGCCCCGGTGATGGAGGAAGCCAAGCTTTCCTGCACACCCTGGCCTGCCTTGGCCTCTGCTTAAGGCTACAAAGTTTCAATTATAGAAGATAAATAAATCCCAACAGAAATGGCTGCTGCCACAGAGCGAGCAGAAGGCTTGGCTCCACTCCAGGCTACAAAGTTTCAATTGTAGAAGATAAATAAATCCCAGATACCAGAGACTCTGCTTGGGTCTCCAGGGGGCGTGGCCGGCCTGCAAACCACCACAGGCCCCTCGCCCAGGCCGCCCCATGCCGAAAGGGAACCCCCACCCTGATCCAGGACACCCTTCAGGGCAAACCAGCTGGCCCCCACCCATGCACCAGACCTCTATCCTATCTAATAAAAGAGTAATATGCAGATTGACCATCACTCCAACACACCAGATGGCTGCCCCCATTTGGTCAAAGATCCTGCCCCCACGTGGACACAAGATGGCCACCACAAGATGGCCAGCAGGGGAGGGCAGTTGGGAGGGACCAGGCCTGCAAGGGAAGGCAGTTGGGGGTGATCAGGCCAGCAGGGGAGGGCAGTTAGGGGTGACCAGGCCGGCAGAGGATGGAAGTTGGGGGTGACCGGGCCTGCAGGGAAGGGCAGTTGGCGGGTACCAGGCCTGCAGGGGAGGGCAGTTAGTGGTGACCAGGCCTGTAGGGGAGGGCAGTTAGGGGCAAACAGGCTGGCAGGGGAGCAGTTAGGCATCAATCAGGCTGGCAGGGGAGTGGTTAGGGGGTGATCAGGCTGGCAGACAGAAGTGGTTAGGGGCAATCAGGAAGACAGGCAGGCCAGCAGTTGGGAGCCAGAAATCCTGGATTGTGAGAGGGATCCCAGATTGGAGAGGGTACAGGCTGGGCTGAGGGCCATCCCCGCCCCCCCGCCCCCCGCTGTGCATGAATTTTGTGCACCGGGCCTCTAGTTGATAGTATAAAAGCTGAAGTAGAAAAAGTATTTTTAAAAAATTATTTAGCCTGACTGGTTTGGCTCAGTGGTTGAGCATCAACCTATGAACCAGGAGGTCATGGTTCGATTCCTGGTCAGGGCATATGCCCGGGTTGCAGGCTCAATCCTCATTGTGGAGTGTACAAGAGGCAGCCAATCAATGATTCTCTCTCATTCTCTCTCTCTCTCTCTCTCTCTCTCTCTCTCTCTCTCTCTCTCTCTCTCCTTCCCCTCTAAAATCAATAAAAATATATTTTAAAAAATTATTTATCCAGGTGAAGAAAATACTGACAAGATATGGGAAAAGCAATTTGACAAGTCCTCGAGGGATTCTTACACCCTGTCCCCAACACTAAATTAATCAATGAGCAAGTATTTGGTTTGCAGTGTGATAGGGTCAAAATATGCTATCAGTGACTACATATTCACGTTTCTCTAATCCTTGGAAGCCCATTTTACAGACTGCAAAACTAAGGTATAGAAAGCAAAGACTTCAGATGGTTATCTAGTCCCTTGCTTACTCAGAGAGTAATCCTTGCCCCAGTAGCACTACGTGGCAGCTTTTTAGAAATGCAGACTCTCAGTGCCCCCAGTGCCAACTGAATCAGAACCCACAGTTAAATAAGACCCTCAGGTGATCTGGATTCTCATTCCAGTCTGAGAAGCCCTAACCTGGTGAGCAGTGCTGGAGATGGGATTGCCATCTTACCTTTCTGCTCGGATAAACTGCCCCACATTGGGTCTTGGCTGAGATGTCACCTCCTCAAGGAAGCTTTCCATGACCTTTCTATCTCATAGTTGTCCTTACCATGTGATTTCAGAGCACCCTACACTTTCCCAGTCAGAGAAACTGTCACATTTTTACAGCCAAGCGGGGCAGACAGGCAATTCAATAGGCAATTACAATAAACTCAGTGAGGCCAGGGCCACATGTGCCTGGGCCCTGGTGCTCAATGCTCACTGGATCCACCAAAGAGGACCATGCATTCAGGGGTTTTCTTCTTTCCCAAAACGATTTCAGTGCAAAGACACCAAGCACATCTCTCTAGAATTTAAGATGACCATTTGGACCTGGTCTTTGAATGGCATCACTTAAAGGCTTCAGGGCAGTCTGTACTATTCCATTTATATTTAGAACCCTAGCTGCTGTTTATGAGGTCTAGTTAATGGACTTCAACAGATGGTAATAACCACACCTCAAGTATCATCCCAATAAAATCTAGTAATTAGGGCAGCACCTCTCCTATCATTTTCAGTCTAGAGGGCCCCACCCTGTCCCCTAATTATCAAGGTCCACAGGGCACAGCCCCAGGGAAACAAACAAGGAAGCTCTTCTCTGCCAGCCCTTCCTCAGTCTCCCGCCAGTTCAGAGAGTGGCTCTGTCCCTTCCTGCTAAATCAACTGTGTTGTGGTTTGGGGATGAATGGTGCCTCTTTTTAAATGATGTTTGAAGCTCTGGGTATGACAGTATTTGCAGTCATCAGAGGTCACCTGGTCAGTTGGCTAACTCATAGGATGTCCAGAGGACACAGTCCTCAAGGAAGTGAGCAGTTGGCAAATGTCACACACACACACACACACACACACACACACACACACACACACACACACGCTCATGGGAGATGTGTGAATTGGCTTTGGAGGCTATCCACCTCTTCTGAACAAAATGGTCAATTCTACTGCAGCTGATGTTTGAGGTTTCCCTGGGATTAAGGCACCTCAGGACCTAAACTGAATTTATTTCCAGTCTCCTTCCCATGTTAGTCTGGTACCTACCTAACACTTTCTTGAAGACTAGAGAAAAAGGGGGTACAAATGATGGCTTAAAAGAAGGGGGAGAGGCAATGATATGAAGTAAATTTATACTGTCTCAGGGAACATAAGATTGGGAATAGGGCAGAGAAGTTCAGATTGCAGGTGAAAAATCTATGTTGAAAAGTAGAGAGAAGTACTTGACTAAGAGTTGAAGATAAAACTTGAGTGGCTCCAGGAGATATTACCTAGGTAATTTAATTTCCTTTGGCGGCAACAGAATGGATGGCATAACCTTTATGTGGACACTTTGATTTTATTTCAATTCTCTGATTTTCTGCCACTGGCAGTACCTTAAAGGATCATAATTCCTATTGGGTCCCTCCCTTTTATTGGTCAAAAGCCTTTAAAAGTTTTACCTTCTCCATAAAGCCTTGACAAACGAACTAAAAATAGATTTTAGAGCCTTTTTCTTTCTTGAAGGAAGAGCGGGAACCGACATTTAAGGAGGGCCTCCAAAGTGCGAGCTCAGTCAGGCTCCTTTGTTTTTCCATTTCATTGAAATTATGTACGCAGTATATCACTTATTTTATTTATTTTTCAGATGAGGAAATCTTAGAAAGATGGAATCACCTACCTATGGTCATGCAAATTAACCCAAATAATTAACTCTAAAACTCACAGTCTTTTCCTTACTTCATGCTGCTTCTGAACTTGCCCTTTTATTTTTGCATGCAGATGGACAGATACATACAATCTGGCCTCAACACTGAACAAAATATAAAGATTTTAACTTATATCACATTAGATATCTATACTGTTTGTAATAACCATTTTTAAGCTTTATATGATTGGGCTCAAGTGTTGAGAGCATACATTTTTTTTTTTTTTTGATGATACTGTAAATTCCTGAAGGGAAGGGAGCAGCATTTTCTATTTCTCTTCTGACCATGCGCCTGGTTCCAGCACATTCAGTGCTTGCACTCTGTAGACATTAGTATGGGGTTGATAACCAACCCAGGACAAGGGTCCTCTCTACTGAATTTGCTTTTCCATTCGTCTTCAAAAATCCTGTCCAGGAAGCACACGAGAGGGTGTCCCATTTACACAGGCGAGCCCACTGCATGCCTTTCATTGCTGGCACCTGGTCTCAGAACTGCTTTTTAAAAAATTAAGTTTCCTCACCAGTGCTCCAACTTAGAAACCCGAATATCCTAAAAGGAACTGTACGTTTTTTTGCCAACAGCTAAGGATATGGCTGGGCACTCGTGGCCTTGTCAAAGCCCTTTTAAGTCTGTGAGATTGTAATGCACAATGAGTCAGGACAGCCACTAAAGGCCCCGTGACATCAGGCTGAGCCATTTCAGGATCTAAATATTCCACTGGCAGGCTGTGCTCTGCTTTGCATATCGCACAGGATTCTGACTGCAGTTGGCTATTAAGTAGGTTTTAAAATATTTCCCTTATGTAACCATGTTAGATTTTTTTTTCGTTAGCTCCTCAAAGGGAGTGTTAGGGCAGTGTATTAGTCAGGGCCTTAGGAGGAAAAAGGAGGTATATGTAAATAGAGTAATTCAGAAGAGTGTGTGTGTGTGTGTGTGTGTGTGTGTGTGTTTTAATTTTTACTTTTTATTTTGTGTTAATCCATTTGATTTTTAGAGGGAGTGGAAGGGATGAGGAGAGGATATTTTTTCCTCACTCCTCACCAGAGGATATTTTTTTCCATTTATTTTTAGAGGGAGTGGAAGGGATGGGGAGAGACAGAGAGAGAGAGAGAGAGAGAAACATCGATGTGAGAGAGACACATCGATTGGTTGCCTCCCGCATGCAATCGGGAATTGAGCTTGCAACCTGCAACCGAGGATTGTGACCTTGACTTAAATTGAACCTGGGACCCTTCAGTCTGCAGGCTGACACTCTCTCCACTGAGCCAAACTAGCTAGGAAAGAAGAGTCTTTTAAAGCGACAATTTACTAAGGGGTGGGCGGAGTTAAAGGAGACTGACCAAGGATGGAACAGGAACCTCGGATGATCTACCCTGAGGAGCAGGTACCAACTATGGCCTGCAGGGTCGAGGGGAAGGACTGGTTACTGGAACCTGGAGAGAATAACTGTATGTAGAGGGTCACTGTGGCCTCCAAGTAGCAACAGGCAGCGATCTTGAAAGGAATGGGCTGGGGAAGAAATACCTTGACCTACTCTCTGCCTATCCTCTTATCTCCACCTGTTGGTTGGACCCAATAAGAGTCAGAGGGCAAGAGGCTCCTGATGTAGTTCAGGCAAATCAGCCTTTCTGAGCACAGGGAAGTGGGAGGGAGAGTGAGAATAGACCTGCGGACAAATGGAAATGACCACAGAGCGTATCTCAAACCTTCTTGTTTGGAAACTATTTCCATTGCATGTTAAGTGTTCTTTAGGAATAAAAAAGAGGCTTGTATGAGAGGATAAGATGGAAAATGAAGTTAAACAGACTTCTTTACTTCAGGACTTCATAAGAGCTCTAAAATGCTAATGCACACAGTGGTTCTTTAATGGAAATGGTCTATTTCTCAAACCTTGCTGGACATGGCCATGATCCTTTATTTTAAGAAGTATCCCATAGGACTCGCATCACCAAGACTTGCTTTAGCTTAAAACTTATTGATTAAAGGCAAAAACAAACAAAAACCCACAAGTAATAATAAACTAAGAAATCTTGGAAATCAGTGTTGCTAAGTTATAGGCAGCAATATAATTTGTAGCAGTCAATGAAAAGGGACCCTCAAATAAAAAGGAACATCACTGTGTTTTTCCAATCTGTGTTTGGCTTTGCCACGAGGAATGAGAGGCCTCGTGTCAAGAAGGCCTGGCCAACTCCCATGATGTCAGGCCCCCAGTGGGTCCAGCCAGTGACGCTGTCACTCTCTTCTTTTTCTCTAAAACTGTGGCACATGCCACTTGCCTTTCAAGACCACCCACCGTTGCCCCATTACCCCCTGCATGTGGGTGGCCCGTGTGCGCCTGGCAATACGACAGCCTGTCTCTCAAAGCAGTGTGGACTGAACTGGCCAGTTAGCCAACTCCTTTTGGTTTTCCTTATCGCTCAGCTGTCTGAGACACAGTGTGGGAAAACCAATCAACAACTTATCTTGTTGATTGATCACCAATTGCATAAGTAATAGTTTCCTGGCTAACAATGCTAACAATCTTCTATTCATCAATAATCTTTACCACTCTTAAATATTCTTATTTAAGTGTCACATCAACTCTGTGAGACATAATTGTGGCTTTTTACCAGTAGGGAAACCAAGTATCAGGAAAGCGAAGTGACTTACTCAAGGTCATGTGGCCACATTGGAACTGGAAACTGGGTATTTTTTGGTCGCTAAGTTGATGCTTTCCTGATCTTGTTGGCTGTATAATGTGAGGAGGAGAATTGCTATTTAAAACCCAAAGCACGTAGGGATATTGCATAAATTAAGACAGGGACTCTACCTCTATAGTGCTTGCTTTCGCTTGCAGAGACTAGACGCAGCCGTGGGCAAACTACAGCCCGCGGGCCAGATCCGGCTGTTCTATCCGGTTCTCTTGCTCTCCCCTCCGCTCCTTTACTTTGAATTTATATTAGTTCACACGAACACTCCATCCATGCTTTTGTTCCGGCCCTCCGGTCCAGTTTAAGAACCCATTGTGGCCCTCGTGTCAAAAAGTTTGCCCACCCCTGGCCGGAGTAAAGAAGAAAGATCACATTTCAAAATGTATTTCTAGTTCTTTGTTGCTGCTAAGAGGATAGCACCCAGAAGGGACTGCCCAGGGCTTGACAGGGCAAGTAATGAAGCTTCAGTTATGCAGTGATAGGTTCAGATCCATGTAAGGGGGGTAGAGAGGAGTTCATCTATATTAATAAGTGAAGGGAACTGAGTTTGGCCATGCGAGAACACCCAAGGGTGGTGGTGGGGAACAGAGAATAAGGAAGTCAAAGGCAAGATTGAGGGGACAATGACACACAGCAAGGTTCACTGGTAATGTGACTGGGGGACTTCTAAGAATAGAAAGGTCCATTGTTCAACTTGATGATGTTTACAGCTTTGATGCCATAATTTTTCTTCTGAGCCTCAAATGTGAGCCTTGTGTGGGAGGTGTTTTTGCAGGAAATCATGCCTTAACATGGGCAGCCCATGGACAACAGCAAGGCAATTCTTTCACAGGACTAATTCGGGGGACATGGGCTCAGAGAAGGAAGTGGTGGGGAAGATGAGAAGACCCAGAGACCCTTCTTCTAGCACCAAGAGCCTCCAAATCATGAGTGCCACCCCTACATGTAGGATGGAGTTGAACAATTTCATTGGCTCCCCAAACAGTCAAATACTTCGCCTGACTTTGGGTTTTTGCTACGTCTGTGCCCATTGACCCATCACCATGCTTGGATTATCCCAGGGAACTCCTGACTCCCAGTCCCTTACTTTCCAAGCCCTCAGCCCTCAGGGCCTCTCTTCAGATTTCTGAGTAGCTAAAAGTAAAAACCAGTTCCTGCTTCACACGCCCAACTCCAAGAGCACTTTCTATTGTGGTACCTACAGTCACAGGGAAGTGGGGTTTTCTTTATTGTTTGTTGTTGTTTTCAACTGCTCAGGCTTAGCTGACCTGGACAGTACTCCCAAACACCTGGTGGGAGTTGGCCTCGCACGAACACCACACCTATCTGCTGCTTCCCAGGATGTCCTGACTGCACACTGACGTGGCCCAGGACTCCACACTGTTCCGGGGATGCTCCCTGGCAACTCACCTGTCCTCTGCCCTGTTGCGATGCCTGCTTTTCCCATTATTCATTTCCCCCATTTGGTTACAACCTTGTGAGCAGCCTGCAGGAACACACAGTACCCTGCCACATGGAAGCAACATGGTGGGGAGATCTACCTGTGGCAGGTGAAAAATGCCCCCGCCAAGATGTCCATGTCCTAATTCCCTGAACCTGTGACTATGTTCCCTTCCGTGGTAAAAGGGGCTTTGCTGATGTGATTACCCGAAGGCTCTTGAAAGGGGGAGATTATTTAGGGTTATCCAGGTGAGCTCAGTGTAATCACAGTGGTCCTTACAAGAGGGAGGCAGGAGGGTTGGACTCATAGGAGGAGATGTGATGGTGGAAGCAGAGGCAGGGAAGGAGACGTGACACATTGTACTGCTGGTTTTGAAGGTGGAGGACGGCACCATGAGTCAAGGAGTGTGGGCAGCGTCTGGATGCTGGAGAAGGCAAGGAAACAAATCCTCCTTGAGTTCAGCCCCGCGAAACTTATTTTGAACTTCTGACCTCCAAAACTGTGAGATGATAAGTACGTGTTGTTTTAGGCCAGTGGTAGGCAAACTGCGGCTCTGCTGACTGAGTTTGCCTACTACTGTTTTAGGCCATTACATTTGTGGCAATGTATTATCGTGGCAATAGAAAATACACTATCCTAACAGAAAAACGGAATTTTAAATAAAACATGGGTCAGGAAATGTTTTCTGGACCTGGGCTGGGTGTTTACCAGTATGTATTGTAACATTAACTTAACATGAAAGAAAAACTGCAAAGTCAAGGTAAAATGTATCCAAAGCCTATGTTCCTAAGACAGTAGGTCTGGCATTTGGTTCTGTTCCTTTTCAATAGTTGGCCCTGTGTGTATTTTAAATGCAGTTAAAATTAGAATCCTTGTAAAATGTTGTGATGGCTTCATCATAAACATACCTTTAAATTGCTACCACGTCTTCATAATCATCATCTTAAGTTTTCCCACAAACCTCCTCTGAGAGAATCTGCCATATGTTCCAAACGTTGCCATGGTTATTACGTATTTCAGCAGGAGCCAATGCTTTGCTGTAACAGCCAATGAGCTGAGTGTGCATCACAGGTGAGCACACTTTTTGGTGGCTAAGCAGCCGAATGGCCCTGGGGAAAGTCCTTGGTGCCTCTGGGACCTCACTGAAAAACATGACTGTCATCTACGTGGTGGCTGTGGGAATCGAATGAGATCTTGATATCTGGTGTCTCGCATGATGCTGAGCACATAGTAGATTATCTCAATAAATAACTTGTATTATTTCTTTTTTTCCCCAAATGGTAATACCAATTTGATAATTCTTTATTATCCAGGGTCCACATTTTTCCAGTCCTTCTATTATTATTATTATTATTGAAATTGGTTTATCAATTGTTAAAGTATCTCTTAATCTGTAGATTCCCCTTCCATCTTTGGTCTCTATTTTTGGTGAAGAAACAGGGTCACCTGTTTTGAGACTCTCGGCCTGGTTTTGCTGATTGCTGTAGTTTGATAGCCTGGCAGTTCCTGTTTCCCTGTGTTTTCTGTAAATTGGTCATTAGAGCTGGGGGCTCCATCAGGTTCAGATTCTATTCTTATGGTAAGAACACTTTGGAGGTGGTGTTGTGAACTTCCATAAGGAGGCACATGAGGTCTGCTTGCTTCTCTTTTTGTGGTATTAGTCCCACCTGTAATTTTTGCCTCGGTCTATTTATTTCTTAGGAGTTGCAAAATAATTGTATTGTAATTCGTTTATTTTTTTTTCATGTACTAGCTGGAATAATTTTATAAACTTCCTCTCATCAATTATTTGGTACCCTGAAGGACATTTTGTAAAAAAAAAAAAAAAAAAAAAAAAAGGCAAGATAAATGCTTGAGTCTTTATCTTTATTTACCAAACTAGAGGCCCGATGCACAAAATTCATGCAAGGGGCTTGGTCCTCACAGCCCCGGCTTCATCCAGAAGTTCATCCAGAAGGTGGTTCTGCTGTTCTAATTAGCATATTAGCTCTTTATTATATAGGATATTTTCCAGTGAGTTTTCCTAGTATCTGCTAAAAGGAGGAATGAATTTTTAAAATCATTATGAACTCATAAATATAGTTTATTACAGTAAAAGTCCTTATTGATACTCAAATTTTGCTGTTTTTTTTTTTTTCAGATTGGCTTCTGTGTTCATTGACATGACATTTGTGATCTGATAGCTTCCTAGTTTTTCTGATATGATATGATATTTAGACTTACCTTAGACATTTCTTATCTAAGACCCCAAATCAGCCATTTCTTCAGGGAGTCCTTGTGGTACAAAACAGTGTATATATATATATATACACATACATATATATATACATATATATGTATATATATATATATATATATATATATATATATATACTTGTAAAATCATTTTTTAAACCCAATATCCTGGAGACTACTGCAGGGTGTTGAAATATTCCTTATTTCTTTTTATACCTACAGAGTCCTCTGTGGTGTGGCTGTACCACAGACTATTCAATCTCTGTGCATTAAATGGTTGCACTATAAAATTGCATTGTATGGATACATCCCCCCATTATTGATTAAGTTTTGCTATTATAATTAACACCGAGATTAATCTTTCTATAGATACACATTTTGTTGGAAATTTCTGACTGTGTTACTGGGATAAGTTCCTATCAAAAAAGTTATTGAGAATACCATAAAGTTATTGCAAAATAAAATAGCCCAAAACTTGTGACTTAAAACAACCATAATTTGTTTAGCTCATGATTCTAGAGTCAACAGTTTGGGTTGGCACCATCTAGGTAGTTCTTATTATTTAGACTGCCCTGAATCAGGCATCTGTAGTTACCTGCTACAGGGCTTGAGGTCCAGCTTATCTAAGATGCTATCAGCTAGGACAGCTTACCTGTGCCTCACAGGATCTCACCCTCGAGCAGGCCAGCCCCAGCTTGTCACGTGATCGCTGGACAGGATTCCAAGAGAGCAAGCAGAGTGTGCCAGACTTGAAATTGGCACATCATCACTTCTGGTACATTCTACTGGCCAAAACAAGGCACAAGGACAGTGGGGAAATAAACTCCACCCTTGGGTCAGAGTAGCTATAAAGTCACATTGCAGAAGGGGCTGAGAATTGGGGTCATGATTACCAGCAACCTACAATTTTGGGTAGAAGGATATAGACCTCTCAAAGTTCCAAGTATGTACTGTAGGGTCTCGTTCTTTTATCCCATTTTCTCCCATATGAATCCCAGTTCATTCAGTATAAATAGTCTATCCTCCATTTCTACCTGGCCATAAATCCCTAGGGGTAATCATGAGTAAAATTATCAGAAACATGTACGGGGAGCCTCATTTGACTGCAGTGCCTGTGAGATGAATTTATGCCATCCATATCTCAACACATGGAACCACTCTGAGAATTCATTTGCTTAGGATCCAATCCAATAGACTAGATTTATGGGAGGGTGGTATCAGCACTCAGATTTGATTTGGATCCCCACACTTACTCTGGAGTTACTCCAGAGTACAGCCCCAAATCCATGCTCCCTCCAACTTCCCTAGGAACATCTGAATTCTCATGGGCTGCTCCAAACCAGAGTGGAGGTCCTCCCCAGATGGTTCAGTGAAGGAAGCGGTACCCTGGAAGACAGGAGAGATGTGTTCTAGCCCTGTCTCTGCTATTTACTAGCTTTGGGTTATTGGACAATCATCGTCTCTCAGCGTCAGTTTTCCACTCTGTAGAGTGAGAAGAGTAATACCCACCCACCTCATATAGTCAAGGTGAGGATTCACTGTAACATGGTTGAATGTAGTAAAGGTCTTTCCTTCACTCCCAGCTTTACTATTTGAGGACTGCATCTAGCTGGGAGGAGAAGGGGGAGATGGAGTCAACTCTCCTTGGACTTCTCAAGGCACAGGGGTCAGGGCATCTTTTAGTCTAAGCACCTGGCCTGTGGCAGCAAACATTTTACAGGTGTAAGTAGTTACTTTAAGGAGGGTCAGCAATTACACAGTTCAGGTCAAAGCTTGAAAGAACACGGTGGCCATGCCCGTACCAACGCTGTGGGTGGCTATGCTGCCTCCTGGATTTGGATGAACTCTGTCTGCCTGTGCATGCACCCCACCCTCACCACTGAGGCTGAAGCAGGTGTCAAGTAGCACAAGGTGAGCAAACCTGTTTGCTTAAATGTCTGACTCATCACTCACTCAGCCTGACAGCCTTCTGAGCTTGCTTCAGACTTAAAAAAAAAAAAAAGGAAGGTGAAGGGTGGGGTGGAAATAGGATCCTTTTATTATAGAACACTTTCCTGAGGGGTTATTTTCTTGAATGTTAATCCAGACCCAGGTTGTTATTTTAAAGGTGCACTGGAACCAAAACCAGTTTGGGGCTTGTTTGTTAACCCATTGCTGACTCACTCAAGGATGGCCACCTGGTTTGTTTAAGGGCCAAGATGCTTACAGAGCTGCCTACTGGGAGCCAAGGACCCTGATTTTTCTCTGCTGACCGAGGCCCACTTTTATCATTTGCCTTTAAGACCAGGGATTCCCGCTTATAGGTAGGAAGGAACTATAAGGTCCCATGCAACATCCCTGTGTCTGGCCACTGTCTGGTAATGGGTTTCTTCTGAAATTAAGGTTGGCCACCATTGGTAGCCATTTGCATGGGATGGATGGTGGCTACCCAGAGTGCCAAATGAAGTTTGGAAGCAAAAATGCAGTTCTCAACAGTGGGGTGCAGTGGATATGAGTAAGCAGGAATTGGCAAATTATGGACAGAAGCTCAAATCCAGCTGCTGCTTATTTTTTTGTTTGCTTGTTTTGTTTTTTAAAGTAATATACTGTAATTTTTAAGAGCAGTTTTTTTGGTTCACAGCAAATTTGAGCAAAATATATCGTTATTTCCCATATACCTCCCTGCCCCTTCACATGCACAACCTCCCCCACGATCTACACCCCCCCCACCAAAGTGGTACATTGTTAGAATCCATGAACTTACTTTGATACATCATTGTTAACCAAAGCTCATAGTTTACATTAGGGTCCACTCTGGGTGTTGTACATTCTATGGTTTTGGACAAATGCATAATGACAGTTTACACCGTTGTAGTATTACACAGAATAGTCTCACTGCACTAAAAATATACTGTGCTCTGCCTATTTCCGCTTCCCACATCCACCCCACCCCCGGCAACTGCTAATCTTTCTATTGTCTCCATAGTTTGGCTTTTTCCAGAATGTCATATAGTTGGAATCATATGATAGGTAGCCTTTTCATGTTGTCTTCTTTCACTTAGTTACATGCATTTAAGTTTCCTTCATGTCTTGTCTTCATGGCTTGATTTCTCATGTCTTTTTCAATGCTAAACGATATTCCATCGTCTGGATGCACTTATTTATTTATTCATGTACCTACTGAAGGACATCTTGGTTACTTCCAAGTTTGGCAATCATGAATAAAGCTGCTATGAACAGGCATGTGCAGGTTTTTCTGTGGACATACGTTTTCAGTGTATTTAGTAAATACCAAGGAGTGTGATTGCATTTGAGCTTCAAGCTGTGGATGCCCAGTCCCCAGGGACTACCACCCCATTCAAGGTCTCTTCTGCATTTAGACCTTCAGGCCAAGGCTTTCAAAACCTGTGACTCATCAGCCTCACCTGAGCGCCTTTCAATAAGGGTGGACTGCACCCCAGGCCTGTGGAGTCAAGAATCTGGATTCTATCAGGTGCCTCAATTTGGAGGCAGCTGGTCCATGCACAGATGTTTAAAAACAGCTGCTTGAAGCCACAAAAGCAAGCGCCTCCTCAACAAATCGCCTCCACCTCCATTCTGAGTTTGCACAGACTCGGTGCCATTGTTGGGAACATAAAATGCTTTCGTCCTCTTCTAGCTCAAGCCCTCGGGCACTCCAAAGGCCTGATCACACTGCCCCGAGAGGGTGGCTTAGACGGGTGGGCTGTATGCCAAGACAGCTGAGAGCCCCAAGCACTTAGCAGAGGGCCCCAGAGCGCCCCACTACAAGGACAGGGACAGGCCACCTCCATCGCCTCCTCACTCTCTGACCCCTTGCACTTATCTCCTGGCAGATGTTATTAGAGTGAATTCCACCAGCGAGGGCCAAGGGCAGCAGCCTGCAGATACAATTTACTCCCCTGTGTGGTCATAAAACACTGCAATTGAAACTTCAAAGGTCTCGGGCAGGCACTGCCCATGGACCCACCTTTCTCCAGCGCCTTCGTTAGCAGCCTGTGCAGTCTCCTCAGCGGTGACCTCAGCTCCCTTCCCTACCCCACCCTGCATCAGGGCTCCCAAGAAGAAAGCTGTTTTCATGACATCAGCGGTGATTCAGCTGACCTAATTTCTCCCAGGCTGGCAGAGTCAAGAGCCCCAGTCAATATGGCAACCCGTGCTACGGGCATCAGCTAAGCCGCCTGAGGACTTGTTCTGAGAGCAAAAGAAAACCAGTGTGCAGCTGCCGTTAGCCCCAGGTGACTCAGACTCACCCCGATCTGGAGGAGAGACCCGGCCTTTCCCACAGCCACACCCTCTCTCTGCTTGCTGCTGGCATCCGAAAATGCTCTGCCCCCCCCCCCCCCAACTCCGTGGACGGATGCCAGTGAAGCAGCCTCCTCCCCTGTCATCCTGTTTGCTGTGCTACTCAGGGAAGCGCAGCCTCGTCCTTCTCCCCTGTGGTTGCTGGGACTCAAACAAGCCACTCTGGCCTCTTTGTTTAGCAGTTACCCATAACTAGAGTAGCATTTCTTTTGTCTGGTCTGTCTAATGGATTTCTATCCACCCTGTAAAACTCTGCTCAAGCTCTGTTTCTTCCAAGGTCCTTCCTCCACACCAGTCAGAATTAATTCCATGCACATGATCCAATCCAGTCTGGGGCTCTCAAGGTGCAGTCCCCAGACCGGAAACCTCAGCATCATCTGGGAACCTGTTAGAAATGCAGATGCTCAGGCCTCCCTTCCCCCCTGCCCTCGGGTATGAAATCAGAACTCGGGCCCTGGGGGTCTGTGTGCTGACAAGTTCTCCAGGGATTCTGATGCACACGGAAGTGTGAGGAAGATGGCTTTTGCTCATGTATCATGCTGTATTATAAGTGTTCTCATCTGTGTTCCAGAGAGGTCTGTGAGCTCCTGAGGGCGGATATGGTATCGTATTCATGTTTGCCTCTGTCATCCTTAGTCCCTGACTAAGAATAGGCAGAATGATCATTTTGAAGGAAAAAAATCTGATGCGTGAGCTTTATCCCATCCTCTCTCCTGAACCCTTCAGTGGCTACCCATGGCTCCTTACCACAACCAAAATGTCCCTGCGCACCTGACTCCCCTTCTTCCCGGGCTCATGGTGCTGTGGCCATACCCCCTCTCCCTGTCCCTCAAACATGCCCAATGCCTCCTTGGTTCAGGGCCAAGCCCAAGCTGCCCTGACACTTTGCCTACCTATTAACCTACTAGTTTCTACAAACCTTCAGCTCTCAGCTTAAGTAAACGGGCACATGCAAGCCTCTCGTGATCGACCCCCACAAACACACAAGGTGAGGACCCCGTGAGATACCCACCCCCATAGCATCCTGTGCTTGCCCTTGCGACACTGGTCACAATTGTCACTATCTGGTTCTCTGTGTAATGCCCGTCTGCCCCGTAGACTGTGAGTTCCCTGTAGGAGGGGCACTTCCTCCCTGTGCCCATCATCCTCTGTCCAGGTGTCTTCATCCCGGAGCTTCCAAACCTCCAGGTCCCACACACCTTCCTCAGGCCGGGGAGTTCCAGGCAGAGGGCTTCTGGCGGCTGGCGTGACTTGCCAGAGCTCATGACCTGGCCGGCATGGTAAGCAGTGAAAGCGCTGCTGGGGAATTTCCAAGTGGCTATTTGATAAATTTGCCTCCATTGCGCAATTTCTATTTGATGTCCCTGTCTTTTGGTTGCCTGGCACATAGCGAGTGCTTTCGTACCTGACTTCAGGGTTTCTGACACTGTCTAATCAGAGCAGGGCTCTCTTCCTGACCCTGTGAGGTTTCATTCTGCAAAGTAGTGTCTGAGCACCTCCTGGGTGCCAGATGCCCTCTGGGTGCCGGGGACAGAGCCTCCAACAAGACTGAAACTCCTGCCCTGCCGGTGTGGCTCAGTGGTTCAGCATTGACCTAGGAACCAGGAGGTCACAGTTCGATTCCAGATCAGGGCACATGCCTGGGTTGCAGGCTCAATCACCAGTGGGGGCGTGCAGGGGGCAGTTGATCAATGATTCTCATCATTGCTGTTTCTATCTCTCTCTCCCTCTCCCTTCCTGTCTGAAATTAATAAAATATATATACATCAATAAAATATATATAAAGAGGCAGAGCCAGTATATATATATATATATATATATATATACATATATATATATATATATATATATATATATATATTTTTTAAAGACTGAAACTTCAGCCTCATGAGGCTTATATTCCAATGAAGATTTTTGCATTTGTGTTAAAAGAACAGAGGGACATGTTCCTGGTAGGCAACCAACTTCCTGCTAGACCCTAGAGACTGTGTTCCCTATGACCATGTGCTGTGGGTTTAGGGGTGTCGGGGAGATGTGGCTCGTGTCTTTGAAAGATAGTCTTAAGTTTCCTGTAAGGGCTCGAGGAGTCTATTCCTGAGGCTCTGCTACTCACCCTGAGGATTCAGCTAGTGTCTCTAGCCTGGGGTGTGGTAGACCTGGTTGTGACAAACTTGGTTGGAAGAGGATGTTCTATACTTGAGAGTTCCTGGGGTGGGGAAGAAAGCCAAGAGCAAACTTCCTCATCCTCCAGTGTAATCCACCCGGTACTTGCTTTCCTAGCAGCCTGTGCTTTCTCTTTCATTTTTATATGATTATTAGTTTAATACCTCTCTCCTTCTTTCTCTCCTCTCCTCTCCCCTCCCCTCCCTTCACTTCCGCTCTTCTCCCTCCTCTCTCCTCTTCCCTCCCCTCTCTCTCCCTCCTTCCCTGCCCTTGCTGATCTGTGAGCACATCAAGGGCAGAGTTTCCTGTCTTGCTCACTGCTTATCTCTAGAAGTCAATTATGTGCCTGTCCCAGGTGGCACACTTAAAATCCGGCAGGGAGGTGGGGATGGAGGTGTGGGAAAGAACCCTGAAATCTTTCTTAGACCGATAATGCTTGTGCATCTGTGTTTATTTTAGGGAAGATGGATTTTATTTTTGAAATGTAGCCCTTACCAGTATTTTTCAACACTGTGAAGTTTTTGAGTCAAGCTGTTTCATTCATTATAAGTAATCACTGACGCTTTCAGATTTCCCCAGAGCAGGACATGTGTGTTCTGCTTCTGGCTCTGCCTCTAATGACTTAAATAATGTTGAGTAAGTGCCTTTGCCTCCCTCACCTCTGACCATTGTCCTTGTAAAAGGGGTTGACTGGCCTCTGTGATTCCTCCAGCTCTAAAAGGCATCACTGTTCAGCACCTGGCACTCCCCCAGCATCCCTACGAGGATGTTAGTGAGCAGTGGGGCTTTTCCAGAAGCTTCTTTTCTGGAGCTGGAGATGATAAGTAGCCATAAGGTGTCACCTCTACCTAACTGAATTGTTCCGCCTGCCCTCCACAATGATGTCAGAAGTGCCACCAACCCCAGCAGCCCCACCTCTGCCAATTCTGCTGATGGGCAGGTTGTCAAGACAATGGACCAGGCCTGCTGAGATGTTGGTTCTCCTCGCCTACAAGTTGGCCACTCTGATATCTCCAGGCTCTTGACTCCTCTCTGATGTTCCACATACTGGCTCGCTAGAACCTCCTCTCAGGTGCTAGATCTCTTCTAGACTCAACTTTTCTGAGGGGTGACTGGCTCATGAACCACACATACCTGCTGTCTAGTTTTCGAGCTGGGCTCACCACATCCAGCTCCCTGCAGATCTGCCAGCAAACCGATGGTGAGGATTTAGTTCCTCGGGAATTGCATTTCAATTCAGTTATTCATGGACTTTGAACAAGATGCTACTTAACCACTCTCCATGCCAAGGTTTTCTCTCCTGAAAAAAAAACAGGAATTAAAAAATAGCCCTGGTTTAGATTTTTTGTGAAATGTCCATTTGCTGCAAAAATGCTTCAGTCACTGGATGGAGCGTCTCTTTCTCCTTTCTCCTCCTCATCTTCTCCCTCTTTTCATCCCCTTCCTCCTTGCTCTCCTTCTACTCCTTCTTCTCCTCCCTTTTTCTTCCTCTTCTTTGTCTTTTTCTAATGTGATATTAAATACACATGCACATACAGAAAAGTACTCAAAACCCAAGAAAAGCTAAGCTTATTTTTTTGTAAAATGAATCCCTGTGTAATTACTACCTAGGTCAAGAAACTAAATATTATCTGCTCCAGGAACTTCCCAGGGACCCTCTCCAATAATAAATTCTTCATCCCCCTCAGTTGATTTTTTAACTGTTTTCACTTTGTTCAATGCCAGACACAGCTTCCTTCACAGTTTCCAGACTCCTTCACTCAACAATAATAGCAGCTTGCAATTCTCCAGTGCTTCCCGGGTCCTAGCCATTGTTTGAAGTGCTTTACAAATACAACTCTTTTCATCTCTGCAACAATTTTATCCAATAGGCCTTATGATTGTTATCTCAGTTGTACAGCTGAGGAAACTGAAGCGTGAAAGGTTAAGATGTGCAAGGTCACACAGCTACTAAGGAGCCTGGGTTTGAACCGGGTGGTCTGGCTCCTGAGCCCACACTCCTATTGACTGCACTGCTCCTCTTTAAAAGGGATCTGGAAGCTGCACTGAAAAATGGGGAGACCTCGTGAAGTTCTCTCACTGATATGTGAAAAGACTGAATAATTTTAGCAGCAATAACAGATCCAAGACAGAGACAACCCAGCCCTGCTTCCATCTTCGTGTGGGAAACCAATATAGGGTGTGTGTGTGTGTGTGTGTGTGTGTGTGTGTGTGTGTGTGTGTGTCCTTTCTGGGCATTATGCTCATTTCAAGGTTCAGGTTTAAGGTTTTCCTTTGGTGATCTCTTCCAGTACAGATGGGGCCTAATTTCCCAGTGCCACTTCAATTCCTACTGGCCCCAGAGAGTGACTGTCATTTCCAGAATGGCATAACTCAGGTCTCCCCAAATTTTTTACCATGATAAATTGCTTTTCATTGCTCCCCTGCCTTGACTAAGTAAAAATAAATGCCTCCCACATTTTATTATTCAAAGACATATGGATCTGCCAAACATTGCTTCTGATAACTAATTGTAACTGGTGAAGCTCAGCTCTTACACTTAATAGCTGTGTCAACCTAGGCAAGGTACTTAACCTCTCTGAGCCTTAGTCTCCTTGTGAGAGGGGGATAATGTCTCCCTTCTAGGGTTGTTTTGAGTATTAAGTAAGACATGAGGGCAAAGTGCCTAACACAGAGAAAGTGAATATTTGTTGTTTTTATGAAGTTGAAGGTAATGGAAGTTATTTCATATGAATTTGTCTTGACCTCTAGCCCAAAGCAAGGTATTTGGACATCTGTATTAGCCTATTCACCTTTATTTAAAACTAGAGGCCCGTTGCAGGAAGATTCTTGCAAGAACAGGGCTTCCGGCGGGCTTCTCTTCCGCCACCGCCACCCCTCCCACCCGCCGCGCCTTCCCTCCCACCGTCGCCTGGTGCTTTCCCTTACCCTCCCACCGCCTCTGCCCCCCACCCCGTGGTTTCCCTCCGGTTGTTGCTGCTGCCCTGCGCTTTCCCTCCCGCCCGCCACCACAGCCTCACTTTTCACTTTCCCTCCCTCTTTCTTCTATGCTGTCTTCAGTCTTCACTCCATCTATGTATACAAATTAACCGCCATCTTTGTTGGGTTAATTTGCATACTCGCTCTGATTGGCTGGTGGGTGTAGTGGAGTGATGGTTAATTTGCATGTTTCTCTTTTATTAGTGTAGATTTGTGAATTATAATAAACTTGTTAAAATATTGAAAATATTTTGTGACTGCTCCTTGCCTTATTCCTTTGTGGAAATCCGGGTACTTTGGAACCCCAGGTAAGAAACAACTGGGGGGCTAAGTTTTACCCATGGAGGGTTTTGGATGTTTACAAACTCTGCCCTAATTGGCTTTTTACCCCAATTACATAATCAGCCCTTGATTACTTGGGGACTGCAGTCCAGTTGGGGGAAAGTCCTTGGCTTGCTCTGCTGTCTTTATCAGTCTAATTTGTCTTGCTGGCTCCTGTCACCAAAATTCAAGGGGGATTTTGAACAGCAGAATCAGAGAATCAACTTATTATTTGTTATTAATTAAGGTTGAAGGACGAGAGTGAAACTTCTGACCAATATGCATTTGAGATTTGAATCATCCATGTGGCTTCAATCCTCTGTTACTGTGGGAAGTGATGATTTGTCCATATTTCAGCCACTGGGCATTTGGACCCACAATGTTATAGTAGGAGAAAAGCACATTGGTAATGGTCAGTTCCAGGTCTAAATGGTGGCATCTGTCCTCATTACCTCAGCGATCTTCACCAAGTCTTTCTAAGCCTCTCTTTTCTCATCTGTAAAATGGAATTAAAGGCCATCTCAGTGTGAACATTAAAGGAAATTATGTATGTAAAATGCCTGCAAACAGTTTTTAAAAGTTAACTTCCTCTCCCTGACTCTTCCTCATTGGTCTGGGAAAACAAGGTGCTGAGTCAATTTGATGGAAAATAAGAGAAGTCAGTGATTTGGCTCCACTTAGCCAAGTACTTTATTCACTGACTTTATTGTCATCATCTTATCAGTGTTCTGAAATTGTTTAGAGACAGCTTAAGCGTTAAGAATAGTCACAAAATTTTGAAGGAAGAAATGGGGAAGTTGCTACAAAGGCGTCAAGACTTGGCTCTGCCCCTCCATCTCCGACTCACTCCTTGCACGATCTTAAGTCAGCGTCTCAGGTGATGATGACCGTCATCATCATCATCATCATCATCATGATCATCGCATCATCATTTTACAATGTTCCTACATATGCACTGTCTCATTTAATTCTCAGTCATAACAACTCTGTGGGATGCTGGGTTACAGGTTGCTATCTCCATTTTCTGGTGAGGAAATTGAAACTCAGGATGGTCACATGACTAGCCCAAATGCACACTTCTAATCAGTGCATGGAAAAGGATTTGAACACACCTCATGACTCTAGATTCAGAGTCTTGTTACCACTTCATGTTGCCAGGCTTACAATTCTTTCTTCTTTATTTCTGAATATTTTCTATATGTTTCTATTCATCTAATATGGAAAGTGGTGATATTCCAGATCTGCCTTTTGGCTACCTGTAAACATGAAAAGTGATACTGCCAGGAACTCCCATTTCCAGATGCTGAGCCTCTGCTCTAATTTGGGACATTATTCTTTATTTCTACCATTCCGCTCGTTCCACTGAGAGGACACAGTCTTCAACTTGTTTTTCTCTCTATTAAAAAAGTACCACAGTATCACTGAAATAAGGCAAACACAATGTATTGATCAACATGTATAGGTGTGGGGTTATTTTTAGTATCATTATTTCAGAGAATAAAGTTTAAACCTGCATTAGTTCATCCCAACAGGTGCAGGAGGGCAGGGTTTTACCTGGGATGGAGTCCTGGGGTTCTCTCAGTGGAGGCTTAGGTGAGCAGCTTGCTTAAGTTATTGCCAACATGATGAAGGCTTAAAACACTCTCTCCCACTCACTGTACAGGGGCCTCAATGATGGTTTATTGCTCAGGACCGAGTGACCAGTTGTCTGGTCACATGCTTGTTGCTCCCCAGTCTAGTGGGTCACCACTGTGGTGACTCCATGCGCCCTTCTCTGCTTCCACTGTTCTTACCACTGGCAGCTCTATCATATTCCCTCTTTCTCATCTAACCCACTCTCCACCTCAGCATATCTCAGTGCTTCCATGGGCAAAGCTGCTGGGCCAGGCTGTCCCCTGGGTCACTGGATAGAGGAGCTTTTTTAGGGACAGGTGCTCATCCCTGGCCCTACCGCCACAGCCAGGGAAGCAGGACCACATGATAGAAGGCGTGCATCTTAAGGAGTTTTAAAGAGGGGCCATGAGAGATGTTCAGAAGCATCTCAGAGGGGACCGAATTACTGGCAGGCGCCATGCATGCCTGTTCGGTTATCTGGAAAGGGCATCCTGCTGACACTTTTGTCAAGAAGCTCCTTGTCAGTATGTTCAGCCTGCAGGAGCAACAGAGGGCAACTTACATTCCATCTGATTTTAATGTGTTTCTCAGAGAAATAAATAGCCCACACTCAAGCACACTTCCGGTTGTCAATTTTTTACAAGCACCCTGGAACTCAATGACAGTTCTTGAAGATCGATATGGTCCTCTGACAGTGAACTGATTGTTCCAGCTGAGATCTTTAATGAGATTGCTCACACTATTAAGAAGCTGCCTTCCCCAGCATATTATAATGACAATGGGGGGGGGGGGGACCCTGTGAATACAGAAAGGGGAGCAACATTCCTGCTCCTTTCTTTTTGAAAGCACCCCCCTAGCAGCGAGGCCTTCTTGTTAATTGGTTGTTAATTATTGAGACAGCTCGTGAAATGTTTATTAAAGAGCTGGCTCACTGGCAAAGAAAAGAACTAGAGAAAAAAGACTGAATTGAAGCTCAATTAAATGTACGAGTTAAGATTTACACAGTTGACTGACACCAAGGCAGTTCTAGCAACATACCCTCTGGTAGGAGATGAGAAGTGCTGTAGAAATACATTGTAAACAGGCTGGAATAGATGAAAATATAATAGATGCAAAGAGCTGGAAGGAGCCTTGGTAATCAACTTCCCTCATGTTACAGATTGAGAAACACATATAAGAGGACATAAATGAATTGCCCAAGGTCACAATTCTAGTTGGTGTCCCAAGAATCAGTTGAGCCCAGAGAAAGTGTTGGGGTATTTGGCTTGGACCTCCCATTGACAATGGGCCTCTATTCTAATGTTCTTCCTTTATCCTCAAATGAGGTTGTTATAACATATATTGTCAAAGCAGCACACTGACAGATTTAGAATTTTAAACCTCTGTTCTGTTACTGTATAATCAGACTACTTTTGATGCATTATAAATGAACCCTTTTAAAATAAATTCTGTATGAGCAATTTATATGGTGCCATGTATTTATTCGTTACGTGTGCATATTTAAAAATCCTACAGTTTTGTGACCGTGTTTTAGCACTTAAAATTGTTTAATGGATTCTTTTTATTGTAAATATAATTTACTTTTATTTAATTTTATTGAGGTATAGTTGACATTTAACATTATATTAGTTTCAGGTGTACAACATAATGCTTTGATATTTGTGTACATTGTGAAATGATCACCATCATAAGCCTAGTTGACACCCGTCACCATATACAATTACAAGGATTTTGTTTTCTTGTGATGAAGTGGCCCAGGCCTCTGAAAACCTCTTAGATGTCTTGTCCACTGCTCCACACTCTTTCTTTGTAGGACATCACTTTTGTAAGTGATTTGTGTTTATGTAAAATCCGGTTGTTGTTTTCTGGGCTGCTGTAGCAGAATGCCACAGTCTGGTGGCTTATAAAAAACAGATATTTATTTCTCAGTTCTTGATCCTGGAAAGCCCAAGGTCAAGGCACTGGCAGATTCCATGTCTAGTGAGGTCCACTTCCTGGTTCATAGGTGGCTGCTTTTCATTGTGTCCTTACATGGTGGAAGGGGCCGTGGAGCTCTCTGGAGCCTCTTTTATAAGAGCACTAACCCATTCATGAGCGCTCCACCCTCATGACTGACCTAATCTCCTCCCAAAGGCCTCTCCTCCAAATACAGAAAGGAAAGCATATTGGGCATTAAGATTTCACATATGGATTTGGGAAAGTCATAAACATTTAGTCTATAGTACAGGGCATTCTATGTTGCACATCTCTAGGGTTACCATATGCAACTCAGGACATTGCAATCCATCTCCAGGTAGGTTTAGAGGGTGGGCAAACTTTTTGACTCGAGGGCCACAATGGGTTCTTAAACTGGACTGGAGGGCCGGAACAAAAGCATGGATGGAGTGTTTGTTTGAACTAATATAAATTCAAAGTAAAGGAGCGGAGGGGAGAGCAAGAGAACCCTCCGCTCTTTCGGCTCCGCGGGCCGGATAGAACAGCCGAACGGGCCGAATCCGGCCCGCGGGCCGTAGTTTGCCCACGGCTGGTTTAGACTCTTGATAAACTCTTAGGACAGAGCAGTTTATATTTTCATTCTCTGTATTAGTTACTGTGATCTCTTTGGGTTAGCTCTGTAATATGCCTTCAAACTCATCTCCATGCACAATCATCTTTTAACTTTATATTGCAGGTTAAAAAAAATCAAAGTAGGAGTAAAGTAAGAAAGTTTTAAATATATTTTTACCCTCCCTTGAAAAGTTGCTATAAAATGCTGTCTTTTCATCCTTGCCTTCTGCTTTTAGGAGTTGTTTAGAAAACATTGTTGGATTGTGTCAAATTTATATACAACTCTATGGAGGCTCTACGTAGCAACAGAGAATTGAAAGGAGAGATGCATCCTATTCTTGAGAAAGCCCCTGTGTCCCTGCTACGTGGTGTCAGGGGTGTCCAGCCCCATCTGACTCAGCCAATACTTGTATCTTTGTTTCGTTTGTCTTCTAAGTTTTACTGCACGCACGCAGTGGTTCTCAAACTGCAGCCTGCATAAAGATCACCTGGAGACAGGTGTAAAACGAAGAACCCAACCTTGCTCCCAAAAATTCTGATTCATTTGGGTCTAGAAGGACTCCAGCAATCTGCATTTTAAAGAAACAGTGTAAGAACTTTTATGGTAGGCATCCAAGGACCATACTCGAGAAACTCTGATCTGCCCTTGTTTTCTCACTAGGCTCCTTGGAACAATGCATGCCTTTGTTTCTTTGAATTATTGGCTCTATCTCTCCATTGGGATGATTCACTTGTGAAATATCTTAATTGATGGCCCTCTTGACCCAACCTGACTCCCAGGAGAAGAGCAGACCCACATCAGAATCTGCCCACCAGAGGAACTTCTCTTTTAGGCTCACCTGCACTGCTTGTGAACATTCTTTTGAATGGATTAGGAAAAAGCCCAGGCTATTTGGGGCCAGTTCTGTTAAGCATAGTTTGCAATCAACCCACCAGCCCAGCTGGCGTGGCTCAGTGGTTGAGCGTAGACCTATGGATCAGGAGGTTGCGGTTTGATTCCCGGTCAGGGTGCATTCCCGGGTTGTGGGCTCAATCCCCATGTGGTGCTTGCAGGAGGTAGTTGATCAGGAATTCTCTCTCATCATTGATGTTTCTCTCTCTCTCCATCTCCCTTCTGCTCTCTGAGATCAATAAAAAATATATTAAAAAACAAAAGAAAAAAAACAATCAATTTATGAGAAGTACTGTTCAAAATCAAAGTTATGTTGAGCTATACTATATGTCACGACTGACATTCTAGCTTGAGTTATAAATGCATCTAAGGCACCAGGTGGAAAGTTTCAAAAACATTCCCCACAGCTAGACTGCCCCCCAAGTGGACAGAGGCTGCTTACAACCTCCTACTGTTCTAATTGATTACTACAGTCATTTTTATTGGTTGAATGTCTCTTTTAATTGGTTGATACTTTTGCTATGTCAGTTGTTAAATATTTACACTACTGGAATCAGTATATAATTTTTCTCTTGAAAGACAAAACTCCACAGAGAAAGACAAAAATTCTGAGTGTTTTTTTAAAAATCCAATCTTGTGAATTAGTACTCACACTTTGTAAGTCAAATAAGCCATATGGCTTACATTCTAAGTGAAGGGCTACACTAAGCCAGGTTAATATTTATACTATAACATTTCTTCCAGGCATTAATTATTAGGGGCTCCATGCATGAACTTGGCCATGCTGTCGTGCCTACTATTATAGGCATTGCCTTTCAGAGCAGGCATAAGGTTGGTGATTTAATACCCCAAATACTCCAGCAAAAAGATGCCTTTAATTTTCTGGGCCACATCCTTAGCTTGGTTTCCTACAGATGGTGCTCTGCTGATTCACTTCCCTATGGTGTACTCAAGTTGATTGTTTTATTCTTTCGAAGAATGCTATAAATTGCAGTTTGCTTAGGGTTCTGTGATAATGGGGTAGGCTGGGATTTACAGTTGAGAAAGACCCCTTGAGCTTATAATAGGAAGTGTATGATTTAGGTTCACTGAATAAGGCTGAAGAAGTATTTATAAATAATTCTATGCCTCAGTATGTGTGTATGTATATCGTTACATTTATTTTTAACCATAAATAGAATCGAAATTAAATAGAAAAATATTCATTTGCATGGTAATGCAAAAACCACTAGACTATTTAAAAATTCTTTACTCAAGCTCCAATTTTGGGAGTAAGAAGAGTAGTCAGTTCTCAGTCCTCATCTTACCCAACGTATCAGTGGAGCACCTGACAAAATGGACTCCGTCCTTCATTTTGCTTCCAGAATATCGCATGAGGTTGGTTTTCCTCCTAGCTCCCTGGCTGTACCATCTGTGAGTCAGTCACCTTTGTTTATTCTTCCTCTGTTGCTCAACCTCTTAGCATTGGGGTGATTAGGACTTAATCTTTGGACCTCATCTTTAGCTACACTCACTCCCCCAAATTCCCAACTTGTATTTCCAGTTGCCTAGTCAACATTTCCACTTGAATATCTAATAAACATCTCAAACTGAAGCTGTCCAAGACAGAGCTCAATCTACTCTTATTGCTTTTCCCATCTTAGTAAAGGTAACTGCATTATTCTCTTTGCTCAGGCCCAAATCTCAAACTCACAACCGACCTCTTCTTCCCTCACACTCCATATTACACCCATCAGCAAATCCCATGGGCTCCTCCTTTGAAATACATAATCAGCCAAGTTCACAACTTCCATCACCTTTCTGGTCCAGGCCTCTGAAATCTCTCTACTTTGTTATCGTCATGGCCTAATTTACAGGACTCTTTGTTTCTTGTTCTCCCTTAGTCTTTTCTCAGCACAAAACCAGATGGATCCTGTTAATACTTAATTCAAATCATCTCACTTTTTTGCTCAGAACCCTCCAATGGTTTCCCAAATTGCTCAGTGCAAAAGCCAAAGCCCCTTCAATTCTCTATAAAGCTTTCTCCTCCCCCATCATCTCTAACCTCATCATCACTGCTCCCTCTGCTTCAGGCCCACCGGCTACGCTGCTGTTCCTCTAACATCCCAAAGATAACTGATGCACATAAAACCTGTAAGTCCAGCCTTATCTTTGGAAACTTAGATCTCAAAACATCACTAGCCATTCCTAGAAAATTAATCTTAAATGTGATGTAGGCTGATTGTCTATTCATGGCTTATCATGATTGTTTTTCCAAGAAAAAGTTATTTCATTTTTCATTATTCTTAACACATTTTCTTTGTAAAGTTGCAAGGAAAGATGGTGGATGTACAGCATAATTATGAGTATGGAATGTGAGTTCACCAGGTCAAGTAAGTTCATTATTGCTATGTGACAACAGCCTCAAAACTGAGTGGTTTAGTAAACTGATTTTTGACAAAGGTTCTAATATCATTTTTTAATATAGCACCAAAGCACAAGCAAAACAAGAAAAAGTAGATAAACTGAACCTCATCACAATTAAAAACTTCTGTGTATCAAAAGATACTATCAAGAAAGACAACCTCCAAAATGGGAGAAAATATTTACAAATGATATATCTAATAAGGGCCTAGCATCCAGACTTTATAAATGACTCTTACAACTCAACAGAAAGAAAAACAACCCAATTTTAAAATAGATAAAGTACTTGAATAGACATGGACATTTTCCCAAAGACATAAAAATAGCCAACAAGCAAATGAGAAGATGCACAACATCATTAGTTGTCAGGGAATGAAAATAAAAATAATTATAAAATACCACTTTACACCCACTTGGATGGGGGGAGAGAGAGAGAGAGAGAGAGAGAGAGAGAGAGAGAGAGAGAGAAAGAGAGAGAAAGAATGAGAGAATAAAGTGTTGGCAAGGATGTGGGGAAATTAAAACCCTTGTACATTGCCAGTGTAAATGTAAAATGGTGTAGCTGCTGTGGAAACCCATTTAGTGATTCCTCAATAAATTAAACATGGATTTACCATGTGACCCAGAAATTCCAATCCTATATATATACTCAAAGAAATAAAAGCAGTTGTTCAAACAAAAACTTATGCACAAAAATTCATAGCAGCACTATTCACAACAGCTAAAAGGTAGAAATGATCCAAATGTCCATTAACTGATGAATGGATAAACAAGTGTGGTATACCCATACAATGAACTGTTACTTGGCCATAAAAATAATGAACTAGTAATATATGCTACAACGTGGATGAACCTTGAAAACATCGTGCTAAATGAGAGAAACCAGACACAAAAAGCTACATCATGTATGATTCCTTTTATACGAAATATCCAGAATAGGGAAATCCATAGATACAGTGGGGTGTGGGGGGAGAAAGAGTTGTTTTCAGGGTCTGGAGGGAGAGGGTAACGAAGAATGACTGCTTGATGGGTATGAGGTTTCCTTTTGGGGTGATGAAAATAATCCCAAACTAGATAGTAGTGATGATTGTACAACATTGTGGATATACTACATACCACTGAATTGTACACTTTAAAGTGGTCAATATGGTAAGTTTTATGTTATGGAAAAACAACAACAAAAAACTTAGTGGCCTGAAGCAGTAATTTATGAATCATGCTGGTTTTCTTACATGGCAGGGCAGTGTTCTAAGAAAGCTACTAAGTTTTGGGGGGCCTTGGCCTGGAACTCACACAGCACCACTTCCATCACATTCTATTAGTCTAAGCCAGTGGATCCCAACCTTTTTTTGGCCATGCTCCACCTGAGCATCTCTAAAATCCTGATGCTCCCCCTCCCCCATGACATACAATTCTTATTATTCAAAAAGTGAACTCCTATTCACGTGGAGGAAGCCTAAGAGGCCATTAACTTGGTCTAAACAAGCTTCCAAAGAACATGGCATCCATGAAAGAGAAAAATAAAAGAGCAAAAGGACAGTTGAAGTACTGAGGAAGAAATCACTAAGAAATTGTTTAAAAAATAATAATAATAATGAAGTGATATGAAAAAATAGCAAATAAAGTTTCAAAATGTATAGTAGAGAACTGAAATGCCTAAATATGTCACAATATATGTTTATATACTGTATATGAGTCCTCTAGAACCACAGAAATGCAAAAATTTCACTGTTAATAACTCATTCTCAAATTGCCCCCCCTAAAAATCAAATTGCCCCCCTGTGGGGCATGTGCTCCACATTGGGAACCACTGGTCTAAGCAATTTGCAAGGCCAGCCCAGATTAAAGGAGGGGAAAATCTGTCACCTCCTGATTGGAGGAATAACTATGTCACCATGCAAAGAGCAATTGGTGCTGTGCCTTTGAGAACCATCTTCCACCAGTAGAGTTTATCTCATTCTCATCTTCTGATGTATTTTATTGTGGGTTTTTTTTTAATTTTTTTAGACGAAGACAAATGATGGATTGAAAACCAAATAGCTAGGCTTAATTATATAGCATATGAGGAACACCTTTGTGATAAATGGACCACTTTTTCCAGGCATTGGCTTAAAGCAACTTATATTTTTGGGATTCTGTTGGATTCTTGCCTCTAGATTCCTAAGAAACCATAGCAACACTCCATGCTCCCGTAACGTTATACTGCCTTTAATTGGATTGCTGTATTGCAGAAACACACGCGCACACACACATACACACACACACACACTCACACACACATCCTCACCATGATTACTAGTGTAGAGTTCTCTGAGAATAACAATGATTTTTTTCAGGGTTGTTCAAAGAACTAAATTTATTTAAGATCCATTCTTCATCTAAGATATAAATGCTGGGCTCTTCAGGACTTTTCAGAAAAGTGCAGTGTTGCCTTATCACTAAGCGAATTTCCTGATTAAATTGATCCCAATGGATTTATATAACATACATGCACATCTATAAAATAGGAATAGTAAAACTTTAGATTTAGAATATAATTGTGTGGGTGTTTTTTTTTAGCTATGATATGAAGGGTGAGATATATCCTAATTCAATTTTTTAATTACAGTTGATAGTCAACATGATTTTGTTTTACTTTCAGGTGTACAGCAGAGTGGTTAGACAATCATATACTTTACAAAGTGATCCACCTCCCCCCCTCACAATATTTCAAGTACCTGCCTGGCACCATACATAGTTGGGAATAATAATATAATTTATTTTCAAAAGTATCTGATTGCATCATCACCACCATGGCCATCTTTCTTTTCCAAGCCTCGCTCTCATGCATTTTGTATACATTATTGGTGATCCTGAAACAATTGTTAAGTGAACAAATGAATCCAGTGCTACGTAAACATTGGTGGTTTGGAGTGTAAATAATACCAGCAGGTTTTCAGTTTATGGAAGAGTGTTCTGCTGACAATTTACAGAACGTTAGAATGAGGTTAAGCAGGTGGTGGGAAATGTACGATTGAGGAGGTTTCTTCAGAGGGAGCGCTAGCGGATTTTATTTTCTGTTTGACCAGCTGTCCTGTGGGTATAACTAGGAAACGCATTCCCCTGATTCAGTGTGACTGTATCACCTGTGAGGAGCGTCATTCCATTTCAGGAGTCTGGGGACCAGATTCTTTCAGTTCTGTCTGCCCACTTTGTCGTGGTGGGACTCTTCTGAAAGGACTCCAGGCCCAGACTTCTCGAAGCGTGTGGTCCAGTGCGGAAGGACAGGACAGAAGGTGGGTCCCAGCTGCAATTTTGCACCCTTACACTTACCCTCTCCTGAACTCACCTGAAGTTGCCACTGCAATGAGATGAGCTTAGCTCAAAAGTTCTCTTCAAATACACCCAGGAAGTGCCCTACAATCAGAGCTCTGAGTCAGAGGAGAAATGTGGAATGCCCCCGTGGGATAAAAACAGATCTGACTTGTAACTTTGGCTTCCCCATCCATCAAGTGATGAAAATGAATGCAGCAACAGCTCCTCGCCTTTCTCACTTCCCCTCTCCTGTTCCAGGAGGTCTGTGAGAATTCATAGTTGATCAGAAAGCAAAGCAACAGTGGTATCGCAGTAGAATTGTACCGAGATCTGTGACATTTGGCAGAATCCAGGAAGCGGCCAGTTCATCCTCAGAGCATGAGGTGGTCCAGAATCCTTTCTGCTAAGGAATGCCAAGGACAAGGGGAATCCCTGCCTCACTATTTGCATATAGATTTAGAAGGAAATGCAGATTTGATCACTTGGTTTCTGTGTAATTTTATAGTCAAAATGAAACTAGAATCTGAATATCAGAGTGTGTGAACCTTCAAAGTGGTAAGTCTGACTGCTGTGCATTCAGGAAATCATGCCCTGTAAGAGCAGCACTCTGTACATACGGTGTCTTTGCAACAAGTGCCCGCGGATGCTCAGAACCTAGTGTTCTGTAGGATCCAGCAACCCACTGTTTGCGGACAACAATTTTCATTGTACACCTTCCTTGTGTTTGATTCTAGTCCTCTGAATGGATTCACTGAAAAAAAAAAAAAGTTGTTTTAAACACATGAACTATTGATTTTTTTCCCTTTGGTGTACAGGAGTTATAACACATGGTGATTATTAAAATAAAATGGAATAAAGGAAGACCAGGTTATACAAATACAACCACCGCTGGCTTAAATGCAATAGGTTCTCTAACTGAGCTCCACTTAAGGAGCCCAGCAGATTGATTGATGCAGTCTCCATTCTCTCAGTAAAGCATGTCTGATGCCAGCTTAACACCTGCCATTGGCATTCTCAAACTACATCTGGGCACTTCTTCTACGAGTTGGGTTGTCTGCTGACCTAGAGTCAGGTCCTGTGTTCCCAACCATGCTTTCAAAGGTTGCAATTGCAATTTTGTAATGTAATCTTATACGTGGGTGAAAATATAGTTTAGAAAGAACAATCTTAAGAAAATCAAGTTGTTCTGAAAAGACTTGATCAAGATGAGCCACACTGAAATGGAATTCTGGACTGGAACATGCAGTGTCCCCTGGGCAGGATGACTTCCCTGGGCTCTTGGTCCGTCAGAGTCGAAGAATGAAACCACAGACGGAAATGGTACAGCAAAGGTAGAAATTTATTGAAGAACAAGCACAGACTCCCATGTGGGGAGGGGGAAAGAGTCCCACCAAGTCCCTCCTTCTCCGGTTTATAAAGGTTCCAAGTCCCTGTGTCCTGATATCCCCTCTGATTGGTCAATATTCCCTTTGATTTGGTCACTATAGCAACTCCTGAGTTCAAGTCTCAGGTGAGGTTCCCTCCTTCCTCTCCCTTATTGTTCTTCCTTTCCCTCTGGGCTCTTCTTCCTCCCTCTTTGAATGAGGGGCTGCCTTCCCTTTATTTTGAAAATGTGTATCTTTTGCCACTCTCAGCTCCCTTGTCTTACGGAAATGTAACTTCTGCTGGCTCCCTGCTCCCTTGTCTTATGGGAATGTACCCTTTTGCAACTCTGTAACCCTGTGTTTTTTTCCATGGACCCCTTAATTTTTAAAATTTCCAAAACCTGCCTATTTCCCCCTAAAAATTCCTTTCAACACCAAAAAAAACCCACCACTACAAAATACACACAAACTGCTAGCTTAAGTATGGACATACAACTATAAAAGACTAAAAGCAAATCCCTAAAATCTAACAGGATTTGCCTCAAGTTTCTTCAAAAGTGTCCTTCGGTTCTTGCTCCACTTTAAAGAATCCGAACATTGTAGCTGATACATTAGGGTTGAAAAGCTGAGTAGCTGGGTATTGTGATATTGTGATATATGATAAGAAATGTATATAAGATCTTTATTCCAGTTTCTGGCACAGAGCTCCTTAAACTCTTGGAATTTCCTAAGTGTTAAAGGTACCTTTTCTTATGTTAATGAGGTGACTTGGGGGCAGCCCCTAGGTCACCTATGCTTAGCTGTTTGGAGCTTTCAGTCCCACCCCCAGACCTCCGGTAAAGGGGAAAGATTGAGTTCAATCATCAATGGCCAATGATGTAACCAATCATGTCTATTTAATGAAGCCTCCATAAAAACTCAAAAGGAGGGGGTCGGGAGAGCTTCCAGATTGGTGAACAGTGGAGATTCTGGGAAAGCGGTGGCTTGGAGAGGCATAAAAGCACTGCGCATCTTCCCCATACCTTGCCCTATGCATCTCTTTCATCTAGCTGTGCCTAAGTTACATCCTTTGATAATAAACGGGGGATCTAGTAAGTAAAATGTTTTTCTGAGTTCTATGAGCTACTCTAGAAAATTAATTGAAACTGAGGATGGGGTTGTTGGAACCTCCAATCTATGGATTGCGGGTCAGAAGCACAGGTAACAACCTGGGCTTTTGATTGGTATCTGAAGTGGGTGGGGTGGGGAGGCAGTCTTGTGGCACTGAGCCCTTAACCTGGGAGATCTGACACTCTCTCCAGGTACATAGTGTCACAATTGCATTGAGTGGAAGGACAGCCAGCTGGCGCGTTGGATAATTAGTTGTTTGGCTGTGTGCGGAGAAAATCCACATGCTGGAATTGGTACCAGGTGACCAGAAATGGGATCAGAGTCAGAATTGTAGGTATACATGCAAAATGAGTGGAGACACTTTTATCAAGAGATTTATGCCCAAAGACAAAAGAACACACACACAAAAAAACACAACCCAGCCAGCATGGTTCAGTGGTTGAGCATCAACCCATGAACCAGGAGTCTCCAGTTTGATTCCTGGTCAGGGTACGTGGTGATCAGCTCTATTGAAAATAGACAGAATCATAGGATAGCAATCTCTGGGCTGCCCATGCATATTAATGTCAGCCTGGCTTCTTGAGTCAGACCAGTGATGTTGGAGAAGACTTGGCTGCCACAGCTTTGAATATGGTAGTGGTGGGTGCTGGTTGGGGGAGGAGGGGGGGAGGAGAAGAAGAAAACCAGCACTTCAAGTAATCTAGTAATTGGGTTGTGCCCTCTTCTGAGCTGGCACGAGATCACAGCTGTGTAAAAACAATCACCAAAAGATGGTAACAGCTCAGCAAGAGTGACTTGGGCTGGACAAGCGCAAAGCATGCTGGGTGGGGAAACAAGCTCCCCTCTTACAGGGCCTGCTGTAGCTTTCTTGCTTGGCTGCAGGCAAGAAGGGGGCTGAAATCTGAGCCGCCAGCGGCCAGCCAGGCAGTCAGCCCTATTGCAGATATCATCATTGCAGAAGGAGCCTCCCAGAAGGGCACACTTTTGTAATTTATCCACCCACAAGAGGTGTCACTTTTGAATTCACACCAAGGTTTTGCGGTGCCAGGTGTGACCCTTATAATTCTTCCCACGTAGGAGCCCTCAACTTGACAGATAGGAGGCAGGAGAGTGCTTAACTGTTACTTCCCCACAGTCAACTTCTGGTGGAATCTTCCCATCCCTCCTTCTGTGAAATTCGCTTAATGGATTTTGGAGACCTGTGCTAAAATGGAAGACAACTGGTCCCCAAAGGCTGGGGACCCCAATGTGCATTCCCTGAGCCACTCCTAAACCCCACTAAAGCTCCTTTCTAAATTGCTACCCCTCTTAAATACTTATCTTAATTTAACTGACCTTGTAGCCGAATGGTTAAGCCACAGACACGGTATGAGAAATACATGTTCTTGAATTCAACCTTCACTAATAATATCGGTGTGATCTTACGTTCCTCCTCATCAGCAGATTCAGATGAAAGCACCCAACTACTACCTTGCAGCGCTGTTGTGAGGGTGAAATGAGATACTGCATATACCGTGCCTGGTACGTTTTGTGTTCAGAAAATGTGGACATGCACTGTTATTGCGCATCTGAACTATCTTTTCTCCTTCTCTGCATGCCCTCTGGTCCAATCTTTGGTATGGGGTGGGTTTCTTCCTCTTGCGATGGAAATCGTTTTATCTGTGTTATCCAGTCTTGGTTCTGGCATTTGCATGCTCGGTGTAGCAGGAACGGGAAGAAAACACCCCATTCATTTGTGAAGTGCCCAGCGTGGCTGTGCCTCCATGAGCTGTGTCTTTCGGATTTCCCCAAGTGGAGTTCTGCGCACCTCCTCGGGCCTCCAGCACTGCTAGCTTGCACACCTCTTTCCCTCCAATTAAAATGAGTAAGTCACAGGGATGACATGCTCCTGTCAGCACTCACTCAGGTAAATTGGTTCTCAGTATTTGAAAGGAGAGAAAGGGAATAAGAGTGATGTTCTGTGCCAGAGTCCTGGCTTAAGTGCTTCCAGCCCTCTGGCAAAGCAGAAGGTGCACAGCCCCACCCAGGTTAGGGGAGCCCCCTCCCTCCCACCTTCTGCTTGAAATTAAAATACTGCCATCTGCCAAAGAAAGGTCCAAGCTTTCCCACTGCTGCTCGGTTGGCTTCTCTCATAGGAAGAGGTAGAAGATTAAGTAACAGCCGAACTGTCCTTCCATTCCAAGGAGAAAATTCTAGATTCAAGTCCTGTGACAGAGTGGGAAAGTGGGGGACTGGAGGCGCAGGGCTGAGTTCCAGTTCTGGTTCTGTCCTTCATTTGTTTTATCAGTTTGGGCTGGAACCTTCAACTTTGGGGGGAAAAAGTCGGCTTAAGCACTGGGGCCTTGACTGCCTGCGGAGTATCTTTGCTAAGTAATCCAATATGAATCTAATGAGACCACTAGATCTAACTACCAGTGAGTGTATAGGAAATACAGAGGAAGGGAGGGACATGTTAAATGACACCACAAGAATTTAATCAGCAACATCAAAATGTGAGAAATTTTCCAGGGCGAATGACTCCATTTCTTCAACAAATGATTGGCAGGGAGAGAAGGGATCTCATACACAGTACTAGAGATTTAAGAGACTTATCAATGCATTGTGTAGAGTGATTTTGAGTCCAATTCAAATAAACCAACTGTAAAAAGACATTTATGGGGCAATCTGAGATATTTGAACAATGCTTGGACATTTGTTGATCGTAAAAAATTGTTATTTTCTTTAGAGGTAATTCTGTTATTACAGTTATGTTAAGAAAGTTCTTTCTTGGAGAAACATATTAAAGTGTGTACAGATAATAACAGGATGCTATAAAACAGAAATAATTATAATTATTATGTGTATTATATTACATATGTAATAAATATGTAGAATTTAATTACATGTTACAAGATAATGTGTAATAAATAATTCACTTCAAAATAATCTAGCAGTTGGACAGTTGGCGACAGATGATAAAAAAAGATCTGTCATATATTGACAATTATTGCAACTGGCCAATAGATTTATGGGGGGTCATTATAATATTCTCTCTAATGTTGTGTATGTTTGGAATGGTCCATTATGAAAAAAGTAAAGAGCACAAAAAGAATAAGGGCTTGGAGAGAAGGAGACAGCCTAAATTTACCTCTGGTTGGGTCAGTTAAGCTTTGATTTGGTTTCCCCAGGAAGACAAAAATAGCACCTGCCTTGTAGGGTTGCGGTAGGCCCAAGGAGAGCACTAAGCACAGTGCCTGGCACAGAGTAGGTGACCGTCAATGTTAGGTCTCTATTAATAATATGCAAGGTTTGGACCAATTCATCTTTCCAGCTGAGAGGGTATCTGCTCCCGACCTGCTTCTATCACATCGGAGCTGTCTTTATTTTCTCTCCGACTCCACGTTCACCTTTCTGGAAACTCTAACTTCCTCTAATGCTCCCTTCCCTTTGCCCGGGGCATCTGGACACCTTACCTGGGCGGCCAGGTGTCAGCTCCATCAGGCGTGTTGGACTGATTCCTAGATTAGCAGGTGCAGGTTTCTGATTTCCTCACCTGCTCACTCACTATCTGCCTCTTTTTCTAGTCGCTTCCTGTCACCTGAAACGAGGACGTGAAGCCTGAGGAGGGAGGTCGAAACCTGGGGTGGAGAAGGGCGGGCAGGACACATTACATCCTGACTCCACTGCTCCTCAGCCTCCCCACCTACTGATGGGTCCTCTTGGGAGGTGCCAGTCCCAGCTCAGCGTCTCCCTGGCAGTGTGGGATGGGCAGGCACTTGACTCCCCTGTACCTCCGTCTCCTCATTTGTAAAATGAAGATGGTAATACCCATGTTTTTGTTCATAGACAGCAGTGATTAAGTGTGCCAACTCCAGGGCTGGACCGCCGGAGTGGAAATCCTGTGTTAACTGTGTGATCTCGGACCTCCCAGTGACACAGTTTCCTCACTGATAACATGGAGACATGACTGTACCTACCTCACAGGGTTGTTGTGAGGATTAAATGGAATAACACCCGGCACAGAGGAAGCACTCAGTAAAGGCTGCTGTTGTTATGTTGCCATAATGCTGTCCAATGCACTTTGAGAGCTCACTTAGCCCTCCTATCAGACCAGCACTTGCCATGCCGGCCCTGGGGACACCCCCCAGGAACTCAGGCCGCCTGTGTCCACAAGCCAGTCATGCAAGGGAAAACACTGAGTTACACCCTTCCCCATTTCAGATCTTTCCTTTGCCCCAAGGCAATTTTGGACTAAACTACTTCCAAAGAGGGAACCTGGGGTAACGTGGGACAGGGGAGGAGAAAGGAAGAAGAGCGATGTCTATGGGGTCACATTTTGTGTGTGAAGGAAGAGACCCTCTCCCCTCCCCAAGAAGACACACGACAGAGGTTCAGCTGGGAGCATCCTGGCTTCTGCCCAGCCCTGCCAAAGAAAACAAGTCACCCCACCCAGGCTACACCGGACTCCTCCTATGGACACCCCAGGGCAGGTAAGAGGCCCCATTTGGTGCCTGGAGCTGTTACCCTCCTTGTTGGAGTGGCTGCTTCACGCCTCAAATCTTCTGGCTCTGAATCATTACTCAGCATTGGATCGAGCCCAAGAATGTGGAAAACAAGGATGGAACCCAAGAAATCTGGCAAATAAGAATGACAAGAAGCAACAGGAGACAAGAATCACAAAGGCAGTAGCCCCATGGAAAGTAGGCCCATGGTCCGAGCCCGCTGGAGGGGTTTGATGTAGGCACCTGGGGCTGGGGCCACCCAGTTCTAAATGTCATCCTTCAGAACTACAGGGTGCGACATTTGGTCACAGGACTCCTCTCAGGCATCGGATCTACTAGTTACTGTCAGCCGTGGGCAAACTATGGCCCGCGGACCGGATCCGGCCCGTTCGGCTGTTCTATCCGGCCCGCGGAGCTGAAAGAGCGGAGGGTTCTCTTGCTCTCCCCTCCGCTCCTTTCCTTTGAATTTATATTAGTTCACACAAACACTCCATCCATGCTTTTGTTCCGGCCCTCCGGTCCAGTTTAAGAACCCATTGTGGCCCTCGAGTCAAAAAGTTTGCCCACCCCTAGTACTTCCTGACTTGAGACCCCACACTAATAAATATATATTTCTACCCACCCCCTGCTCCCCCAACCTCCCAGACTATAGAATTGCAGGGAGGGAAGCCTGTCAAAACAAACAGCCCATGTGCTCACTTCTCTGGGTGTTGAGAAAGAACTGGAATGGAATTAGCTTTGTGGGGATTTCCAGCTGCCGAAGCTCTTGAGCATGTTTGAACTGAGCTTGGCCGTTTTCACCTGCCTGACAAGGGGCAGGCCAAGCCACACCCGGTCATGCGGGTCCAAAGTGTTTGTCACATCTTTTCAGCAGAGATGTCAGGCCAGATTTAACAGGAACAAAGGTAAAGTGATTGACAACCACAACGCCAAAGCCCAGCTCTAGTGATATATTGTTCAGCTTAGTATGTCTTCCAAAGCGCAGGTAAAGAAAAAACTTACTCCGGAGTGAAAGGAGCACATGCTTTTGTACAATCTGGGCATCAAGATCACAAAGCCAATGGCCAGGTGTGTATGAAGTGGGAGAGGATGGTGTTGGAGCTTGGTTTATAGCACTGTAGTTGGAGGGACTTCTTTTCTTCCTTGGACTTTATAATAAAAACAAAAAGTGTTTGTTGAAAGTGACAGGGACCACCCTCGATAACATGATTCAGTATACATGTAGTATCTATATATATAAAAGCCTAAGCGACCGGAATGACCAGTTGCTATGATGTGCACTGACCACCAGGGGCAGACACTCAATGCAGGAGCTGCCCCCTGGTGGTCAGTGCACTCCCACAGCCAACCTTCCCTGGCCGGCCAACCTCCTGTGGTCCCTCCCCTTGGCCCCCGGGCTGGGATGGGGAACTGGGGGTGGGTGGCGGCGAACATGGTCTTTTTCCTAGGGGGTCTGAGGGCCGGCTCCCTCCTCAGGGCCAGCGGCCAACCTCCCTTGCCTTGTCTCTCCCCACAATTGGCAGGCCCCAACCGGCCCACCGTCTACCCGCTGCAGTTGTGGCACAGCAGTGAGGGAAGGAGGAGGGGGGAGGCAGAAAACCGCGTGGTGGAGGAGCGCTGATGATGGCGGCATCAGCATTAGCATCTGTTCCTTCTGTGCCCAGCCTGGTGACCATCGCCTCCTCTCCAGCCCAGCCCTGATTGGCCTGGCCCCAATCGGCCCTGATTGCTGGCCAGTCCTAGGGACCCTGCCCATGCCCAAATTTCGTGCACTGGACCTCTAGGATATATATGCAACAACTTACAAAGCAGGGGTTTCAAACTGCCACCCACTTTTTACAATATGTCCAAGTAATAGACACTTCCATAGACTCTGTATGGCCTTGAGAGTGGGATGGGGGTGTGAGGCCAGCACTTCTGGGAATGAGAAGGACACTTGTGGATCTGAAAAGGGATGTTATGGGTTGAATTGTGTCCCTTCAAAAAAGATATGTTGGCATCCTATAAGAGATTTCTATTCAGAATATATAGTGAAACTATATAAAACAACAACAACAAAAATCCAACCTGATTCAGAAATGGGCAAAAGGTTTGAATAGACATTTTGCCAAAGAAGATATATAATTGGACAGTAAGTCCATAAGATAAAGATGCTCATCACTAAACAACAGGGGAATTAAATCAAAACTCAATAAGATACTAGTTCAAGATGGCTACTATCCCAAACACATAAAATAACAACTGTTGGTGAGGACATAGAGAAATTGGAACTCTTGTGCTCTGTTGGTGGGAAAGTAAAATGGTACAGCATGGTACACTCACTGTGAAAACAATATGGTGATTCTTCCAATAAATTAAAAATAGAATGACCATATGATCCAGCAATTCCACCCCTGAATATATACCCAAAATAAATGAAAGCAGGGTCTTGAAGAGATATATTGTAGAGCCATGTTCATTGCAGCTTACTCACAATAGTTAAAATGTGGAAGCTACCTAAGTGTCCATCAACAGAAAAGAATACGCAAAATGTAATATATGTATACATACACACAAATGGAATATTATTCAGCTTCAAACAGGAAGGAAATTCTACAAGATGCTAGTATATGGATTAATCATGAAAACATTAAACTAAGTGAAATAAGCCAGTTTTAAAAAAGATAAATACTGAATGATTCCACTGATGTGAGGTGCTTAGGGTAGTCATAAGCATAGAAACAGAGTGTAGAATGGTGGTTGCCAGGGACTGGGGAAAGAAGGGAAAGAAGGTTAAAGGGTGTAGAGTGTCCATTTTACAAGGTGGAGTTCTGGAATTGGAAGGTGGTGATGGATGCACAACAATGTAAATGTATGTAATGCCACTGAACATACACTTAAATTTGGTTATGACGGTAAATTTCATGTTATGTGCATTTTACCACAGTAAAAAAATATTTGAAAAAAAGAAAAAGTCATCTCTAAAATGTTATGGTTCCAGGTGAATACCATGAGAATAAAAAAAAAAGTAGAATATATATGCCTTTTCCAATTGCTCACATTCAACTCAGAAAGCTTTATTAACAAACAGTAAGTTATGTAAAATAATAATGACAACAACAAACCTGGAAAATCTTGACTTTGGTATTTTCATTTAAGAAGGTAAAAAAAGTACTAATAGTATGTTTATTGTTTACTGTATTAATGTAGTAAGTGGCGGGTTTTAATTTAAATAAATTCTTTAAACAGCATTTAAAAAAAAAATATGTTGGGTCCTAACCCCCAGTACCTCTGAATGAGACCTTACTTGCAGGTAGGATCTTTACAAAGGTAAATCAAGCTAAAGTGAGGTGTGAGGGTCAGCCCGACTCCATTGTGACTGGTTCCTCATAAAAAGGGGACGTTGGACAAGACACACAGGGAGGAAAGACGATATGAAGAGGCACAGGGAGAAGATGACCATCCACAAGCTAAGGAGAAAGGCCTGGAGCAGGTCCTTTCCTCCTCACCCTCAGAAGGAACCAACCCTACCAACAGCTTCATCCTGGGCCTCTAGCCTTCATTACTGCGAGACAATCCATTTCTGCTTGCTAAGCCACCCAGCTTGTGGTACTTTGCTATGGCAGCTCCAGAAAAATGAATGTAAGGGACAACAGGTGATTCTGTGATGCATCTCAGGCGTCTCCGAATGACCTGACTGGGCAACACTGTGGAGAATCTGGAGCATCCCAGCTCCTCTCCAGGATCTCCTCATGAAGAACCATCGTAAACCCAGAACGAGTGGGGCTGCCGAGACACGCTCTGCGATTGTTGATCTGATCTGTCTTTTCCCAGGTCCAGAGCAGCTGTGGCCCAGGTGATCTGACCTGCGTTTCTTATCTAGACCTTCATTTCTTATCGCTCAGTCTGGTGTTTCTGCTCACAGATAGCCCCGGCCTTCTTCTTGCAGTGGCCTGCGTCTGATCTCCTTTGACCTTCTGTGTTCTTTCTGGGCACGGTGACAACAGGAAGAACACCAAAGCTCCTCCTGTGGAGGAATCCTACTCGGAGACTGCATTGGCGATGACCCCTCTGTCCGAGAGGCACTATGACACTTCCTCCGAGTCGTCACTAACCACCCTCTGAGCAAAACTAGGGCAATTGCTGCTTAAACATTTGCTCTACCATATCATGCAGGATTTACTTATATATCTGGACGGGCTTCTGACTGTGACATAGCTAGCTAGCTGCCCCGTCAGGGACTGCCATAGTATCCCCGGGTTGACTTGCAGTGGCCATGGCTGGCTCTGGTTTAGTGAGAGACCTGGGTTTATGGGGCAAACTCATCCACTTGAAGCCTCCATGGCTTTAACTCCGGGATTCTCGTCACACTTGCGCTGCTTGCAGATCAGTGCCTGTGATCCCTGGGGTTCTTGGCAAGAGCGGGGTGGTTTAGCAAAGTCCACCACCACTTCCAGAAATCCAATTCAAAATGCACTCTATATGCTCTCCTTTTTTGTAAGACTACAAATAAATAAGAAATATACACATTTGTATTTCTTTGTATTTTCATAAAGCAACATAGGTAGGATAACAATGTAAATAAAAATGACTACCAAAAGAAGAGAAGGAAGTGGAGAAACAGCATAAAGGGAAAGGGGGAGGGAGCCAGACTTCTCAGGTGTACTGTGCTTTAGAACTGTGACTTGAATTGTGTAAATGAATTATCCATTAAAAATAGATTTTTAATTTTAAACATGTACTATGTCTCAAAAAGGGCCTCAGAGTCCCATCTTTGTTTATGAACACACGCTATGTAATTTGTAAAAAGTTATGTTACTTTAAATGCTTATGTTACCCTATGTTTAAAAATGGTGACAGTTCAGCATAAATGAGAACCTGTAGAACCCATTGGTAATAATTCCAGAATGGGCATTCAGTGCTAGAGAAGGATTCAGAAGACCTTGACCTCTTAGTTTGGGCTTCACAGGGAATCAGCTGAGTGGCCTTGGACTAATTGCTCTACTTTCTGCTCCTCACCTGTTCATCTGCTGCTCTAGCTTCATTCCCTTCCTTCCTCTGCTCCTAGGGTGGTTATAAGACTCAAATGTAAAAACACATTTTGAAAAACACTGTTATCACCCTGACAGTACAGTTTCCAATTGAACATGTTTCATTTGAGGCCACTGTAAAACACACAAAGCCTGAAAATGAGCCATGGCACAAACACAGGGTTTATCTTTGTCTCTGTGGCACTGTCCGTTGACGACAGTCACTTCAAGTGTGACTCTCACTTGCACCAAGCATTTTGCTAAAGGTTGGAGGGGTCATTATAACAAAAAAAAGTGTAGGTAATGGATGCAGAAAAGCATCCCTTCAACTGGGCCAAGATAGGAACTCTGTAAACAAATAACAAGTCTTAGCAATGCGTGGTGATGACTTAAAATTCTTAGGCTCCCAGCCCGGGCCTGGGTAGCTCAATCATCCAATACACCAGAAGGTTGCTGGTTCGATCCCCAGTCAGGGCGCATTCAGGAGGCAGCTCATTGCTGTGTCTCTCTCGCATTGATGTTTCTCTCTCTTTCTCAAAACAGTGGAAACATATCCTCTGGTGAGGATTAAAAAAAAAAAATCTTAGGCTTCTAACCCTCTCCTTTTCCTACCCCAAAAAACACACAAAATTAAGGAAGAGGCAAGAAAAGTGGTAAGATTTTTGAAAGAGGTTTCAAGAATGAGACAGGAAAAACAAGAAAACAAACAGCATGTGTCCTGACATGCTAATGTTTCCCTTTAGTTTTTTTTTTTTTTTCTCCCCCTAGAAAAATATCTGGGATTATTTTCTCCTCTTAACAGAAATTTGGAAGGAAAGTTTGACATAATCCCCAGAACTGCAAAACATCTTTGTGTGGCTGTCACTGGAGTGCTTTTCTTACATTCCCTCCAGAAGCCGGCCTACAATGTGGCAAGTCTGCAAAGCCAGGAAGGGAGGTGGTAATCTGAGAGGAGCTGCAGGGCGGCTCCCCGAGGCGCGGGCAAGGCGGGGCCCCGCTCCTCCCGGCCCCTCCTGTCGCCACAGGGGAAAAGGAGGAGAGACCTACATTTAAAAAGGCAGGAACCTGCCCACTGCCGAGAGCCTAAAAATGCCCAGGGAGAATTCCCAGGGGCATGGAGGTCAAATCAAAGTCAAAAGAATTACCCAATCGTCTCTGAAAAGCCCCCCTAATTTAGGGGGTCGATCGAGGCTGGCAACACCTCAAATCATTACCTAAATCTAACTAGATCTTTAAAGAACTTAACCCAGGACTGTTGGTGTTTTTTTTCCTTCTGCTTGAGCCAATTTTTCTCATGGCATTTCTGTTACTTCCTGTTTGTGACTGAGCTTTCCTTGCTCTACTTCCTTTTCGGGGGTTTAGGCTGCCTCGACTACCATTTCCACTCAGATGAATAGAAAAGGATTGTGTGTGTTGGATTAAGACAGAACAAAACAATTCACATTAAATTTTTATGTTGTAAAACACTTTTCTCATACATTCACATTCTTCCACTTTCCACAATGCGAGGAGTTAAGCAATATCATTAGGCCCAAATTACAGATAAAGAAACTGAGGCTTAAAAAGGTCAGTGTCTAAGATCATCATCAAATAAAGGAGCAAAACCTGAGTTGGAGTCCCTGATCCTGAATCCAAATCTAAAGTTCAGGCCCGGCCGGCATGGCTCAGTGGTTGAGCGTGGACCTATGAACCAGGAAGTCATTGATTCCCAGTCAGGGCACAAGCCAGCGTTGCAGGCTCCATCCTCAGTAGGAGGCAGCTAAGAGATGATTCTTTCTCATCATTGATGTTTCTATCTCTCTTTCCATCTCCCTTTCTCTCTGAAATCAATAAAAATATGTTAAAAATAAAAATAATAAAAGTTCATTTAACTCTTAGGGGGGAAGTCTATATTTAATTTATTTGGCAAAACTTTATTCAGGGAAAATTCATTTATTCAGTCTTTTTATTTTATTGTTTTAATCCTCACCAGAGGATATATTTCCACTACTTTGAGAGAGGGAGAGAAACATCAATGTGAGAAAGAACCATGGATCAGTTGCCTCTTATAAGTGCCTTTCCCGGGGATCGAACCTACAACCTAGGTATGTACCCTGAACCCAAATCCTCTTGGTGTATGGAATGACACTCCAACAGACTGGGCCACCCAGCTAGGCCTCTTCTGTATTTATTATTTATTACAGAGTTTATTCCTGAAATGTAAAAAAAAGAAGAAAAAAAAAAAGACTTAGCTTGGGCCCTTCAGCCGAGCAATAAGAATTCTTAAGGATCTTCTATTTTATTTATTTATTTATTTATTTGTTTGTTTGTTTGTTTGTTTGTTTGTTTTGGCAATTTCTCTGCAATGGTTCAACATGGCTATCCCAGGACCAGGCTGGCCATTTCTAGTTCCCAGGCACCCCGGGGTGCATTGTCAATGGCAGCCAGTTGGGGGAGCATGTGTGCAAGAGGAGGAAAGCTGCTCAGACTGAGGCAGGAAGTGTCTGAGACCATGTGTCCTGAGCAGGCCTGAGTTGGAAAAGTATTTTTATTTGCTGCAGGAGTGCTGAGAACTCCGGGATTCTCTGCAAAGATTTGTGCTTACTGACTTGTAGGGCGGGAGAAACCGGCCACAGGGAGTTGTAGAAAGAGGTCACCGATGCCCAATGGGTTAAAGAAGTAAAAGCGTCTATATAGCTTGGGAGGAGGGACCCCAGGCTCAGAGGCCCTTGACCCTTTGCCTCTGTGTGTGTGTGGGGGGGGGGGGGGCGGGGGGGGGAGAGACACAGAGGCTCAGAAAATGGGCCATCCTGGGTCCAAGGGTGGTGCCACCTCTGCCCAACACCTGCCTAAGAGGACAGAAATGTGCACAATCGATAGTGAGAATTAAACGGACCCCGCAGGAGGGAGAGAGCTGTGCCTGTTTTTTCTCTGTATCCCTGTCTTCCCGAGCAATGCAAGGGGCTGGCTGGCTCTCAGGTGCCTTTAGGAAGCCCTCGCTTTGACAGAACCTGTTAATTTATGATGCGTTTTGACAAGGACCTTGAAGTCAGATGCAAAAGAAACAAATACCTTTGGTATCCCATGACCCTAAACCCAGAGTAAGACCGGGGAGAAGTTCTGAGGCACGTCCCCGTTCTGGAGTGACTCTCAGTGCTCACCGGTCACTTTTACTTGGGGGCACAACAATCTCTCTTTTTTTGCTTTCTGGACCCAAACTGTCATTTCTCAACTTGGTGGGGAGATGTTTCAGCAGGGGAGATACCCTGAGGGCTGACTGGCAGTGAAACAGAGAAGCAGTCAAGTTGCTGTTTGCCTACCCGTTAGATTTTTGTATAGAAAATGATTTTCTCTTTTTAATGGTGATTAGTTACAGAAAACATTGTTTTGCTTTGGGTTCCAAATACACATGGAATTTGTACCCTAATGCACCTGCTCCTATAGTTATGTATTTTTTTTGTTTAAAATATTGACTTCCCTGGGTATTTTTCTAGACCAGTAGAGAAGACATGAACCAAAATTTCCTGTAAAAGTACCCTGTAAACAGCTCTGCCTTCATGCCCTCCTGGGACCAAAAACTCCCTTTGCTGTGAATAAGTTAAACAGACCCATAATCCGGGTAACCAAGATGGAAATGGGTAAAATGGAGACCCTCTGAGAGCAGATGGCAATAATGGTAACTGGGTCTCCATCCTTCTCAGGGTTTTCCTCTAATACAAACTGATACCTGGGTGTCATGTATATTTATCATCCTAGGGATATCGGTGTGTCCAGTTATATGATGTCTACATGTTGAGTGATAGATTATAACGAACTTAAGTAATCTTCTGGAAGGTTTCCCGTTTCTCATGGCCCAAAACTCCATCAGAGAAATTACTTTACATACGCAAACACTGGAGCTCAAGGAGTTGGTTGATTTAATCACCCTTGACCGAATGTCCTCTATGTTCTAGGCGTCGGAAACAAGGTGAAGACCCTTCCTCAAATAACTCACGGTCCGTAAGTGTGTCACTTATTAGGTAAGTGAGACCTCACGATCTATCATATGTGTGTTTGCATGTGTAAGTGGCAGGAAGAATGTTCCAGAGCATAGAAGAAGGAATTCCTTCTGGGTGAAATGGTACTCACAAGGGTTAGGGGCCGGGACTGCAGTCAGTCTAGCCCAGTGGTTGGCAAACTCATTAGTCAACAGAGCCAAATATCAACGGTACAACAATTGAAATTTCTTTTGAGAGCCACATTTTTTAAACTTAAACTTCTTCTAATGCCACTTCTTCAAAATAGACTCACCCAGGCCATGGTATTTTGTGGAAGAGCCACACTCAAGGGGCCAAAGAGCTGCATGTGGCTCGCGAGCCGCAGTTTGCCGACCACGGGTCTAGCCTTATGTCGGAGGTAAGTTTCAGAGCCACTCTGAGCCCAGTTTCAGTATCTACATTATATGGAAAGAACAATGGTACCCATCATGGGTGATGTTTTTGTTTTATTTTGTTTTGTGAGGGTTCAATGAGACCCAACATGATAAGCACTCAGGGGTGTTAGTGATGGTAATGATGATGGTGGTGGTGGAGGTGATGTGAGGATGAGAGAGAGGAGATGGAGAAGGCTACCCCGAGAGCTGTAGGGTCCCGAGCTCAGAGATAAAGCAGGGAAATGTAGAAGAGTAAAGGAAGTCCCGATGGGTCCCAGCGCTGCGTGTTAACAAGCCTCCAGGGGATTCTGACGTTGAAGAACCACTGAGCCATGGCAAGCTGGGGATTTTAAGTAAGGAAATGGCATGCTTAGATGGTCATGGAGTGAACACATTGGTGGCTGTGCGAAGGGTGGATTGGAGGTAAGGAGACAGGAGGCAGCACAGAGGGTTCGGAGCCTGCTGAGTCCCAGTGAGGAATGATGGGAGCGTGAGCTGGGGTCATGGTGGTTGGAATACGTAGAAAGGGAAAAATGCATGATATGTGAGAGTGGTGTAGTGAAGGCCATGGAAAAGGGGATGCCTAGAAGACGTTCAAGTGTAGAATGGACCAGATGTAGTCATTGGATTTAGAGATGAGGAGGAGGAGGCCAGGGTGAAGCCAGGCATACTGAACACAGGGCTTTTAATACTTTTAAGTTGGACTGAATGGTGCCTCTGTGGTCTTGCTGAGACGTTCATTTGCCCCCTCCCTCTCCCTTTTCCTCTCCCTCTTCATGGCTGCCAAGGTGACTGACAGCACAGATTGGCATCTGTGCAGGAGGTCTGGCTCCTCTCTGGAATGCACTGCTCTCTCCAACCACAGCCAGCGCCTCCCCCAGCCCCCCCGCCACCCCCCCCCCCAAGCCGAGGGAGTCATCCCACCAGCCGCGGTTACTGCCACATAGACTGGTGAGTCACTCTCCCAGGACAGCTGGTGGCCAATGCACTTCTCTCTTCCCCAGTTCAGGAGCATTTCCAGGACCTGCCCCTACTTCCCACCAGCGGCAATCTATGCCCCGCGCCCTCCCCACCCGCCCCCCCAAACAACAACAACAGCAAAAACAAACAAAACAGCACACATTTTGACCTACCCTTTGGTTCAGGCTCCTGCACACCTGCTACTGGGGATCGAGCTGCAAACCCTGGCATGTGCCCTGACCAGGAATCCAATCTCAGCCTCCTGGTTCATAGGTCGATGCCAAACTACTGAGCCACAACGGCCAGGTGGAATTTATCTTTTTAATAAGCATCTCCAAGTGAGTCTTAAATGACCTCCTGAAAAGGGAAAGCGATGGCACTAGACTCTCCTGTAGCTGTAACGACCTCACGGTCCTGCGGCCTTCCCAGGGGGCTCAGGGAGGGCAGTGCACCGCTGGGTGGGGGGGGGGGGGGGTGGTGGCGGGGGAGAATGCCACTCCAGAGGCTCCAGATCAGGCGAGTGCTATTCTGTTCATCTCAGCATGCAGATTAAGCACATGTACATAGTTCAAGTTCAACATCCCTGTTTGAAAAGACAAATTAAATGCATTTTTATATTCAAAATCATAGAGTTGGGTTACATTGCAATATTCCGCTTTCAAAAGACAAATTGAATATGCTCTAAAATTCCAAGTAGTGGTATTGACTCACTACCCTATAAAACATTTTTTTTTTTTTTTTTTTTTTTAGAGACAGAGGAAGGGTGGGCGTGGGGAGAGAGAGAAACACTGATGTGAGAGAGAAAGGTAGATCAGTTGCTTCCCATATGCACCCCAACTGGGGATGGAACTCACAACCTGGGCATGTGCCCTGACCAGGAATTGAACTGGTGATCTTTCGGTGCATGGGACGATGCTCAACCACCTGAGTCACACTGGCCAGGGCACCCATAAAACATTATTTGATTGTTTTTTTGGTTGGAGTGATGGATTTCTCTTAAATGCAGTTCTCTCCCACCTTTTCCCTTTATGCCCAATGACTGCCCAAAGTCAGCAAAGCAATCTGTGCAGCTGGATCTAAGTGCGATGCTGTGTGACGTGACCTGAGCCCCAGTGATATTACAGCAAGGCATCATTTCTATGTGCCTTGAACTATGAGGAACATAGGAAAGCAATGGGCACATAGGTTCAGAAGATAAATTACAGTGAGAGGGTTCTGGATAATTGGATTTGGTTTTCTTGTTCAGCAAGTCTTCACTGAGCCTGCACGTAGCGTTGAGTTAAAGGCGGAAGGGCTAGAAAGGTGGAAAAGGCATGCGCCACACCCTTGCAGAGTGCACAGTATGGTCGGCAAGATGAGACGTGCACCGCGAAATTAAATACCAATACAAGGCAGGAAATGTTAATGAGTGGTTGGATAGTAAATGCTGGCACTGTTCAGAGGCGAGGGAGCAAGATCACCCAGGGCCAGAAGTCAAGAAGGGCCTACAGCTGCCCTGAACATTGACGAAAGACAAGGAGAAACCAAGAGAAGCAACTGAGCTCTAGGTAGGGACCCCGTGAGCAAAACGCCTGACATTGGGAGAAGACAGTCCATGCTGGGGACAGTTGGTTAATGGTTGGGAATGGTAAAAGATGAAGTTCAGATCACTTTCAAAATATTTGCCAAATATACCCTCTCTGGTTTGGCTCAGTGGATAGAGTGTTGGCCTGCGGACTGAAGGATCCCGGGTTCGATTCGGGTCAAGGGCACATGCGGGGTTGCGGGCTCCATCCCCAGTAGGAGGCGTGCAGGAGGTAGCCCATTAATGATTCTCTCTTATCACTGATGTTTCTCTCTCTCTCTCTCTCTCCCTTTCCCTTCCTCTCTGAAATAAATAAAATTATATTTAAAAAGAAGTATTTGCCAAATAGTTATAATGTGTCAGGCACTAAGTTGAGACTTTGTCATTTTATTGTTTAAGTCCTATCACAACACTGCAGGTAAGTATTGTCCCACGTTCGATTTTAACAGGAGGAGACTCGGGCTCAGAGAGGACAGTAACTAGCCCAGCGTCACACAGCTAGTAGATGGAGAAGCCAGGAGGCAACCCAGGTTGACTTACCTCCAAGGCAGCTCTTTTTGTCCTTTTCCTCTTCTCCAGAGCATATTGCTGGTTGCAGGAGAGGCTTAGCAGGGGAGATAAAGAGAGGCCAGGAGGCTGGTGCTCCTCCTGACCTGGTGGTCCAGAGCCGCTGCCTGGCAAAGGCTATCTTTCTTGTCCCGCTCACATAACCCTGGGAGTGACACCAATGTTCCCTCTGTGGCCCTATGGTCCTTTCCCTGGATGCCTATGTTTTTTAGATCTTTGATATGTATTTCCTAAAAAGCAAAAAGAAGTGACATATGTAAGGTTTTACCTACACTATGCTAAATACACTATGTGCTGTACAGACCTAATTAAATGTAAGGTTAATGCGTAACCAAAAATCCTCTCAAAATGGCTTTTCTCAAAAGTTAGTTCATTCCTCCCACGTAATGAGTTCAGAGGCAGGGTACTGGCTCCCTTAAACTTCACAGGAATCCAGGCTTCTTCTTGCTCTCTCACCACGCTTAGTGCTCTGCCTCCTGGACCAAAAGGGCTGCTTGAGCGCTAGCCATCACATCCACATTCCAACCAGGAAGAAAAAGAAGTGGGCAAGAAGGCATTTCCTTTTCAACGTAAGGACCTTCCCCGGAAGGTGACCACCACATTCCCATGTGTAACTCATTGGCCAGAATTTAGTCAAATGGGACAACTAGCTGCAGGGTTACTTAGAAATGCAGTCTGCATTTCAGGTTGCCATGTGTCCGGGTATAAATCCATTACTAGAAAAGAAAGAGGGAAAAGATATTTAGGTAGACATGGAGCAGCCTCTGCTGCAATCCTATTAACTTACCTGATCCTTATGATCATGCAGTACTGAGGGCTGGATACGATTGATTTTATAGATGAGGAAGTTGAGGCTCAGAGAGATTAACTTGTCAAAGGTCACATGGCTGTTAACAAAGAGGTTGAGACTGAACACTGCTCAGCTGACTCTTAAACCGGTAAGACCCCTAACGGAGAATGGAGAAATGGAATTGTATCTTCATCATGCTTGGGCTATAAATGCTTTTTTCCCCCCCATCTTTATTTTTCCTAGCTAAGATGTAGACATACCCTTAATACCTTAATTCAGAGGAGAACGAGTTAACATTGTTCAACATAAGTGTAACTAGGATACCAAGGAGGAAAAGAAACCACACGGTAATGAAATGGCTGGGCTTAGAAGCACAGATTTAGTGTCCTGAGATAACGAATGCCAGCCAACAACTGCCCGGGCTGGGGCAGCACAGAGGACGTACAGGCTCAACTTAAAGGGCACACAGGCCTCTGAGCCTTGCCTGGCCTGCTACCCGTGGCCCTGGAACTTGCCTGAGGCATAGTTATCAGCTAGATGTTCCCTCTAGCTTGACGATATACTTGGCTTTGATCTCGGCTTGTATCTGGGCCTCCCCTCACTGCCATCTCCTGCTTGTCCTGACTCACTGAGAGCCACGACCTCTACCTGATGATAAGCCTAGGATCCTAGTGGACCACCACCAGCCCCCAGTCCAGGCCCAGGGGAAACCTCTACCTTGCACCCAATTAGCACAGCAGAGGTGACAGACACACCCCTGCCTAATGAATGGTCAAAGCCCTTTCTTCCCCCCTTAGGTTACTGAGACTTCTTACCAGTATTTCCACAGGGCCCTCCACCTCCAGCCTGGGGAATGATTAACCAGAGAAAAGGAAGATCTAGTCTATGTAGTAGCAATGATCTCTACAAAAGGGTCCTCTCCCTCCCTCTCTCCCTCCTTCCTTCCCTCTCTTTTCTCAAAAGTTTTTCCTTTTCATCTTCTCTTTGATGCAGCATGTGTGTGCTTGTGTGTGTGTGTGTGTGTGTGTGTGTCTACAGGAAAGCAGAGTGTCCGCACACAGTCTAGAGCGGGATCGCGTGTTCACTGTGACACCCAGTAGGAGCTCTTCCCCTGGGCTGGAAGGAGCATGTTCCGAAAAGGCTCCCTGGGGGATATGGCTCTGGGGCCCCCCAAAATGTAGATGTGGAGACAGGAAAAGTCTTCAGAAAAATAGGAGGATTATTCTCTGGCTCCTTCTGCAAATGCCAGTCTCTTTCTGTGTCTAGGAGTCACCACAGTGAAATCAACCGCTACCTGGAGGCTGGGAAGCATCTCACTAGGAAGTGAGCTGGGGTTCCCTCAAGCCTGCCACCCTGCTTGTTGGAGACATGAATGTCTAGCATCGTGTGCGGCTGTTTTTCTCTCTGAAGAAGTTTTGGGCTTTTGTGAGGAGGAAATGTTCTGGAATAAATGGAGTACTTCACATCCCCATTCAGGCCTTTTGCCTGGAAAAGTCTTGGCTGGGACTGTACACCTTCCAGACTTAGACACAAATACCTTTATCAGGCCCAGCCCCACGTAACCCTGAATGTGAAACAAGAAAGCGCAGCTGACCTCCTCCCCCTCCTGTGTACACAGCCGCTACCCAGATTGGGTGGCGAGCTATCTGCTGTGCTCAAAAGAATAGATGTTTTGTTCTCCCCTCCCTGTTGGAACGGCTTTTATCCACGTTGCCTTGAAAAAGCCCAGCACACGTGGGACCTTGTTCGCTTCCAAGGTTTCCATCCGAGTCCTGACTTCCACACGCAGAAGAGATGTCCCCAGTTGTATCAGAAGAGTCCAAATCTTTCTCCCTGTGAAGTGGATTGTGAAACAAAAAGCAAAACCAGCGTCTGCTATCTGGCTAGAAAGAGCCACAAATGTGTCACTCAACCGACCAAACTTTCTGGAAGGGGTGGTACGTTCCCCTGTCCTATCTCCCGGTCTCTAAGGGTAGCCAGGCTGGTGGAAGAATGAATGACACAGACTTTCTTTTCCTACCATCCAGGTAAACTCATTGCTCCTCATTTTAAAATAACAACTTAAAAATATGTTTTAAGCCATAACTTCAAGACAAAACCTGACCACCACCAAGGGTTTCAGGTCACGTCAGCACACGTTAAATACTCCATGGAGCCACACTTATTTCAAACACTTCTCTTTCATTCAACGCATCCTTATTAAGCATGTATCACATAAATAGATTTATAATACACCCTGCTGGCAATAAGATGTACGAGACCTAGGCCTTGGCCCTAGAACAAGCATGTCAAACTCAAAGGCTAACACGGGCCAAATAAACAAGGTTTAAGTTTATGTGGGCCGCAAAGAAACAAAAGCTTCACTTTTCATAGAAGTGTAGGTTTATTTCCATAGAGACATGCTGAATACAAAGGGCTGAAATAAACGAGTCATCGTTAACATAAAATAATAGAACATTTTAATAGAAATGAATATTTTTTCTTGAACATTAACTTACCAGACACTGAATAACCACACAAATTAATAAGGGTAACGCAAATAAACCTATCTGCATCTGAAAGCAAAATATTTCCTGTTGCACACACCAAACAAGTCAGTACAAGACTGATGACGTGGCAATCGGCTGCTAAAATATTCCATAGAAATGGTGCGCCTGCACGTAAGGTGCATAAGGGAAATGAATGCAACACGATTATAGCAATCAGTCATTAGCGAACGTTGTAGTTCGTTATTAATAATTATGTATAACAGGATATTGTAAAAATTAAGTTGCAAAATTTTTATTAAAACATTTCTTACATACTGTTATATTGGCTGGGCTGCAAAAATACTCGTTGTGGGCCGCATGCAGCCTGCGGGCAGCGAGTTTGACATGCTTGCCCTAGAAGCTAACAGTCTGGTTATCATAGCGGCTACAAATCATGGCACAGGACATTGTGCCCAGCATCTCAGCGACACTCACAACAGCTGGAAACTGTCCTAATATCAGAGAACCGCGGCTGGAGGAAATTAGGTAGCTCTTCCAGGTCCAGTAGCCTGCAGGCTCCAAGAACTGGAATTCAAATCCAGGTCCAGTGACTCCCAGCTCATGCCACTGCCCACTGCTCTATACTGCCTGCCAGGTTAACCTGGGAGGGTCTCAGCCAGGGTTGTGGACCAGAAAGGATTCTACTGAAAGTAACCCCACAGCGTGATTTGGTCATAAATTCCTAACTGGGCAGGGCCTGGTGGGTAGTCACACCGAAGAGCATATAACTTTTTTTTAAAAAATATATATTTTATTGAGTTTTTTACAGAGAGGAAGGGAGAGGGATAGAGAGTTAGAAACATCAATGAGAGAGAAACATCGATCAGCTGCCTCCTGCACACCCCTACTGGGGGTGTGCCTACAACCAAGGTACATGCCCTTGACCAGAATCGAACCTGGGACCCTTCAGTTCGCAGGCCAACACTCTATCCACTGAGCCAAACCGGTTAGGGCAGGCATGTAACTTCTTTAGTAAAAGGCTCAGCTTTGCCTTAAGCTAGTCCTGTCCATTGTTTCTGTGCATCCAGGTACCTTCCAAACGCCTCTTTTCAGACCCCTCAGAAGAGAAACAACCTAGATTAACCTTTGAAATGTGTCCTTCAGATCCCTCAGCAAAACCACCCTCAAAGGAACACAGTCTAGTTAACTGTCCTGTAATCCAGTCCCTGCCTTGCTTTCTCCCACCTTCATTGATCTTCCCTAAATTCTCTCCTTAATTCCAAATGCATAAAAGAAGCTGCAAACTGTCACTCTGAGGAGCATTTTCTCAGTCTGTTGAGATCTTGCTTACAGGTGTATCCTCTGTTTGGCACAAATAAATGTTTACAAAAATTCTCTCCAGGTTTGATGTTCTGACATCCACAGGGTCTTATCGGGAGACAGGCACTAGGCCCCTCAGTGGAAGCTGTTTGCTGGGTAACCGGAAGGGTGAAAGGGGAAGTCTTAGGTGTCTCAGAGAGAGCAACTGCAGGAAGCAGCTACTATCCCAGGGCTGTGGAAACAGAGAGAAGAGGTTGCAATGATCAAAACTTTGACACTGAGGGGACAGGCCCCGTGGAACTGAAACCCGGGCCTCTGCAGGATGGATGCTCCTGCTGGTGCTGGTGTCTCAGAGCTCAAAGGAGCCTGGGGCCCCGGCTCTGAGAGGCCCAGACAGGTGTCTTGGAGGCTGAAGCAATCCAGTGGGTTCTAATTGTATGGAAAACTGCAAACTGGGTTCAGGAACGCTATGGGAAGGATTGCCACTGCTGCAGTGAAGAAGTGTTGCTGGGCCCAGCCAGAGTGGCTTGGTGGTTGAGCGTTGACCTGTGAACCAGGAGGTCACGGTTTGATTCCGGTCAGGGCACATACCTGGGTTGCTGGTTCAATCCCCAATAGGAGGCAGCTGATCAATGATTCTCTCTCATCATTGATGTTTTTATCTCTCTCTCCCTCTCCCTTACTCTCTGAAATTGGTAAAGATAAATTTTTTAAAAAAGTATTGCTGAGGTGCCACTCCTGGGACCAGGAAACAGTCAGGAAGAAGCCAGTGTATCCTTCCTCCCCAGGCCTGACAGCCCCCTCAGCTCTCCTGCCAGTAGAACCTAACCTAGGCCAGTTGGCAGAGCAGAAATATGGTTTGCAGGAGCCCAGCTGCAGCATCCCCAGAGCAGAGAAGCTGGGCTTCACAATGAAAGCTAATTACTTAATAACTGGCCCAGGAGGCAAGAGATGGATGTAAAATAGTGTGGGTACAATAGGGTCGTGCCTCCCATAACTCTAGACATTGTGAATCCCCTGGTACCGAGAAGCCAGTTGACTATGTGGATGTCTTTTGGGGCAGGGACTGTGTCCTCTTCATGTCTCCATCCCCAATACCTTTCTGGCAATAGAAAATGCCTAGCAAGGATGGTTAAACAAAGGAACCGTCCACTGCGATAAGCTGTTACACGGCCATGTATATTTTGCTGTTGGAGTTTGAGGGCCAGCAGTGAACCCTGGAGGTCGTTCTGATTTTGACCCAGCCTCTGAATGTGGAGGATAAAGGGATCCGTTGCTCTTTGTGAGAGCAGAAGACTGTATAGTGGTCCTTGCTAAGGGGTGACAGGGTCTGCCCCAGGCCGGCTTCAGGGAGGAGGTAGTATTAGTCAGGGGAGCCTCCAACTGGTATGTTTCTAATCCATGATGTTCAGCCCTGCTTACAACCCCAGTAGTTGCTGTCCGGCCTTGGGTCTTGCTATTCTTAGCCCTTGGAACACGTGTGTTTGCCTGAAGTCATGGACACACACAGTTCTGTAATCACAGCACACACTAGAGATGGGGGGGCGGGGGCGGGCGTGGAGGCAGAGTCCAAAGCCTGGTCCCCGAGTTCCTCTCTTTAGTAACCACCACGGTGAGCTATGAATTCCTGGGAGCCCAGCGTATCATCTCTGTGTCAGAGAGCTGGATGGGGACTTTGAGGTGTCCTGACTCAACGCCCTCATTTTACAGATATAGAAACAGAGGCTCTGAGGTAGAGAGGAATCGTCTTCCTCAAACTCTAGGGCTGGTTAGCTAGTCCCAAGTTCTCTGCACAGTGCTCCATGCACCCTGATCTTCTTTTGAGCACATTAAAAAAAAAAAAATGTTTCTATTGATTTCAGAGAGATGAAGGGAGAGGGAGAGAGAGAAAAAAACATAAATGAGGAGAAAGAATCATCGATCGGCTGCCTCCTGCACACCCCCTACTGGGGATTGAGCCCACAACCCAGGCATGTGCTGGGACCGGGAATCGAACCGTCAATGCTCAACCACTGAGCCACACCAGCTGGGCTCGAGCACATTTTTTTAATTGAATGCAAACATTTCAGTAGGACTTACATGATGCAAGGCACGAAGTTTTTATTTTATTTAAAAAATACTTTTATTGATTTTAGAGAGGAAGGGAAAGGGCAAGAGAGAGATAGAAACATCAATGATGAGAGAGAATCATTGATTGGCTGCCTCCTGCATAACCCCCACTGGGGATTGAGTCCGCAATGCGGGCAGGTGCCCTTGACCAGAATCAAACCCGGGATTCTTCAGTCCGCAGGCTGACACTCTATCCACTGAGCCAAACCAGCTAGGGCATGAAGCTTTTATATATTGCCAGAGTCTTGAGTAAAATTAAACATTTTCTTTTGAAAAATATTTGGGCATTCTGAATTAGTTTTACCTTAAAAGTTTTATTTAAGATAACATAAAATAATATAGCATAGTATATTTTGTTCTAAATCCAATTGCTAAGTATGCCCACACATACATACATAAACATATATTAATAAAAAAACAAGTAAACACATATAATCTAAGTCCTTCAGAACTAGGCTTTCTTAGTAAAACAACATTTTCAACTAAATGGCAATGTTAAACATAAAGTGAGTTACTATTTTTCTTTAAGAATTCAGCAGGGATCAGCAATGAGTTGATACTCTGGTGGTAGATCTCAGTAGCCAAGATTTGCCCCCACTGTTTCACCCTGTTTAAATCTGTGATCCTTGCAGTCACATGGCATCTGGCATCGGGACAAGCAGAGGGCCTGGAGGAGAGATGGGTCAGGTCATCGGAAGTCTCTCAAGGCCCTGAGAACAGCTGGTCAGCATCACAACACCTCTCGCTGCCTGCCCCACCCCACCCCCAGTGTCCCCAGCACTCTGCTGACCTGGCCAAGTTTAACTCTTGAGTTGACCTTGCCATTGCAGCACGGAGTGCTCTGTCCAGATAAGCCCGTAAGCAGTTCATGGAAAAGCTGTGGAATCAAGGCTGAAGGCTGAAGCAGGACATTTCTTCCTGCGCTTCCAGCAGGTTTTCCTGGGCCCTTTGCCAGAATTCATTTCCATCCTTCCGGACAGGGATGGTTGTCGAATAATGTGGGATAATGGACACAGTAAGCTTGTTGAATAAGAGAATAACTCCAGTTGCCCAGAGATATTTGAATTTGAATCCTCAAGTACATGTATAACAAATGTGGGCTCTAATCCAGTATGCAAGGCAAGAAGATGACATTTTAATACAACATTAATTTTTAAATTCTCTTTTGTGATCTCTGTACTATGTCAGTCCAGCATGAATAAGATAAAAGAGAGAAAATAAACTATTCAGAGTTAAATGTAAGAGAAGATGACAATTGAGGAAAAGAAAACACATTTCTCACACATCCTCTAGTGCTCTTTTCTTCCCACTGGCATTTTCAGTGTTGTGTATCCACAAAGATAAATACATCTATAGCTAAACATGACTGGGGGTGTGGGAGGCCAACATTTTCTTCTGATTATAAAAGTAACTAGAGGCCCAGTGCATGAAAATTCAAGCACTGGAGGGGGGGTCCCTCAGCCCAGCCTGCCCCCTCTCACAGTCCAGGAGCCCTCAGGGGCAGGAGGTGACCTGGCGATCAGGGGAAGGTGACACCCCCATCACACCTCTACTGCTGCCACTAACAGCAGTGCAAGCCTCAGCCGGCCCTGATTACCTGAGCCTCAGGTGGCCCTGGGCAGCTAGGCAGCCACCATCCGAGGCTTGCCTGCGCCTCAGGCTGTCCCTGAGCGGCTGGGGGTCTGAGGGGACTGGGGACTCCGGAGGCAGGCATGCGGAGTGGCTGGGCCCAGCCTTGCCGCCTGCCACCCCGACGGGGCTGAGGGGACTGGGTGCTGCCATCTTGTGGCTGTGGGCGCCGCCATTTTGAGGGCGTGGTAGTCAATTAGCATATTCCCTCCTTATTGGCTGTGGGTGCTGCTATCTTTGAGGGCAGGGCAGCAATTAGCATATTCCCTCCTTATTGGCTGTGGGCGCCACAATCTTTGCAATGGCGTGAGGGTCAATTGGCATATTCCCTCTTTATTAGATAGGATAATATCTTGCTGTAGAAATCTAGAAAGTACCAAGAAATATAACAGAAGGGAAAAAAATAAACCATCCATAATTTTGTTATCATTTTGGTATTGTTCCTTCTAGACCATACTGAATATATCATTTTATAGTCTTTTTTACACAAACTATACATAGATATTATATTTCAAAGCCTATTTTTTTCTATTGTATGGATGCCTTATATTTTTCTTCATTGTTCCATCATCATTCTTAAAAAAAAAAACAACTATTATAGAGAACACTAAAATGAACATTTTTGTGCATATAGTTGTTTTCATTAGAAAAGATTTCCAGAAGTGAGACTTTTTAATTAAAAAGTATAGATATTTCTAAGGCTCTCTCCATATTGCAAAATTTCTTTCCCAGAAGGGGATTATAACATCACAGTTCCTCTTGAAATGTATAAAAGTATCAGTTTCATACAACTTATAAGCCTTGAGTTGCTTTCTCTTTTTGTTTTAAAGAACTGATCTGATACAATAATACAAAAGTACATGATTTCTGTTTTTCTTTTTGTATATATTGGATCATTATTAGGTTTGAACACCTAAATTTAATATATATTGGCCACAAGAGTAGGGACTGATCCTATTTTGCTTATTGCTGAATCCCTAGTGCCAGGAAGAATGCCCTGACAAATACAGGGTACCCACTAAGTATTTTTTTAAGTGAATTTTAAAATTATATTCTTGCCCATTTATCTACCAGAAAATAATGATTTTAGTGACCAGATATTTGGAAATGCTAGGCTCTGATGCTGGGTAGACTAAGAGTTTGTAATATAAAAAGTAGCATACAAGTTATATTCCCACATATATGAATTGGCTTATCTTTCTAATTGTGGGAGCATTTGAAGACAGAATGATGGCAAAGAAGTCACTAAAATGAGTTTGCATTCTGGCTTGACCAAGAGTTAACTGAATGACTGTGAATCAGTTCTGTAAGTTTTTGTGTGCCTCATCTGTAAAACACGGCAAAATAAAACAAAAGATAGCAAATGTGTTCTGTTTTATCCCATTGAGACAATACAATGGGATAATTATAGGTAATTATTAAAGATAAAACTTTGGAAAAATCATATTCAAATATAACACCAAAGGACTAGTGTTTCATTTCCAGAGTTTCTGTTTCAGGTGTTGCTTTTTTTATTTATAAAAAGGGGGAGGGCTTGGGTTAGCATCCTATCTGTTGTATAAGTGTACAATAAATATTAGTTGAACAAGCTATTTTCCAAAGTTCTTGTTTTAACTCCATGACTCTGAAATGCCCCATAGATTTTAAAAAAAAAAGAAAAGTAAGAAATGTGGTTATGAAAAATAACTGTTGCTTGAATATTTGAAGTAAAATGTGATTACAGAGATTTAATGAGGGGAAATCTTCCCTTCTGGTCATCCCCTCCCAAAATAGAGCTTTAATATTATACACAGAACTATTTGTAATATATACAAAGGAAATATCCCCAAAAGGAGGGAAGATAATTAAGATAGTGAAATCTTTATTTGCCCAATATTTATTAGAGCAGCTGGGATATTAGAAACAATCCAAATTCCCAACAATAAGACATAGCACATTAAATTATCTTACCTAATAATAGAGAAACATGTAAATTGACTGTACCTCTGCTACGCCCACAGCCAATCAGAGTGAGTATGCAAATTAACCCAACAAAGATGGCAGTTAATTTGCATATATACCTGGATCCCGGGAACCTCCTCGGCACCCAGGTCACTTCCAGCTGGCCATTGGAGGGGTGGGGGCCCCCCTTCCCAAGCCTAAAGCCTGGGGCGGAGGCTTTAGGCTTGGGAAGGGGAAGAAATCAATGGAAACATATCCTCAGGTGATGGTAAAAAGAAAAATAAAGAAAGAAATCTCATATCCTATGAAAGACACATCTTGAAAATGCCTAGGGAAAGTTGTCATTTTTTCATGGTGAAGGGACTGGAGTCCATGTTGATGAAAATACCTTGGTGGCTGCAGTGGCTGGCAGTGGCTACAGCATCGGGGTGATGGGGCTGGCGCCTTCCCTTGATCAGCCCAGTTGCCTCCCGCAAAGGGAGGCCAGACTGCAGCTTAGGTCCACTCCCAATGGGGAGCAGGCCTAAACCATCAGTAGGACATCCCCTGAGGGCTCCCAGTATGTGAGAGGGGGCAGGCTGGGCTGAGAGACCCCTCCCCAGTGAATGAATTCCGTGCACCAGGCCCCTAGTTTATATAATAAAAGCCTAAGCAACCGTTACAGCGGAACGACCAGAACGACTGGTCACTATGATGTGCAATGACCACCAGGAGGCAGAAACTCAATGCAGGAGCTACCCCCTGGTGGTCAGTGCACTCCCACAGGGGGAGTGCCACTCAGCCAGAAGCCAGGATCACAGCTGACGAGTGCAGCAGTGGTGATAGGAGCCTCTCCCATTTCTGTGGCAGCTCTAAGAAGCAGTGAGCAGGCAGGCGTTAAAGGAGCAAGGGGTCCCAGACTGCGAGAGGGTTATCCAACTGCTGGCTTAGGCCCACTCCCTGTCCTGGACTGTGAGAGGGCGCAGGCCAGGCTGAGGGAGACACCCTGCCCCCCTCACCCAGTGCATGAATTTTGTGCACCGGGCCTCTAGTCTTAACGTAATAGAATGCTTCTTAGTCAATGATGGCACATATATATTCTGTGTCATTACATGAAAATGTGCATAAAAAGTGGTAGCAGGTGAAAACAGAACATAAAATAATACACACACCCAGGTTGCCATCACATGAAAACACATAGATATTTTTATTTTATTATTATTTTAAATATTTTTTATTGATTTTGAGAGAGAGAGGAAGGGGGAGAGAGAAAGAGATAAACATAGATGTGAGAGCATAATATTGATCGGCTGCCTCCTGCACACCCTCTACTGGAGATCCCACCTGAAACCCACTCATGTGCCCTGACCGGGAATTGAACCAACGACCTTACGATGCATAGGATGCTGCCCAACCAACTAAGCCTCACTGGCCAGGGCTTGCTTTAAAACAACAGCAACATATTTTTAAAGATGGGAAAAGAACTTGCAATGAGAAAGGCAAATAGGTATATATGTCCAACAAATTCTCTTTTTCTTCCAAATAAAATTGCTCAGCTGTGCCACTTTTTAAAGTTGAAACCTTGCCATGAGTTCAAAGGATAGCTCAGCAGTCTTATGCTAAATAAAATAGGAGTTATATAATAAGCCAAAAGAATCTCTCTACAAAAGACACATCTTCTGTCCAGGCTTGTCCATTTCTTGACATTCCCCTTGACTAAAGAATGATTAATAGGCTCTATAAACAGCATGCCAGGTTCTTGTATTTGGTTATGGATGGGAAATTATTTATAGTTGCCTGCAGTCACTGTGGCTGTCTGGTATTTCTATGAGATTGTCTTCATCTCAGAAAAGAACAAAACCCCAAAATCTTTGTTTGGTAAGAAGGAAAAAGAAAAAAAAAATCTGTGCAGGTATCTCTGAAATCATTTTCTTTAAGGGAAAGAAAAGGTGGTATCTTTGAGGGCAGCCTGGAAAAAGAGGAGAGTATGAGACTGAAAATGTAAGATGAATTTCTGAACTTTGTGGGAGGAACCTTCACATAAACCACAAAAAGTTGGCTTTTACTAAGTTCCCGAAAAAAAAAAAAAAAGTCAGTTTCCTGTTTGCTTGGGGTTATATTTTAATGTCATTTTTGGTCTTGGTTAGATAATTTTCAAGAACACATGGGAAAAGTCTTGGCAGTACTCCTTCATCCCCGAAAAACTATGCAAATGAAAATGGTACAGAAATCACTTTAATTAACCAATCAAAGACAACACTCCATTTGATGTCAAAACTTCCTCTGGAGGTAATTTACAACTACAATACTGGTAAAAGAATGCTGAGCAGCGTTTTACAAAATTAAAACGGGAAGTAAAAACTCTTGAGGCAATGCAACAGGAGGAAAAACACACAAATAAACCAGACCCTGTTATCTGAGACTAAGTCTGGCCAGGCTAGCAACAGTGGTGGTAGTGAAAGAAATAATGGCCAAAATTTTTGAACACACTGAGTCAATAATTGTATTTATTGCTTTACATGTACTATCTTATTCAATAAGATAAATTGTTTAAATCCCCAGCTAGCAGGCACAGGAGCCAGGAATAGGAACGCCAGTGTGTCTGATTTTCGGGGGCTTAGCTCTTAACCACAAGGTTAGACTACTGAACCCTGACGCTATAATGACAGGTTTTGGTCAAACTCAGTTGTTGTTTTTTAACCACATAACTCAGGTTCTCATGCATTATTATATATAGATTAGTAAATGGAAAAGTACATACAATAAATGTTTCATTATATGACCCTCTAGTGCAGTGGTCGGCAAACTGCGGCTCGCGAGCCACATGCGGCTCGCGAGCCGCGGTTTGCCGCTCTGTTGACTAATGAGTTTGCCAACCACTGCTCTAGTGGAAATGTTTTAGGAAGCCATCCATGTCAATTCTTAGCCCACAGATAAGCCAAAGCTCTCTGAATTATGCATCATCTCTAATTTTTCAGCCTCCTATCTATGGTAAAATCATCAATAAATTAATCAAGAATTTTTTAAAAAGAATTTAAATTATGAATACTAAGAACTAAAGAGGGAATATCAGTAGAAAACCTACAGACATAAAAAGAAGAAAAGAGGTATTTTAGAAAAAATTTTGCAATAAATTTGACAATTTAAAATTTAAAAATCTCTTGATGTACAACTTTGCCAAACGGACACAATATAAAATAGAATATTTGAATAGCCCCATGTCAATTAGAGAAGCTTAATTTTTATCTAAAATCTTTACACACACAAAAAAAAAATCCAGGGCCAGATAATTTTGCTGGTGAATTCTATCAAATATTTAAGGAATAAACACCGTCAATCTTAGATAAACTCTTTCCAAAGACTAGTTTTATGAGACCAGCATACCCTGATACCAAAGCCTGATAAAAACATTAGAAATACAATAAAATTACTGACCCATATCTTTCATGAGCATTCTTTTTTTAAAAAATATATTTTATTGATTTTTTACAGAGAGGAAGGGAGAGGGACAGAGAGTTAGAAGCATCGATGAGAGAGAAACATCGATCAGCTGCTTCCTGCACACCTCCTACTGGGGATGTGCCCGCAACCAAGGTACATGCCCTTGACCGGAATCGAACCTGGGACCCTTCAGTCCGCAGGCTGACACTCTCTCCACTGAGCCAAACCAGTTAGGGCTCATGAACATTCTTAACAGAATGGTGACAAAGTTATTTCAGCATAAAAATGAATAATACATTATGATCATGTGTGAGTCAGAGTTCTCAAGAGAAACAGAATAGTAGATATAAGGGGGCATTTATTATAGGAATTAGCTCAGGTGTTTATGGGAGCTGAGAAGTCCCGCGTCCCACCCGCTGCAAGCTGGAGACCCAGGAAAGCTGAGGGTCTAATTCAGCAGGAATCCGAGGGCCTGAGAATCCGGAAGACTGATGGTGTATGTCCAGATCTGAGTCCGAAAGCTTGTGTACCAAGAATGCTGATGTCCGTGTTTTTGTTCTATTCAGGGGCTCAACTGATCGGGTGATGCCCACCCACACTGGGGAGGACCACCTGCTTTACTCAGTTTAACAATTTAAGTGCTAATCCCTTCAGAAATACGTCCCTTCAAAGACACACAGAGAAATAATGTTTTACCGGCTCTCTGGGTACCCTTTATCAATCAAGATGATACATAAAATTAATCATCACAGACCAAGTTGGGGATATCCCAAGAGTGAAAAATTGGTTTTACCTTTTAAAATCAGTACAGTTCACCATATTAACAGGATAAAGGAAGGGGAAAAATCAATAGATGCAGAAAAACCATTTGACAAAAGTCACATTATTTATTGATAAAAACTCTCAGAAAATTAGGAATGAAAGACAACGTCTTTAATCCGATTAAGGCATCTACTACAAAAGAACCTAAATATAGTTTCATACCTGATGTTGAAGTAATAAAAAATTTCCCTCTATGATTAGCAACAAGGCAAGAATTTTTGGTCTTACAATTTGAATAAGTATAGTATTGGAGGTTGAAGCCAGTGCAATAAAGCAATGAAAAGAAATAAGATGCATAAAAATCATAAAGGAAGCAATAAAAGTGATTATATTTGCAGAAGACCTGACTGTTCACAATCAAATCCTCAAGAGCCTACAAAACAACTACTATAACTAACAGGTGAATTTGGCAAAGTTACAGGGAGTTGTACCAATATACAAAAACCAATGTGGTTTTATATATTCAAAAGCACACAATTGAAAATAAAACATTTGAAATTCCATTTCCAATAGTTTAAAAAAAATATGTATTCTTAGTAATAAATTTAGCAAAAAACATGTAAGATGTGCACTGAAAAACTAAAAAAAAAAAAAAAAAAAAGCACTGCTGAGAATAAGGATCTAAATACACAGAAATGTGTGCCATGTTCATAAATCAGAAAATTCAATATTGTTAACATATTAATTTTCCCCAAATTTACCTATAGATAAAATTCAATCCCACTCATAAGTCCCCTTGGAGTTTTGCAAAAATTGGCAAGCTATTTCTAAAATTTACATGGAAAACCTAATACTTAGTATATTCAAAGCAATTTTGAAAAAGAAGAGCAAAATGAGAGTTTAATTATCTGACTTTAAATAATCTTTAAAGCTAAAATAATTAAGACAGTGTGATAACTGGGACAAATAAATTAATGGAAAAGAATAAAGATTTAAGAAATGGTCATTTGATTTAAAAAAAAACAATACCAAATTAACCCAATGAGGAAAGAAAAATATTTTCAATAAATTATGTTAGAAAAACTGAATATCCATGTTGTAAAAAATTTTAAACTTCTCCTCAACAAAGACATCATTTAAAGAGAGAAACTGCATAGAGTCCAAGAAAATATTCACAACACACATATCTGACAAAAGACTTGTATCCAAAATACATAAAAACTGAGACAAATAATCCAATTAAAAATGGACCAAAAAATTTGGCCAAACTTTTAGCAAAGGAATTACGATAAGTGGTCCATAAATACATGGAAAAATCCCTCAATATGGTTTGTCATCAGGAAAATCTAAATTAAAACCACAATGAGATACCACTGCAAACCACCAGAATGGCTACAATTAAAAGATTAACATTAAAGATACTGGCAAGGTTGCAGGGCAACTTACACATTGTCATATATTGTTGGTGGGAGTGTAAAATTCTACAATCACTTTGGAAAAATCTGACATTTTATTATAAAGGTAGACATAGAGTAGAGTAATATGTTTTTTATGAGTTTTTTATGAGGCACTAGAGGCCTGGTGCATGAAATTCATGCATGGGGGGGTGTCCCTCAGCCCAGCCTGCACCCTCTCCAATCTGGGACCCCTTGAGGGATGTCTGACTGCCCAGTAGGATCGGGCCTAAATGGGCAGTTGGACATCCCTTTCACAATCCAGGACTGCTGGCTCCCAACTGCTCGCCTGCCTGCCAGCCTGATCACCCCCTAACCACTCCCCTGCCAGACTGATTGATGCCTAATTGCTCCCCTGCCAGCCTGATTGCTCCTAATTGCCCTCCCCTGCAGGCCTGGTCACCCCTAACTGCCCTCCCCTGCAGGCCTGGGTCCACCCCCCAACTGCCCTTCCTTGCAGGTCTGGTCCCTCCCAACTGCCCTCCCCTGCTGGCCTGATCCCTCCCAACTGCCCTCCCCTGCTGGCCATCTTGTGGTGGCCATCTTGTGTCCACATGGGGGCAGCCATCTTCTGTGCTGGAGTGATGGTCAATTTGCATTTTACTCTTTTATTAGATTGGATAGAGGTCTGGTGCACAGGTGGGGGCCAGCTGGTTTGCCCTGAAGGGTGTCCTGGCTGGAGATTCCCCTGGGGCATGGGGCGGCCTGGGCAAGAGGCCCGTGGTGGTTTGCAGGCCAGCCACGCCCCCCAATGACCCAAGTGGAGGCCCTGGTATCTGGGATTTATTTATCTTCTATAATTGAAACTTTGTAGCCTTGAGCAGAGCCAAGCCTCCTGCTTGCTCCATGGCTGCAGCCATTTTTGTTGGGATTTATTTATCTTCTATAATTGAAACGTTGTAGCCTTCAGCAGAGGCCTGGGCCGGCCAGGGTGTGCAGGAAGCTTGGCTTCCTCCATCGCCGGGTAAACTCAAGTCTTCTGCTAGCTCCGTGGCCGCAGCCATCTTAGTTGGGTTAATTTGCATACTTGCTCCTGATTGGCTGGTGGGCGTGGCTTGTGGGTGTAGCAGCGGTATTGTCAATTTGCATATTACTCTTTTATTAGATAGGATTAACAAAAGTTGTCACACTTTATCTCTAGAGCATGCTTTCTTGAGAGTGAACCTCTTATTTTTTAGCATCTTTTGAAATCTTGATAGGATGAGAATTTCCCAAATCACAAGTCCTGGTTCTTTTAAATTTTTTAATGAACAGTTTTTCCCTCAATTTATCCTTTTCCCCCTCACATTTTATGGATAGCATAAGAAGAAACCAACTTGCACCTTACAAGTTGCTTCCCATATAACTGTGAGCCAGAATTTCTGCCATATATAACAAGGATCCCCTTTCCTCCAGTTTCTAATAATAGATGCCTCTAGAGCCCTCACTAGAACTGCCTGCAAAACCCATATTTCTGCTAGCAATCTGTTCATGACAGTTTGGGTACTCCCAAGGCATTTCAAGTTTTCTCTACCACAGTTCTTACTTCCTCTGAGCCCTCACTGTCAGAGACTTTAACATCCATATTTCTACTAACAATTTGTTCAAAGCAATCTGGACTTTTCTATCATGCACCTCAAAAATCCTTCCAGCCTCTGCCCACTGCCCAATTCCATAGCCCGTCCATATTGTTAGGTGTTTGTTAGAGCAGCACCCCCACTTCCCAATACTAAAATCTGTCTTTGTGTTTCTCTGGCTGCTGTGCAGATCACCTCAAACTTAGTGGCTAAAACAACACAGATTTAAATATATTTTATTTATTTCAGAGAGGAAGGGAGAGGGAGAGAGAGAGAAACATCAATGATGAGAGAGAACAATTGCTTGGCTGCCTCCTGCTTGCCCTTCCACTGGGGATCGAGCCCCAAACCCAGGCATGTTCCCCAACCAGGAATCGAACCATAACTTCCTGGGTCATAGGTCGACACTCAACCACTGAGCCACACCAGCCGGGCTAAAAAACACAGATTTAGCTTACAGTTCTGTAGGTCTCATAGGCAAAAATTAAGGTGTTGAAAATCAAGGCTACATTTCTTTCTGGAGGCTCTAGAGGACCAAGAGAAATGAAAGCATTTGTCCACAACAACAACAAAAAATTGTACAAGCAGCTTCATTCATAATAGCCCCAAACTGGAAACTCCCTAAATGCCCAGCAAGAGGAGAAAAAATATATAAAGATAGTATATTTATACAAAGATTCCTGCAACATTGTGAAAAGGAAACAGACTACTAAGTAGGCAACAATATAGATGACTTTACAAAACATTGGCTCAGTTGGTTGAGCATTGTCCCATGCACCAAGAGGTTGTCAGTTTGATTCCCTGTCAGGGCACATGCCCAGGTTGTGGGTTTGATCCCCAGTAGGGGGCATACAGGAGTCAGCCCATCCATGTTTCTCTCCTCCCTTCCTATCTCTCTCTGAAAAAAAAATCAATTAAAAAAACCACTATGCTGACTGAAAGATGAAGTCTTATGCAGAAAAGTATATAGTAGATGATTCTATTTATATGAAGTTCTAGAACAGGCAAAACTATTCTATAATTAAAAAATCCAAATAGTGATTACCTGGGGGTAGGGTTGGGGATGGGAGTAGGGGCAGGATTGACTGGAAAGGGACAAGAGTGTACTTTCTGGAATAATGGTAATATTCTATATTTTGATAACTATTTTGATAGACAGGTACAGGCATTTGTCAAAACTTATCAAATGAAATATTTAAGATTTACATATTTTAGTGTACATAAATTTTGCCCCCAAACCCATACAGAACTGTAAGTAAATATAGAACTCTAGCTAATTTTATGCATGGTGAAACATTAGAAGAGGATGCACTAATATTTGCAGCTTACTTTAATTTTCATTAAAAAAAAAAACTAGATTGATGGATAAATAGAGGGATAAATAGATGGATTGTTATTTGTGTGTTAAAGCAAATACGGCAAAATTCTAATTGTAGATTCTAGAAGTGGGTATACAGATAGTTACTGCAAAACTCTTTTCACCTTTCTCTATATGTTTGAAAGTTTTCATGATAAAATGCTGCAGGAAAAGAAGGCAACCATTTTCCTTCCTTCCAGTTGGACCATGCTAGTAGTGAGAATCTAATCAGAGCCTGCAAAGACCTTTCCCTGTATTATGGCTCCAAGGTGCAGGCTGCCATGTCTTGACAACTGCCGCCTAGCACACACCCTTAAAAACAAACGTCAAACAAATATTTCTACAAGCTAGTTGGAAGTTGAGGGGAGGGGAGTCACTAACCTTTAAAGAAAATGACACTTGTCCCTGGTAGGACAGATACTAAGTATTTGGTGCCATTCATGTGCAATTATTAATGTTAGCAATATCTTTAGAAATTTTCTATAATTGAAACTCAATAATTGTATGGCTGGTTCTAATTAAAGCAACATGTTACTTAAAACAATAAATCATGAAAAATCAAGTCACAACTAAAGGTAAGACTTTCAACAATAATGCGAATATTTGAGAACTTTAAACACTCCTAACAGTTTGATATATATATATATATATATATATATATATATATATATATATATGCTTTTCTCCTCCAAGTTTAACTTCCTACTGGTTAGAAATAAGTAAAAAGTTAGCTTCTATGGTAAGATAGATTTTTAAACTACTGTAGCAAACAAACTCTTTGTCGTACTGCTATAATTTTTAGAGCTCCTTTGGCTAAATAGTTCCTAGGACTAAACCACTTCAGGTTGATGCAAAGCCATATTCAATTCAGTCTCACAAATGCAATTATATTCTACTTGCCAAATGAATATGTTTTAAAAGGTGATTTCATTTGCAAAGCACTTTACCAAATGAGAGATAAAAATGGTTATTAATTAGAGTAAGTCATTGTTTGATACTTCCTTTATTCTATTCCTTTTAGATCTTTAAATTTACTGCTTTCCAATTATACAATTTATAGGAGGGAGTGAGGTTTAGCCCTACTCCTGCTAAGACACTCAATGCGATTTGAAAGGCAGAGGCGAGACACAATGGACTACGGGGCCACTTGGTCTTTTCGCAAACGCAAGAGCAGATGACTACTGTGTGAAATTAATTGTATTTGAAAGGACCACCCGCTGCAGAATGTTAAGTAATTTTTTTTTTTAACCTTTGCTCCTTTCCTCATGATGGGCAAGACCATCAAAGAGACATCATGGCATCATAATGCCTTCTGACAGGTCTGTTGCTTGCAAGAAAAATGCTAGCCCTGTCAACACTGGTGATGAAGATCCACTCCTTAAATTACACCCATGTGACTTGCACTGATTCTAACTAGGACAAATGCTGGGCTGCTTGCAGAAGATGGGTGGAGTAAAAGTAGAAGGATCTGGGGAAATAGATGGAAGAATTTAAAAATCAGTGTTCCAGGGAGGCGTCGGGGAGATGGTAAGGGATGCAATTTCACTTGCCATCTCTGTGATCTCAAACGGGGCCCCTCTCTGCTCCCATAGCCCTGAGGAGCTGACTCCCTGGTCAGTCTCCATTGTACTAGTGACAATTAATGAGGACATGATCAGCCCAGAACAATAAGGTTGTATTTGCATATCGTCAGATAATCCACAGACATTTCCTAGGCATAGTCTCTGTGCAGGGCATGGTGGGAGACTGGCAGAAATGAAGAGGAAGAAGATAGAGCCTCTTCTCCTAGCAGTTCATCATTTGAGAGCTTGAACAGAACATATATGTGATCTACACCCTGATAATTTGGGGACCTGAACATCTGGTTGCCTGAAAAACCGAGATACAGGCAAATGATTCATCGTAGTAAATAGTGTTAGGACAGAGTAAAATTGAGCTGCTGTGATCCCTAGTCTATTTTACTCTTCTCATAGAAAACTTTGCTCTATTAATGTAAAACAAAGTATGAAATACAAGTGGTAGTCACTGAGTAAAATTGGAGGGAAAAACCCCCTAAAATATCACCTAGTCTAGCTATTTTTAACTCTGTGGAGCTCCTCAGAGGTGGAGGAGAGGAGAGGAAGGAAGGTGGGGAGGTGGGGGAGGGAGGGACTAAGGAGAGAAAGGGAGGGAGGAAGGAAGGAAGATCACTGATCTAAGCTAGCTCTCTAATTCTACCTGAGGGCAGAGAGATAAGTAACTGACGGGTGGCTACACAGCTAGCATATAAATCTGATTTCCAGACTGGGTCCCTTTCCTAAGAATCAGATGGATGTATTAACATCTGTGGCACCCACTATGGGGTCACCTTCCTAAAAGACATATCCTGCATAGCTCTCCCCATCCCTGCCCCTTTCTTCCTTGCCATTAGAGCCCTGTATCAATGAGGTTTGGGATGTCCATATATTTCAGGGATGTCTGGGTCCCTCTCCAGCCCCCCGAGGTGACTTTTAAATGGGCTATGGTGATTATGGTATAGTAAATAGTGGCTCTCTGTTCTAGGCATGGCTGCCCATCACCTTTTGGATAGCCTCTCTATGTTTGGGGAAAATTGGGAACGTGACATGCTGATACTATAAATTCTGTGTATTTGCTAATGTATAAGCCAGATCTGAAATTCAGACTCCATTGCAGCTAGGACACACTATAGACTCTACTCATCAGTGTCAGACTTCTATTCAGAAGTGAGCCTTGTGAGGAGACTGGCTCGGTGTGGTTTCCGTCTTTCGCTGGCCCGGAGGAGTCATTGAGACGCTGGCTTTCAGGGGCAGTCATGTCAGAAGCATCAGTTTCTCTGTGGTTTCAAAGTCAAGTTCCTGGTACAGAGGAGGTACAAGTAGGGGCAGCACTTTCCTTTGGTGCTCAGGGGGGTGGACCTACTGGGGCTGTCTCCTGTCATGCCAGTTCGAAGGCATAGTTTGGAGGATTGGTGATTGGGAACTTACCTTCAAGCCTAGTTCTCAGATGCTCCCCCAAATACTGTGAGCTGCCCAGTATTTGTTTAACTTCCTATAATGTAGTATAGAAATCTTGAAAGCTAGATAAAAGTAGAGGGCATCATAAAATGAATTTCTGTACACCCATCCCCATCTTAAAAAATGATCAACAATTTTGTTAATCTTGTTTTGACAATCTTCTTCCACCACTTTTTCCCCTAGAGTATTTTTTTAAAAATATATTTTATTGATTTTTTACAGAGAGGAAGAGAGAGGGATAGAGAGTTAGAAACATCAATGAGAGAGAGACATCGATCAGCTGCCTCCTGCACACCTCCCACTGGGGATGTGCCCGCAACCCAGGTAGATGCCCTTGACCGGAATCAAACCTGGGACCCCCCAGTCTGCAGGCCGACGCTCTATCCACTGAGCCAAACGGGTTAGGGCATCCCCTAGAGTATTTTAAAGCAAATTTCAGGCATCATGTCCTTTCACTAATGAATACCTCATGCCATTAGTGACCACAAGATTTAATAGCATCCAATATCCAATTCCTATTTGAATTTCCCCGGTTGTCTCAAATATGTCATTTTGTGGTTGGCTTGCCTGAATCAGGATCCAAAAGGTTTCACATTTTTGGCATTTGGTTGACACATCTCTTAAGTCTCATTTAGTGTGACAGTCTCCCTCCCTCCAATGTGTTTATTCATGCCAATGATTTGTTGGAAAAACTGGACCATTTGCCCCATAGCATATCCTAAATCCTGGATTTAGCTCATTTTCTCCTCATGTTGCTACTTGTTTAGCTACTTCCTCTACCTCCAGTATTTCTTTTAAATTGGTGGGTGGATCTGGACTTGAGAAAATTCAGGTTCAGGTTCGTGGTTTTGCGAGATACGTCCCAGGAGGTGCTAGGTACTTGTATCACATCACATCACGAGGTGCACCTTGGCTGGTCCTCCTTTTAAGGGGCTGAGGTTGATGAGTGAGTTATGCCCCACATCTTTGAAAGAAACTCTTTTCCTGCTTAATCACCTAGAATTCGCTTGAGGGTTGTGGATGGGCCATTCTCCCTGATAGATGTGGCAATTCCCTTCCGGGAAAGGGGCCTGGTTATATGCCGGCCATGGAGATGACATGGGAAGTTTGTCAGGAAGCTTCTAGGAGAGCCTTCCTGGCCCCCAGGGTGGGCCCACGTAAAGGACGTTCTTTCCTCCCACCTTTGGATGTGGTTGCTTGAGGATCTGAGGTTGGAGGCTGCTGCAGCCATCGTGCAACCCGGAAGAGACCATCTGAGGGCGAGAGACAAGTTACAGAGGAGGGCGGAGCCAGAGATGGAAAGACCTGTAGGCACCTGATGACGCCATTAGGCGCTTAAGTTAATCAAGCCAGGAACTGCACTTTTTCCAAACCAATGGGAGATAATAAATTGCCCTATTTCCAAATTCCTTGCCTGTTTTTATGACATGGCACACATAGAAAATGACAATGCTTGTATGGTACATTGGCATAGGAGCTCTCTGAGAGTTTATAGTATATAAAATATATAGATATGGAAAACAAGTGCAAATTACTAGGGAATATATTAAATACAGGACTTATGTAAAAATTTCAAAAAATAAAATTGCAAACAATTTAATGAGGAACTTAAGCTTTATTTGTGAATATAACATGCTTGAAATGGCTCCATGAAATTACTGATCAAAATAATATAGTGATGATATTTTAAAATACTAATTGAATGTGGCTGCCAACAAGATACTTCGCAAAAGTAGGTGATACAAAGTTAAAACCATTTAAAAAGCTACTAAAAAATACAATAGTTGAAATTATATTTGACAAGTTTGACAGCTCATTTTTCTGTCATCGGCAATTTAGTGCTGAAATTTCAAAAATTATTGCAAATAGATTTCTCATCTAATGAAAATGTTTTCATGTCAAATATTTCAAACCAAGGTAAAGTTCTCATTTATAGATGCCCTGTTAAAGTAGAGGCCCTGCAGCTAGCTCAGATGCCACTAACTGATCATAGCAGCTCTGCAAAGGGACAGAAGAATCGCCTTTACATAAAGACAAATGTTTGGGCCACCATTGAGTTGCGCTGCTCAGAGCCCAGCCCTACCCTCTACCCCTGTCCCCAAAGCGTAGACTCCATGCTCTACTCTTCAGGCTCCTAGAACATGAACCTCCCCGGGAGTTTCACTGGAGAAGTCCACGTCTGCTGGTAGAGTGCTTCCTTGGCTGAACTCCGCATGTCAGAATGGAGCTGTGGAACCCATCCCCACCCAGGCCACCCTGTGAGGAGCCCCTGCTGAGTCTTCTTGTAGCAGAAGTCAACCTGCAGAGGGATCCCCGCTGGCTGCCTGAAGCGAAAACAATCGATGATGTTTCACGGCACAGGATGCCATACCAGACTCTAATCTTCTCTTCACACCTTCTTGGTTTGGGTCTTCTTGTGCTTGCTGCCTAAAGCAGCCTCGCTGATACAACATCATATAACTTATGTTCGGGTTACAATACCTTAAATATATTTTACTTGAAAAAGAAATAGGTAACACGCCACTCCTAATGCATAGGGCAGTTAACTTTCGGATTATGGCCACAATGAAGAGCATATCCTCCCTGAAAAGAAGGAATTCGAATATCGCAGGTGCTTCTGGTGTCTGTGTCACCTTCCCTTGGCCCACCTCTGACTGAGGCCACGGCTGTGGTGGACAGGTGCATGCGGGTTAAGTCTCATCATGTACTGTCAGCACCTCATCTGAAGCACAGTCTGCTCCAGCACCGCCTCCCAGATCAGAGTGTGAAGGTGTTAATGGCCCAGAGGCAAGTCCTCATTCGATGGAGAGAAGGAGCTCAGGGGGTGCTCCAGCTCAGAGGACGATTTGGGGGAGGTGTTCTCTACAATTCCCCAAAGTCCTGGAGGACCAAGCCTCCACTGCACACAGCAGCCACCTTTACAAGGCACCTCATTTTGGCTTTTCCTCTCCTTGCTCCCTCTCTCATAGTTCCCAGGATCACTTCTCAGATAAACTACCTGGACTATGACCTTGTCCAAGGTTCTGATTTTACATTAACCCACACTAAGAAATATAATATTTAAATCCTTTGTATGTAAGTTAGAATCTTGTCTAAAAATTGGACTGACATTGTATGAGCCTCTCCCAAATAAAATTTTAATATTTGATAATGACACTCATTTTAAAAATTGCAAACAGACAGCATTATCTGGAGGGATTACATTAAAGCTGGATCCCCACTGTGGCTCTGATGATAGTCCCAACCCCTGCGTGGCGCCTCATTAACAATGCAGGCATTCCTAAAAATAGTTTGTAAATTGAGTGTTTGCAACTTGAAATGTGTTTTCTAAGAGAAAATATCATATTTTCCAATAGAAAGTGTTCCAAATGGCAAAGCATAAGGCAAAGAATTATGCACCCATGTTTTCTGTGCCAAGGAGGAAGCAAAACAATGAAGGGTTGGGCTTCTGAGCTTTCCCTGGCACAGGCAGCTGAGCCTCAAGGTGCAGGTAAGAGCTAGAGGGACAGACAGGTGCCAACATCAGAGGACTAGTGGACAAAAGATAGTGATGACCTGAAGCCACCGTTGGGAAAATGTGGCTGTAAATAACTATACTGGGTCAGACAGTGTCCCCCCAAATTTATGTCCTCCCAGAACCTCAGAATGTAACTGTACTAGAAGCACGGTCTTTGCATATGTAATTCATTAACTTACGATGAGATCATACTAAATCAGGGTGGGCCCTAAATCCAATGACTAGTATTCTTATAAGAAGGCCATGTGAAGACACAGAGACATGTAGCCAGGGGCAAAGGTCATGTGATGACAGAGACAGAGATTGGAGTGACGCCGTTACAGCCAAGGGATGCCAATGATTGCTGGGAGCCACCAGAAACAGGAGGAAGCATGGAAGGATTGTCCCCTGGAGCCTCATGCCCAAGGGCCAACCCAAAACCTTGATTTCAGACTTCTGGCTTCCTGAACTGTGAGAGAATACGTTTTCATTGATTTAAGCCACCCCGTTTGTGGTAATTTTTATGGCAGCCCTAAGAAATGAATATAATAACTAACTAACAAATACTGGGAGCTGGGTTTTGGATCAAAAAAAGATTAATAATTTATTCTCAAATATCAGTTTTCTCCCCCATTCTTGGGTGGGGGAGAGCCGCTAGTTGTTGCCACTTCTTATTTCTATAGCTGCCAACTAGCTGGCATTTTCCTTCCAGATGTGCATGTAATATGGTGAGATATGATGTAATGTAATATAATGTAATGTCATATCTAAAGGAAGGGTTAAAATGGTGCTGGGAAAATTTGGACAGATACATGCAAAAAAATGAAACTAGATCACCAACTTACACCATACACAAAAACAAACTCAAAGTGGCTAAAGGACTTGAATGTAAGACAGGAAACCATAAAAATCCTACAAGACTCCATAGACAGCAAAATAGCAGACATATGTCGTAGCAATATCTTTACAGAAATAGCTCCTAGGGCAATGGAGACTAAGGAGAAAATAAACAAATGGGACTACATCAAAATAAAAAGCTTCTGCACAGCAAAAGAAACCCTCAACAAAACAACAAGAAAGCCCACTGCATGGAAGAACATATTTGCCAATGATATTTCCAATAAGGGTTTAATCTCCAAAATTTACAGAGAACTCATACAACTTAACAAAAGGTAGATAAACAACCCAATCAAAAAAATAGGCAAAGGATCTAAATAGACACTTTTTGAAAGAGGACATACAGAAGGCCCAGAGACATATGAAAACATGCTCAAAGTCACTAATCATCCAAGAGATGCAAATCAAAACAACAATGAGATAACATCTCACACCTGTCAGAATGGCAATCATCAACAAATAATAAAAAGACAAGTGCTGGCGAGGATGTGGAGAAAAAGGAACCCTCGTGCACTGCTGGTGAGAATGCAGACCGGTGCAGCCACTGTGGAGAACAGTATGGAGTTTCCTCAAAAAACTAAAAATGGAACTCCCATTTGACCCAGTGATCCCACTTCTAGGAATATATCCCAAGGAAACAGAAACACCAATCAGAAAGGATATATGCACCCCTATGTTCATAGCAGCACAATTCACCATAGCTAAGATTTGGAAACAGCCTAAGTGCCCATCAGCAGATGAGTGGATTAAAAAAAATGGTATATCTACACAATAGAATACTACGCCGCTATAAAAAAGAAGGAACTTATACCATTTGCAACAGCAGGGATGGAACTGGAGAGCATTATGCTAAGTGAAATAAGCCAGTCAGAGAAAGATAAATATCACATGATCTCACTCATATGTGGGATATAATGATCAACATAATTTGATGAAAAAGAATAGATCCAGAGGCAAATGGTAGGGGAAGGTGAGGGTTTAGAGAGCAACCAAAGGACTTGTATGCATGCATATTAGCATAACCAATGGACACAGACACTGGGGCAGTGGGGGCTTGCCCCGGGGAGGGAATGGCTGGGGGGCGGGGAGTGGTCAATTGGGGAAAAAGGAGACATGGAAAACTTTAGACAATAAAATAAATAAATGAAGTCAGGGTTAAACTCCATCTGAATGCTTCTGGTAGTGGAAATGATGAACATTTCTTGATTGCTTCTTGTGTGACAGAAACAGCATAATTCATTCATCTTTACCACAACCTTATTATCATCCCCATTTGGCAGATGAGGAAACTGAGCCTTGCCTCTAAAGGTCCATGCCTGATAAGTGGCCATAGCCAGGGTTTGACTGGGAAGCTGGCTCCTGAGCCTGTGCTCCTAACCACATGCCATGGGTTAGAATTCTTCTAAGAATCCTAAATGATTCTTCTAAGCAAATAAAATGTCTCAGCTACTCTGCTTACTCCAGAGCCATCCCCAAGCCTGTCTCAACTGAGTCTGCTAGACAACTTGCTCCTGATTAGAATCTGGGAAGGTTTGAATCTCTAAAATCTGTCCTGCTTACAAAGTCAGTAGTCTTCCCTTAACCACAGGGAAAGGTCTCCACGACACACCAGGGGATGCCTGAAACCATGAATAGTACAGAACCCTGTATGTATGTTTTTTCCCTCTGCATACCCACCTTTTCCCTTGGAGGAAGCACTTTATGGCTTCTCTGGCATATCTAATTGCCACTGTCACTACTCTTGCGCTCTGTGACCACTTTTAAGTAATATAAGGGTGACTTGAACACAAGCACTGAGGTGTGACAGTCAATCTGATAACGAGAAGGCTACTCAGTGCCTTACGGGCAGGTAGCCTATCCAGCGTGGAAAGACGATGGGCAAAGGGATGACTCGCATCCTGGGCGGGATGGAGCAGATGGGCGTGAGACGCCAACATGCTACTCACTATGGCGCACAATTTAAAATCGTTTCTTTCTGAAATTTTTGGACCACAGTTGACTGCAAATAACTGAAACCATAAACAGTGAAACCGTGGATACAGGAGATGCTGCGTTTCTTGACCTAAAGCAGATCCGTGTACAGGTAGCTCTAATTTGAAACTGTCCTCCCTGAGGTGAGTGTGTTCAGTGGCATGCCCAATCATTTTTACCTTAAGGAACTGAGACTAGTATTTGTGAAGGAAGCTTTCCAAGGATACCCTGCTAGTTCTCCTATCTTTTAAAAATCCATCACTGTTTCCCTTTAAACTATAAAATAAAATTCAAACACCTTAGTATGTTCTACATCAGAAGTTGGCCAACTTTTTCTGCAAAGGTCCAGCTAGTAAATATTTTAGACTGGCCATGCAGTCTGGGACCACTGCTCGACTTTGCTGCAGTGATGAATGAGAAAGCAGCCATAAACAATATGTATAAAAATGGGCATGGCTGTGTTCCAATAAAACTTTATTCACAAAAACAGTCCAGGATCCAGATTTGGCTAAAGGGCCATAGTCGGCCTACGCTGCCATCATTCAAAAGCTGGATGCTGCCTCCAGGCTTAAGTCCTATTTCATCCTGAATTATAAGTTCCATTCCAATGAAGTGCTTGTACCTTTAAAACTGCCATGACCTTCTATTTCTCTGCACCTGTGCATAGGCTACACCTTCTCTGTTTCTTCTCACTCCACGATCAGGTTACCAAACTCCTATGCAGAGCAGACTGTTCTGTATGAAGCCCCAGCAACATTTATCTCACTGTAATGATTCGTTAATTAAGTTATAATTATCCATAGCTGTGATTACCAATTATGGCACTTAGGACTTCAGGAAACACACTTGCTTGCTGATTCCTTCCAGCCAGGGCTCTTTCTGCCTCTGTCACCTGTACATTACATTTGTCATAGCCTGGTGTAGTGGGTATGTCTGCCCTTGAAAATTTTCTTTGATGATGGGAAGCTCAGAGGTAAAGAAGTAGAGCAGTAACTTTAGCAATCATAGAAAACTTGTCAGCCTGTCTGTATCCTCTGTCTGTCTCCGTACTCTATTTTCCATAGTTTTGATGTTTTGTTTGCTATTTTCCTATAGGTATTTCTTAAAAGCAACCTCAAATCTTTGTGTAATGAAGCAGAATTTGTTCACTCTTGTATTCATCCACAAATAAATCATTATTTCCCCTGAATCACGTTTTGTACTTTTTTTTTTTTTTGGAGTAGAAGCCTTAGAACCCAGTGGTATACCTGGTATATCTGATACCCAGAATCTTTTACCCTCCTCCCCACTATAGGACAAAATTATTTTCAAGGACAGTCATGAAATGAAACAAATAATAATAATGGCCAGAAGAGCAACACAGACAGTGGAATTTTTCTTTTAATGAACTTTGTAGCACAGGGACTGGAGAAAGAAATGCATGAAAACTCAGCAGCAACAATTCTGAACCATTAAGAACTTTCTTTCAAAATGAACAGTGTACGTAGCTCTTGCGGGTGTGTCAAAGGCAACTGTATCCCTGTGTATTCTACAAAGGAACTTCCATGTAGAATACAATACTTATTAAAGGATAGGTAACAAAATGTGCAAATTTAAGGCTCACCTATATATTATTAAACAGCAGCACGTGTGTAGAACTTAGACCAATAACATAACTTTTTGAGGGAAGGTATTTTATCTCTCACATTGTTGAGAATTATTCAGCAAACAGTGATAAATAAAAAGTAGCCTATCCCTTAGTTGACATTATTATTGTTTTTTAATCACTTATTTTATTTAAAAATATTTTTATTGATTTTTAGAGAGAGGAAGGGAGAGGGAGAAAGAGAGAGACACACACAGATGGGAGAGTGAAACCTGGATTGGCTGCTTCCTGCACACTCCCTACCGAGGATTCAGCCCACAAGCTGGGCATGTGCTCTGACGAGAATCTAACCAGCAAACTTTCGGTGCATGAGACGACTCCCAAACAGCTGAACCACACTGACCAGACAGGTCCATCTTCTCCTCCACCACACACACACACACACACACACACACACTCACATCAATACTAGATCCTGAGCTGGTGGACTGAAACTTCAGATTTAGAAGATTCTTGATGAAAGTACAGTAAAGTGGGATCCACACTGTTTTGCTGGGGTGCCTTTTCCCTCGGGCTTTGATAACTAGATCCTCCTCATGCAACAGCTAACCATTTCCTGGTGTCATAGCTCCAACCTTTGGGTCTTCCAATAAGCTTAGATTGACTTTATGGAGCTTCAGATTTTCTGATATGATGATTCTCCTTTAGACATGGACTCATGATCCCTGCACAGGTGAGACACATCCCCCAATTCAGAGGAGCAGTGAGCTGCCTAACTTGGAACAAATCAGCATGTGTAAATCACTGTTTAAATGAGTTGTGGTAAATGAGGGTTGGTGAACAGAACTTGCTTTATTAAGACTGACATCTGGATGTGACGGGGCCACCAGGATAGGAGCTGGCAGGCTTTTGGAATGACAGCACAACCATCTTTGTGTTTTATTTTGCAAAGCAGTTGACCTTTGGTTCAATGGAGGCTCAAAGAAGGATGCTGGACTTGTTTATCTGAGTATCCTTCTTGTTTAAAACATGTAAGTCCATTTTCTCTCCTTAGTAAATACTAACAATCTATGCCATAATTAACATTGAAGAACAGCATTGCCTTCTAGCAAGTTCATTTACCATCTGTAGAATACTACGCATGTGGAGGTGGCACAGGTTCAATTCCAAGGAGTTCAACCTGTTTTCCAAGGGTCTATTATGATTATCTAGATGTGTCAATGTGATCTGTCCTAGGACAGATTTTGGTCATTGCTGATCTATTCTGCTTATCATTTGCTTCTTTCTTTCTCTTATAAACGAGAAATAGACAATGTGAGCCTGGTTCCATTGCACTGACCCAGACATGGAAGTAATTGCAATTACTTAATACAACTTTTGCATCTAAAGAAACCATTTTTGAAACATGCAGGCATATATATTGTTGGTCACCCCACTCTGTGAAAATTGAACCTTCATGGGTTCTCATACTCTCAAGCTGTAATGGAGATAAGTGGAGGACCCCAAACTCTTTACATCCCCTGAAGGATAGTTGGAATTGGATTGCAATAAACATCTCATTAACATTAAGAGTACCCTGACCTGGATCCCCTGAACATTCCTACTGTTCTCTCTCCTCCAGCAGATAATGAGATGTAGCATGTACAATATGGGCTTCCTTTCCTCTTGGAAGATCCTCACCAAAGCCAAAGGGAATAGCAATAAAACAGAAGATTGACTAGGATGTAACACTCTTTGGTGTTACATCTGTTATGATTAACAATTTATTTTGGCTACACCCAGGATGGGTTCATATGGTTTTCCTGACTTTAGGAGGACTCATGCCAGTAGACTCAGGAACACTAAGAAGCAATCCAGGCTGAGGGAGAAAAAAAAATATGCCATTCTGCAAAGTGTTTCATAGCGTTGACTCTGTGACCTGGAAACCATCCATGGCTCAATCTCTCTATTTCCAGCTGCTCTTCAACTATTGTTTTCTGAGACTCAAGTTGATGGATGTTTTTATAATTAGCAGAGTAGATAACCTCAAGGAGAAAGCACTGTAAGAAGGGAGATGAAACGTGTGACAGCCAAATATTTTGCAATATATAAGTATTCTTAAAATATGGATGTTTCATCCAAGTCATCATCTTCAAGAAGCACAATTGTACGGTTATTGTGGGTTTCAGAGTGAACTCCTCTTCCAGGAATTTACCTTGGGGCTGAAAAAATAGTTGATCTGTTAGAGAGGAATGCTTCTCAGGGCTGATGTTTCCATCCATATGAAGTGATGGCCATATGAAGCATAACATTTTTGGGTTTTCTCTGCTCTCCTCCCCTTATTCCTCCTCAGGGTGCATTTGAACGGAGGGACTGGAAATGCATTCCTGAACTCCTTCCTCTTCTCTTTCTCTCAGAAGGGAGCCCGCTTGCAGAGAGAATAAATCACCATTGCTCTCAGACATGGACTAAACCTGCAGGGGAGGAAGCCCATTCGCTTGTAGGTATAGGTATGCTCATACTAAGTATTAGAAAGTATTGGGAGGCCCACTTACTTGCAGTTAATAGCTTAATATTAACATTGTCATAATAAAGGTGATGCTTGGGTTCTCTACCTGCCTAAACCTCATGTTTTATTTCTCAATTGGTTCAGAATATGGGCAAAAAAAAGTGGTGTTAATTATTGGTTCCCCACAAACCCCAACAGATACTTAGCCAGTGGCAGGTTCCCTCTGATAGAAAATATGTTTTCACCTTGTTTTCTATTCCCCTTCCAGGTTTATCAGTAGATTAACGTTGCTTTCACCCTCCACTGGATTAAAATAAATAGCTAGGTATTTAGTTTTAGACTTACATAGGCAAACAGATTCTCAGGACTAGTAAGACTGATATGAAAAATCATTTGGCCTTCACATTTTGCCCTTGTCCTTTCCTTTCCTTCATTCGCTCAGAGCTTCCATACTGTTCCACATTTCCCCTTATTGTTCCTGTGACTGAGATTCTCAGGATCATACTGGGGTATAGGTAAGCCTCTATATATGGACAGCAGTTAGATGGACTTGAAATTGGCAATGGGACTCTGTGCTTTGATCTGTAATTGAGAGGTCAGCCAAGAAGGGCATGGCCACAATTAAATTAAATATTAAATCTAGAGAGGAGGGGAGGGAAGCCAAGAAAGAAAGGATAGCTCCCAACCCTGATTTGAAGCTAAGAAGTTTGCAGATCGGTATTTGAGGTAAGAATATATTTGAGGTCCTCCAATGTCAATGAGATATTAATAAATAAGAACATTTATCCATGGCTATAACACATAATCAATAAAGTAAGATCCTGATATTAATTCTCCAAGCTCTTTCATCCACACTATCTCATTTGATCCTTCCCCTGTCAGGAGATGCTATCATTCCCCTTCTAAGAGTTTTACAAACTGAGGCCCAGAGGGAGAGAATAACTTGCTCAAACTTCCTCAGCTACTAAGGTTCAGGATTAGATTCAAACTTATGTTTTCTGACTCCACGCACAGTGATCTTTTTACTACTATTGCTTCCATGCCTCTATACTTGCGATTACATTGAGACTTGGATATATTTAAAAGAATTACATAAAACAGCTGGGCTTGAAATAATTGAATTTTTATAGACTGTATCATAGAAAACACAATGGATTTCACTCCATTATTTGAAAGATGACTAATATTCTTTTGGTTCTATGATGGAGTACTGGTGATGGAGTATTATTCCAAAGGCATTAGGGCCTCCTTCATAAATCTTTGCCATTCAAATTTGAGAATTACACCACCAAGGATCTGTTTGTGCATGTGTAGCTAAAACCTGATGTCAGCCAAGATTCTTTTGATTTCTATTTAAAGGGAGATTAGGACATCTGACCCCAATAAATGGAACCCTAGTGCTCTGGGGTACAGAGAGGATTTTTTAAAACACTGATGCGAGTAAGAATGAGGTTTGGGTGAGGCTGGGAAATGGAAAGGAGGCACGGACTTTGGTATCAGTGGGTCCCCATAACTAACAATTAACCCCACACGTGTCCTCTGTCCCTCAGTCTTCAAATGTCTGAGGGTCTCAGCTCTGCTTGCCCTCCATCATCTTTTCTAAACAATCCATGTTCTCTCTGCTCTCTCACCCATGCATCCTGAAAGTCCAAGTCCACCCTAGTGCCTCTAAATCCCACCCACCATCTCCACATGGGTTGTGAGGTCAGGAGCTTCCATGGGGAGGGTAATAGCCCTTGAAATGCACCTCACTCCTGATGCTTTGCGAAAGCCCTTTCATGCATAATATTTTATTTGTTGTTCACAATGACTCCATGAAGAGGAAGAGACTGACCCCACTTTGTAGATAAGAACATTAAGTACAAGGAAACTAGGCTTATAAGTGGCTGAACTACCACCATGTGCTACATCTTCAGAATCTTTCCTTCTCAACAAACTTCATAAGCCTCTGTAGCAATGGCTCTTGAATATCCATGGGGATAACTCCCTGCTGATGATAAAAATAAATTCCCTCCACTGTAAAGCATTTTTTTAAAAACCATAAAATTATATTAAGTCTATTGAAGCTAACACTGTATTCAAATGCAATAAAGTAACTATGTAAATGCTTTGCTTAAAAGGACAGCTTCCTAATTAAGAAGATGGTTAAAAGGATGGAACATATGAATACAACTATTACACAGGATTTACTAGAACTCATTGTACCCACAGCAATAAAGTGGGACCAGCTGTTGCCTGGAACATGGAAACAGACTAAGGAAGTAGAAACTGGTATTTTAGTGATTTTTGTTAAAAAAAAAACAACACTGAAGGTGCAATGGGGGGGGGGGGGGAGAGGAGGGAGGGAGACATTTGTAATACTTTCAACAATGAATGCAAAAAAATAAAATTATACCAGGTTAAAAAAACAAACAAACACGAAGGTGGCTGCCCATTATGTTAATCCCTTTTTACATTGTGCATCATTCAGCCAATAGTTTCAGAGTATCTTCTGCATTCTGCACTTCCTGCTTGAATTTGCAGGGCTTGACTTTGCAGCTTTGGCTCTGTCCCTCTCTAACAATGATATCTTCGTTTGAAAAGAGGCCTTTTGCTTTTGATAGCTACAAATCCAAGTGGCTTAAGTTTCTAAATGTTCACTGCTCTTCTCCATCCTTTGGGGGTGGGATTCACGGGGCCCAGAATGCTTTTCTTTTGTTCACTCTGCTTTCGGTGCCTCCATCTTTGGCTGACACTTGGCCAATTGCCAGTGGCCAAGAGCTCCTCCTGCACATCCGCTTGCTAGAGAAGCCTCTTGTCAATGCACTTGGTCAGGAAGTGTCCTGACCAGCTGGTGGGATTCCATGCCTTGCCTCTGCATAGTGGATCAAAAAGGTGGAGAATAGGTCTATTCTGGGACCAACTGTCATGGTTGGAAAGGTTGAGTATTGCAATCCGATAAGCAAGACACGGCTCTCAGCCCTCTACCTCCAGAAGCAATACCCAACTGGCCCATTGGCCCTGGTTTTCCTGGAGGAGTCCTCTTGCACTCAGGGACTTGGTTCATTCTATGTTATTCTCTGGTTGTGGTTGTATCATGGGGGTGGGGATGGAAAGCAGCCAGTGCCTCTGGCTTCAGGCTTGGGGCACCCTATCAGGTTCAGCACAGAAAAAAGAAAACCATTGTAAGTGGTTCAAGCAGAAACAGGTTGGCTCAATACAGGAAATGAAGTGCTTACACAATTTTTGGAAGGGATGGAAGAGAAGAAATTAGGGCACAGCTCCTAGCCTTTTGGTTTCAGGACCAACCACTGTAGCTACACGCCAAAGGTCAGGAAACTATTGCTGTTTCTGTCGCGTCTGTCCCTGCCACTGGTGACCAGGCAGAGGACATGGAGTCTGGCTCCTGCTATTGACCTTTGTCATCAGTGCTTGCTTGTTCACCATCCCAGTAGAAAAATAGTCTCCACCTCGCTCTGTCTTCCAAATATCATGAAAGTGCATTTCACTGGCAGACTCAGATCCCACCAGAATCTGAAGGGAACATAAGTGAAGGTAGGAATATAGGCCTCATGTCAATAGGTATTATCTAGCTTGGGGCTTTGGTCCTTGTTTTGAGGCCTTTTGTGCACAAGAATATAGAGTAAGATTCATTCACAAATGGTGGGTCCATTGTCCCAAATCCTAGATAACTTTAAGTGTTCCTGAGAAAAGTTCCAAAAGTGATGTGTTTCATAATCTTAAGACTGGCCCAGCTTTCCTCTGGCTCTTGTGTAGCTTGTCTATTCCCGAGGGTGTGTTTATTGTCTGCAACATTTGACAGAGGGAAGGCACAGAAACACCATTTGGAATCTTAAGACTAGAGTGTGAGTTTCACTCCCACCACTTTCTAACAGTCATTTAATATTTCTGAGCCTCAATTTTCATTTGAATTGTGAAAAAAAGATAAGGAGATTATTATTAGAATAGAGGCCCGATGAACGAAGATTCATGCAAGAATGGGCCTTTTTTCCCCTGGCTGTGGGCACCGCCTTCGCTTTGGCCAGAGCAGCCTTTCCACTCTGGCCAGGAGCCGCCATTCCACCTTCCCACACTGCCCAGAGGCCTAGTGTGGCTGGGTGGTGTGAAACACCTGCGTCCCACCCCACCCCTGGCCACTCGGCACCTTTGTATGCAAGCTAACCCACCATCTTTGTTGGGTTAATTTGCATACTCACTCCTGATTGGCTGGTGGGCGTTGCGAAGGTACAGTCAATTAGCATGTTACTCTTTTATTAGGTAGATTCCAGGGGAATGATGGATTTGCCCCTTGCAAAGCTTGTTGCAGAGATTTGGAGTACTGGTGGCTGACAGCTTTCACTGCATCCCTGGCCAGGAATGTCTCTGAATGTGAGAGTCACCTTGTCCAAGAACATGCCCCCTCCTTTGGGTGGCCTATGCCCAATAACTGGGCAATGGGGAGGATGGGGGGGTGTGTAGAAAAAAACCAGCTGCCTTATCTCAATTAAGGGCAACTCTGAAGGGCCCCCCCAGCTCCAGAGCTCCCCATGGGATCAGATGCAGGTTCTACTGCACCTGCATCCAAGTTCAAGCTCTTCCTCTGCCCTCTCCTGCATTCCTCACCCCTCACAGATGTTGATTCTGAGTCTACTCTGCCCCAAACTTCCTGCACATAAATCCCTGTCTGTCTGTTTCCTGGGAAACCTAAACATCAACACTGGCTTAGCCGAAAGGAATTTATTAAAGGGGAATAGGTGCTCCAAGAAGACCAGCAAGGGCGTGTGGAGAATGGGTTCTAAGAAAGAAAGCTCCAGGTGACTCCATAGACACTCCAGTGGAGACGCTCCTGCTTCACCGTGCACAGAGACACTTCTGTGTGCGTCACTGACACTGTTAGGACGCTGCATGTGACTGCTGCGGCCTCTGCCACTCCTGACTCTGGAGTGAATGGGGTTGTCACTACCTTCTCCAGAATGGATTGGATTCAGTATCTGCTGCTCTGCCATTCTAGCTTTCTGCTTGAAGTCTGGGGTAAGTGAATCTGATTGCCAGAGACCAGATCATCTGCCTCTAGCCTAGGAAATCAGTAAAGGAAGGGAAAACTCATAAAGTGGGGATTCTTTCAATGCTGGACCCACCAAAGAGAATGGAGAATGCCCCATTGTGATGCTAGTGATGGGACTATATGGGAATGGGTCCTTGCAAATAGCTTAATTGTATTTTATCGGGAGCCTTTGTGAGGTCAGCATCTTAACCCACAGTTAAACCCTATTTTACCAGATCAGCAGAGGCACTTTACTACCTTTGGAAGCACATACCAACCTGAAAGTACAGACCAAAAAAAGTGCACAATAAATTATCAAAAAGTAATTCGTAAATACTCACTCTCCTTATGGTTCAGAACCAGGCCTTTCTTTTCTGTGCAAACACTGATCTTGGTTTATCTCACACAATCCCAAGGCCTAAATACCATCTCTGTGATGGTGAATCCAGCATTTATACTATTAGTCTTAATCTCTCTACTGAACTTCAGATTCATCTACCCAAACCTCTCCTTTTTAATACCTAAAGGGCAGTAATAAAACTAAAATATGTCTTGATTCTGAATCAAATCTATCTCCAAGACCACTCTCCCATCTCAGCAAATCACATTGCCCTGAGTCATTCTAAGACTGTTTTCTTTCCTTCATGCTCCCTAATTATAGTTTCTCAGTTCTCTCTGGAAATATGTCCTGAATTCATTCACTTTTCTTTATCTGAGTCATGACAAGATCCACAGTCACCAGCCACCATCACTTTGCACTTGAATGACTAAAGCAGCCTCCTGCATGAACTCCCCTCTTTCACTTTCCTTTTTAATCCATTCTTCACCAACAGGGTCACTTAATCCACCTTCTACTCCAAGTGGACTTAGAATGAAATCGAAGTTCCCTGCCATCTCAGATGAAGACTCACAAATTCCAGCACTGACTTGGGCCCTCCCCACTCGGATCTTGATTCTGTGGTGCTCACTTGTGTTGATTACACGGTGCCAATCACAGGAACTTCGTTCAGCTCTAGGTCTCCCGATTTTGCTTGGCTGGATCCTTTCATTCAAGCCTCAACTCAAAGTCACTTTCTCAAAGGACCTTTCTGATCACCCCATCTAAAAAAGTCACTATTCCTCGGAGTCATTATCACTCTATTACACTTTCTGCATAGTATTTACTACCACCTGAAATGACCTGATTGTTGACCCCTCGTTTCCCTCCTCCACCGAAATATAAACTTGTTGAAAATTCCGACTTTGTCTGTCTCATTCACAACTGCATCCCAGTATCTAGAATAGTACCTGGCAGGTGCTAGACATTCCATGAATACTTCTTGCATGCATTAACCTTACTCATCAGCCTGTCTTGTTTACATAAGTCTAGAGCAGGAGTTTTTAGCCTGGCTCCATGTCTCCCCAAGAGGTTTGTGAACTTGGATGGGAAAAAGTGTGCATGATTGTTTTCACAAACTCCTAACGGAATCCAAACTGTAGTCATATTAGGAGTACATGTGACTTTATCATCAATAGAAATCATAGAAATTTTCAAATCATATTACATTGTATCAGATATCTCAAAATATTGCTTATTTTCATCTCTCTTCAAAATTAGGCTCATTGCTAAATTGATATCTAATACATTAATTAAGAAGTACATAGAGTACTACATCAAAAATATTAAAAATTAAATAATTTTAATTAAAGACTAAAGAAAATAGAAATATTAAATGGATTGGTTTCTATTGTAATCCTATAGATTTTAAATGTTAGTCTGAGAGGGGTCCATGGACTTGACCAGAGTATCAAAGGGGTTTGGGACACATAAAAATTAAGGTATAGAGCTGGACTGCCCAATCTGGTAGCCCTAGCTATTTAAATGTAACTTTAAATGAATTAAAATTAAATTAAAAATTCCAATTCACAGTAGCACTAGTCACATGGAAGTGCTCAAAAGCCACACGTGGCTCATGGCTACTATAGTGGACGGTGCAGGTACAGAATGTCCATCATTGCTCTCTATTGGATAGCACTGGTCTAGAGCTTAATGATTACTTCCTGATTTGTCATACTTTGCCCTCACCCCACCCCCAATATTATGAACTACATTCTTCAACAGAAATATTGAGAGTGGGTTGGAGATACAATGACCTTTTCTCAGGATTCTTGCTGTTCTCCTTTCTACATAAGCCTTTACTCCATCACCAGTCTCTGCCCTCCCTCATGGTTCAGGGAGTAGAGCTATCCTGGGCAGTGTGGCAATGAATTATCTCTTTTCATCATTTTCAGGCTCCTGCCCTGGTCCTGGGCAGAGGACATAGCTGAGAATAAGTAATGAAAGACAGGTAGCATTGCTCAAAATGGGAGAACTAGAGCGATAAGCCTCTCTCTCCTTGAGGGTCCCCAGTACCTGCACCCTGGCCCTTGAGGGGGTAGTGTCCATGCTGGGACACGAGGTGGACCCTTCCGCCAAGCTGGGGCCTGAGAGGAAGTCCCAGCTAGAGTGCCAGTGCTGGTTGTGGTGGCGCTGAGTCAGCAGGAAGGACTTGAGCCTTATCCAAGGAAGGAGAGGACAGACTAGAAGTGGCCCAGCTGCACACTTCAGCAGTGAACTTCCTCCAAACAGTCTGGGCTAATAGCAGCCCAGCCACCCTCACAGACATCAGCTGGCTCAGAGCTGTGCAGCTTAACTCCAGAGGCCTCCCTCTCCCCCAGCGGCCCAAAGCTTTCCACATGCCCAGATACCATCTTGGAGAGAAACAAGGAGAGTGATGCAAATTGGAAAAACTGACTCATTCAAAAGAGACAGCTTACTGGAATCGCCTGAGTCTAGCAGATTGGACTAAAATTCAGTCCTACCCGCACCCCTCATTAGTCAGTGGTATGGAGGTCAGGGAAAATGGGGTCAGTTATAGAAAGTTCTCTTTACACATGTAAGCCTGGTGCGAGTAAATCTGAGACTGCACCCTACCTGACCTGAATCACACAGACCCCTTGCTCAGGCAAAATATGGCCCAAGACATCTTCTGGCTCTTGGTGAATGAGGGTCCTATGAGACCTTCTTAGCTAAAGGGGTGGGCATCAAATACTGAAGCAGTATTCCAATGTCATTGTACCCATTCCATCTTCCTGTGCCCCCACAACAAGATAGCCCAGTGGCCCCTGGTCTTCCAGTCCTCTCAGCACTGCTTCTGGCCAAACTTGAGATCCATGCTTTTCAGAGAGACTCTCCTTCTGTGTCATTTTGGTTGCTGATGGGGCTAGTCCTGCGTCTCCAAAACAGAGGGAGCAGAGTGCTGCGTCTGTAGGTGCTGGGGGTGGCATGTGTACACAGGCACCGAGATCACCCTTCTCCTGCTAATGGTGGTGTGTGTGTGCATGTGTGGGGGATGTGTAGGGGAAGGGTGGTTTAGAGAATAAGGTCAGCAGAAAAGTACAGCACATTGCTTGAGGTGTGGTCTGCTGGCAGGAAAGGACTAGAGAAGTTGACAGTTTCACATCAATTCCTTCCCCAAGCAAAATTTCACTGGTTTTGTTTCCCAGCCTAACTAATTGGAGCATAAATACTAAATTTAATTAGTTAATCGTTTTAATTGGATTGTGTGAATTTCTCTGTTATGTTTTGTACTGGGTTGAATAATGTCCCCTCCCTAAATTTAGGTTCACCCAGAACCTCAGACTACGCTTTTATTTGAAAATAGGGTCTTTGCAGATGTAATTAGTTAAGATGTGGTCATACTGAATTAGTACTCCCTAAACTAACATGGCTGGTGTCCTCATAATAAAAGGACACATGGAACACACACACACACACACACACACACACACACACACACACACACGAAGAACACATATGATGGCAGAAGCAAAGAATGGAAATGATGTATCTGCAAGCCACAGAACACCGAGGATTGCCAGCAACCATCAGAAGCTAGGAAGAGACAAGGAAGGGTTTTCCTACAGTTTCAGACAGGGCGTGGCCCTGCTGACTCCTTGCTTTTGGGCATCTAGCACCCAGATAGTGAGAGAATACATTGCTGTTGTTTTAAGTCACACAGTCAGTCTGTGGTGCGTTAGTTATGGCAGCCCTAGGAAATACGTGCTGGGGGAGGAGATGTCATAATAAAACATCCTATCTAATAAGGAGGGAATATGCAAATTGACCGTCATGCCATCACAAAGATGGTAGCACCCATAGCCACAAGATGGCGGCACCCAGGCCCCTCAGCGCCACCGGAGTCGCCCAGTCCTTTCAGCCCCGCCGGTGGGGGTGGGGGGGTGGCAGGCTGCCCAGCTGCCCAGGGCCTCCCAAAGCTTAGGTAACCAGGGCCAGCCAAGGCTTGCACTGCTGGCAGTGGCAGCAGCAGAGGTGTGATGGGGGCATCACCTTCCCCTGATCACCGGGTCACCTCCTGCCCCTGAGGGCTCCTGGACTGTGAGAGGGGGCAGGCCAGGCTGAGGGGACCCCCTGGTGAATTTTCATGCACCAGGCCTCTAGTGCTTATATATAATAGCACATGCTTAGGGATGAATCCAGCACACACAGGAACATTAGTCTTTATTAACAACTAGAGACCCGGTGCACGAAATTCGTGCACGGGGGAGAGGGGTGTCCCTCAGCCCAGCCTGCACCCTCTCCAATCTGGGACCCCTCGAGGGATGTCCGACTGCCCATTTAGGCCCGATCCCACCAGGATTGCTGGCTCCCAACTGCTTGCCTGCCTGCCTTCCTGATTGCCTCTAACCGCTTCTGCCTGCCAGCCTGATCACCCCCTAATAACTCCCCTGCCAGCCTGATTAATACCTAACTGCTCCCCTGCCAGCCTGTTTGCCCCTAACTGCCCTCCCCTGCTGGCCATCTTGTGGTGGCCATCTTGTGTCCACATGGGGGCAGGATCTTTGACCACATGGGGGCAGCCATCTTGTGTGTTGGAGTGATGGTCAATCTGCATATTACTCTTTTATTAGATAGCATAGAGGCCTGGTGCACAGGTGGGGGCCAGCTGGTTTGCCCTGAAGGGTGTCCTGGATCAGGGTGGGGGTTCCCTTGGGGCGTGAGGCGGCCTGGGCGAGGGGCCTGTGGTGGTTTGCAGGCCGGCCACGCCCCCTGGCGACCCAAGCCTTGAGAGGCCCTGGGATCTGGGGTTTATTTATCTTCTACAATTGAAACTTTGTAGCCTGGAGCGGAGCCAAGCCTTCTGCTTGCTCTGTGGAGGCAGCCATTTCTGTTGGAATTTATGTATCTTCTATAATTGAAACTTTGTAGCCTTTAAGCATAGGCCTGGGCCGGCCAGGGTGTGAGGAAAGCTTGGCTTCCTCCATTGTCAGGGAAACCCAAGCCTCCCTCCTGCTCTCTGTGGCCGTAGCCATCTTGGTTGGGTTTATTTGCATATTCGCTCCTGATTGGCTGGTGGGCGTGGCTGGTGGGCGTGGCTTGTGGGTGTAGCGGAGTGATGGTTAATTTGTATATTACTCTTTTATTAGATAGGATTCCCGCTAACATTTAAAAAGTCCAATAGAAAGTCTAGAGCAGGGGTTCTCAAACTTTTTAAACAGGGGGCCAGTTCACTGTCCCTCAGACTGTTGGAGGGCTGGACTATAGTTTAAAAAAAAACTATGAACAAATTCCTATGCGCACTGCGGGCCCGGAATGAGTTGGCTGCTAAGCAGGACAGGCAGTGGCACCCGGCGGGCTGGATACATGTCCTCGGTGGGCCACATGTGGCCCGCGGGCCATAGTTTGAGGACGCCTGGTCTAGAGCAACCATCATTAAAGTCCCCTGCCCTATTCTCTAGCTTCAACCTGACCCACCCAATTCCTAGCCCCTGCAAACCCTTTATCCAAGGGCATTCTGTTTCTCTCAGTTCCTCTTTCATCTCCCCTATCAATGAAGAGCTCATTCTGCCAAACCCAGTCCCTGACCAGATCCACTCTCCTGACCCAGGCCTGTGGGGAATGTCCTTCTACTTTCCTGTGAGCCTCTCTGTCCACTTGACTACAAAGCTTCGCCTTTCCTTAGAGGATGGGGGCGGGGCAAGAAGCTAAGCAGGGAGGGGAGGAGAAGGTTCTGAATACCACACATTAAACAGTGATCCCCCATCACCATCTTCCCTACACACACAAAACTTAACTTTTGTTCCCTTTGAAGGAATACTTGGATTAATGAAGCAATTAGTAGAAGTCAAGCCTTACAGAAATGTCTACAGTGTTCACTGAATAACTGAAGCTTACAGTCCTTGCCAGTCATCGATCTATACCAGGGGTGGGCAAACTTTTTGACTCAAGGGCCACAATGGGTTCTTAAAGTGGACCGGAGGGCTGGAACAAAAGCATGGATGAAGTGTTTGTGTGAACTAATATAAATTCAAAGTAAAGGAGCGGAGGGGAGAGTAAGAGAACCGGATAGAACAGCCGGATCCGGCCCGAGGGCCGTAGTTTGCCCACAGCTGATCTATACTAATAATAGAGGAATATGCAAATTGTTCAGGATGCCATCACAGTAACAGTAACGACCAAACAGCAGGCTGTGTGGGGCTACAAGGCCAGCAGGGGGGTTAGTGAGGGACAACCAAACGACTGAACAGCAGGCTACATGGGGCGACCAGGCCGGCGGGGGGGTGGGGGGGGAGGGAGGAAGGGACAGTTGAGGGCAACCAGGCTAGCAGGCAGAGGTGGTTAAGGGTGATCAGGCTGGTGGGGGGCGCAGTTAGGGGTGATCAGGCAGGTAGGCAGGTGAGCAGTTAGGAGCCAGTGGTCCCGGATTGTGAGAGGAATGTCTGACTGCCAGTTTAGGCCCGATTCCCGGGATCAGGCTTAAACCAGCAGTTGGACATCCCCAAGGGGTCCTGGATTGGAGAGGGTGCAGGCTGGGCTGAGGGGACCCCCCCCCCCCCCCGTGCACGAATTTTGTGTACTGGGCCTCTAGTCCTATCTAATAAAGAGGGAATATGCTAATTGACCACCACACACTCAAAAAGATGGCGGTGCCCACAGCCAATAAGGAGGGAATATGCTAATTGACTGCCGCACCCTCAAAGATGGTGGCACCCACAACCACAAGATGGCAGTGCCCAGTTCCCTCAGCCCCACTGGGGTGGCAGTTGCATGGCATGGCCAGGCCTTCCCACAGGCAGGTCCGGCCCCTCTGCGTGCCTCCGGAGTTGCACAGTCCCCTCAGCCCCCCAGCCGCCCAGAGCCAGCCTGACATGCAGGCAAGCCTTGGATGTCGGCTGCCCAGTGGCCCAGGGTCATGCCGAGGTGCAGGCAAGCTTTGGATGGTGGCTGCCCAGCCACCCAGGGCTGGCCCAAGGCTCAGGCAAGATCGGATGGTGGCTGTCCAGCCGACACCCAAGTCACAGGCAAGCCTTGGATGGTGGCTTTCCAGCTGCCCAGGGCCGCCCGAGGCTCAGGTAACCAGGGACTGCCGAGGCTTGCACTGCCGGCAGTGGCAGCAGCAAAGGTGTGATGGGGGTGTCGCCTTCCCCTGACCACTGGGTTGCCTCCTGCCCCTGAGGGCTCCCGGACTGTGAGAGGGGGAAGGCTGGGCTGAGGGACCCCCTCCCTTCAGTGCATGAATTTTCATGCATTGAGCCTCTAGTCTATAATAATAAAAGCATAATATGCAAATCGACCAAATGGCCAAACAGCAGAATGACTGTCCAGACAACCATGCTATAACACGCACTGGCACCAGGGTAGCCAATGCCAGTGCCATGCGATTGGTCGGGGGGCTCTGCCATCACCCTATGATTGCCCCACAGAGAGTGGCCCAGGCCACCGGCCAGCAGGCAATCAATCAGGGTGGGGGGTCTGCGATCACCCCAAAGAGGGAGGCCCAGACCACTGACCGGCGGGTGGGTGGGGCCTCCCTCTGTGGGGCAATAGATCGCGGGGCTCCTGGGACTGCGAGAGGGCGCAGGCTGGGCTGAGGGATGCCCCCCCCCCGCCCATGCACGAATTTTGTGCACCAAGCCTCTAGTATATATATAAAACCCTAATATGCAAATAGACCAAACAGCGGAACAACCGAACAACCAGTCTCTATGATGTGTGCTGACCACCAGGGGGTGCGCGCGGAACATGGCAGGCATCAGCTGTGGTGGGATGGTGGAGCAAGTGAGCGGGGGTGCCAGACCAAGGCGGGGCACTGGTCACTGTCATCAGGGCGAGCCTCTGGTGGTTACTAAAATTCTTTGCTCCTGCATGCTGTGGTCCCACCTGGAGTTTGCACCTGCTGCCAGCGCCGGCCCCAATCACTCAGCACCATCAGTGGGTGCAAGCAGTGGCTGCCGGCCCTGATCACCCCTGAGGGCTTCTCCACCTCCCTCTGCTCCTGAGGGGTGATTAGGACGCAACTGCTGCTTGCACCCACTGATGGCGCTGGCCCCAATTGCTCTACACCATCAGCGGGTGCGAGTGGGGCCGGCACCGTCAGCTCATGGGAGTGGCGGCAGCAGGAGCGGGGCTGCCAGCAGACAGGGGACCAGGGGCTGCAGCAGGAGGGGCTGGGTGGGGGCACGGAGGATGGGCCAAGACCCGCCCCTATACCCACCACAGCCTCACGGCCCACAGTTCCTTTCAAGGTGCACAAATTCATGCACTGGGCCCCTAGTTTATTATAGTCTCCCATGGACCATCATGGTTTTTCTCTAAATGTAGGTCTAGGAAGGGAACCAGTGGAGGAAGAAAGGGGGGCTAAGGATTAAGTACTCTAAGAGGAATCTTCTACTTCCCCTCTCTTTCTTCCCTTCTCCTTCCCTTCCCCTCGCCCCCTCCCCTCCCCTTTCTATCCCTCTTCTTCAAGGTTTTCATGCAATCTCAAATGATGCTATTTATGAGCACTGGTAAGAACATGCGCATAACATTTTCTTAAGAAAATGTATCACAGTTGTTTTATAATTAAGGCAATAATTAATTGGAGTAAAGAGAAGGTGTGGAATATAAAACATAAACTCTCCTTAGAGGTTTAAAAAGGAAGATAAAAATGCAACATCAACAGGGAACTCTTTTAGTATTCACTTTTAATAACATGACTTATATTACTTTTTTAAAGAACATTTTAACTCCTGCCTCCCTTTTTATTTTTAAAATTTTCATGGGGTTGTGGAGACTCATGCTAGGTCTTAGGGGAAACATAGTAATTAGAGACATAAGAATAGCTAGCACAGCTTCACATGGAAAATGTCTCAACTGTGGTCGTCATGACATGGGTTTGCGAACAAGCCACCTCATTCCACAAGACAAAATTGGGTGAAAATAACTTAGTCATAAGGATGCAGAACTGAATCCCCAGGAAAGCATAAAATACATGCTCCAAGGCACACCTTTGAAGATGCCACATTTATCTTGGGCCAAGGATTGTTTACAGAATGCTGTGCAATCCACCCCTAGCTGAAACAAGAGACATGGAATGAATATTTTTAGGTCAATGAGTTTCATATTTTACATTTTCCCAGGTCTTCGGCTTCCTTGATTACTCGTGTGGAAAGTACTTTAAGAAGAGAGAGTTCAAAGTTGTTTACTGTGACAAACAAACTGGAAGGTGGCTCCCCTGAGCCTTTGCTTTTGGTGTTCATGCCCTTGTGTAATTTTGTTTCCTTGAGTGTAGTTAAGACCTGTGACTTGCTTCTAACCAATACAATATGGCAAAGTGAATGGGATGTAACTCCCATGATCACATTACATTACTAAGACTCTGTCTTGATCACAGATCACTCCAGAGTCTGACTCCTTGCTGGTTTTAAAGAATCAAGCTTCTATGAGTCCTGCAGCTGCAAGAAAATGAACAATGCCAACAAGTGGGATGAACTTGGAAGCACGTCTTTCCCCATTTGAGCCTCCAGATGAGAACCCAGCTCTGGCAGACAGACTTATAATAGACCCAGGCTGGATGTGCCCAGACTCCTGACCTACATAAATGTGAGGTAGCCAATGTGTGTTGTTTTAAATCATTAAGCCTGTGGTGATTTGTTACACAGCGATACAAATGCATACACTTGATACCTTATTTTTCGGCCAAGTACTCTTATACTGGGTTTCTCTCTTCAAGAGTTTGAAAACCATTGATTGGAATCCAGAACTCAGCATTTAAAAAGTACAGGAGGCCATATTTAAAATAAATTTTGTAGAGCTGAGGTGGCCCAGAGATCTGAAAGCACTGGCGGGAGCTGGTCCACTTCCTCCTCGCCTCCCCGGGAGCTGCACCTCGCCTCCTGGTGATCTGGCTGGGAAGGGCTCTTAGGCATATGGACCCCACCGTGAAGGTGTTGTGTCCCGTGGAAGCAGGTGCCCACGCCTGAGCATCCCTGGCGCTGATCTTGCAGTAGACGATGCCCCTCATCCACCAACGGGCCCCAGACAAGAGTGGCTACAGCGTGGTGGCCAGCCTCGGCAACATTAAAAATCTCTTCACTGTCCTGGGGGCCATTCATTTCTGAGAACATTACTAAAAATGGAATCCAGGTGACAGTGGAAAATGCAAAGTGTGTGCAAGCAAATGCTTGTATTCAGGCTGGAATATTTCAAGACTTTAAAGTTCAGGAAGAGCCTGCTACTTTCCTAATTAATTTAACTGTCCTTTTAGACTACTTACCTATTTTTGGGTCAAATCCCGTGCCAGTCAGGGGGGCTCCGTGAAGCATTTTCTGAATTGGATATGACAAGTGAGGTCCTGCAGATCACCATGTCTCCTGACAAGCCTTATTTCAGGTTATCTACTTTTGGGAATGCAGAAAGCTCCCATCTTGACTATCCCAAAGATTCTGATTTGATGGAATCCTTTAATTGTAATGAAACCCAAGTTCACAGATACAAGATTTCTTTACTGAAGCCCTCTACAAAGGCATTAGTCCTGTTGTGCAAGGTGCCTATTTGGACAGGTAACCGAGGCTTCCTCTCATTACAGCATATGGTTAGAAATGAAGATGGACAGGTATGTTTTGTGGAGTATTACTGCTGCCCTGAGGAAGAAGTTTCTGATTCAGAATCTTGAGTATGACAATGCACCATGACATTTTATGTCTGCATTCATGATAGGTCACATTCACAGTCTCATGATTTTGTACTGGATTTCCTAAATAGAAGAGGCATGGAGGAGACAGGAGCAAGATCCCTGTGCCCTAAGTCACCGTGTAAGTCAATGTTTTCAAGTAGACACAGATGATCCAGTACTGGACTATCCTGTGGTTCTGTCTTTTGAACTCATAGGAATTAGGAACCTTGATGAATAAATTAAATATTCTATTTAAGTAGGACATTTCAAAAGGCTGAAAATTTAAAGTTTGATGGAGCCATATGTGAAATGTTCTTTTATTTATTTGCTATGAGAAAAAGCAAAGGCATATGGGCATTGCTTATTACTTTGAATTCTGGAGAATATATCTTAAAGCAGTGTTTCTTAAAGGGTTGTGCCCAGACCAGCACCATCAGCATCACCTAGAAACTTGTCATAAACTCTGCAGAAATTCTGATATATGCCAAAGTTTGAGAAACTGTGTGAAAGAATACTTAAAAAGAAAAAAAAGAGTCATTTAATTGCATTGAAGTGGTTGCTTTCCTATGTAATTTCTTCACAAACCTTCTGAAGCTTAGTCATCACTAAACAAGTCTGAATAATTATATGATTTATTTTGAAAGTATTCATTTTGAAGAAATCTATGAACAAGATCTAAATAAATAAATAAATAAAATTTTATGAAGTAGTCAAAGTTAATCTTTGAATTTCCCTCTGACCACGCCACAGTTTCTTCAAGTGTTTCCTGCTTCATTTGCTGCTGCGTCAGGCCTCAGGCCTCCTCCCTTCCCTCCCTTCACCCCCTCAAAGCGCACCTGCTCAGCATTATATTCTCTTGTGACTCCATCATGATCTTTCAACAAACTTTATTTTATTTACTTACCAAACATATAAATCCATGCTGCATTCAAAGTATTTTTACGGTTGACTCACGTTTTATAACAACCCTATGATGTCGGTACTATTGTTATCCCATTCTTCGGATGAGGAAGTTGTGCTGTTACAGTTATTCTAATAAAATGCATGCACTTCTGTGGAAATAGGCAGTAATAGTGAAAGCTTCCAGTGATTCTAGAAATGTTTAAAGGGCTTGTAGGAAAACAGAAAGCAACTCTAGCTCCTCTCCTGGTAGGAGTTTCAGGGTAATAGAGAATGCACCTTTGGAGAACGAGATCCATTAACATTCTTTCCGTCATTCTCCTAGAATCTCCTACATGGTCAGCGAGAAGGGTTCATCTCGTCCCTACTGCAACTTCAATTCCCTCTGAGTAATTGGCTGATGGTCCACAGTCAGGACCACATTTCGTTCACTGCTGTATCCTTTGTCCAGTGGTGCCCAGTTCTTCACAGGGGTCCTAAAGTACATCGAATGACTGGCTGACTGGCTGACTGAATGGGAACTAAGAAGCTTCAACATTCACTTAAGCAAGAAAGTGTTCCTGGACTAGAAACCATAGATGTCATTGCACCTTAAAAGATGATAAGCCTTAGTGCAAAAAGGAAGGAATTTATTCCAGATATACAAGATAATAGAAGAAAGGAGAAGCAAATGGCTATTTTTAAGAGAATTTAATTGAGAAAACAACAGAAATGAATCAGAAAGAAGAAAGAGGATGAAGTTGAGGGCACACTAGAAGTTTCCAAGGTTAATCAGAATAAGTTGAACATAAAGTAAAAAAGCAACACATAAAACTATCAGGCAGCCAGAAATACTGAATGCTCTGGTTCCAGGAAATGATTAGAGAAGGAAGTTGACAGGAGGTGGGAGAAGAATATAAATAACTAGAGGCCCAGTGCACGAATTTGTGCACGAGTGGGGTCCCTCAGCCTGGCCTGCAGGATCGGGCTGAAACCAGCTCTCCAACATCCCCCAAAGGGTCCCAGGTTGCAAGAGGGTGCAGGCCAGGCAGAGGGACCCCACGGTGCACGATCAGAGCCGGGGAGTGACAGGGGAGGTTAGCCAGCCGGGAGGGATCACAGGAGGGCTCCAGGGCCTGTCTGGCCCATCTCACTCAGTCCCATCTCGCTCAGTCCCAATTGACTGGACCCCAGCAGCAAGCTAACCTACTGGTCAGAGTGTCTGCCCCCTGGTGGTCAGTGCACATCATAGCAACTGGTCAACTGGTTGACTGTCTGCCCCCTAGTGGTCAGTGCATGTCATAGCGAGCGGTTGAGCGCCTTAGCACATCATTAGCATATTATACTTCTAGTGGTTGAATGGCCGACCAGTTGAGTGGACACTTAGCATATTAGGCTTTTATTATATAGGATGATAATGGCTACCTTTTATGGATAATATTCTATTCCAGGCAGGATTCTCATTGTTTTGTGCTTATTAATTTATTTCAGCACAACTCTGCGAATTATTTTATTATTATTATCACCACCATTTTACAAATGATTAAAGGGAGTAATAGAGAGATTAAGTAACTTGTTCAAGGTCACACAGCTTAAAAGTGGCAAAGCTGAGGATTGAATCTAAGCACTTTGCTCAGCCTGTATCATTCATCATTACCACTTATCACCTCTCCTATAGTACAGACAACTTCTATGTAAGGGCAGTAGCCATGTCAAGCAAATTAATAACTTGAGTTGTTTTTAAAAGAGTTTTTGTTATGCAAAAATCCTCTTACCACCAATTCCTTATAACCTGATTGCACCCCCTCTGGATCCCCTCCTTTATAGAAATTCTAGAGCTGCCATCTTACTAACATCTGGCTGAGAGCTAAAGGTAGCAACCAGTGGAGACCCTTAGGAATAAGAAGCGATTAAACTCTCCCAAAACTAGAGGGATTCTCCCTAAACTAAGTGAGACTGAGGGAATAAAAAAGATGGGGCGGGAAGCTGTTCTAGATTATAAGTAATGGAGACATTACTATTAATATAATGCATGAAATTTGACTTAAAAAAAACAGTTATAAAAGACAGTTGGGCCTGGTTAAGAAATTTATTATTGGACTAGATAGTAGATGATGTTTAGGAATTATATATAGTTCATTTTCTCAGGTCTGATTACGACGATAATGTGGTCATGTCAGAAATGCTCCATATTTTTAGGAGATGGGCGCTGAATGAAGCATTTAGGGCTGACGTGTCGTGATTTCTGAAATGAACTTTCCAATGGTTCAGAAAGAAAAGTAGATAGAAAGATGGGCTGCTTAGTAAGTGAAATATGGCAGAATATTAACAGTATTACATTTGGTGGAGGCAAGCAGATGTGCACTGAAATATTCTTTCAGGTTTTCTGTAACGTATTTTCATAAAAAGTTTTGCAGGAAAGAACTTAGAGGGAGGAGGCAGTGATTGCTTACAGATAGGCCACTGTGAAGGCCTTCAAGGTGAGTTACAAACCTCCAGCTGACCATGTGGGATTGAATGCAAATACTTTCTCAATAAAACAAATACAGACCTGGACCGTGGACCGGATGGGAGATCTGGTGGCTTTTCCAATAAAGATAGCAGGGGCAGCTGTCGCGGCAATAAAACTGCCTGAACTCATCCGGAAAGTCAAGAAGACCAGACCTGAGATGGAGGACCATACGTGTTCTGGTGATTTTCTGTGAACAGCTGGAGGTAGCCTGCTGGGGATGCAACCCTCCCTCCACCGCTCACTCCTCCCGTGACCCGGGCCAGTTACTTAACTTCTCTGACACCTACTTTCCTCTACTAGGACCTAAGTCATGGAATTGCCGTGTCTGACAATTAGACAGAACAGTCTATATAAAATGCTTAACACAGGGTAGAGCTCACAGTGAGCATTTAACAAATGTTACTCCCATTTTTGTCACACGCGGGAGAAGGATGCGGTAAAAGAGAACGCTTGTTTGCCACTGACGATTGCAGCAAAAACATCCCGACCCACAGCTCCTGCAACTCCTTACAATGTGTGTTCGGAGTATTTCAATTTTTTAAGTGCAATTGTGTGGCCCGGGGTTAGCAGTGATGCTGATGGAGTTAAACAGTGGAGATTACATGGTAGCATGAAAAATAAACACTGAGGTCTCCGCTCAGCGTTTATCTGCAATGATCCCTCATCTTTGCCAGGTAGTTATCTCTCCACAGCAGACAGTCCTCCAGCACCAGCGGATGCTTCCATTAACATCACCACTTGAGCCCAGCCTCATCAGGCTGCTCAGGGGCTCCCGGCTGCTTGGGAAGTCTTAGGGGCCTCATATCCTTTTGGAATTAAAAAGAGAAAGTAAGTTATTCAAGCACATTGATTTTAACTTCGGCACATCCTTGACTCGTCCTTCCTAAAAGTGTATTGCTGCCAAGAATATTATCCGTAGCAATTCAGTGCTAGCTTTATTGAGGATTTGAGGGTTGGTGATAATAGAACATTACTAGTGGCTGGTTTCTAACTGTTGGAGGGTGGGAAAGAGGCAGGGGCAGGTGGGGTGGTCTCAGGAGACTGAATCACCAGGGAGGCCTTCTGGCCATACAGTCCAGATCATATATACACTCAGCAAACATCATGCTGACCCAGAGATTTACCAAAAAAAGTAAACAAAATAAATTTCCTAAGAAATTCCACCTAAACTTCCGTTATTTATTTATTTTTAAATATATTTTTATTGATTTCAGAGAGGAAGGGAGAAGGAGAGATAGAAATATGAATGAATGATGAGAGAGAATCATCCATTGGCTGCCTCCTCAATGCTCCCCACCAGGGATCTAGCCCACAACCCTGGCATGTGACCTGACCGGGAATTGAACCATGACCTCCTGGTTCATAGGTCGACGCTCAACCACTGAGCCATGCCAGCCGGGCCTAAACTTCCATTATTTAAAACAAGTGTATTGTGTTTATTAGGCCTTTGATCTGAAGCCCTGTCTTTTCTGGTCTCATGGCTGGTTGGCAGTTTTAACAGAGTTAAACTAGCCATCCTCGCCCATGTGTGAGGAGCCCCCAGTCTACAAGGCGCTTCTCTTGACCCCCAAATCCTCACAGCAGCCTTTCGGGTTGGCACTGTTACTACCGCTTGCACACACCCTGCTCCTTATCACAGTTGCGAACTTTGACCAGAGCAGTTAAACCGGGCGCCTGACACCGCAAGTCAAACGTGGCGGAGGGAGGGCTGAGTGGAAGTCTTTGACCTCCAAAGGTCCCACATGGCTTTTCTTGGAGAGAAGGGAAGTGTTTCTCATTCCATCTTCCTGTGTGCAAGGGGCTTCAGTGCTACAGATTTATCTTCTTTCAAAGATAGGAAGTCCGGGTGTCTGCAGAGCACATATTTCCCCCACCGGACTGACCCCCAGATGACCTTTGCACTCATCTCCACTCTCTGTTAATCCTCGTGTCTGGGTTCTGCGCTGGTGTTGACAGAATGAATGAGTGAAGTGGGATAACAGATGCACCTCTTGCGAAGCGAACACATAGTAGGCATTCAAAAAAGACTTCTTTTCATTTAAAAACAATATTTATTTACTAGCTCTGGCAGCAGATTTGGTCAGGAAGGAGGTCAAAGGGTGGACTTAAATTAGGTTTGAAGGTTGGCTGGAATTCAATTACCCATGACCCTCTAGTCTTTCCTGCCAGCCATGATTAATGGAGGCTGGCTAAAGTAGGTTGGGATTAGCAACACTGCAATCAACCGTTTTTGGAGGATGAAGACGTGGGAATTATCTAAGAAGCACTCTGAGGCCAGATGAGCTTTCTGAGGTTGGAAATATCCTCGTGATTTAGCCTAATACAGCAGGGCTCAGCTTTGGACACAAAGGGCATACCCGAGAAAGCTGGGTAGTCTTTGCTCCTGTTTTTCTCACAGTCCCGCTGGCCTCGCAGCCCTGCCTGACATGGATAAATTAGCATCAAGGGCTGTGCATGGTCTGGATCCAGATCTTTAAAGAACACCTTGCTCTTGGATGTTGGGACATATATTAGGGAAAGAAGCCAACTGAAAACCAGAGAAGTAAGCCAGTTAAAGTAAGAAAAGAGTCTACGCTGATCATCAAAGCTTCCCTTTATTCCCATACACATTTCCCTTCTCAACCTCACCCTGAGGTTTATCTAATCTCATTCCAACCATGGAGGAAGGCTTTGAGAGCCCGGGACTCAGCTACAAGTTTCTTTTCATGCAAAAACATTCTTTTGGAACTGACCGCTGGGGAGGTATTTTGAATATATGACGATAATAGTTGCTCGCTTGTTTGTTTTTTTTCATTATCCACTTTTTTTGAATCAGTTTTCAAAATGTTCTAGCTCCTTTGCTCTTGTCTAGCAATAATTCATCTTTTGTTAGTAGGTGAGGGAGGCCCAAGGAGATATAACATATATTTTCCTTTTTTTGTTATAATTCTAACTCTGCACCTCGGTTTCTGTCCAGTCTTGATTTCAGAGCTCCAAACTTTAGCCTGTCCTAAATTGCACAGCTGGCTGATGAAGGCAAGTTAAGGAATCATTGAGGCATCTATTCTTTGCCCCCTCCTTGGACAAATTGTTTAATTAACTTAGTGTTATGAGAGTAATTGTACTTATGTGTCTTAATAACTTATCTGTCCCCATGCAACAGTCCACTTCGCACTAATGAAAAATATATACGTGGGATTTGACGTATGGATCTTCAAGCTCACAAAATGAGCTCAAACTTGAAAGAGATCCAGACTTATAACAACGTTTATTATTTTTAGAGCATTACCTAGTCATTTTGATTAATTTGCTTGGAGTGCTTTTCCCTGCAGCTCCCCAGGGAGAGGTGGAGGAAAGATGGTAAAACATAAATTTCCTTTGGTGACGAGTTCACATCTGTTTAGAACTGTAACATGGCAAATCATTGTGAAATCTTCTAATGGATGCCTGTCCCATGCCAAGTAAGCCCAGGACCAAAAGCACATAAAGAAATAATTGAAAGACACTGGACTGGATCCAAGAGGCTGTGGCTAATGTTTCACCTAATCTCTCTCCCAGTCTCTCCTAGGACCAGCCCAGGGCCAGGGAGAGGTAGCAGAGGGGCTGGTGGTGGCATTGGGTCAGATCCCATAAAGTTGCAACTTAGGGTGGGGGCAGGGGGGTATGAGAGCTGGGAACAAAAGTTTTTCTTAAAAACTCACTTTGTTTTCAATTCATTTTATCTTGGCTCTATCTCTTGCACCACTGACTCCAGAACTTTAGAAGCTCAGGGTGGGGTTGGGAGGGGCTGAGTGACTTTTTTTTCTTAAAGGGGAAGAACAGGGAGGTCTCTTGGAACATTTACACTTTGCTCGAACTTGCTGGTAGTGCTGAATAAAACCACTGAGCAATGTCAGGTCGTATCTCTTTGGAACCAGCATTTGCAAAGGTGGGCAGAAAGGAGTCCTGCTGCTACCCATGGAGGAATTGGGACCTGTGAGATAGTCATGATGTTAATAATTGATGATTTCAGCTGGCCTAAGCTTGGAGCTTCAAGACAATATGCCTAGAATTGGCAACAAAAACAGTCATTTATTGCTAGGAAGGGCTACTGACTTGGCTCTTTTAAGACACACAGAGAGCTCTTTAGATCCTGCATCTAATACTAAAAAAAAAATACCCCTCAAAAAATAAATTAGCTAAATTTCAGGAATGGAAGTTATTTTTTTGAACACTAGAGACGCACTATATTGTAAGAAAACACAGAATGTGCAAACTCAAACTTGCCAAGTTAAATATAGAGAAATAAAGCATTTTACAGAAGGATTTACTTTATGGCATTTTAAATAGAAACTCCTTAAGAATCTTTAAGTTAGGGATTGATCTATATGTTAACCTTTAGGATCATGCATAGAGAAGGTCCCCTATATAAACACTAGAGGCCCGGTGCACAAATTCATACACGGGTGGGGTCCCTTGGCCTGGTCAGCGATTGGGGCCGATCAGGGCTGTCTTGCCCAATCCCGATCAGGGCTGATTGGGGCTGGCCGGCCGAGGGAGGGACTGCAGGAGGTTGGCCGGCCGTGGGTGGTTGACTGTGGGAGCACACTGACCACCAGGGGGTAGCTCCTGCATTGAGCATCTCCCCCCTGGTCGTCTTTGTGCATCATAGCGACTGGTCAACAAGTCATTAGGTTGACCGGTCATAAAGGTCTCTTAGGCTTTTATATACATAGATCATTCTTCACATGGACTATGCAGGCTCTGGAGTCTCATGTCCCTGGAGTCGAATTCCAGCTCCACCTCTCAAAAGGCATGTGACTGTGGTCAAGTTACTTGACTCCTCTGGGCCTCAGTTTTCCCATCTGTAAAATGAGGGCAGTGGTAGCACCTGTCTCACAAGATTTAAATGAGCTGTTCACTACACATAAAGCTCTTGGGGAGTCCCTGCCACCCAGGACGTGTTTCACGGCTCTCAGCTTCCCCTGGGTTCTCTTTTCCCACCACTGAGACCACGTGGGGCAGCCAGCAAGAACAAAAGAAAACTCAGCCATTCTTTGTAGCTTCAGCTGTCTCATTAATGTCAAGTAAGATGTGAGTTAAACAAATAGAGCCCAGACTGCTATGATTGTTTCCGCCTTTCTCATATTTATTTATTTTTAAATAATACTTATATAGCACTTACCTGTGACAGGCACATACTAAGCACTTGACAAATACGGAATCATCTAATCTTTTAGAACAACACTAGGAAATGTATACTATTATTATTCCCATTTTACAGTTGAGGAAGCAGAAACACAGAGAGCTTAAGTAGCTGGTCCAAGGTCACATAAGATCTAAGGGGCACAGCCAGGATTTGAACCCAGGCCTTCCAGTCCATTCCCTCGTATGTATCATGGGCATGTTCTTTATCTGGGAAGCCCTGCTGAGAACAAAGCAAGTCGAATGAAAAGCCAGGGCCAGTCCTGCACACTCTATAAAGTAGCAGCAGAGCTAGAAGTCCTGCAGTTGTAGAAGTTTCTGTTCGATAAGCTTCGTGTAGCCACCACCTCAGACCAGAGGGGCCTAGATGAGTTGGCTGAACAAGAAACAGGCAGATTTCCCAGGCCTTTGGCACTCTGCCCATCTCTCTACTCCCACCGCCTGGAGGGTGCAGCCTCCTCTCAGGTTTCTTCATTCTTCCTCACACCCTCCGCGCTGTGGATGTGAATTTGCTGGCTGTTGCTGCCTGAATGTGGAGGGGAGGTAGCAGAGGGAGGAGAGCATGAAAGTAATCAAGAAAAACAGAAATAACTTGTTTTAAAATTGTAATACTTTTATCATTTTTTTTATTCAAAAGCAATATGTGCTTGTGGTAAACATTATAAAGAGGCTGACTCAAACCCCTCCTCCCTGCTGTCCAGCTAAGGTCACGTGACACAAACCTGGCCAATCAGGCCTAGGTCTGCTACAGGGTTCCTGGGAACGCTCTTGTTTCATGCCGCCCTTTCTTCTCTGAGTGCATATGTGATGACTAAGGCCACGAAGGGAAAGCCATGCAAATGTGAGGCCTTGGTCCTGGCCTTGGTCAGTGGCTGCACCACAACAGTTTGGATTTTTCTGACTTGCAGCCAAGGACAGTCTTATCTATACAAAGTTCATGTTGTAGAAAAGTTAGAAAATACAGAAAGAACAGAAGAAGGGAGAATAATATCACCCATAAGCCTACCATGCAGAAATAAGCAAAATTAATATTTCAATATATAGCTCTTCAATTTTCCTTCTTCGTAGTTTTACAAAAATATGAAATAAAGTTTTGTAAATGGTCTTTTATAACTGATTTTTAAAAACTCACCCAATGAGTTAAGGCCATCTTTCCATATCAATCATATTCATCACTGCCACTGCATGGATATTCCAATGTTTATTTACCCAATTCCCTGTTGCTGAACATTTGTTATGTTCAATTTTATCTGTTGTGAACAATGATAGTGTAAACATGTTTGTAGATATATCTTTGTCTGATTACTTCCTTTGGATTATTTTCTGAGGATAGATTCCTAAAGTTGATGTGAACTGCTGTATCAAAGAGAATGAACTTATTTAAGGCTTTATATTCCTTAGATAAAATGCCCTTCAGAAAGGCTTTACCAAATTTTATACTTTTACTTGTGGTGTGTGCCTCTCCGCCACATCATTGTCAACACTGGGGATTATAACCTTTTTAAAAATGTCTGTCACTTTAACAGGCAATAATAGATTATTTAGCAGTGTAATTATTGAGTTTGACATATTTCCATGACATTGTTTGCCATTTTTAATTTCTGTTCATGACCTTTTATGTGCCAAACATTGGACTAGGTCAGTGGTCGGCAAACTCATTAGTCAACCAAGCCAAATATCAACGGTACAATGATTGAAATTTCTTTTGAGAGCCAAATTTTTTAAACTTAAACTTCTTCTAACACCACTTCTTCAAAATAGACACGCCCAGGCCGTGGTATTTTGTGGAAGAGCCACACTCAAGGGGCCAAAGAGCCGCATGTGGCTCGAGAGCCGCAGTTTGCCGACCACGGGACTAGGTAGTTTGCACATATTATTCCTTTTTCTTCTCATATATCCATTGTCTTTTGTTTCGTGGATGAAGAAACTACAGCTCAGAGATGTTATACAACTTGCTCAATATCACACAGCTATTAAGTGATGAGCTGGGCTTCAAACTAGGTCTTCATGACCCCAAAGAAGATAGTATAATAAGTAAAGCTTTAAAAGGGGGTGGTAGTGAGGCCCTGTATAAGTTCTCAAGTCCTATAGCAGTGGTCGGCAAACCGCGGCTCGTGATCCATGTGCGGCTCGCGAGCCGCGGTTTGCCGCTCTGTTGACTAATGAGTTTGCCGACCACTGGACTAGACTAAATGTTACCGTGTAGTTGGAAGCTGTGAGGATTAGGCAATTGTGGCATATTGTGTACAAAGAGGTAAAGGGTAGTATATGACAGTGGTCGGCAAACTCATTAGTCAACAGAGCGGCAAACCGTGGCTCGCGAGCCGCAGTTTGCCGACCACCGTCCTATAGGAACGAGTAGGAAAGAGGGTTTATGGAAGGAACTATTTACAGGGTATGGGGAAGGTTAAGGGACCAGTCAAGGGCTGGGGAAGCACCAAGGGATCATCGATGGCAGAAAGCCATGGTCATCCCAGTCTTGAAGGGGCAGAAAGAGGGACCCCTTATGGGAACCTGTATCCATGAAAGAGCAACTGCCCGAAAAGAGCTTGGCCGTCAACAGAGGAGCAGTTGGGACACAATAATACACCCAACTCTGATCTCCTGCTGGGGAGTCCCACTGGCCAAATCCAACTTGAAGCCGGAGGACAAGAAAGTCTGCATGGGTCATCCAAGGAAAGCCAACCTCAGGGACACACACATGGGAAAGAAGGGTGGAGAATGGACCTGCAGGGGCACATTTGCTCTTTATTACCTTCAGAAAAGCAGAAGTACATCATCCTGCAACTCACTGCTGATACACTTTAAAACCCATGGGCAAGGCTGCTACAGGATTAAATGTAACCAGGTCGGGAAAGGGCTTAGTACCGTTTTGTACATCGTAAGTACTCAATAAAAAATGAGTTATTGTTTCTACACTTAGAATCAACACTCCACTAATGGACACGGACCACTCCAGAAGATTCTTCATCTTATCTGTTTTTCCATTGGCAACTCAGCCCTCAAACCCCTGGCCATAAAACAGCAACAACAAACGACAGAAACAAAACGAAAGAAAAGAAAAGGGGGAGAGAAACAACTTCTTCTTCTTGGGCTCATTTCTCAAACCCCCTTGCTCTAAGGCAGTGGTCGGCAAACTCATTAGTCAACAGAGCGGCAAACCGCGGCTCGCTTATGGGTCATTCCAGGCTTGACCCATAAAAACCTCTCACATGCATTTCTCCATGCCATTTCCTCTTTTGCTAGCTCAATGTCAATGAACAGGTTATCCTCAGATACCTGTGCTGAGAAAGACACAGCCCCTGTCAGTCTGTGTTTAAGCAGAGCCCCCACTCCCTCCTGACCTGGAATCGCCTTGGCTCTTTGTGGAAATGCAATATAAAAGTTTTTGGTGTTGAGGTACCAATATATTAGAGCTTCTTTGAAGTAACATTTAGTGGTACCACCATTAGGACAAAGAGCAAACACATTAGTGCAATATTCAGACAAGGACCCAGGCCAGCATTGATGGACATAAATGAATACACACAGTGAGGCTTCTCAGAAAGGAGCCTCCAGTTCTAAGGATCCCAACCTTCCTTTCCCTGACAAGAACTTAATGTTGGTGTACTTTATAATTATTTCTCTCTTTTCCACATCCAGCGCGGCTAGAGAGCGGTCCGGTTCCTGAGTATGGGCAGCTGGGGATTGAGAAAATGAAAGGAAGAGACAGACACAGAAATAGAAGGAAAAAGCTGGGGCCGGGTGGGACAGCTGTCCTCTGATGGAGAGACAGTGACCCAGAGCCAATGGAAGTTTTACTAAAGCCCAAGGCAAAGGAGATTATGTGCATTCTTGTGGCTTCTTTGTAATTTTCACTTCTGGATGGACCCGGATAATCGTGTTTATTCCTGGTGCTTGGCTGGATTTAGATCATGAAACCTACCCCCTAACACCTGAGTTGAAGGTCAGGCTGACAACACACCTGCCTCTGGCAAGGTATGCTTCCAGGGCATGGCTCTGCCAGGCACCACTGGATTCAGATGATAATCAGCTCAGGGGCCTTTCCCAGGCGCTCTCTATAGTACTTGATGTACTATGTTCTACCATGAATCTCTACTTAAAATCCCTTAAAATGAGTAGAAAGTACCAAAAGAGGGAGGCCTGGCACTGCATGCCAATAGTTTGCTAAGGTTTGGGTTCACATCCACTCCCACTCCTTTAGAACAGTGGGCCTTGGGCAAGTGGCTCAACTTCTCTGACTTAATATATATACAAAGAACTGAAAACTGTCCAAAACATAGGTGGCACTCAATGCAGACTTGATGAACAAGAGAATAACCTGAGAAGACGAGACGGATGTCTGGTCCCTCTCCTCTCTTCCCTTTCAACCAGGGCTACCTTTGACTCCTGTGTTCCTTGCTTCTCAGAGGAGTTGGTAGACAGTGATGTGGAGGAAAAGGGAAACAAAAGGAGGATAAGGGCATGGATATGGCCAGCAACATGTCCTACTCCCTTCTCCTCTGAGGTTGATGCAAAACCCAACTCTCTCAGTGAGAGTCCCTCTAGCCCACCAGTGGCTCCCAATGTATAGCACTGGACTTAGACACCAGACTGTGGATACAGATTAGTCTGAATCCTGACTAAACAGGAACACAGCACCAAGACAATGCCTTGCCTACGTGTCTCCTATAAGCATTATCTATGTCTACTATTATTGCTTTGGTCAAACCCTCAGTACCTGTCAGCATACAGAGGCCTCTGGACAAAGTTGCTGCCTTCCCTTCTTGGCAGATGCCAACACTGGTCCTACCTTGAAGTGGCATCTTGTTTTGAAACCCCTGCCCCCATCCATCCATGTCATATTTGACTGAATGCCACCAATTCAGAAAAAAAAAAAAAGTTGTAAATGATTTGTGAGCCTCAGAAATATATCAGAAGAAAGGGAAACTTTCAGAATCACTAGGGCACAGCCCCCAGCTCTAGTCCTGTGAAGAGAGTGATGACCAGATGGATGATCTGGTTACAGGTTTCAACGGCATGCAGTACCACCAAAGTCATCTTTCCCATCTGTTAAGTGGGGAATCATCCATCCCAGAATGACAAGAGAAAAGTAATGGCTGTGGAGCATTAAAATATGTAAAGCTGCCCTGATCAGGTAGCTCAGTTGGTTAGAGCATCATCCCAATATACCAAGGTTTCAGGTTTGATCTCTGGTCAGGGCACATACAAGAAGTAACCAATCTATAATAATAAAAGGGTAATATGCTAATTAGACCAGAAGTCATTCTGGATGTCATTCCGGACATCCTTCCAGACAAAGCCGGGGCCAGAGGAAAGCCCGGGTCCCGGGTGCCTGCTGGTGGCTGGAGGGAAGCCCAGGTCCCGGGTGCCAGAGGGAAGCCGGTGCCTGCAGCCAGGGGAAGGAAGGCCTACTCTTGCATGAATTTCGTGCATCGGGCCTCTAGTGAATGCATAAATAAATGGAACAAAATTTCTCTCTCTTTTCTTTCTTCTCTCCCTCTAAAATCAATAAATAAACATTGAAAAACACACACACACATATATATAAAGCTAAGAGTACCTATAAAATTCATATAATAGCTAGGACATATTTTCTGTCAATTTAAGCTCCCTAAAACCTAACATTCCCATTCAGTGAAATGACAATACAACATGGTTAGCGGATAAAGAAAGAATCAGAGCTGCAGAGCTGCTGAGGTGAACACAAAGTTCCCTGACCTGAAGTCTCGGTGTCATGCCATAGCTTGGGCCAGGAGGAACACTCTAGATAAAAGAACAGGCTGAGAAATGAGACAGAGAGATTACTCAGGCCCACCTACTATGTGCCAGGTGCTTCATGAAAATTGCCCCATTTAATCGTCACTTCATCTGTGTTTCACAGATAGCTTTCCGGAGGAGCTCACCTGTCCCTGTGATGAGAGCATGCCTCAGGAATTATAATGCCCTGGATTTAGAGCTGCACTGCCACTTCCCAGCTGTGTGATGTTTAGAAAAGTTACACAGCCCCTTTGAGGAGTAAATGGGCTAGCACACGCATGTAAAACACCAGTCCATGGGAGGTACCTGATCAGTATGAATTTGTTTCTCTCGCTTCTATCAGTGATTTTCAACTTTGGCTGCACATTGCAATCACTTGAGGCGCTTTAAAAAAATACTCTTGACTGAGCTCTTCCTCCAGAGATTTGCATTTAATTGGCCAGGGTTCGGCCTGGCCATAGACATGGGGAGTTTTAAACGCTCCCCCGGGTAAATCTAAAGTACAGCCAAGGTTGAGAACCACTTGTCTTAATTGAATCATCCAGTATCACACAGGGAGCTAGTGGGTGATGCAATGAGTGTATTGCTAATCACATTGGGCCCAGTTATCAGAACTGGGAATTCTGGGAACTGCGGACACGCCCTTTGGCCATGAAGGGAAAGGACAAAGGAAGCGTAGCTCTCTCAGCCATGTGTCTTCCAGGGAAGCAAGTTAGGGAGATGAAGAAAAAGCCGGACTAGCAGTTTTATCTTGAGGCAGGATACCATTTGGGGGAAACCAATTCTTCCGAATGAATCATATGAGTTGAAGAGCCTGTGGGTGTAATTCTTCGAACTAAATTCATAGTTCAGGAACCAAGATAATAATTGGTGCTGCAGTCTTCATGGAGGACTGAGATTCTGGAGCCAGGGTTGTTATTGCCAGATGCTCAAGGCGAGTTCCTTACACTCTCTGAGCTTCAATTTGGGGCAAGTTCCTTACACTCACTGGGCTTCAATTTCCCAATCTGAATAGTAATTAGGGATATACTCCCTTTTAAAGATAGCTGTCTGAAAGCTTGACCGTCTCAGGAAAGAGAATAAAGCCATATCCACATTCCCACCATCTCACATACATCTTACTTGTAGGGAAGTTCATGAACCACATTACATTTTTCTTAATTACATAAGCCCCTTTGAACTTTATAAAATTATTTTGCTGTAATTAAAATATTGTTTAGCGATTATGCTACATGGGTGGGCTCTACTGGGAGGCTGCGAAAAGGAGAGGGACTTCTGGGGCGGGGGAGGGTTATTTCAGCAGGAAATAATGGGGCCAAATCTCTGGCTAGAGTGAATTATTTCAAAGAACTTGGGTCTGGGCAGCCCAGTTAAGTATCTAAAAAAAATCTCCTCAGGAAAAATAACCGGGCCAAAGAATTACCATCCAAACTCGTTCTTCTGGAATCAATGCCTTTAAAATGATCTTCAAAGTCTAGTATAGAAAATCCACATGTGATTATCAGGGTCATGGCCACACAGCTCTGTGGATGAGGGGTGCGGGCTGGAAAGGAGGAAGCTGTGCATGTAAATCCCACTCCTTCCAGCAGCTCATTGTGTGATCCGACCTGGGCAAGTTGCTTCACCTCTTGGTGCCCTCGCCTGTAAAATGCAGATAACAGCGCTAACCTCACAGGGCTGGTATGAGGAATAGCTAATAAAATGTGATAGTGACACACCCAATTTAAATGCAAACGGCTGTAAAACAACAAAAAGCATATTTAAAGATTTCCACTGCTAGGAGGTTGGTGTGTGTGTGTGTGGGGGGGGGATGGTGGAGGAGGAGGGGGAGGAGAGACAATAGGGCTTTGAGAATAGATCCTTTATTTTGCTTTGTAGTGTACACTTCAGTTAATCAATGAAAATCTATTATTTTATGTGCCAAATACTGTGCTAGACTCTGGGAAATAGTAATTTGTAGTCGGCCATTCCAGGAAAGACATATAAAGCCCATTGGAAAATATTCTAAATCACAGCTCTCTTTCTATATTTAACAAACTCTATCTGGCTGCATAAGATAGTGCTATGAGCTTTGGGAAATGCACATGCTTAGAAGACACATCACTAGCCTTGAAGAGTTCAAAGTCTCACCTTAAAGAAAAGACATATGGAAAAGGGAAGTTGTCCAAGGCAGTGTAAGACCCAATGCCAAGTGAATATTCAACTTCTCTCATTTGTGTTCCTTTTCCATTTGAGTGGCTCCCTCTCCACTCTTTCCCTCTGAGGATCTCCTCCACACCCTCTCCCAGATTTCTAGATCTCTCTCAGGACCAGTGTGAAGCAACTCACGTATCTGCCGCTCTCTAAATAGCCAAGACCTGGGAAGTGCATGCCCCATTTAAAGCATTCACATTTATGTTTATCTGATTGTTTACATGCAATAAAATGCTCAGATTCCAAGTGTCCAGTTTATCAATATAAGGAAAACTGGAAGTTTTCTTGTGTCCCTTTCTATTAATTATGCCTCATCTAGAGGCAATTGCTCTTCTGATTTCTATCACTGTAGCTAGTTTTGCCTGTAGCTCTTCATGTAAATGAAATTACACTGTATGTGCTCTTTTGTGTCTAGCTTTGATGCAACACGTTTTTGAGATTTATCCATCTAGTTGTGTGTATTGGCAGTGTGTTTCTTTTTACTGCCATGTCATGTTCCTTTGTAGGAATATACTGTAATTTGTTTATCCGTTCAATTGTTGAGAAACATTTGGTTTGTTACCAGGTTTTTGCCATTCTGATAAACTTGTTATAGACATTCTTGTACAAGCCTTTTTGTGGACATATGTGGGTTTTTTCCAGATATTTTTTGAGATGTAATTGGCATAATATTATGTAACTTTAAGGTGTACAACATAATAATTTGATATACTTATATATTTCGAAATGATTACCATAGTAAGGTTAGTTAACAGCTCCACCACCTCATATAATTACTATTTCTTTTTTGTGGCAAGAACATTTAAGACTTACTCTTGTAACAACTTGCAAGTATCATCCTATATAATAAAAGGCTAATGTGCAAATAGACCGAATGGCGGAATGTCCGGTCGCTATGATGCACACTGACCACCAGGGGGCAGACACTTAATGCAGGAGCTGCCCCCTGGTGGTCAGTGTGCTCCCACAGGGGGAGCGCCGCTCAGCTGGAAGCTGGGCTCATGGCTGGCGAGCGCAGGGGTGTGGCAGGAGCCTCTCCCACCTCTGCGGCAGTGCTAAGGATGTCCAACTGATGGTCTGGACATCCCCCAAGGGCTCCTGGACTCTGAGAGGGTGCAGGCTGGGTTTAGGGACCCCCCCGCCCCCGAGTGCACAAATTTTGTGCACCAGGCTTCTAGTATATAATTAAGAGCTAATATGCTAATTAGACTGGATGGCCGGAATGACCTTCCTGAACGATCAGTGGGTGGGGGACAGGGCCTCAGGGCTTCAAGGCAGCCGGGATTGCAAAGGCCTACTCTTGCATGAATTTTGTACATCAGACCTCTAGTATAATATGGTATTGTTAGCTATAATCACCATGCTGTGCTTTTGACCCCCAGAACTTATTCATCTTGTAGCGAAAGTTTGTACCCTTTAACCAACATCTCCCCCTCTCCCAATCCCTGGCAACCACTGTTCTATTCACTGTTTCTATGAACTCTGCTTTTAAAAATTCCATATATGTGATATCATATAATGTTTGTCTTTCTCTAACTTAATTTTCTTAGCATAATGCCTTCCAGTTCCATTCATGTTGCAACAAATGACAGAATTTCCTTCTTTCTTATGGCCAAATAATATTTATTCCATGGTATATTCTTAATTTTATTTTTCAGTTACAGTTTGCACTCAACATTATTTTGTATTAGTTTCAGGTGTGCAGCATAGTGGTTAGATAATCACGTACTTTACAAAGTGCTCCCCCTGATATTTCAAGTACCTATGTGGCACTGAACATAGTTATTACAATATTATTGTCTATAATCCCTAAATCTTCAATACATGCTGTGATTTACATCTTCGTGACTATTTTGTAACTACCAATTAGTACTTCTTAATCCCCTCACCTTTTTCACCCAATCCTGCAATTCCCCTCCCTTCTGGCATCTATCAGTCTATTCTTTGAATCTATAAGCCTGTTTCTATTTTGTTTATTTTATTTTTTAGATTCTACACATAAGTGAAATTATCTTGTGTTTGTCTTTCTCTGATTTGTTTCACTTAGCATAGTACTCTTTAGGTCCATCTATGCTGTCACAAATGGTAAGACTTCATTCTTTTCTTATAGCTGAGTAATATTCTATTGTATATATGTACCTAAGCTTTTTTATCCACTCATGTATTGATGGGCACTTGGGTTGTTTCCATATCCTGGCTATTTTTAAAAATGCTGCAATAAACATAGGGGTGCATATATTCTTTTGAATTAGTGTTTCGGTTTTTTTTTTTTTCAGATATGCATACAGAATTGGAATCACTGGGTCATAAGGCTGTTTCATTTTTAATTTTTTGAGGAAACTCCATACGGTTTTCCTCAGTGGCTGCACCAGTCTGTGTCCCCAGCACCAGTACTCTAGGGTTTCCTTTTTCCACATCCTTGCCAACATTTGTTGTTTGTTGATTTATCAATGATAGCCTCTCTGACAGTTATGAGGCAATATCTCATTGTAGTTTTAACTTGCATTTCTCTGTTGAGCATTTTTAATATGTCTATTGGCCATCTGTATGTCCTCTTTGGAGAATTGTTTATTCAGGTCCTCTGCCCACTTTTTAATTGCGTTGTTTGTTTTTCTTGGTATTGAGTTATCTGAGTTCTTGATAAATTTTGGATATTAACCCCTTATCAAATGTATCATTGGTAAATATCTTCTCTCATTCAGTAGGATGTCTTTTTGTTTTGTTGATTATTTCCTTTGCTGTGCAAAACCTTTTTAATTTGATGCAATCTATTTGTTTATTTTTTCTTTTGTTCCCCTTCCCCAAGGAGATATATCAGAAAAATATTGCTAAAAGAAATGTCAGAGACTTTACTATGTTTTCTTCTATGAGTTTTATGATTTCAGGTCTTATATTTAAGTCTTCAATACATTTTAAGTTTATTCTTGTATATGGTGTACGAAGGTGTTCTAATTTCTTATCTTTGAATGTATCTAATTTGCCCAATACCATTTATTAGATTGTCTTTACTCCATTGTATGTTCTTGCCTCCTTTGTCATAGATTAATTGACCATATAGGCATGGGCTTATTTTTGAGCTCTCTATTCTGTTCCATTGTTCTATGTTTTTATAGCAGTGCCATGCTGTTTTTATTACTATTGCCTTATAGTATTGTTTGATTTCAGGTAGCATATCTCCAACTTTGTTCTACTTTTTCAAGATTGCTGTTGCTATTTGTGGTCTTTTGTGTTTCCATATTTGTTTTAGTGCTATATATCGCATCTTCTTTTTAAAAAAATCTTTATTGTTGAAAGTATCACATATGTCCCCTTTTTTCTCCCATTGACCCCTTATAGCCTGCCCCCGCCCCAGGCCTTCACCACCCTATTGTCTGCGTCCATGGGACCACATCTTTTTTACTCATTCATCCATTATCCTAACTATCCTACCTATTATCCTACTCCAGGATGTTCTTTATGTACTATTTTAAAATAGTTTTGGTGGGTGGAATGACAAAGGGTCTTCTAGGATCATTTTTGGAAAGACTATCATCTTTGAATTATATTGATGCCTTTATCAAAATTAGTTGACCATAAATGTACATATTTCTGGATTCTATTGTGTTCTACTGATATATTTGTCAATTCTTACATCAATACCACACTATCTTTATTACTGTAAAGATATTTATTTTTTTGTAAGTCCAAAGTAAGTCTTTATATTCATTTTCTATTCTGCATACCAAATTGTCCCAAAATTTAGTAATATAAAACCAAAAAACACTTAGCATTTCCACATTGTTTCTGAGAGTCAGGAATCTGAGAGCAACTATGTTGGGTGGTTCTGTCCCAGGGTCTCTCACAAAGTTGCTGTCAAGCTATTAGTCAGGATTACAGTCATCTGAAGGCTGGACTGTGGCTGGAGGGTCTGATCCTGAGTTCATTAAGGTAGCTGTTGACAGAAACCTCAGTTCTTTGCTGACTATTCCTCACCATGGGCTTCACTTCCTCACTATGTAGTCCTCTCCATAGGATTGGTCGAGACTCAGTGACTGGCTTTCCTCAGAACAAGTGACAAAAGAAAGAGAATGGGGTGGGGAGAGAAAGAGAAGATGGGGGGGGGGGGTCACAATGTCTTTTATAATTTAATCCAGGAATCAACATATCACCACTTCTGTCCTTTTCTCTTGGCCACACAGACCAACCCGGATAACATGTGGGAAGAGACTATACAAGAAACTAATACCAGGAAGTAGGGATCATTGGGGGCCACCTTGCAGGCTGGTTACAATCTTAAAATCACAATCTTGAAATCATAATCATATGATATAAGTCATCACCTAACTTGCCTTTTCTTTTTCAAGATAGTTTTGACTACTCTAGATCCTTTGCAATCAACTTCTTTGTTTTCAGTCATGCAGTTTGTAGCTCTTGAAAGCTACTACAGCCACCTTACCCTTTGAGTCCAACTATCATATCTTCTTTAGCTTTCCCAAATGACCTACCTTTTTGGTTCTCATGAAATCTGGCTGTTAGACTGCTCTGCTATTTCCCTCCTGCCTTCTCCCCAACTTGTGCTCAAAAAAATTCATTCAGTAAATACTGTATGTATTGAGGCCCTACTATGTGACAGGCATTGTTCTAAGGGGCTGAAGATATAGCAACATCTCTAAAGCCTGTGTTTCTCATAGTGACCATGCAAAGTTTTGGCTGCTTTTATTTCTGTCTCTTCTAAATTGTTGATAAATTTCAAGGGAATGTTTCATATTTTCACCACATTTCTGCCCTTTTTTTTAACACTCTAAAAATATAATTCTCCACTTTTCATCTAGTTTTAGAACTTTCACAGATAAAATGGCACTTTTAGTTTCATAGATGCATTTCATCAGATGTAAATTACAACATGCTAGAACTATGAAAATTGGATATATTATAACATCTTTTCCTCAAACATGAGGTACTGTGATTTTGTGCATGATTTTATTAGTGCTCATGTAAACAGGTGTGAATGTCTTATGAAATAGACATTATTAATCATTATTTCCCTTATTATCTCCCTTGCTAGCTACTAATTAAAGGTCAGGTGGTTCCCTACTTCCAGATTTAGCCAGAAATCTCACTGACTGATCACATGTCCTTTAGGGGAAGCAGCAGTGAACTCACTAGGCTTTGAGGACAGGGTTGGGAATGAGGTCTGCCGGGATAGCTGGAGTGAGAGTTTGGGGGTCTGCTTTTCCTGCTGTTTCTCTTGCACAGTTTGAGTTCCCTCTGAAATCACAAAGAAATATTTGAGCAGAAGGATAAGATACCCAACTTGAAAACTGAAATTATTGAATTATTGAGAAGGAATTTTCTAAAGACTGAAAAGTTGTGCTACCCTTCCCCCTCCCCACCCCCGCCCGCCCCCCAATTAATACATTGACATCTAATCCCCAATGTGATGGTATTTGGAAGGAGGGCCTTTGGGAGGTCATGAGAGTGGGGCCTTCATGAATAGGATTAGTGCCCTTATAAAATAGACCCCAGAGAGCGCTCTCACTCCTCCCCCACAGAAAAAGACAGCTGTCTATGAACCAGGAAGTAGATTCTACGAGACACTGAATTGGCCAACCCCTAGATCTTGGACTTTCCAGTCTCCAAAACTGTGACAAATAAATATTTTGTTGTTTATAAGCTATTCAGTATGTGTATTCTGTTCCAGCAGCCCAAGTGACTAAGGCAGAACTCTTTGGAACAGTTCTGGGACACATTCAGAACTGTACCTTAGATACCAGTTCAGATCAATTGGCAAGAAACAAATGCCTCTGGGTTATGTTCAACAAAAGCTCTTGTCAAAAGTTCTATCAACATGTGGTTGAATCAATCATTCCATAATGACTATTTTCAATAGGTCAAATAGTTCAAAGTTAAAATATTCTGCAAACAACATTTAACTTTTAATGTGATCTTCAAAATAGAGGAAGGAAGAATAGTAGGGAGGAAGAGGGGGGAGGAAGGAAAGGAAGAAGGGAGAGAGAATAGTATATAAAACTTCCATATTTTAATGTTTCAAGTGTAGCTGCAAAGCAAACATCATTTGTCCCTGTCACTAACAGCAAACCTCTCACCTCCATGGTTTCTGATAAACATAACCATGCCTGAGGCTGCATGCTCTGAGATATGTTTAGTTAACAGCAACTTTTCTTGAGACACAACAAAGAATTTGTTTTACTGTAGAATAAAGGCAGAGTCAGAACTGTTACATTTTTCAGTCACTTTGCTATGCAGAGTTAATCACCCAGCCACACCATTGCAGGGTGCTTCTGTCAAGGCAAGGATGTAAGGGATGAGAAGACTGAGGTCCAGTATTGTCCCTAAGGTCTGAGACCTGAGTAAGACAGAGAGGTTTACATTTGGGTAGATCAAATACGAAAGAGGAGCCTAGGATAGCTTGGATCTGCCCCTTTGAACTTTTCCTATCTGTCTGGCCCATTGGGGTAAGTCACTTACCTCATCTGAGGTTTCCTTTTCTCCCTTATAAGAGGGAGATTATAATTCCTGCCCACAAAGGTCACATATGCCTGATACAAAGTGGGAACCTGATATATATTTGTTTCCTTACTCTGTCCTTCCCTCCCCTCCACTGCTCATCACATCCATCTGGAGATGAGTGGACCCCTCTCTCCCCCGCAGAGCAGATTTGGGAATGGGTAACAAGGAAGAGAGCATGAATTTTGAGGTCAGAGAGAGCTAATTCTCAGTGACCAATTACTACATGCGTGACTTTGGGCAAAAGACTCAACTTATCCACGCTCGGTTTTAGTTGTAATGTGAAGACAGTAACAGTGTCTGTCTCACGTTTTGCAAGGCTTAAATGAAGTAATACATTTAAAATGCTTGGCACGTATGCTCCATAAAGAGTGGATATCATTATATACTTGGCACAGAGTAAATGCTCAAAACTGAGGGCCATTGTTATGATTTATTCATTGAAAAATGAATTATCAGGATAAAATCATCTCTATCTATGTAGGGTTACAGTGTCATTTTTTAAGACCTTGTGTCAACCAGTAAACACTTCATTTGTATCCACTGGCAGGTGCTCCCAGGAAATAACCAATCAGAGCTGTCACCTGACCTGTACGGGAGTTCCCTCCCAGCTGCATGAACTGGGGTATGAGGTGAGGGGGAGGATGACCGCAGGAATGAGACTTCCTGCCTAGAGCAGGGATCTGCAATAGCCTAAGGAAATCACTAGGCATACTTTCCCACTCATTCAATATGTATTGTTAACCTATGGGGAGATTGTTTTGAGATTCTGGACGGAGCACAAAATAGACATGGATTTGCCCCCATGGAGTTTACAATCTAGTTGAAGAGAGAAAAATAACCAAGAAGGAACCCAGTAAACCTATAATTAGCAGTTGTTATGTGCTATGTTGGAAAAAGGATAGGGTATTCTAGAAGAAGAATAGGAGTGGGCAAATTTAGTTCAGGGGCAGGGAAGGCCTCTCTGAGGAAGTGTCCTTTGAGCCAGAAGGAAGAAGAGGCATTGGCTAGGGAGCAAGTGGCCCAGCCACTCCCTGTCCTTCAGCCTGCGTGTTGCCCCCATGTTGGCCTTTCCTCACGCTTCCCTAGGCACTGTGCTTGGAGCTAGGAACAGATGAGGAAGCCATAATTGCTTCCCAGCGGTGGTGGGTGGAGGGAAGGACAGACAGGTCGACAGATACTGACAATGGAGTGTGGAGTGGGACCATGGAGGAGTGGCAGCAGGGACCACTATTTGCTGGCTGTCCGCCCTTGAACAGTTTTTGATCTTCATTGTTAACAGGTTTCTCAGTGTGTGAGGACAGGTGCGGCTGTGTGACTGGGGAAGGCCATTGGAGAGGCGGTGGTAATGGAGGGCAGTAAGGAGGAGCAGGGTTGAGGACAGGTGCGGCTGTGTGACTGGGGAAGGCCATTGGAGAGGTGGTGGTAATGGCGGGCAGTAAGGAGGAGCAGGGTTGAGGACAGGTGCGGCTGTGTGACTGGGGAAGGCCATTGGAGAGGTGGTGGTAATGGAGGGCAGTAAGGAGGAGCAGGGTTGAGGACAGGTGCGGCTGTGTGATTGGGGAAGGCCATTGGAGAGGCGGTGGTAATGGAGGGCAGTAAGGAGGAGCAGGGTTGAGGACAGGTGCGGCTGTGTGCCTGGGGAAGGCCATTGGAGAGGCGGTGGTAATGGAGGGCAGTAAGGAGGAGCAGGGTTGATGCCTTCTTCCCATGCTATGTCCTCCCATAGTAGGAAGGCTGAGCTGCTGCTACCGGAGCCTCATTAAGATGCTGCTCTTCAATCCCTGAGCCACCTTCAGCTTTGAAGGGGAAACCCTTTAGGGAAAAAATGTGGTCCAGCATTCTCACTGGGTTTGGAATGAGGATGGAGACCACATTTGCCCTCCCTAGGGAGCAGGTATTCCAACACTTACAATTTCATATTTAGAAAATAAAAAGCAACTTTAATTATGATGTAATATACATCCATCCATTCTCTAAACAAATATTTATTGAGCAGCTACAATGTGCCAGGCACATCTTCACTGCTGAATAGATAACAGTGAATAAATCAAATGAAATATCTGCTACCAAAAGAAAGGTTGATTCTGCACAGCAAAAGAAACCATCAACAAAACAAGAAAGCCCATTGCATGGGAGAACATATTTGCCAATGTTATCACCGATAAGGGTTTGATCTCCAACATTTACAGGGAACTCATACAACTTAACAAAAGGAAGATAAACAACCCAATCAAAAAATGGGCAACGAACCTAAATAGATACTTTTCAAAAGAGGACATAAGGAAGGCCAAGAGACATATGAAAACATGCTCAAAGTCACTAATCATCCAAGAGATGCAAATCAAAATGACAATGCAGTACCATCTCACACCTGTCAGAATGGCTATCATCAACAAATCAACAAATGACAAGTGCTGGAGAGGATGCGGAGAAAAAGGAACCCTCGTGCACTGCTGGTGGGAATGCAGACTGTGGTGCAGCCACTGTGGAGAACAGTATGGAGTTTCCTCAAAAAACTAAAAATGGAACTCCCATTTGACCCTGTAATCCCACTTCTAGGAATATATCCCAAGAAACCAGAAACACCAATCAGAAAGGATATATGCACCCCCATGTTCATAGCGGTACAATTTACCATAGCTAAGATTTGGAAACAGCCTAAGTGCCCATCAGCAGATGAGTGGATTAAAAAACCGTGGTACATCTACACAATGGAATATTATGCTGCGGTAAAAAAGAAGGAATTCTTACCATTCGCCAACAGCATGTATGGAACTGGAGAGTATGCTAAGTGAAATAAACCAGTCAGAGAAAGATAAATATCACATGATCTCACTCATTTGTGGAATATAATGAACAACATAAACTGATAAACAAAAACAGATCCAGAGACAGAGAAGCATTGATCAGACCATCAAACCTCAGAGGGAAGGTAGGGAAGGGTGGGTGTAAGGGGGGAGAGATCAACCATAGGACTTGTATGCATGCATATAAGCCTAACCAATGGACACAGACACCAGGGGGGTGAGGGCATGAGCGGGTGGGGGGCATGGGGGGGGGGTAAGGACACATATGTAATCCTTTAATCAATAAAGAAAAAATAAAAAAGAAAGATTGTCATCTATCTTGGATGTGCCAAGAAAGCATTTGGAGGGGTTAAATTAACAAGTATATTGTTAATTTTGAGTGCCATGCTGATCAAGACAGATACAATTGCTGTCCATCTCAAAACTTAGAGTCAGAATTTCTCACATCACCTCTGGACACTGAATCACCTGGTGAGGTTGTTAGTGCAGGTTCCCAGCACCACCCCAAACCTGCTATAGAATCTCCTGAGGAAGAGACCTAGGAATCTGCATTTTAAATGAGCCCCCCAAATGATTCTTCCGCCCACCACAACTTGAGAAGCGCTGGTGTTTGGCTCTTTAGTAGACTTAACTCCTACCATGGGTGCAAATGTGAATGTTTTCTATTTAACTCTCCAAAGCAGAACATTGATCCTAATTCTACTGATGCTTTAGGATAAAGATTGTTTTTGCAGTGACCATGATGTAGATCCAATAAGGAGAGCATATGATTCTTAAATTGGTCAAAAGGGAGACCGGTTCTGTTGAAACCCTCCATACACCTGAGTAAACAGACACAGATGCTAAAAGACTTGCTTAAGGTCACACATTAGGGGCCAGAACGTAGCTGCCCCCATAAAAGGCACTGCGGTTGGAGCCTCTGGCCTTAACTACAGGAAGACTAATAGAGCTGTGCCCCGGATGTTGCTCCTCCCTTTGCGAGCTGATTCTTAGGGCTTAGAGACAGAACTTCCCTTTCTGGGTGGGACACTCCTCCTATTCCCAAGACTCCAGCACAAGTTCCAAAAGAAGTAACAAACCAGGAAAGCACAAATTACCCCGAGGCCAGGGCTCCTGCCCGCTGTCTCCCAGTATGGGCTGACCCTATTAGGGGTGCTGGATCTTTGGAAGCCAAACTGACCTTTAAGAACGGACTTCCTGAAGTGAGGAATAATGATTTTCATATGTGAACCTGGAAAAATGTAGGTAGTGACGACAATGAGCAAACGCAGGTTGAAAAACAAAATGTTCTTGCTGCCAAAAGAATTCTTTCAGGATCTTTTCATATTTTCCATGCATTTCCACAGCAAGAGAGTATAAGACAAGTTAACCAAGTCAGAAGAAATAAAATTTTAAATTTGCAAAATTTAAACATGGATCCCAGATTTGTTGACATGTAACTTTTAAGAGCTATGCTTTCCTCTTAGGTTCTCTATAACTACATTATGCTCTTAGAAATTAAAGGGGTGTGTGTGTGTGTGTGTGTATGTGTGTGTGTGTGTGTGTGTGTGTGTGTGTATGAGAGAGGGGGTGGATTTTACTGAGTTCAAAGATAAATATTAAATGGCAGTGCTGCACAAATGATAGGGCTATTTATTTATTTTTTATTTTTTTTTAAATATATTTTATTGATTTTTTACAGAGAGGAAGGGAGAGGGATAGAGAGTTAGAAACATCGATCAGCTGCCTCTTGCACACCCCCTACTGGGGATGTGCCCACAACCAAGGTACATGCCCTTGACCAGAATCGAACCTGGGACCCTTGAGTCCGCAGGCCGATGCTCTATCCACTGAGCCAAACCGGTTAGGGCGATAGGGCTATTTATGATTACATGCTTAATTTAGAATTGTCAGCCAATTTAAGCCAAATGATTCTCTCAGATCTGATTTGCCCCAACTGCTTCCTACATTGATTAAATAAGCTGTCACTTCTCCCTTGTATTCTGTGATGTATGGGCAGAGCCAGAAGTTTCCCTGTCCACACATATCCTAAGAGAATACTAGCTTTTTCCCAGGCAGGAAAGTTACTTGTTGCTCTGCTGTTAGTGACTCTCGTAAGATTTGGTCCTTTTGGTTGTGTTCCACACATTCTATTGGGTATTGATAGATGTAGACAACAGGAAATAAGGTTTATGTTTCTATAGTTTTCCCCTGTAGTAAAGAACTCTAACTGAACCCACTCTTCTATTCTAGTAGTAATTCTATGAGACACCATTTACACATATAGTTTCTAATTTTTAGTTCCTCCTTACTTTGCAAAGAAAACACACACACACACACACACACACACACACACACACACACACACAACCTGAAGTTCAAGCACTTCAGTGAGTCTGTGGTCTATTGCTATAGGTTTTGTTTCCCAAGATTAAGTCACAGAGATTTGCAGCCAACCTAACGTAAGTAGTGTTATGGGAGTTGCAAATAGGAACGCCCACAGAATGGGACGGGTAACAAAAAGAATGCACTGGCCCAGAAAAGCAGTGGGAGCACAGGGTCTAAAAGCAACACTGTCTAACAGGACTTTCTGTGAAGATGAAATGGGCTATACCTGTGTGGTCCGATATGGTAAACCCCTGCCACATGGAGCAATTGAACGCTTGAAATGTGGCTACTGTAACTGAATGTTTCATTTAATTTTTTAAACATATTTTTATTGATTTCAGAGAGGAGGGGAGAAGGAGAAAAATAGAAACATCAATGATGAGAGAGAATCATTGATCGGCTGCCTCCTGCATGCCCTCGACTGGGGATCAAACCCACAACCCAGACATGTGCCCTGGCCTAGAATTGCAACATGACCTTCTGATTCATAGGTTCATGCGCAACCCCTGAGCCACACTGGCTGGGCCTTTTAATTTAATTTTAATGTAAAGAGCCAAATATGTCGCTGGCTCTCCCATGGGACAGCCCAGGAGGGTGGTCCTGTTTGCTACTCACTCCCTTGATTGTTACTTCACATGAGCGCAGACTCCGCGGTGCCAGGCCTTTTGACCTTTCTTGAGAAACTAGAAATTCCAATGTTAACGGAAACGTCCTGATATTTAAAACACCAGGCCAGCAAACACAGGTATGGTTCAGGTTTAGCCAATAGACCTCAATTTGCTACCCTAGGTCCATTTCCCCACCCTGTTCTCTCCTGTAACACAGGTGTCCCCCACTATTCGAAAGTAGAGCATTCCTGTGAAAACTTTCCTAAGCTGAAATGGCATAAAAGGAAGGAGCTATTCACATTAATTTCCATGATTGATATTGAAAACATTTTGAGCATTTTCCAGACCCAAAAAGTAACCTACCAAATCATACCAAATAACACCCAACACCTAATATACAGCAAAAGCAGGAATGACATGATAATGCTGCACCACGCTTTGTACATCAGTCAGTCCACTCAAGCAGCCGGCTGTCCATTGTATCCATTGCTGGGAAGACCACTTTGCTACTAGTGAAACCGGTAGCTTTCAAGATTCTTCCTCTCTCTGTATAAATCGTAGGAGAGGTGGAACAAGGCAAATTCAATGCACGCAGTGTCTTTATTTCGTTCATCATGATCAAAACGCTTAATTACATCCAGTTTTCCGCTGAGCCTAACACCCTATGCACTCTTAAGACACGTCTCGCTGAGGGACGCACACAATAAACTGAGGAAAAGCACGGGGCTCGCAGACACCGCTCACAGCCCTGGCGGCCCGAGGCTGAGATGCTGAGAGTGTTCCCGGGAGGAGCTTGGCTGGGACACTGCTGCTGCTTGGTGCCACGGCCTCTGGAATGACCGCTGCCAAACAAACACTGTTTTCACCTTTTTTTCATAAAAGCGAACATCCCCTTTGGACTTCCCTCAGTGAGAGAAAGCAGGTACGACTGCAGGTTTTTTGTAGAAGCAAAGAGACATAACGTGAACTTTCCAAAAGCAGAGGACCCCGGACCTGTTCCTTCACTCCTACCCGAAACACATTTTAACGATGAACCTTCATCAGCCATTCGCACCGGGGGGCCTGGTCCTGCCAGCCCCTGCGGTTGGAGCAAGCTCTGTTTCACATCTTCCCAAACTTCAGCCTCTCTCTTCAGAACTCTTTGCCTTCACCTCAGAAGTGCACTCCTATGGGCAGAAAGGGTAGAGTCACTCCTATAGCAATTCACCCCTCCCTGTAGAATCACCTGCACAAAATTCCTAATATATTTAGAACATTAACAACTGCCCTTTCTTGCCAAAACCGGTTTGGCTCAGTGGATAGAGCGTCGGCCTGCGGACTGAAGGGTCCCGGGTTCGATTCCGGTCAAGGGCATGTACCTTGGTTGCGGGCACATCCCCAGTAGGAGGTGTGCAGGAGGCAGCTGATCGATGTTTCTCTCTCATCGATGTTTCTAGCTCTCTATCCCTCTCCCTTCCTCTCTGTAAAATATCAATAAAATATATTTAAAAAAAAAACACAAAAAAAAATTGCCCTTTCTGGCTTGTAGTTTAAGTTCTCAGAAGGTAGAGAAAACGCTGTAGTTGGTTCTATTCTGCAGACCAGAGTTTTTCAAGTTGTTTTACATGGAATGCATAGTAAGAGATACATTTTTCATTGCAACTTAGTCTACACATTCTGCACACACACACACATTTAGGGAAGTTTCCCGGAACACCGTCTACCTGTACTCTGTGGCATGCATTCTGAGGAATAATAACACCAGCCTCATAGGGTTGTCCTGGGGGCTGAGTTAATTAGTGTCTGGAAAGTGCTGAGCACGGGTGCCTCGCATATGGTAAGTACAGCATCAGAATTTGTTAAATAAATTGTCTAAGAGAAGATCAGAACATATTTTCTACTCTCCTCTACCGTCTTATCTTTCAATGGGCACTGATCTCAGCGTCCACTAAGGAGTCCCAGTCTAGAGTTTGAAAACATTGCTATAGAGACTCCAGCTCATGTTCTATAACTCAGAAATAGTCATCGACTAACTGCTGTTAGCCGTTCCCGCTAAGAGCCCTCAGCTCCTGCCTCCCCAGTATACACACCCCATTGGTAGGAGTGAATCAGAGACCAGCAAAGAGGAATTATTCTCTGATACTCTGGGGTCTTTGTAGTCTCCACTAAAAGAACCTCATTAGGCTCAGATTGTTCTTCATGGGAAGTGGTTTACATTGGGGGGGGGGAAAAAAAAAGGAGATCAAATACTATTTTCCCTGCACAGTATATTACTTCCTGCAATTCATCAAAATTCTTGTCATGGATAAAGGTCACCTTTCATTAATATATGGCATCTGTGTGTATTTTCTTGAAAAGGGTGTGGCTCTCAAAACATAAATCAGGCCTTAGATGTTGAAAAAAGTCATGAAAAGTAACCCCAGGGAGGTGATGGGAGTAACTTGGTGAAAACAGACACAAACGCCATCAGACTTCCCAGAATGATGAACTCAGCTCGTCTGACTTGGGCAAAAGAAAAAAAAAAAAAAAAGCAAATAAAATACCTGAGCAGGATTCTGGGACTCTGCATTTGCTATGAGTTGTAATACGTTTCATAAAGTACTTTGGGGGTCGGGGAAAGCACTTGAGTCTAACGTAAACAGAGACAAATTGGTGTTGGTGCTGGAAACATGGAGCCGACTCCTCAGAGATGTCTTCAAGCAGGAAACCATGCCCTGTTTTCCTTCTAATGTAACAGATTGGATGCAGGACCTGACTGTCTGAATCTGAATCCCACCCCTCCTGCTTACCGGAGGTGTGACTTCATGCAAGCGACTCACCTTGTGCCCCATCTCCTCAACCACAGAATACGAAGAATAATAACACCAGCCTCATAGGGTTGTCCTGGGGACTGAGTTAATTAGTGTCTGGAAAGTGCTGAGCACGGGTGCCTTGCATATGGTAAGTACAGCATCGGTATTTGTTAAATAAATTGTCTAAGAGAAGATCAGAACATATCAACTCTCTGTCCTCTAACTTCAGGCTGCAGATGGCCTCTGGCCCGTACAGTTCAGCTCTTATTTTAAAAAATAAGAATGGAGAAGTCCTGTAACTTGCTGTCCTGTTTGCTCAACTATGCACAGATTTGACACCTAAGATGACAAAACTTAAATGCCATCCTCAATGAAAAATAACAAGGCATATTAGAAGGAGGAGGAGGAAGTGGAGGAGGAGGAGGAGAAAGAGAAAGGAATAATATCTCCGTCCCTGAGCCAAGGCGGAAAAGTGAACTGTGTGAAAAACATAAAACAGAGCTGTTCATGGTAACTGGAGGCCAGACCTGGCCGAGAGACCACCCGTTATCACCGGAGGGAGAAAGAACTGAGCACGTGGAAAACACAAGCCTGGGGGAATACCAACTCATCAAACACCATGTGGAGAAGACAATTGAAAGCCACACGGAAAATTTGGTTTAAAAGTTTTCTGGGTAACACTTATAAATATGAGTGATTATATGTGCAGAAGTCAACTGAAAGAGGCAAAATTAAAAACCACACAAGATGGGCCCATTTACATGTAGTCGGTTAATCATCTAAGAAGCTATTGAAATACATCTTATTGTGAGGTGTGCTCTTTGAAATGAAAGAGGGAATCTGGATTATTGGAAAACACCTTGCAATGCTTTGTTCTTGGTTTCCTGCAAATTGAATTTGGAAATATATATATATATATATATATATATATATATATATATATATGCCCACAAAATGCTTCCATATTCAATATGCTTCAAAGAAATATCTTCCTTTTTTCTTTTTAAGTTCTTTATGATGTGACATTAAGAGATGAAAAGGTCACCTAAGAACCAATTGGCTATGGGCATTAAACTAAATGGTAATCCATGCCCTAGAAAATATAGAAATCATGTACAAATTTGGGCATAGGGCCAACTCCCCTTAAGTAACTAGTTCAAACAATTGCAAAAATGGCCTGAGGCTGAAGCAGGGGCCTCTGAGCTCAGGCAGTGAACATGGGTCCTAGGGAGCCACTTGGATGTCAATAGCAGCTTTGTGTAAAAATAGCAAAGACAATGCAGCCTCTGGCCATATGGAGGCCCTCCCTCTCTCAGGCTGCATTCTGCCATTGTCCCCTGGTCCCCTGTATGCAACGCCCCTGACCATGGCAAGCAGCTCGAGGCTCGGACTGATGGCTGCAGATGGCCCCTGGCCAGTAAAGTTCAGTTCTGCACTCAGCGTCACTCATGGAGGGAAAGGAGGTTTACTTTTACCAGTAGACCCACTACTGCTTTTGCTTTTTGTCTCTCTTCCTCCCCTACCTTTCCTTCTGAAGTCCTTCAAATCCCAGATCCCTCCCTCCCTCCCTCCCTCCTCCCCTCCCTCCCTCCCTCCCTCCCTCCTTCCCTCCTTCCTTCCTTCCTTCATCCCTCCCTCCCTCCCTCCCCTCCCTCCCTCCCTCCCTCCTTCCTTCCTTCCTTCATCCCTCCCTCCCTCCCTCCCTCCCTCCCCTCCCTCCCTCCCTCCCTCCCTCCTTCCCTCCTTCCTTCCTTCCTTCATCCCTCCCTCCCTCCTACCCTCCCTCCCTCCCTCCCTCCCTCCCTCCTTCCCTCCTTCCTTCCTTCCCTCCCTCCTTCCCTCCTCCCTCCCTCCCTCCCTCCCTCCCTCCTTCCCTCCTTCCCTCCTCCCTCCCTCCCTCCTTCCCTCCTTCCTTCCTTCCCTCCCTCCTTCCCTCCTCCCTCCCTCCCTCCTTCCTTCCTTCCCTCCTTCCTTCCTTCCTTCCTTCATCCCTCCCTCCCTCCCTCCCTCCCTCCCTCCCTCCTTCCCTCCTCTTTTCTGGGAACATCTCTTTTTATTTTTACAGTCCTCTTTTTTATATCCATTCCCCTCTCTCTTGGCACCTTAGGCCTGTTTATGCACTTGCCCCTCCGGTCCCTCTGCCCTCTCGGTCCCATTTCTCTTCTCATTGGGGCCCCTGCCCCAGAGCCTGATCACCCTCTTCTAAACACAGGGTCTGCAGAGCCTCAGAATCACAAACACTGGTGAAGGCAAACAGTTCCAGCCCAGATTTCATTGGTGCTAGGCATTCTGGGGGAACATGGTGGGTGACTAGGAGGAGAAGGGGGCACTCAGATGTCTCTTTCAGGGCCACTTTTAATCCCATGGTTCATTGGACCTGTGTAAAGAATCGTGGTCCCTGTCTTTCCTTCATTGCACATGGGTGGTGCCGGGCGCCATGCTGCCTGCATTCCTTGGCTTGGGGGCCCCTCCACCTTCAGAGCCAGTCGTCTGGCTCAGGTGCATCACTCTCACATTCTGCTTTTGTCCTCACATCTCCTTCACTGACTGGCCTTTGAGGACCCTTGGGATACTACTGAGCCTGCTCGAATAGTCCAGGGTAACCTTCCCATCTCAAGATTCCTAACTTACTCACATCTGCAAGGTTCCATTGGCCACATAAAGTAACACATCCACAGTCTCGGGGATTAGGATGTGGCCATCTTGGGGAGGGGGTATTATTCTGCCTACCATAGGGCACATAAAAATGTTTCCATTTAAAACTAGAAAGAAATTTTTAAAAAAAACTTTTAGAGAAAATGGTTTCATATGGAATAGTAATGTTTTTGTCTTTATCCCAACAGAGCAAGACATTTTTCATATTATGGAGGAAGGGGGCCCAGAGTATGAAAATGTGCTTCCTCCAAAGTGGCCAAAGCGGCGTCTATCATAGGGAGCTGCAGGGAGGGTGCTCACCTCAGAGTCCCAGGAGCCAGGCCCTGGTCCCATAACTGCCATTAACAGTTCATCTGGGTCAAGTTTATCAAGGAAATAATGGGCTGAAGGGAAAAGCAACTGATTAGCACCCTGCAGGACCCCATGGTGATGACAGTAGGGGCTTTGTATGTAGCCAGACAGAACTGGATTCACATTGCGGCTCACTCACTCACTACCTGAGTGATTTCATAAGCCACTTAACCTTCACAAGCCTCAGTTTCCTTATATAGGCTAATATCCCCTATCTCACAGGATTAAGGTGAGTTAGTGGGAGACAGTACACAAAGTACTTATCACAGCGCCAGGTACATAGTGAGCACTTCGTAAGTGGCTGCTATTCTTGTTACTATTTTATTACTTTTATTATTCCAATTAAGTAATAGTTATAGTTTTTAATCTATATAGTTCAAAATCACACAATCTGCCTCAAGCAATTTTTAATTTGAGAACCAAACACCATGGGGATAAGAATTTAGAGGGTCCACACTTACAGGATGGATCATTTGTGTCTCGCAATAATCTGGACCAAAAAATGTCAACTATGCCTAGCAGCCTAGATACTAGCCTTCCTCACCCTTTGGTGTGCAGTGCCCGAATATGATGATTTTGTCAGACCAATGGGCATCTAGAGCTGAAAACAAGAAACAGAGGCATCCTCTTTTCAACATACTGGTTCTAGAATCCAGAGCTGTGCTCCCCAATATGGCCTCCACTACCCACATGTGGTTCCCTGAGTTTAAATTCCTTGAAATTAAAAACCCAGGTCCTCAGTCACACTGGCTACATTTCAAATACTAAAGAGCTGCATGTGGCTAGTGGTTACCAAATTACACAGGGCAGACACAGAATTTTTTCATCTTCACAGAAAGTACTACTGGACAGTGCTGATCTAGTCTAGAGTATACATTACCCTAGTAACCTATGTAAATAAATCTAATTATTTTTTAATGTGATCTAACTTAGAATCATACAACGATGCAATCTGGTGGATCATAGGTCTTAGAAACACCAAGAAGATTTATCTCTTTTTTTTATTTCAATTAGATGCTTTAATTTTTGTTATTACAAACCTTCTACAGCAGCGATTTTCAACCTTTTTCATCTCATGGCACACATAAACTAATTACTAAAATTCTGAGGCACACCAAAAAGTATATTTTTTGCCAACCTGACAAAAAAATAGGTATAATTTTTATTTCATTCTCACCATACGGCTATTGTTGTATTGGCTGTTGCCACTTTTTTATTTGACAATCTAAGGGAAAAGAGGTCAGTGTTCCTGACTAAATAGTCAAGTATCACATGTTTTAAAAACTCTTGAGGCACAGTGGTTGAAAATCGCTGTTCTGCAGCATTAATAGGGATCCATATTATCATGTTTATATAAATTCTGTGGTTTTGCTTATATAACAAATATCCCTCCTTTGTAAAAGAGAAGAAAACAAAGACAGCAAGCAAATATGGCAAACTAACTGGTTAACCAAAAGGTTGGATTATTTAAATTTTCATCAGTCTTGGCTTTCAAACATTTTTATTGCAAATCACAGGAGAAACTGTGTTTTACCTTGTGAGGGCCTTGTGCAAGCACACAAATACAACTGAGACAAAGGTTTCACAAAGTAACACTAACCCTGACTACAGGTGATCTATTCTGTAGTTTCTATGTCCCCCTCTCTCTATTTCCCCGCTTCCTCCTTCTTTTCCTTCTTTAGGGCAGGTTACCCACTACACTGATTTCATGACTCACAAAGAGATCATGGCCTGGAGTTTGAAAGACAATGATCCAGACCAGGGTTGCACACTCAAATGCTTAAAGTTGTTGGGCAAGTCACATAAATGGATGGAAGGGCTGTGTGGGGACCGTGGGAAATGGAGAGGACATGGCCCCTTGGAAAGTCACAGTGGCTACTCGGTTCCAACCCAGCTTTACCCTACGAGCATAGGTCTCTGTTCCCAGAATTTGTGATAGTTCAAAAGAGGCCAAATACCCAGATACTTCTGTGAAGCTTCCCAATTCAAAACTGTTGCAAAGAATTCTTAAAATGTTTAAATGCTTGTCAGCCAAACAAAACAAGTCTCTCGTGTAGTATCAATATGATTAAGGATTAATTTACTAGTTTCAGGGGTAGAATGGGAAGCTGCCCCTAAAATGAGAATCCAGACACCCCCCTCCCCCGACCCTGCAAATGGATAGAGCACAATCCTTCTGTCTTTCTGTGACCTGGTGGGAAAGAGAGGAGGGATCCTCAGCTGATGAGGGGGTTGAACGCCATCATTTCTCCTGGAATGAGACCATGCTGGGTGTCCACTGACTGCCAAGAAGGGCAAAGGGAATCAGTCATTCCAACAACATAGAATCCTCAAGAAACTGAGTTTAGCCTAGCCGGTTTGGCTCAGTGGATAGAGCGTTGGCCTGCGGACTGAAGGGTCCCGGGTTCGATTCCGGTCAAGGGCACATGCCCGGGTTGCGGGCTCCATCCCCAGTAGGGGACATTCAGGAGGCAGCTGATCAATAATTCTTTCTCATCATTGATGCTTTTATATCTACCTCCCTCTCCTTTCCTCTCTGAAATCAATAAAAATATATATTTTTTTTAAAAGATGAGACTCATTGATTAGCTGCCTCCTGCACGCCCCCTACTGGGGATCGAGCCCAAAACCTTGGCATGTGCCTTGACCAGGAATCAATCGAATCGTGACCTCCTGGTTCATAGGTCAATGCTCAACCACTGAGCCATGCCGGCCAGGTGGGGTCTCTCTTTATGGAGGTCAACTCAGTTCTCAGGCTTACCTAGATGGCCAGGCATCCAGGGTCTGGACTGCCAAGGCACAAATAGTGAACCAATAACTTGAAAACATCTACAGCTAAAACATAAATCTTACTACTGTATCATTAAAAGGTTGAATCAGCCTGTTTAATATACAATGCTTCTAGGCTTTAATCTATTGGTAAAACTGACAATATTTAAACATTAAAAAAAAACCACTTTATTTTGGAATGATTTTAGATTTATAAAAAAGTTGCAAAGATTGTATAAAGAGTTTCTGTATATTTTTACCCAGTTTTCCCATAATGTCAACATGTTACATAGTCATGGTACGTTTGGCAAACTAAGAAATTCATATTGGTACATTACTATTAGCTGAACTACGTCATTTGGATTTCCTCAGTTTTTTCCCTAATGTCCTTTTTCTGTTTCAGGATGCAATCCAGCAAGCCACACTGCACTTAGTTCAATTTTTTTTGACCCACACAAACCTAATACTTTAGGAATAAGTCTAGGAACCAAAGAAGAAAAGTCTTATTACAATGTAGCCATTAGGTCCTAGGGAGGAGATGGACTGGGGGACCCCTCATCATGCCTCAGTGGCCAGTTAGAGATGCTAATCTCATCTAGCACCTGGACACAGTCACAGGCTCCTGAGTCTGTTTTTTGGCCTAGCCCAGAGGTAGTCATGAAGTAGGTGCCCAGTGAACACATGCTGAATATCTACTGCTTATCAACAAATGAGAATTAAGTGCCTGGAAGCCCACGCAGGGACAGAAGAACCACTTCCTGCCCAGAAATCGGCCTCTGAAGATTTTCACTTTCCATCGAGGACTAATGCCGCCTTGAGATATCAGTGTTTGTGTTAGTCTGCTAGGGCTGCCGTGACAAAGTCCCACATACCTGGGTGGCTTCAACAACAGAAATTTACTTTCTCACAGCTCTGGAGGCGGGGAGTCTGGGATCAAGGCGTGGGCAGGATGGGTTTGATCTGAAGCCTCTCTCCTGGGCTGGCAGATGGCCGCCTTCTCCCTGTCTGCACCTGGTCTTCCCTCTACGTGCCTGTGTCCACATTTCCTCTTCTTACAAGGGTACCAGTCATAGAGGATTACCCCCCAAAACTTCAGTTTAACTCAACTCTTTAAAGACCCTGTCTCCAAATACAGTCACATTCTGACGTACTGGGGGTTAGGACGCCCATATAAATTTGGGGGCACAACTTGGCCCATAACAATGCTGAATATATCTGAAGGGTAGGAGTTAAAAAAAAATCGGAGGAAGAATTTTCCTAAATCCAAATGTCACTCATCCTGTTCTCTTCTTTCCTGACTATTCTGACTTGACTTTGCGACCATGTTAGCTACTCTCAGAGAGTGTTACCTCATTCTGTGATAATCCAGCCCCTCAGCCAGCCTGGATCTCTCCAATGCCTTCAGCCTGCTTAGTTCTACCTCCAGAAGGTACTCTCTCTATATTTGTTTGGCTGACCCTTCCCAACCACCTGCCAATCAGGGGAGCGGGCATTCACAGTCCTGTTGCTGTCAGGGCCAAAGGGCAGTGCATAAAGCCCTTTCATCATTGAAATTCTGTGCTTCTAAGAATGTGGGTGGGTCCAAAGCACATTTTTCTAACTCCTGTGCATGAGTGTGTGTGTGTGTGTGTGTGTGTGGGTGGGTGGGTGTGTGGGTGCGCGCGCGTGCGCGCGCCTGCGATCAAAATAATTTTTTTAAAGCTTATCTACAGGGTGGCAATCTGCGTTTAGAGGCTTTCAAACATGAAAACCATCACAGTGTGCAGACGTTGCCTGACAGGCAGGGGACTGGGAAAAAAATTAAATAATGAACAGGCCAAGGGCACCAGGGGCAGGAATCTGAAGTGTAAGCCTTCAGAGCAGACACTCTGATAAAGAAAGGCTGCAGGGAGAAAGCAATTAATGGAGTAGAGGCCAGGGGAAAAAACATGGGCCCAGGCAAAGCTGCTGGGGGACAGAGGGAAGGGGGAGCCTGCAGGTGGGGGAGCCGTGACCAGTGTGATTGCTGGACTGTCATTAGCCCAAAATTATCATGCACCTGAATCAACAGGTCAAGAATGTGACCTGAACATACATGAAATATTTGTTTAGGAAGCCACGTGGTGGGAGGAAGACTCGGAGTTAAATTGGGGCGCTTACCTTTGCTGGTTGCAGAATTAAACAACAAAAATTCAAGCCAAGCCTATGGAGCTACAGGGATTCTTTTTATTAATGTGCTGAAGAAAACTGATAGGAGACTGAGGGTGGGGAGTAGGCAGGGCTGGGACCCATCTCTTGTTGTGGGGGACCAGCGGAGGGCAGCAGGGAGGAATGCAGGGGACAGGCGGGGCCTCCATCCCTCCCGAATGGCCACCAGCCCCGCCCCCCAAAGCATCCGGATTCCAGGCCTCCAGGCATGGAGGACAAAGGGCCCTCCCCCCTTGTCAGCCTTCCTGTTCCCGGGGATTGTGTAGCCAGGCCCTTTGATCAAACTAAGGGCATTATGTCTGCAGATAGCTGCTTTAAAAATCAAGGTTTGAGGGCTGCTTCTGGGTCCCCTCCGTGTTCCCAGTGAAAGGGATTATGCCAGGCTCTCCTAGGATTTCTGCTTTTGCCCCCTGCCACCAGGTCTTAGCAAAGCGTCTGACACTGTTCCAACCCTTAAAATGTGTCCTTAAGAGATGGGCATGGTGCATGCATTCTCAACACAAATCCTTCTTCTTTCCCCCGTTTCTGGTGGCTGTGGCTTACACATTCTTTACAAATTCCCACACGGAAATGAGAATCCACCTCTGGCCAAAGTGCATCTCTAACAAAGATGTACTTAACTTCCAGAACTGGGAGCAGGACTCGAGTTCTTGACCTAATTCTCTGGCTTACTTGCTGAGTCAGTTTTAGACATTTATCCTCTCTGGGTCGGAGCCTTCTCTTTTAAAAAAATTTAGAAATAGCCTGGGACCGTATGGCTCGGTTGGTTGGAGCATCATCCCATACACCAAAAGGTGGCGGGTTCCATTCCTGGTCAGAGAACATACGTACCCAGGTTGTGGGTTCGACCCCCAGTGGAGATGCATGCAGGAGGCGACCCATAGATAGTTCTGTCTCACATTGATGCTTCTCTCTCTCTCTCTCTCTCTGTCTCCCTTTCTCTCTCTAAAAATCAATTTAAAAAAAGTTTAAAAAATTATTTTAGAAAGAATGTCTTTTTTGAAAAATTAGAAATATAGACTTGGCAAGCTCTGGAGCTAGATTTACAAATACTATGTTTGTTTGTTTTTTCACTGTTATGTAGTCCCAAGAAAAATTGTTGGCCCTGCAATGACATAAGTACTGTACATTTCACTGGCTTCAAGAAATAGGGAAGTGGCAAGTGGAAAATGAACAACCCCTTCGAAAACTATTTTAGATGGCAACCCTTTCTCCACAGCTCACCAGTTTACTAGGGAGTAAGATTGTAATGCCTCTGAGTAGCAGTTTTCTCATTTTACTTAGAGGAAATATAATGACAACGCTATTCTAGAAGGATCCATTTCTCTTGCTCTTGCTCCATGAACCACTGTTCTTCCTAGTCACGGGGAATTCCCTTCCTCACAGGAGCAGTAAGAAGAAACGTGAGGCAGGTGCAAGACAAGAGAAATGGATCAACTTGAGACCTACTAAGAATTGTTCAGGATTTTGCCATAAGCTTTGTTCTTTAACAAAGCAATACATTAGGATCGATATCTGAAAGCAGCTTTGCTAAGTAATAATTAAAATTCGGGAATGTGCTGAGAATGTCTTAGAGTTGTTTTGTCATTACTATTGACCCATCTCTCTGCCTTGGATTAACTGAAGTTGATGAGATTGCACCATAGTAAGTCTAGGTATCAGAACTTAAGTAGTTCAGGAGTTCGCGCTCAACGTCTTTTCTTTGGGATTGTATGGGGAAAGTTTCTTAACATCAGAATCTTGGGGTTTATTTAATTATTTTACTGATCTTTGCTTTTAGATTTTTTTTTTAAAAAAGTGCTGTGAGACCTTCCCAGTCTCTCAGAGCTTTAATATTTGGGATGAATTAGAGAGATGCTTTGGGGTTTCTAAGGAGAGCCCTGCCTCTGACTGTGTCCCTACACCATGTCCTTATTTTGATCTTCAGACCTGGTCCGGAATCAACACTTCACCCATTCTGCTGAGCCATCACTTCTCTAAGGCTGATCCCTGACTATCTGCTTCCAGTTGCCATTTCTTTCTTTAGCCCCCATTATTGTACTAACCATTTCCCCTTGGATGTCCTTTAGGGACTCTAAAGTCAAGCACTTAAGACTTAATTTATGATGCTTCCTCCAAAAAGCTGCCTCCCTGACATCCTTTATTCTATCACCAGACACTCTGTTCTCCTGCCTCCCAACTTAAACATCAGCCTCATCTCTAACTAGTCCCCTCTGTTACCTGCACTCAGTCGTCAGGTCATGTAAGGCTTCCTTCACTGTGTCTTTTCCAGATGGCCCTCCTGCCGATTCGAACTGCTGCCACCCTGGTCTGAATCCTCATCCCTGATCTTTTGTTGGCCACTTTCTCCCCAACCCTCATGCAAATCCCTTCAGATGCATTAATTCACTCAACACATATCTGTGGAGTGCCTCCTCGGTTATCTTCGAAACCCTCAGTAGCACACAGACTGACATCTACAGAATAAAATGGAAACTCCTGAACCTCTACCTCCCCTCCTAAATGTGGCCTCCACTCACTCCTCATAGGCACCCTTTCTTTTGCAGACAAACAGTTCTACTCAGCTTCCTCTGAAAATACGTAGCACACCCCCTTCTTTGAATCACCTGGAAGTCCTTCTTCTTTCCTCCCATAACCATAACCATTTCTCCAGGGGCAGCTGTTCCCTTCACACAATTCCTATAACTTCATGTGAATTGCTCTGTTTCCTTTACAATTGACACTTGCAAAATTGTATTGCTCTCTCTACATTTTCTATGTCTTGTCGCCACAACCAGACCATGAGCCCCTCAAGAGAGATACAGTGTTTGTGTGCATCTCTGTGACCCATCAGCCTAATGAAATAAATTGCAAGAAGGAGGAAAAGTGAACAATGATTGAGTCTCTGAGTCTCTACAGTTAACCAAAGACCTTTGTATATATTGGGGTTTTCTTTTCTTTCTTTTCTTAAATCCTCACCCAGGGATATGTTTTCATTGATTTTCAGAGAGAGAGAAAGGGAGAGAGAGAGAGAGGAGGAGGAGGAAGAGAGAGAGAGAAACATTGATTGATTGCCTCTCACATTCGCTCCGACTAGGGATCAAACCTGCAACCTTTTGGTGTACGGAAAAACACTCCAAACAACTGAGCCACCTGGCCAGCTTTTCCTTTTCACATCTCACTTCATGTTCTAAGCCTGGGTCCAGCCATCTGTTTTTATAAATGAAGTGTCATTGGAACAGAGCCACACCTGGCCCTTTACATATTGTCCCTGCTGCTTTTGTGCTACTGTGGCAGAGTCCAGTTGTTGTGACAGATAGTGCATGGCCAGCAAAGACTAAAATATTTTCTATCTTTCTCTTTAGGAAAGTTTGTTGTCCCTGGTCTAAACAGCCAGAGGAGGCAAGACCCCCCACCCTCACCCCCCATCCCCTTTCAGAGAGTTTGAGAAAAATGCTGAAGGTTACACAGCTAATAAGGGACCCAATAAAAACTTGAAGTCAGTCTATGTGATTCTAGGAACCCTCCCCCCATCCCTGGATATATTCGGTGATTGTTAATGTTCAATGATAGTAAGGGTAATGTCTATGTAATAGCCGTTGGCTTATCTTCAGACTTTTGCCAGAAGTAATCCAGTGACTGGAATTAACTAGGATTTTTCAGGCACACATTACATCTCTACGACTGACATATTCACATTATTTTAAACAATATTTTCTGTGATTTCCCACCATAGCAGTTACCTCGTGCTACTGTAATTACCGCCAGAAGGACAAACCACTTGAGGGCAGGGGTTGTGTCTTGTTGCCCTGAACTACCAACATGGTCTAGGCACAAAATAAACCCTCAACATATGTACATTGCAGGAGATCATGTACAAATGACTATTATTTTGAGAGAGAGAGAGAGAGAGAGAGAGAGAGAGAGGGAGGTTATTTTCACAACTACCAGGTTTCATAGAAGTTAGTATGGAAGAGCTCCCAGTGTGGGGACCACCTCAGTTTTATTCCCTGTTCATCATTTACAAGCTTTGCTCCCATGGATAAGATGCCTAGTCCGTATACACTTTCCTATTTTTATCCGGAAAAGAGAAATGAGACAGTTATCTTGATGAGATGAAGTAAGCCGAGTAAAGCACTTACAGTGATTGCTGGCACACAGCAAACAATCAAAACGTACGTTAGTTATTATTATTGGCTAACCGCCTCGCATCTGTGCTCACAAACTTGAATGCACTTGAAGAGCCATAAAAATCACACAAAGCGGGAAAGGCAGCCAAAGCAATCAGTAAGCAAGCAAGGAGAGAAGGAAACAAGAGAAGGACAAAGGAAGCAACCAAGTCCCTCCTCTTGCTTTATCTCGGCAAAAAGTCTCCAGAAGATATGTTTGGCCAATAAATAAAGATACCTGTGTTCTCAGAAATATATCATGCCCTGCAGAGGGAAATGAGGGGAAGGAAATTTTGCTCAAACAATGGTTTCAGAAGACAAGCCCCACATAATAGCACAGAGAAGGGGAATAAAAGAGTTTGCAAAGCAGCACCCTTAATCATATTAATTATCGCCCATAATAGCCGGCAATGCCAAAACCGGCCCCGCACTGAGATTTGCATCATTACCCTAAAGTAATTAAACAGCTGCCAAGCTCCTGCATCCTGCGAATCAGTTCTACCTGGAATAGCTATTAACATTAGAATCATGCCCCATTTGGAGCCCTGACTTCATGAATGTGATTGAGAGCTTGTTGACGGAGGCAGCATTGGCCTAGGCCTTCCAGGGAGGAAAGGAGTGGCCATGCTGCGGATGGCGGGCATCAGTCACTGCCGGAGGAGCTCCGGTGCTTTCTGCCCACTTTCAGAAATCCAGCACAGAACGAGTCCCTTCTGGTCTCTTGGACGATTTCAGAAGAGCTTTCATTAAGACGTGATTCCCATTGATTTTCTGTTCCCTTTATTCTTTGTTTAAGTTCAGCTATAGAAGTCTGCACTCTAAATGTCACTTAACAGACAAAAAGAAAAAGGGGGGAGTCAGGAGGAGTGGAGGCAACTTCTCAGACTCTGGTCTTTTTCCTATAGGTCTTCTTTTTTCCTCCAAAGTATCAAATTATTCTCTTTGCACTTCCCTCTTCAGTAATTTGGTTTTATATCTTCATTAAGTGGTTTCGAATGACATAAAGCAGAGGTCTATGTATTATCTAGTTTTGTAAAATTTAATTCTTGGAGTTGGGAAATCCATTTGTTCTCCAAAATGGATCATGCATATTTGGGAGCAGGTGACCAGCCAAAGGAAGTGAGATTTTTCAATATGCTGACTACGGCGCTGACATGATGTAAGGCTTCACAGTGGGCCTCAGGGAACCCCAGAGGGCTCCAGGGTCTGGTACCTGCCCTCCTACACCCTCTTCCTAGGACATGGGTCACTTGGGTTTCTTCTAAGTCACTGTGTTTGTACCATGAGACTCTACTTTCCTAAGTATCTCTCTCTCTCTCTCTCTCTCTCACACACACACACACACAATTGTTGTTTGAAGTATACTTCAAAATGTCTCCCTGTTCCTGAATTATTTTTCTAGTTGGTGTGTGTGTGTGTGTGTGTGTTTGGTGGTGGTGGTGGTGGGGATTGGAGGTACAGTTTACAGATTGATAATATGAAGCAATTCCTATGTGCCTGACACTTGCTCTGATTGGCTTCCCATAACCATTAGACAAAGACAACTTCATAGAACTTGAGTGAGCTTCTTGCCTTTAATTTCTGATCAGCTAAGTTAGTCTTTTAGCACAATCCTAAAGAAATGGTGCCAAACTGGCAGAAAGCTTGAGGGAACAGCCAGGCAGAAAAGGGCCTGTGCATCATCTCAATAGTGAGAGGTACAGAGGGGTGACCCTGGGCAGCAGGGCCTGGACCCCTGGGGGTAAGAGGTATTAAGGGCTGGATTATATCCCCCCTCCAAATCCATACATTAAAGCCCTTACCCCCAATACCTCAGGACGTGACTCCATGTGGAGACAGGGCCTTTTAAAGAGGGGACCAAGTTAAAATGAGGCCATTAGGATGGGACCTAATCCCATCTGACTGGTGTCTTCAGAAGAAGATAAAATTTGAACACACAGGGAGACGCCAGGGCTGTGCACACAGAGGAAAGGCCACGTGAGGACACACCGAGAAGGCAGCCATCTGCAGCCCAAGGAGACGGAGGTCTCAGAAGAAAGCAAACCTGCTGACACCTTGATGTTGGACTTCCAACCTTTAGTACTGTGAGAAATAAATGTCTGTTGTCTAAGCCACCCGCCTGTGGCACTCTGTTAGGTAGCCTGGCATACAGAGGGACTCCCTCTATAAGGAGAGCCAGCTGTAGTGACTGCTGTCATCTCTAGTCTTCCGCGAGCATGATGGGAAGGGGAGGAGCACCCACAGTGAGACAGATACTCAATGCGATCGCATTTAATCTTCGCATTTAATCTTCACACCAGCGGGTAAGGTGATTGTCCTCCTATTGTGGAAGCGGAAGCCGAGGCCCAGCGAGTGAAGAACCGTGCCTGAGGGTACAGAGAGGGTCAGGTGTGGCAGGCTCCCAGGCTGACACCATGCAGACTCCCAGGAGCCCTGACAGGAGGAAAGGTCTGGATCAAAGACAGAGTCCAGATGGGCTGGCTCTGAGCCTGTTCAGTATCACTAACACGAAACATGTCAAGGGCTGGCTAGTGTGGTAAAGTGACCCAGGCCACAAACTGGGGGTTATAATCACGGCTCTGCCTCTGCCCCCTACTAGCTGGGAGATCGCGGGCAAATCACTTTATCTCACTGAGCCTCCTTGCCTTACCTGTGAAATAGTAATACCTCTTTAAAGCATTGTGTTCAAACATCATAGGCTTATTGACAACATTAGATAAATTACTGAATTAATATATTTAAAATATGTATTGCAATGTGTATCACTCAGAGAAAAAAACAATAGGTATTTATAGGGAGAGATTTATTTTAAGAAATTGGCTCATGTGAGTGTGGAGGCTTGACAAGTTCAAAATCTGATAGGGGAGGCTGACAGGCTGGAGTCAGGAAATAGTTCCAAAGGCAGCCTCATGCAAGAGCAATGTTGCAGGCGAAGTCCAAAGGCTATCTGCTGGGGAATCCCTATTGCTGGGAGGAGGTCTGCCTCTTGTTCTATCTAGGCCCTCAACTGATTGCATGAGGCCCACCCACATTATAAAGATTAATCTGCCTTACTTAAAGTCCACCACTTTAATGTAAACCTCATCCAAAAACATACTCACAGAAACATCCAAAATAAAATATGACCAAACATCTGGGTACCTAGCCAAGTTGACACATAAAAATTATGCAGTGCTTGGCACTTAGTAAATGCTCACTATGATTCCTTTTATCACTCTTATTAACAGGAAAAAAAAAAGAACATCCTTTCTCTTATGAACCTAATTGTGGTCAAACACAACTAGCATGTTCAGAGTTAAAGGAAGAAAAAAATACATGGTCTAAAAAGAAACAGAACTGACCAAACTGTTATTATGTTAACTCTTTCTCAGAAACTGAAGAAGAAAAAGGGCTGGTACATCTAGAAAAATAGTAGCTGTTTTACTCTCTCTCTAGATAAAAATATTATCAATACTATAATTACGAGATCTGTTTGAAAAAGAATGTAACAGTATTTTTTATTATTAAAATACTAGAGGCCCTGTGCATGAATTCATGCACATTGAAAGGAAATTAATTAGAAGAAATATTTTAGAGGCTGGGGAGAGACCAAGGGAGGGCTCCAGGGTGTGTCCAGCCCATCTCACCCAGTTCCAATTGGCTGGACCCCAGCAGCAAGCTAACCTACTGGTTGGAGCCTGGTGGTCAGTGCATATCATAGCGACTGGTAGAGCAGTTGACCGATTGGTTGGACACTTAGCATATTAGGCTTTTATATATATAGATAGATAGTTGATGCAATATCATGTTAGTTTCAGGTGTACAACATAGTGATTTGACATTTGTATACCTTACACTGTGATCACCATGATAAGTCTAGTGACCGTCTGTCACCATACAAAGTTACTACAATATTATTGACTATACAGTAGGTCCTCGGGTTACATCGGAGATCCATTCCTATGGTGCGACATAATGTGATTTTCACTGTCAGTCAGAACCCACCTACATAAGCACCTACATCATTCACATGGAGTACATACACAGCAGTAATGAAGTGAAACAGTAAAAAAATTTTAAAAGAAAGATAACAATTCCTGACCTTTACTTGTGGTAAATAAATAATAAAAAATATAAAGCACATATGTACATACATCCAAATGATGGAACTTTTTTTTATATAAATAAATGGGAGATGGCGACGTAACCACAGAACGACACACATTGAGTCCAACGTAACCCGAGGACTGTCTGTATTTCTATGCTGTATAATATAACTCGAAGTTTGTACCTCCTTTTCTATTACAAATGGGTCTACTTTTTCTCAGATAACTAAGATGTGGTCAGACCTTCACCTCAAACCCCTGACCTAACTGGGCTGTTTTGGGCGAAAACTTCTCATTCATGACCTTCAATTGCTCCCACTGCAATGAGACATTTACAGAATTTCAGAATTATAACAAGTCATCTACACAAGGAGGTACTGAAGGGCCACAACAGTAGGTAAAAGATGGAGCCAAGTAGGCAGGACTCTGAGTCCCCAACTTCTTTTCAAAGAAATAATTCATTGTCTTCTCTAAATATTTGTCTTTCACATAAGATTCCAATCATTTATAGAAAGAGTTTTATGGCTAAAAAACAAAACAAAAAACCCACTGATTTTGGCCCAACACTTCATATGATGCTAGTATAGCCCTGTCGAGTGTTCATTTAGTCCATGCTGAGGGATCACTGGATGGAGATTTTATGAAACAGCTTGTTCCATTGCATCTTTAGAGAGCAGAAAATGTTTACCTCTCTGGTGGAGTCAACCCAATCAATACAGCCATTTTGGGCTTTTAATTTAAAACAGAATAACAAAGCTCTATTCTCCTCTCTTACAAAGCTTCACTTTATGTCCTAAATTTTGTGTTTCAAGAAGGAAGGTGGAGACTGAAGACATTAAACATTGATATCCAAGCCCCACAAGGAGGTACAGTACCCAATAGTAATGGAAGCCTTTTCCTGACTTTTCCTGCCAATGCCCACGAAGAGTTAACTGTCTCCCCGAGGCCTTCTAATTCCTTACAAAGCAGTTCTTAAGGCAGTAGTTCTTTTGTAATCATTGACTTTACTGTGTTCACAGGGAGCACAAGCACAGATAGCCTATAAGGCCAGGTATAGAGAAATCCTCATCACAAAGATGTGTGGCATTTGACATGCATGCTAGTGCTAGGGAAAGAGGGGCTCGAGGGCGGGGTCTGTGTGAGGCAGAGAAGGTCCAACCGGACTGAGAGCACACCCTGAGTGCCAGCTGCTTGTGATATGAGTGTTGCTAAATCTCTTGATTTGTAAAATAATCTGGAAATACAGATTTTCTTCCATGAGAAATTTTCTGATACTAAAGTGAAAAAAGAAAAAAATAATAATGAAGACTCCAACAGCATAAATCAGTAAACTGTACCATAGGCCACCATTTGACAAACTTTTGGCAAACCTTTATCCAGGGGACTCTGTATTTGAAATTTCTCTGATATCATTGTATTAAAAAAAATTGATCCCTCTTTATCAATTGGGCAATGTTGTGTGGGGAGGAGGGTCAAAAGTTATTTTAGGTAAACCTGTATTGAAGTTCAGCTTATTTTTAATCAAAACGGATCAAATATCTACAGTTTCACGAAGTTCAGCCTAGCCCTAACTGGTTGGGCTCAGTGGATAGAAAGTTGGCCTGTGGACTGAAGGATCCCGGGTTCGATTCTGGTCAAGGGCATATGCCCAAGTTGCGGGCTCGATCCCCAGTAGGGGGCATGCAGGAGGCAGCCAATTGATGATTCTTTTTATTATTGATATTTCTCTTTCTCTCTCTTTCTCTCTGAAACCAATAAAAATATTTTTTTTAAAAAAAGTTCAGCCTAGTGGAACTGTCAATAAATACGGTGACCTTGAGCAAAGTCCTATGATTGAGTTAGGCAGTTCTTGATATTTAGTGGCTGAGGATCAAGAGTATTAGAAAAAAAAAAAAAAGAGTATTAGAGAGGATATAAAATATGAAATGGCTCCAACACCGTCAAAGTGTATGCCTCCCTCACTTACACAGCCCAAGGCAGTTTTGGGTTGTCAGGGGGCTCTGCTCAACACATTGTCCAAGCCGACACGGGAGGAAACGTTCTACCATGGTCAACAGTCAAATTTCAAGGTCACTTCGTGTGCCAATATCCAGCAGCAGAAGGAGGAAGTCTATGGAAGGTTTCTACAGACCAGGTCTGGGAGTGGCCTCCATCATTTTTGCTCACATTCCACCACAAAGGAAGCTATGTTCTCGTTGTGTGTCAAGAACAAAGAGAAAATCGATTGGTGACCCGCTGGCAATCTCTGACACATTGGGGAAGGCTCAAAGTAAGTTTTCTATTAGGTTAAAACTTAGGAGATGAGACACACCAACATTTAGGAGATACCTCAGAATTCAAGCAAATATTTGGGAAGGACACTTTTTTAGGAGATTTGTGGAATTCTAGATTTGGGGGGAAATTTAAGCCATTTTGTAAACCCACTTTAATGATGGTCAGTAGAAAGAGCATGGACTCTACTAATTCGCTCTGTGATCTTTGGCAAATTTTAACTTGTCTGAGACTTAGATTCTAGGTTCCCTTTCTATCAAATGGAGATACAAATATATAATTCTTAGTATTGTTCTAAGAACTTGAGACAATTTATGTAATATTCATGCATGACATATAGTCATTATGAAATTCAGTCAAATGATTGTCCAGGCTCAGTTAAGCCATCTCCATGGGCAGGGACTTCAGTGCCTCCAGAATAGCCTTTTCCATTTCTATGCAGAGTTGACAGCCAGAAATGTTCTTCATCTTATTAAGCAAAATCCCTTTTCACCTCGAGTCCCACTTCTGTCTGCTAAAACCACACAGAATGAGGTGAATCATGCTTTCGCATGCCAGTTCTTCAGAAATTTGAAAATAACACTCCTACTTTGAGACTGCTCTTTCAGTTTCTTTAGCTTTGAGTCTCTCACTATTTGTGTTGCTCTTATCTGAAAACCTCTGCTTTGCTTTTATGTTTCTTAAACTGTGATCAACAGATAGAAATATACTCTAAGGCATATAGCATAGAGCACAGTAGTAACTTCCTCTCTGTTGTTTAATAAATGTGTTAGCCAGGGCTAGGCTATCAGTTAAGCTGCTATAACAAAAAGACTTCAAAATGCAGTTGTTCCAATAAGAGAGAAATCTATGTTTCTCTCTTGTAACCGTCTAAAGATAGACAGGTGTGTGATTTGTCCAGGCACTGAGATTTCATTTACTATAAAGCTCTCTCTGCCTCCTAGGATTTGCCCATGTCTGTATGGTTATAGCTGGCTCTCGGTGCCACATGCAGATTCCAGTCTACAGAGAAGAAGATGAAGAGGAAGTGGAGGGTGAGCAATGTTCTGATATGGAAGTGAACACAAGCTGGGCTCATCACCTCCGCTCCATTCCAGTAGTGAGAACTTAGCCACGTGGCCACCAGCTGTAAAGATGACTAGAAAATGTAAATTGTACACTGGGGGTGAGAGGAAGAGAGTGGAACACTGTACTTTGCTAAAACTGGAAGTGAATTCTATTACTAGGAACAAAGGAAGAATGGAGTCAGAAAGAAATCTAAGAGTCGCTGCCATGAGAAACAAGGAAAAACGACAGTCCCCAATTTAAAGGAATTAAGCAGCCCTGGCCAGGTAGCTCAGTTGGTTACAGCATCATCCCACTACACTGTGGTTGTGAGTCTGATCTCCAGTCAGGGCACAAATAAGAAACAACTAATGAACAACAAATTGATATCTCTCTCTCTCCCTCTCTCTCTCTCTCTCTCTCTCTCTCTCTATCTCTCTCTCTCTCTCTCTCTCGCTCTCTCGCTCTCTCGCTCTCTCGCTCTCTCTCTACCTCTCTACCTCTATTTCTAGCTCTATCTCCCCCCCCACCTTCCTATCTCTCTCTAAAAAAATAAATCAATAAATTAAAAAAAAGAATAAGTAAAAATTAAAAGAGGGAGTGGGCGAAAATAATAAACAAAGTGTCTATAGCTCAGCTATGTGGCAAGTTAGCAGGTAACATGACAAATGGGTAAATAAACTGAATTGTTGCTGTTGCCTGGAAAATGAATGACTAAATTTGATAGGTACTTTAACCAGAAAGTTAAGTTAGAAGTTTTAAAAGTTTAAAGTCCTGCGTATTATAGTTTTGAAACAGTCTAGTAGAAATCGTCTTTTCTAGGGGGGAAAAAAGTGACAAACCAATGTAAAATGAGAAAAACTATTATCTTTCCCTTTCTCTGAGGAAGAGTGAGATTGATTGAACTAAACAGTACTTTCCAAACTCTAATTTCAGTCATCTTACCCTCCACTGAACGGGCAATTTAATCTGGAAATTCCCAAAATGTCAATAAATGAAAAAAGCAAACTAATTGGGGAAAACAAACATTTCATTTTGGAAATAATTACTGTAAAATATACTAAATGCTTAGTTTGATTTCTGGTGGTTTCCTTGGGGTTTTAAGACTTCATTTTCCTGATTGATTGGCCACAAATCATTGAAAATACCAAGAAGCAAACTGTGCTTTAGGCTAAAGCTCAGCTTTTAGTAGGACCCAAATATTGACATTTAGAAGCAGGAATTTTTCCCCACGTGGTAATGACAATCAAGCCTCAATATGACTGATAAAGTAAAACTCCAAGTGTATGCTTTCTTGAACATTGGTCAATTAGGCAGCATCATCATCTCATAAAAAATGATACTATGTTCATTAATTTCATTGCTTCTACAGATGAGAAGCAAATGCTGAAGTGACCACATTTTACATTCTCCATTCTGAAATTATCGTTGATGGTTAGTACAATAGCAAGAAGCAGCGTCTGAGAACACATAGAGAACTAGGTTGCGGGGACAGAGCTGCGATGGGCCCTGCTCAACAGCCTGTTATAATGTCAAAATTTCCCTGGGTGAACTTCCTATTAGAATCACTTTCAGAAAAGCATAGAGGTTATCAAATCTGAAATCATTCTTTGGGATGGGAAAGTCCCTATTCTTGAGCAAGAGTGCCAGAGAAGGAGTTGAGAATTATAAAATTAATGTAAAGGCAATTGCTCAAGGAGGACTTAGTTCCCTTCTCTCAGCACCTGTCCTGTGGGATTGCTTTCTTCCTTTTTTTCCCCCAGAGGTAATTCTCAAAGACCTTCTAGAACTGGCTTTGAAGTTCTCTGCACACCTGTGTAGATTATAAAGAGGGCAGGCAGAGTTTCCACACCCAAACTCTAAATTCACAATGCAACGTGACAGTTAGGACATGCCCTCTAGCATCTTCTTTAAAAGGTAAACTCCAGCTTGATATAATCTCCTGAAATGGTTAACCCTTGCCGGGATTGAGCACACATCCCCCATACTGGAGAAAGAGAATAGACCGTCCTTATATGTTACAACTCTGTCTTCAGAACGTACTTGACAGGGAGACAAGCTTTTGTGATAGGTGCTCTCAGAGCATTATAGAGACTTCATGACTATTCGTTATTCTTTGCTCAGGGGCCAAGAGTGACACAATGTGCCTTCCTGATAGGTTCCTCCACCTCTTTGTCTTCTTGGATTTTAAATTAACCTGTTAGTGATGCTACTGGAGAATAGAGAAAAGGGCATTTCTCTTTCTAACATGACCTGAGTCACAGCCTTTACCCCATTCTCTTTCACCTTAGGTACCCCACCCCTTCTTCTGAGTGAAGGACTGGGAGCTGGCCATAGTCCCTGATGTAGGTACTAGGCTGGAATTGAAGGAATCACAACAAATGTGCAAGAGGTGGGACTGGAAAAGCCAGGACAAAGCTTTAGGGCTTGGATTGGGTGGGGCTGGGGGAATTCTAACACCAGGGGCTGGGAGTCTGAGCAGCAAGGGGTCAAAGAGCTGGTCATGCTGGCCAGGAATAACAGACAAGGGGAAATAGCAAGGAGGATGTGATTCAGAGCCAAATGTTTGCCCTGCACTGGAAGCTCCTTACACATCCCCAATCCTGGGCCCAGCCAAGCTAGGTCTCACAGGTACAGGCAGGGAAGTGGCTGCACCTGGCTCAGGTGGCTGTGTAGGTGGAAACTACAGACAGGCATCTGGTTCTGATCCAACACCACTCCCTGCCCCCATCCACCAACAATGAACTTTCTGACTTCTGCCTCTGAGCGCAAGGAGCCCTCTCCCCAGGCCATTTATCAGTCTGGCCTTTACCTTGTGATTTCAGCATAGCCGTACTTCCTGGACTGGTCTTAACTTCACCATCTGTGCCTGAGGTTAATCCTACTCCTGCTCCTGTTCCTGAGAGGGCTGATAATGACCCGAGTGGAGTTCTTTCCTCTGTGGGTTCTAGACCTAGACTATTTTCAAACTCTAGTTCAGATGAATCTCTAGGCAGCAGGGACTATCCTGTTACCAAGAATCCTTTATATAAAATCTTTCTCCCAGTTCATTCTTTCAATCTCCGATTCTGGCCTTTATGCATAGGAAGAAATCATGATACAGAGATTTGGCCTGGATCCCAAATCTCCAAACCTCAATTCAGCTTGTACAAAAGATCCCCTGGGGACACATTTCACTTGGTCCACCTGCCCTTCTCTGTCCTCCTCTCTGGTGAGTTGTAAGCCTGCTGACCCTCAAATGGAGAGAGCCTGAGGGGCTGTTCTAAGCTGCCTTTCTTCTGACCCCCAGGTTGGTACCAGAACCACACATCTCCTGTACCCTCCACCCCCTTGGAGGTTGCCTTCAGTCTGTCTCACTGCACCTGCCTCACATCATGGACTCAAACAAGACACAGTAAAAATAGAACTAAGATTATTCTACATAACAGTTTTGCTTATAAATAGTATTTCCTCCTACCATTGTATGTTCTACTCCCTAGAGTACACAGAATCCATTCTCTATCACATCCATTTCAGAGTTCTCACCTTGTGAGTAGAGTTTTTCTTTCCAGAAAAAAAAAAAAGTGCATAAATGTGTACACACTTTTTTCTGATAGCTCAATTGACATTTCTTTCTTTTCAGATTTAACCCATTGGAATTAGTAATTATTCAAAGTATGTATACATTTTGGAGGGATACCATATATATATATATATATATTAGAGGCCCAGTGCATGGATTCATGCACTGGTGGGGTCCCTCGGCCTGGCCTGTGGGGATCAGGTTGAAACTGGTTCTCCGGCATCCCCGAGGGGTCACAGATTGCGAGAGGGCACAGGCCAGGCCGACAAACCCCACCAGTGCATGATCAGGGCCGGGGAGGGACCAAGGGAGGGCTCCAGGGTGTGTCCGGCCCCTCTCACCCAGTCCCAATCGGCTGGACCCCAGCAGCAAGTTAACGTACCAGTCAGAGCATCTGCCCCCTGGTGGTGAATGCACGTCATAGTGACTGGTTGAATGGTCGAACGGTCGGACACTTAGCATATTAGGCTTTTATTATATAGGATTTCAGGGTACCCCTGGAGTCCCTGAAGCCCCTTCATGAACCCTGGGCCAAGACCCTGGCCCTAGGATTAGTGTGTGCTTTCTGATCTCCACAAACTGCCTTTTAGACACTTTTTGCCAGGCCTCGTATGCTCAGTTTTTATCCAAAACAATTTTCCATCAGGCAGTGGGCAGCTCCTGTTTCTAATCTCTCTCTGTACAGTCATATCTGCATTGTCATCATCCACATTATCCTCATTAATGTCATTCCACTTGGGTCCCATCTTACACCCTAGATCTTTTCTAGGGGACATGTTCTTAGTAGGGAAAATCCAAGTTTTCTTGACTGGAAGCTTAAAGGAGCCCTTTCAAAGGAAGAGCATACTAATTATCTTACCATTGCAGGTTTTACAAATTATATTTATAGTATACTAGAGGCCCAATGCATGAAATTCGTGCAAGGGTAGGCCCTCGCATCTCTGGCTGCCTCGCGGCCCCACCCCCTGCCTGCACCCACCTTGGCCTGGTGCTGCCAGCATCCGCCACCATACACCCCTGGTTCTCCGGTTCTGCAGAGCCCCCTGATTGATTGGACTGCTGGCCGGTAGCCGGGGCCTCCCTCTGCGGGGCAATCCAATCGCATCACACCCGCCTTGGCTGGCCTGGTGCCAGTACATGTCATAGCGTGGTCGTCCGGACGTTTGTTCTGCTGTTCGGCTGTTCAGTCAATTTGCATATTACACTTTTATTATTATAGATTATAATTAAATGTATAATATATAGAATAGATATTATATAAGAGAAAATATACTATAAATATTTTCTATATGCCTGGCCAGCATGGCTCAGTGGTTGAGCACTGACCTATGAACCAGGAGGTCACAGTTCGATTCCCAGTTAGGGCACATGCCCTGGTTGCGGGCTCAATCCCCAGTATGGAAGCAGCAGATCAATAATTCTCTCCTCATTGATGTTTTTATCTCTCTCTTTCCCTCTTCCTCTCTAAAATCAATAAAAAATATTTAAAATATATATATATTATATATAATATATAATAATAAATATATAGCCAAATATACTATTACATATTTCAAACATACTCTGAAGTCCCCTACCATGACCTTAAAAGGGCCTCTGCAAGTGAGCAGCCCAAACTGTAAGCTTCCTTAGCTCCATGGTAAGTCCATCTCTGTGTATCACCCTGAAGTGGGTAATCCCCATCCAGCCCCCCAGGAGCATTCCCTGTTTAGAGATTCACCACCTGTTTGGGGGTTGGGGATAGTCTATCACATGCAGCTCAGAGCTTCTGTAGCTTCATGTTCTCAGAACTCTTGCACCTTACTGCCGAGCACAGCACCAACCACTTATTATGATTAATTAGATTTCTAATTAATGCCTCACCACTTAATTAAGAAGGATCCCTTGGAGTAAAAGCCCAACTAAATATTCTTTCTTTTATTAATCCACTCTGCCTGACACCAGGGGAAAAGATGAGAGAAGGAGTGTGTGCCTGTGTTGGTTTTTATTCCCCCAAAAGGTCATAAAGATAATATCAGAACAGCTGGGGAAGTTCCAATTCCTTCCCATAAAACTTTCTCATTCTCTGACTGTTTGGTATCCTTTTCCTGGAATTTATGTTCATTATTTAACTCATTATGATCCAGCAACATTTATTGAGCAGGTATTATTATGTGTGCTGGGCATTGTTATAGATGCTCTAGAGTTTCAAAGAGGGTAACTTCAGCCCCTACCCTACAGGGAACCCAGTCTCAGACAGACAGAAAGATACACCAGGGTGAAAAGATAACTAGTACACGTCAAGTTAAGACAGAATAATAAAGAAATGACCACCAATAGAGCTTGAAACTGGCTCTGATGACAGTTCCCCGAGAAGAATCCCAGAGCTGGTTTGAGCAGTCACAGTGCCATCATGGACCAAGCATGGTGCTGTACACTTTACATTCTTTATCTCTAATTCTCACAATGTAGAGTAGAGGGCAATAAGAAAATGCGTGACTTGTCCATGATCCCTCAGCCTGGTTGAATCCCCTTGCTGCATCCCCATGCCAGTATCAGGTGGTTGCCTGTCATTACACACATGCCCCTTGTAGTGATTGTTCAATGCCTTCTGCACTGTAGGCTCCATCAGAGAAGGGACTGTGTGTCTGCCGTGTTTGCCACTGTATCCCCAGCACCTAGCACAGACCAGCATAAAGTAAGAATTCAATAAATATTTGGTGAATGAATTGATGGAATGAGGGGAAGGAGGAGGCAGGGAATAAGAAAGGGGGTGAAGGGGAGAGAAAGGATGGAAGTAGGCAAAGAGGACGGAAAGAAGGAAGGAATGGGGGTGGATGAGGCAATGGGGAAAGGCTCTGTACAGGGGCCAAGTGAGCTGAGCTCTGTCCAGATGGTGCTGTGTTAGCATCTAGGATCTGGCCCCCATTCATGTGCTCATCTTTACAGTTGACATTTTCTTTCTGTTCTGGAGAGTTGGAAAGAGGTTGGAGTGTTTATCTTCGTTTGCTTAGTAAAGTCTAGACACAGATTTTGCAGGGGGTAGGGAGGTGACTTATCTAGCACCAAGATGGCTTGGAGGGCCGAGTGACCCCGGAGGTTAGAGAACAAAGTGGCAGCTACTATGATCCTCTCCCTTACCACCACCACCAACCTCCTCCTCCTCTGTGGCTGGAGGGAGAGAGGGACAGGCTAGCCAGAAACACAGATTCAGTCACTCCTGAGGTTTTCTCTTAAGGGACAAATCTACCTTAGTCCATTATGGAGAAAGAAAAAGATCTATGCAAAATAATATTTTAACTTCTCCCTCACAGTAGGACTTAAGGTTCGCTGTGCTCCCAGACTCATCTTCCTGGCCAGTGAACACTCTTGGGCAAGACCCAGGCCATCTTGGAGGATGCTGGTGCCGGTCCCTCCCAGGAAGCTAGCTCCTTGAGGAGTCAGGCTGAGGAAGCTTCCTGTGTGCCAGGAGGCCTCGCATTGTGCTTGCTAATCCCATTATTCACGGTGAGACTCCAAGGATATTCATGTGGATGACATACTCCATGCTGATACAATCTCGAGTGATTTGGTGAGAACGTTTTAAAAGGCACTGTGAAGCTTTTTAGACATAAATGTTGCCAGTTTCTTATAACACCTGAACTGCTAACTACTACCTTGATGACGCTAACTCAGAAGAGGTTTCAAAGATTCACAGAACATCCCAGGGAACATCTGATTGGTGTTCAAGGAAAAAGCAACCAGTGAGCACCCTAATGCTGACAGTTGGGACATTTTGGTGATGTCGCTTCCTTGTCCCGGGAGCACCCAGGGCCCTATCTACAGAAAATAAGTGACTCAGAGCCTGCCCAGCCAAATCCTGATTCATGACACCCCTCCCCCATCCAACTCCACCCCACTGTTCCCAAAAGAGAAAAAGTCAGAACATCTCCTTGCTCAGCTCTACCCAGCCTACTCCAGGTCCCACTCAATCGCTTAACCTTTTGATGCATCTCCTTCTCAGCATGTTGTTCTACCAGGTTGCATCATGTATACTGGGTACCTTTAAAGCCACACGTGTGGTCCTGTGGCCAGTCTTTTTTGTTGTTGTTGTTAATCCTCACCCAAGGATATCTTTCCATTGATTTTTTAGAGAGAGTGGAAGGGAGAGGGAGAGACAGAGAGAGAAACATCAACGTGAGAGAGACACATCAATTGGTTGCCTCCCGCACATACCCCAACAAAGGCGGGGGAGGTATAGAGTTTGCAACCAAGGTATGAGGTACGTGTCCTTGACGGGAATCGAACCCAGGATCCTTCATTCGGCAGGCCGATGCTCTATCCACTGAGCCAAATCAGCAAGGGCATGGCCATTCTTGACTTAGGTTCATGTTCACAGTGTTTTGCTGAAAGATACTTTCTAAGTTGGCACAGAAATCATTGGGAGTAGCTGAAGTTCCGTACGACCAATCCAAATTTTCCTATTCCTCTCTCCCTTTTCAACCTAGAGTGATCTCTATTTTTACTCATTTTTAGCAGTGACCTGTTTAATGGGAGTGAACAACTACATCAGAGCAGACAGACTTCATTCAGAAAGAAATAGCACAAAAAATCCCTGTTTAAGAACAGCCTCCCAGTACAAGAGGGTACTCCCCACCCGCTCGCTCCCCGTCCCCAGGGCCTGGCACACATTGAGGAACTGCTTGCTAACATCTCCATCTGATTCCCTACATTTCCTACTTTGCCCCAGGTCCTTGGCTACATTAAAACCAAATTTACTTTTACCAAGAGGCAGATCATAAAATGATCAACTCTCCTTTTTCCTTTTGGGATTTGTTTGGCATGGGATCACCTGAAACCTTGTTTTCTACAAACACCCTAGTGGAATTACTCATTAGTTATCTCACTGAGGGAAGAACGCTATGAGGAAGATGTACTTAGACCCAGCAGATAATCAAATGGCTGGATTCGATTGAATTCTGCCTACAATTCTTTTCATACAGCACTTAAGTGTCTCGTTCTGGCTTCAGAGCAAGCCATAAACCAGGTCATTTAAACAATTTTTTTTTAAAAGCAAAGATATTACACACCATTTGTATGGCATGGTGTGAATAGTAAAATGTTGATCATATTTCAGGCGGGCTAGGGTCACGATTTCCAACAAAATCAAACCTGACAGCACTTGGTCTGCGAGGAAAAGCTGCGGCCTCCACGCACTGCCTGCGCTGATAGGGAGCCAGTCACCCAGCCTGTAAAATGCTAATTGATGACCCTAAGACCCACTCTTGTAAAATGGCAGCTAATTATCGGTTGCCCTGCTCACATTTCCCAGACTGCTTCACTTCACTTAAAGTCGAGTCACCTCGATAGAGTAATTGAGTGGGGTGCAGCCAAGCCAATGAAAGCCCTGCACCACCCAGCCTGCCAGCACCCAACCCAGCCCAGTCCCAGCCCTGCCCCAGCCCTGCCCCAGCCCCGGTCCCAGCCCCGGTCCCAGCCCTGCTCTAGGGCAAGCTTGGCAGCAGCCCCACCTAATCAAGCTACTGATTGTCTTCGGGGAGGGACCTAAAGAGCACTCCTGCCAAGGCATCCTTGTTAGGACCTGTCACTCCTCAGGCCTAAGCCGGCCACCACTGCCAGGGCTTGTCTCTTGAGGCTATACGGGGACAATTAATTGCAACAGCTGTGGCTTAATGTGTCCCTAAGCACCTGGTTGATCCTGATGGTAATGAAAACAATGGAAAGAATAATATCAATATATCCAAAATGTTCAAGGATATTCCCCCAAGGTTCAGCTGGGTGTGGTTTTTACTTAATTGTGCTGGGATCACATGAAAATCATGTTGGTTAATTTTTAAACGTTAGCAGTGACCGTTGAAAGGCACATAATGATTGTTTCTCAAGAATTATTGTGTTTCTGAGCATTTACTTACTTAATCTTTTAAAAATTAAGCTTATAATTTTTACAACTCATGTTACAATACCTGCTTTGATCTTAATACAGCACATTAAAGTGTTTCTAAGAGTTGTATGCATTTCTAAGGTCTTATTTAATTCATCAAATAAGTTTATGTGTTTTTTAATGTCTGTCCACTTATTGCAAAGTTTAAAAGTTTTTAAGATGCACAAAAGTAGCTGATCCATATATGAAAACTCTAAGAAACACAGAAGAAATTCCACGGAAGCATCAGAAGAAAGATCAAATGGATTCTGATTGAGATGCAAGTCTGTAAGATAGAAGACAGAGAACTTGGAAGAAAGAATAACTGAAAATAATAAGAACAAAACTGGGATAATTCTGAATAACTAGAGACATGAAATACTAATAATGCCCAAGCTATATTCAGTGAGAAAGATATAGCATAAAAAATCTCTTATAAATGGAGACAAGATTTTGGAGTGAAATAGTAAATATATCAAATAAATTTTAATGTAATGGAAATGTTTCACTCAGTCCAGTGTATGTCAGAGTCTAGCCAGGTGCCCATCAAACCTGAGCCCAGGCAGCCTGGCTGGCTCACTTCTTCCATAGCTCACTTCTTCCACCTCTGTGACTTTCTAAATAAACTTTTGCTTGTATTTGAAAACATAAAAACAAACAAAAAAAAAGCCCAGCAATCCATTTTCCTGTTCTTCCTAGACACACAGCTAGACTATAATTCCCAGCCTTCCTTGCACTTAGCTGTGAACATGTAACTGAGTTCTGGTCAATCGAATGTGGGTCAAAAGCATCTTCAGCACCCCAAGTCTTGGTCCATAAGGCCTTCCATGCAATTCTCCATGCCCTTTCTCTCTTCTCTCATCTGTTAGTCAAATGCTGAGGATCCAGTGGGGACTTCAGGACACCAGGGCATAATGGAGCTGCTTGATGAAAGAAACTACGACGTAAACAAGAAATAAACTTATATTGGATTAAGCCACTGAGCTATGGAGTTTGGTAGATTAGCCCAACTAACACACACTAAGAAGTCATCTCTTCAGATTGCTGAGTACAGGATACATGGATAAGAAAGCAAAGTCGGTAGACTACATGTACTAGAACATAGCTCTGTCCCCATCACTGGGGTAAGATTACTTCACCCCTTGTATTTAACCAGGGACAATTTTAGGTTGTTCTTACAAAGGTTTGATTGTTGGACCATTCAATATCTTGGACTGGTGAAGAACAAGATTCTTCATGATGTTTAAAATGAATTCAATAAACTAATAAACAAATGAATGAATGCATAAAGAGATGAGTGGCTATTTTATTAATAACAGTTACGTGTACTAAGTACAATTATAGCTTTTTAAAAATCATATGGAAACTTTTAAACTAATTATATGGAAAATGAAAAGACTAAATCTTCTGTAGACCATCTTCTTTCAAACCCCTATACTCTCTCCTGTGAGAATTCTCTCCATCCCCATGACTTAAAATAATTATTTTCTATGTGTTGCCAATGCTCAGATCTCTACCTCCACCACAGGTCTGTATCTCTAGCCCAGACTATTCTCCTCAGGATTTGAACCATAAGTGATAAACACACAATGCAATATATACTAGTAGATGATGTACTATAGAATTGTACACCTGAAACCAATATTATTTTATTAACCAATGTCAGCCCAATCTATATATATAAAAGCCTAAGCCAACCGTCGACCAGACAGCTGGTAGCTATGACATGCACTGACCACCAGAGGGCAGACACTCAATGCAGGAGCTGCCCCTGGTTGTCAGTGCGCTCCCACAGCGGGAGTGCTGCTCTGCTGACAGACGGGCACCAGATGCTGGGCTCACAGCTGGTGAACGCAGCTGTGGTGGTGGGTGTCGCTCCCGTCTCTCCTGCCTCTGTGGCAGTGCTACTGGGCCATGGCGGCAACAGGCGCAGCAGGGCTGGATGAGCAGGAGCAGTGCGGCACCCAGCCCGGGCTTGGGCTCCTCCCCCTGCCTGCTGCTTTGCGCACTACTACATCCCTCGGGGGATGTCGGACTGTTAGTTTTGGCCTGATCCCCTGGCCTGCGGGGATCGGGCTGAAACCAGCAGGCCAACATCCCCCGAGGGGTCCCACATTGTGAGAGGGTACAGGCCAGGATGAGGGACCCCACTGGTGCATGAAGCCATGCACTGGGCCTCTAGTAAATTCAATAAAAAAGAAAAAATACTTGAACCATATATGCATCCTAGGAATTTTCACTTGTGTGCCCAACATAACAGGCATTCAAATGAATGAATCATTGAGCTACAAAAGATTAATAGAAATTGCTTTTACGGTTATCTTCTCAGCACCAACCCTTGTACATCCCCTTTTCCTTCCAAAGAGAATCAGGGTCTGGTTCATGTGTCTACACTTTCCCATGCAGCAATATCCCTGGGGGAAGCTGACCCCACTCACCTCCAGGGGTAGCCTGTTTGAACTAAGGAAATATAATTGGTTCAGGAGTGGGCATATGCCAATGAGATGTGAAGAGTTGTCTGCTGGGAAAGTCCTGGGGAAAGATTCCTTAATCCTTAGAGAAAACTACAAGAAAAGAAAAGAAAGAAAGGAAAAAAGACATAAGGAAAACCAAACATAGAGTAGAATTCAGCATTCAAGTGCACATATTATTGAGCCACACTGGCTGGATTTGAATCTACCACTTATTAATTACCTAACAGCCAACAAATCACCTAGCCTTTTAGTGCCTTAAAATTTTCCTACAAAAGGAGTTATAGGAACAAAAAAGTGAGTTAATGTAAAATGCCAGCACACAGTCGGCACTGTATAACTGTTGCTTATTATTATTTTGTTCTGGATGTTGTTTGCTTCAAACTTCTGAGCCTGAGGATTAAACAAACTCCAAGGATACAAAGAGAATTTTAAGTAAATGTTTTCAAAATTCATTGAAGCAAAGAAATAGAAAGAACCCAGGTCTTCAATGACATGGTTGAATTTTGTAATCAATCAATACCCTACTCTGCTGGGCATTCTGTTATAGGGGCTAATAAACTCCCTTGCTGCTCCAGCCTCATTGTTCAGATTAGGTTTTCTGGTGTTTGCAAAGGCATCCAACTTGAACATCAGCTGGACAGGGCTTTTACATTTGATCTTAGCCAAAAGGCCAAGAAGCAATCAGACAAGGCTTTTACAACTTTCTGAAATTGTGGAATCTTTTTTTTAAATGTAATAATATGAATAATAAAAATGTAATTTTCCTTATTAAAAAAGTGAAAGCATTTCAGATAAAGTTTTTTTCCGATTAAATACCTCCACTTCTTTTTTCCTTCCCAGAGATAACCATCATTATGTCTCTTGTACGTGTTATTTCCTGATTTTTTTCTTATTTATTTGTATAAAAACTTCTATATCCAAAGAAAATATCTTGAGTAATTTTGTGTATGTTAATATAAGTGGTTATATATTGTTGTACACATCTTTCTGCAAAGTCACTTTTTTAGTCAATGTGTTTTAGAGAGTTAGCTGCATTAATATATAGATTAACCTTATTCTTTGTAACTGTTATAAAGTATTTCAAAGAGTTAATATTCCACAGTTTATTTAGCCAATCACCAGTTAATAGATTTTTAGGTTATTTTCAATTTTGTTTTCATTTATGTTCTGTAACCAGAGACAAGGCTACAACATACTAGTATGTCCTCAACCTGTCCGCTTGTCAGAGCTACATCATCGGGTGCATACACGCTCATGGTGCCATCTATTTTTAGGGAACTGTTAGTTTTGTCAACACAAAAGGCCTTCTTTAACACTTGAATTCTTTGTTATCTGATATTATCTTTTTCAACTTGACTCTATTTTTCTAATATTAATCTTGCTAGTGTCTCTTTCTGTTAGCATTTGCTTAGTAAATTTTATTCATCTCTGTATTTTCAATTTTTTGGTTATTTTGCTTTAAGATGTTTCTTATAAAAAGCATAGCTGGCCAGGCCAGCATGGCTCAGTGGTTGAGCATTGACCTATGAACCAGGAGGTCATGGTTTGATTCCAGGTCAGGGCACATGCCTGGGTTGCAGGCTCGATCCCCAGTGGGGAAGGGGGTGCAGGAGGCAACTGATCAATGACTCTCTCTCATCATTGTTGTTTCTCTTCCTCTCTAAAATGAATAAAAATATATATTTTTTTAAAAACTTTACGGGATTTTTAAAAATCTAATCTGACTATACTTGATTTTTAGTGCAGTTGTGTATTTTTTCAATATATTTTCTACCAATTATATGGCCTTGGCATAACAGAGAAAGCTGTGGAAAGCTTCTGACCAGGCTTGGGTAACTAGGGCCAGAAGGTTGGGGTCTGTTTCCAGAAGATAGGGGGCTGGGGGGTGGGGAAACCCGGAAAACAAAAGCTATCACCCCTCCATGACTCAGCTACCCTGTGACTGGGTCTCTACTCCTGCTAACTGACTGTCCAAGCACGTCATGAGTTTCAGCTCACTGAGAGTGACGGGGAAAGGGAGCCACCATTATTTCAGACAGGCAGAGATGGGTGTACCTTCACAAGCTATTAAGCAGCCTATATGATGACTGACCTTGGGTCCAGTGCCCTCTCTGTCCAATCTGTAGTAGCCAAAGGGATTGGGCCTTGGAGTGCAGACATGGCTGTACCACTATCTATCTCTGCTTTAATACGTTTTTCATCTCCCTCTCCAATTACTGAAGCAACAATTACATACCCTAAAGCTGAGCACAGTGGGAAGGAAAAGCCATCCTTCTACTTAGCTCCTTCAGCCTTTAATTTGGTTCTTTTGCCCCTCAAGATCACCTGGACGATTGATAGTGGTGGGTTAAAGATGCAACAAATTCTTTGACAGAATTTTTCTTGGCCATATGTGCCCATTCTGGTGTGATGTATGTGACTCCAGTACCAACAGCTGCCACTGAATCTAGTGTTCTTACTCAGTCCTGTAGTGTTGGAATACCTTCCGTTGTCAAAGGTTTGGAAGAAGCGTGCATGTGCTTTGACTGCTGAATTCACTTTTGTGCAGTTTTTTTGTAAATACAAATATCTGTATTAATTTCATGTATAAAAAGTAGATGATGTACCAACCAGAAGCACAAGAGTTCCTACACAAACTCTCTATGTTATTAGAGCTTTTGTAGAGTAAAAGTAGTTTACAATCTTGGGTTCATAGGATACCCAACTGAAATCTTTGCTCAGTCTGCCACAGACAAGCTTTTTCACTTGTTACTAATATTCTGACAGTCCGTGACCTTGTGCAAATATATGTCCGTTAGGTATATCTTAGGTAAATGCAGAACATTTCATTTTGGCTTCTATGAAAGTGGCAATTCGTCTAATTTATAGAAGCTTTGTTAATGCACATACTTTTTACTTACACAGTCAATACTGGGGACACTAGAATAAAATTATTCTAGTGTCCCCAGTATTGACTGTGTAAGTAAAAAGTATGTGCATTCAATATTTAAAAGCAATTGCTTAAAATCAAATATCAGTTAGTTCATTTAACTAGGATAGATTAATACATAATGTTCTTTTAGTAGGAAAAAAAAGGCATATTTGGAAAAACTGAAGGCTTGCTCTAAGTTCTCCTCAATCCATCCTGGGAAATGTAACAGGACGCCAAAGACAGAATTCCCACTGAATACAGGGGTTCAGGTCACATGTTTCAAAAAAAGAAACAGTAAAGTCCTTTAAGTTTCTATTTTGGAATTTTCCTTTTACGACAGTTTCTAATTTTATATTCTGCATATCCATAGTTTTATACTTGTCCCCGACATGGAAGTTTTTGAACTATCATCCCTCAAAAACAAAACCAGAAAAACAGCCTCAGTACAGTCTCAGGACTTCCTAAGGAAATGAAGTTTATAAGGTACTTCATAAGGAAGTGCTCGGGGGGGCCGTGGGTACTGCAGGCAGCCTCTGGCTTCCCCTGAGTGAGCATTGGAACTGCCTGCACCTGCTGGATGGGTCCAATGCAGAATCCAGCTGTTGAGCACTGTCCTGCTCACTTCACACACATTTCATTTCATTCTCTGAGCACAAATATGTGTGTTAAACCATTAGGACAAGACTTGAAAATCTGGATGATGTAAGATTGCAGTAAGGGCTGCAAAAGACTCAACTCGGTAAGACAGAAGGGAACTTAACCTTCCAGCAATGCACAATTAAACACCCACCCAACCCTAAACAAGGCCATGGCCAACTGCAGCATCAACATCTGGCAGGTGCAGTACCCAAAGCAAGATTGTAAGAATGAAAATTCAAAGAGTTCCTAAGGATTTTGTTTTAACACCCAAACATTTGTAGAAAAAAGTATGGATTCTATGTTAAGGTGGCATAGACCTTTACCAAAGGTCTCCCATATTAGTCTCAATAGTAAGAGTGAGAAGTCATCAGTCATTTCCTCCCCGATATCAGCTGTAAAACCCATAGGCTGGCCATCCCCATGACGTAGTGAAGTAAGGAATCTCTTTAATTTGATAGTGTTAGTGTTATTTTCTCAAGTAGTTCAAACACTACAAGACTTGGGGGAAGAAACATTATTAGGAGGAGTTTTGGGGAGCTACCAAAACAATGGTAGAAGTTGGTTAGACCCTAAGGAGAACACATAGCCAAAAAGCTTCCGTCTCTAAAAGCATCTCTTAAGCTGTCTGAGAAGCAGGGCCAGGGAGACTCATATACAGTCTGAATTTACACAGGAAATATTCCTAACCAGAAGAGGGCTGCTGGGCCCGCTGGCATCTCTTGAAGTAACATCGACTGCCTGGACTCCGTGCCCATCCACATTAGTCAGAAGTTAGCATTACAGTCAGTTCTCCAGTCAATTCTGGGGAAGAGTTCTGCCAAGCCAAACTTTTTTTTTTTTTTTTTTTTTTTTTTTTTGGTGCTCACCTTTTTTCATTATGAAGATAATCCAAATTAATATAAGAAAATTTAGAAAATAACAACAGGAAGAACAAAAGAAATCACCTACAGTCCCACTACTCAGATAACCTAACATTCTGATGTATTTCCTTCCAGTCTTCTACAGATATAAAGTTTTGTTTGGTATTAGTGTTGCTTGTTTGGCCAACACATTCACTTTGCATGCTGCTTTATTTTTTCACTTAAAATGATATCATAAGTGTCTCGCTGTGTGGGTATGCAGCTGCCTATAAGTTTTAAAATTGCTGCACGGATTCTTAATCCAGGGTGGCTCCTCCTACAACCCCCCCACCCCCCACCCCGCCAGCTCTTCCCAGAGTCAGCTGGCCTGTGCTTGGAAAAGGTAGGCTCATTTTATCATAAAACAGCCTTGGCTGGTAAAGGGAACCTGCTGTCCCCCAAACTCACAATGCATTTCATTACCTTTGGTTATCTGTGTGGAATTATGCACATCACTGCCCTTAATTATCCACCTCACTGCCTTCTTCATTAGCATGGAGGGTGCGACCCAGGCCACACTGCATTCTCCTCAGAGCCTCAGTCACTTCTGATTAGCGAGTTGCTTAGAAAACGGCCTCAGCTCCAGCAGGCCACTGCCAGTTAGTTAGTGTGCTGCACAGGCAAGGCACGCCATTTATATTCTCTCTCCGGGTCAGCAGGAAGGCGATGGCTTAGTGGGGTGGGGGCTGGGAGCAGTGCGAAACAGGCCGAATGGCCACACCAGCCCCCTCGCCTCTCCTCTTGTCCCCTCTCTCTGCCCTGTCCCCAGAGCCCTCTCTCTTTATCCAGCTTCCTCCGACAGAAGGAAACCTTGTGGTTGTGCAAGCCTGCGTGTGAGACAATAGCAACCTACAATCCTATACTGTAATACTCGTCGTTCCTTCACCTCCCCGGCCCTCCCCGCACTTCGGATAGCCCCTAACAAAAGGCCCCAACTTGACCCCCACGGCAGGCCCGCTGAAGCCAATTCAAAGCAGGGATTTGAATCCATTGAAACTGAGCAAACCAACGACCACAAACCCACCCTACTCCACTTACTAGCCTCTAAGTCAAGCAGAAACACCCGTTTTCTTCATCTTTCTCTTTTTTTTTTTTTTTAAATAGGAGCCAAGTAAACTAGTACAATCTCAAATGTATATACAGTATTTTTAAAGGCTTGAAGCAGGATATAAACACAATCTCCAAAGTAAAACAGAACCCTAACAATCCTCCACCATTATTTAGCAGGCGCTCCTGTCAAAAAGCTCTTTATTTAGAAAGGACACACCTTTACAAACCACTTAAAAGGAATTCCTGATAGATCGGCATTTTTGTTTTCTTAAACACCAGCCTGGCAAATGCTATTGCTGAGTGCTGCTGTTTAAAAGGCTGGCACTATCATAACCTACTGGTTTGCTTCCCATCCACGGCTCAGAACTATGTATGTAAAGTCTGCTGTCCCAGGGCTGGGGCTCGTCTGTCGCGCACCAGCTGGGACAGTCAGAGGCTGTTTCCTCCCCAGTCCCAAGGCGAACAGAGCCTCCTTGTCTGGAAGAAGCCAGCCAGGAAGTGCCTGCTGCTCTAGTGTAAACGTGGACGTCCACTTACGAAGTCAGGCTGTCTAGAGAATGAACTCTGATCACACAGGACAGAGCAATTAGGGTCGGGAACTGCGACAGTGACAAATAGGAAATCGCAGGTAGTATCTGAGCTGTAGGCTGCTTCTGGGACAGTCGTTTGCCTGAAACTTCAGCAAGGTTGTTTGGGGGACTAAAAGAAGTGACTGGCTCCTATGACAGAATATTCGATCTTCAGGAAAAATTCTCTCAACTTCTCTGAGTCACTCTTTACTAATAAGAAATGCTGAAAAAGGCCTGTGTTGTTTCATAGACTAAACTTCCTTTGATCCCACCGGTAAATGCATTTTCCAATAGTCTAACATATATTTACATACTTGCTTTTTCTTTTTTAAAATTAAACTACATTGTTAGAGGAGGTTAAGGTTGGTAACAAAATTGAAGGGAAGAGCTTACCCATGTACCTCCTGCCTCCACACATGCATAGCCTCCCTCATCATCATCCACAATGGTACATTTGATAAACCTGCATCGACACATCATGGTCACCCGAAGTCCCTAGTTTACATCAGGGTTCACTCTTGGTGTTGTACATTCTGTGAGTTTGAAGAAATGTACACTGACATGTATGCATCATTATAGAATCATACACAATCTTTTCACTGCCCCCAAAATCCTCTGTTCATCTCTACCTCCTTCCTCTACCCCTGGCAACCTCTGACCTTTTTACTGTCTCCATAGGTTTTCCAGAATGTCATAGCGGTGGAAACATAGAGTATGTAAGATTCACTTCTTTCACTTAGTAATACACATTTAAGGTTCTTCCAAGTCTTATCATGGTTTGATAGCCCATTTCTTTTTAGCACTGAATAATATTCCACTGTCTGGATGTACGAAGTTTATCCTTTCATCTTGGTTGATATCAAGTTTTGGCAATGATGAGTACAGCTGATATAAACATCTGTGTGCAGGTTTTGGTGTGAACATAAGTTTTCAACACCTTTGCATAACTACCAAGTAGTACAATTGCTGGATCATATATATTAAGAAGATGTTTAATTTTGTGAGAAACATTATTTTTTTAGCAATTATTTAGTAAGTATAAACTGTGTGCTAGGCATTATGCTGAGAGAGAGTGTGTGCAGAAAATATGAGCACGGGTCCTGGCAGAGTGCATGGACGTGTTCTCTCTCTCTCTCTCTCTCTCTCTCTCTCTCTCTCTCTCTCTCTATATATATATATATATATATATATATATATGTGTGTGTGTGTGTGTGTGTGTGTGTGTGTGTGTATACTTATCTATCTTATCACTTTATCAGCATTTGCTAGGTTGCAGTCATGCCTCCCAGTACTTCACATGCATTATCTTTTTGAATCCTCATGACCATATATGGTAGAAATTGTTTTCTCTATTTTCTAGATGAGGAAATTCAGGATCAGAGAGCTTACACAATTTGCCCAAGGTCTTCAACTCACAGATGGCAAAGTTAAGATGCAAAACAAACTCTAACTGGTTCTGAAGTCTGTGCTTTTACCCACCGGGTGACAGGGCCACTCCAGTGCTCACTAAAGATAAGGATGACCCCACTGGTCCAAGGTCAGACTTCTGGTTGTCTCGCTCACACCCACAAGGTATGATTTGCAAAAGTGGACACCTGAGAACAATGGGAAACACCAAATTTGTTGTTACAAAACTTCTTCAGAAAAATCACACTTTTATGCCAAATTCTAGAAGGCTCAAACTGGAAGACACCTTAAAATTTCTCTATGTTGAACAACTTTAGATTCTTCATTAGAAGAATGGCAATAGTAGTATAGTCAATTAATGGGATACTATATAGAACAAACCAGAGCCACAGGCATCAAAATGGATTAACCTCAAAATATGTAACCTCAAAATAAATTTTTAAAAAGAAAATTGAAGAAGTCTAAGACTAGTCATACCATCCATTTCAAGTGTAAAAATAAGCAGAATGATGCATACATTGTTCATGGGCAGGTGTAGTCGTGGTGTAATAAATATACATGGGCATGATAAACCTCAAGAGTGAGATAATGATGATTTCTGGGGACGAAGAGAAGAGACTAGGATTAGGGAAAGGTTCAGAAGAGGATTTAAAGTATCTTAAAAACATAAAATAAAGCAAATATGGCAAAGTAATAGGCGTTATTAGAGGGGGTGGTAGGTACACACATAATTGTTATATTATCCTATATGAATTTCTGTTTAAACTATCTTAGTTTTATAAACCACCTACTCCATCTTCCTTATTTAGAGCTAAAGAAATAGACCAGAGAAGTAAAATAACTGGGCCCAGATCCCATGGCTGAGGAGAGAGACAGTATTAAACACAGGTTTCCAGGGTTCTGAGTTGTTTCTGTTCTGCCTTTCGATACCTAGCAGACTTCCTGGGGCTCTTGCTCCATCTCTACAATTTAAAAATCGAGAGGCTTCAGTGTACACAATGGCCTACCGTCTTCTCCATGATTTACATTTCTGGGCTCCCAGTTCCCAAAACCCATGACCTAAGAACCACAGACACTCAAATAATCGGAGACCTTGAAGCTAGAAGTTCAGAAGACCAAAAAGCCACTAGCCCAATGGGTAGAATGATGATGAACCACAATTCTAACAAGTTTGGTTAGCAGCTTCCCCAGCTCAAATAAACATTCTCAGAATCTTTGAATTAGAAGAAGAGGAAGGGGAAGGAGATAGGGTGGCTGACAGCAACAACAGAGAAAGCAAACATTTAAATAGCAAATAAAAGCACCAGAAGTCCTGACTGTTCGGTGTAAGTGGTCATCAGCTCATCTAAAATAAGTTCAATTTAAAATATTTCAGAGGCAGTGGCTCACAAACTGGGATGTGCAGGAGGATCATTGAGGGATCTTTTTTAAAAACATCCATGTCTGGGATCTGCCCCACCAAATTCTAGTCAATGGTTGTGAGTTTGGGTCCAGATATCAGCACTTCTATGAAGCTTCTCAGATGATTCTCACATGCTGCCAACATTGAGAACCATCATTCCGGGGTGTTAATAGTAAAATTCAGCCATTGAAAAACACATAATTTTGAGGAGCTCTTTACTTTCCAAAAGAATCTGATATAAAGATTGTACTCTGTGTGTGTGTGTGTGTGTGTGTGTGTGTGAGAGAGAGAGAGAGAGAGAGAGAGAGAGAGAGATCAGCCCAGACTCTCATGTCCAGGACTCACTCCCTGGGCCTCCTCCTGCCTGGAAGTAAAGTTCAGGCAATGTATACTGCTTCTTACTAATTTAACTTGACAAATGAGTATAACTTTTCGCTCCAAGTTCTCTTGAGCAGTAACTTTATTAGACACTTGAGAATGACCGATTTAAGAACTGTGACGTAGGATGTGCAAAATGGATTGGCCAACCTGCATGTTCATGACCCATGGGTCCCAGGCGTCACGTTTCAATACCTATGAAATGGGTGTTTTAAAGTCTGGAGGCCTGAAACTGAGGTTAACAGCTGTTGAGATTCACTAGCCAAATGGATGAAGTAATAAAAAGCTATCAAACTCTGCAACTATGGAAGTGGGCCATGAATTCCATACAGTTTTCTGAGCTTTCATTAGAATAATAAAAATTGTCATTTATTGAATAGCTCCTCTGCCTGTTAGGGCTAAACAGTTATCAGGGGTCCTCAAACTTTTTAAACAGGGGGCCAGTTCACTGTCCCTCAGACCATTGGAGGGCCAGACTATAGTTTAAAAAACAACAACTATGAACAAATTCCTATGTGCACTGCGGGCCCGGGATGAGTCAGCTGCTAAGCAGGACAGGCAGCGGCACCCGGCGGGCTGGGTAAATGTCCTCGGCGGGCCGCATGTGGCCCGCGGGCCGTAGTTTGAGGACGCCTGGTTAAGATGATACCCATTTTACAGATGAAAAAATTGAAGTCATCAGTTTTTAATTTGCTTCAAGTCACTTAGTGAATAAATGCTGGAGGTAGTAGGATTTTAACCTGTGCCTATCTGATTCACAGATCCTATATTTTACTAGTTATGTAGCAGCAACTTTCATCACACACACACTTCTATCTTCTTTTTAACTACCTCTTCCAGTTCATTCTGTCTTAACTTTTTAAAAATCCCAGAAAGCATAAAATTCATTAAAATGGGAACAATAATCTAGGGGTACCTTACATGAAAAGAAAAGAAAATGTCCCTGAAAAAAATAAAATTAATTCTTGCAAAACAAGTCAAATTTTCCCACTTGTGATTCCAGAGATAGGTACTTATAAAATGTTTTGACCACAAGAAAAAATATGTAGTTCAAAACTGAAATGTCTTTCATCTCTGAAAAGTGTCCTTCATCAGTCAGCAGGAGATGCTGCTCAGCCTGCAGGAGAAAAGAGTTTGAAGTATCCCTCTCATCCTAGAGCTCACCCACCCAACCCATCCATGTCCATGCAGATCCTGAAGGGGGCGATGACCTAAGTCCATTTCTTTCCTTAGAGCAATCACCTATGGCTCTTGCAAGTCTAATATGAAATAAAGAGCAGATCTATCAAAGAGGAAGGATATTTATGATGTTCCCAGGCCATCGGGGTCAACTCCAGCCCGCGTCCCCATGCCAGGGTGGTGTCTTGATGTCCTTCTGGCACATGCAGATCATTCTGGTGAGTGTCCGATCATCTGCAGAGAAACTCTAATACAAACCACTCCCAGGACCTCAGGATCTGTGAGGTCTGAGACTCCTCCCACAGCAAGTGAATCCGATTCATTTATTCTTCTGTTGGAATCCTTATAAGGCAGGCCTTCCTACACCTTTTCTCCACCAAATTAAATAGGAAACCTACAAATGTGCTTTTGTTTTTTAACATGCACAATTAAGAAACACTTTCAAAAAATTAAATATGGAACTGCCATTTGACCCAATGATCCCACTTCTAGGAATATATCCTAAGAAACCCAAAACACCAATCCAAAAGAATATATGTACCCCTATGCTCATAGCAGCACAATTTACAATAGTTAAGATCTAGAAATAGGCCAAGTACCAGATGAGTGGATAAAAAAGCTGTGGTACATTTACACCATGGAATACTATGCAGCAGTAAAAAAGAAGGATCTCTTACTCTTTGAGACAGCATGGGGGGACCTGGAGAGCATTATGCTAAGCAAAATAAGCCAGTCAGAGAAAGACAAGTTTCACATGATCTCACTCATATGTGGAATCTAATGAACAAAATAAACTGATCAACAAAATAGATCCAGGGACTTAAAAGCATGGAACAGACTGTGGAATCTCAGAGGGAAGGCAGGGGTAGGTCAGTGGGTGTGAAGAGATTAACCAAAGAACTTGTATGCATCTATAGTGTGGCGAAGGCCTGGGGTGGGGGATGGTGCAGACTTGAAGGGGTCAATGGGGAAAAAAGGGGGACATATGTAATACTTTCAACAATAAAGATTTATTAAAAAAGGAAACTAAATGACTTTAACCTAAAAACAAAACACTTCCTTACACAAATAAAGGATCTTAATTAGCATTATAATGCCACCTGAATAAAGCCCCCTTCTAATAAGCAAGATTTTGAGTCTTCAGTAAGTTATAAAGTTGTATTTTTAAAAAATGTTCCCTGTACTTTTCCACTGACCTCTCATCAGCCATGGGAGCATATGGTCTCTGTCTGATCATGAGCATAGATAGCAACTAGCATGTACCAGCGGCCACAGAGATCTAGAGCACAATAGGGATTTAATGAGTGCTTTGTGATAGATTTATTGATTGGTGATTTGAAGAACATGCTCTGTGGTCCTGGATCCATCCTTTCTGTTGAGTTTATGGCATTCATTGTCCCACAAGCGTGGGCCTCCCCCGGACACCCATCGTCCCTCTCTCCTCAGTTACTATGATCTTGCCAAGATGAGTCCGTTCTATAGTGAATTAAATAATGAAGACATTAGAGGGGATTAAAGGTTTTTAAAAACCACAAAAGCAACAAAATAAATAAAATAAGCCTTCAACAAAACAGTCTGTTAATACTTTAAAAAAAAATAACTAGTGTCTAACTCTCCTCCCTCCCACCCCCAAATCACCACAGCTTATAGCAACAGTCATTTCGAAGGACCACAAAATTACTGATGTTGAACCGCTCTGGCCTCTGGCTTCATATACTCCCGCCTCCTATCAACAACATCCTCTTTGAACCAGTGAGGTGCCAGTGGGGTTACTTCTGAGTCATACCAGTGGGGAAAGTGCCCCCACTTGCACCCTGCGGTGACCACAGGAGAATTACTGCTTCCTCCACCCTGAGGTCCTGATGGAGCCTCAGGAAACATCACCAAAACTGTTGCCAGATACCTTGAATGGAGTGGCCTCTGATGGCTCTGACGTGGCCAAGCTTGTTGGAGAAAAAAAAATACCTTTTTATTAAAAATCTCTTACAATTTTGTCAATTATACCTCAATAAAGCTAGGGGGGGAAATAAAGTCACATAACCTATTTTTTTTAAAAAGCAAATCATTCAAACTTGTGCACAATTGACTTAGCACCGGATATTATTCATATCATTAATTCATAGAACAATGAAATGCATAGAATGATGAGGTGGTGGCTGCTGTAATGAACAGTGGTTTGATTTAATTCGTCAAAAATTTGGATATATCAAACCAAGAGACTGTCATACTGCCATTAAAAGTACAGTGACAAATAGAACAACAGAACATTAAAGTTTTGTTTATGATCTACACTAATAAAAGAGAAACATGCAAATTAACCATCACTCCACTATACCCACAAACCACACCCACCAGCCAATCAGGAGCAAGTATGCAAATTAACCCAACCAAGAGGGCAACCGGCCACGGAGCTGGAGCAAGCAGGAGGCTTGGGTTGCCCCAGCAATGGAGGAAGCCAAGCTTCCCGCCCTGGCCAGCCCTGGCCTCTGCTCAAGGCTACAAAGTTTCAATTATAGAAGATAAATAAATCCTAGATATTTGCTTCCAGCCGGCCCTGGTCTCTACTCAAGGAGGCGCTGAAAAAAAAAAAAAAGAAAAAAAGGAGGGGCTGGGACCTTGGGTCACCAGGGGGTGATCAGGCCAGGATGGGATGGCAGGGGCCATTGGGGGTAAGCAGACCAGCAGGGGTCCAGTTGGAGGTGAGCAGGCCATCAGTGGGGGTCAGTTGGAAGTGATCAGGACAGCGGGGAGGGGCAGTTTGGAGTGAGCAGGCCAGCAGGGGGGCAGTTGGCGGTGAGCAGGCCAGTGGGGAGGAAAGGTGGGGGCGAGCAGGCCAGCAGGGGGGGCAGTTGGGGTGAGCAGGCTGGCACGGGGGGCATTTGGGGGTGATCTGGCTGGTAGGGGGGCATTTGGGGGTGAGCAGGCTGGTGGCAGGGTGCAGTTGAGGGCGAGCAGACCGGCAGGCAGAGTGGTTAGGGGCAATCAGGCAGGCAGGCAGGCAGGCAGGTGAGTAGCTGGAGCCAGCTGTCCCAGATTGTGAGAGGGATGTCTGATTGCCAGTTTAGGCCCGATCCCTGTAAATCATCAGTAGGACATCTTTCGAGGGGTCCCAGATTGGAGAGGGTGCAGGCCGAGCTGAGGAACACACTCCCCCCCCATGCACGAATTTTGTGCACCTGGCCACTAGTATAATTATAATAAAGATGGATGTGAATACAGAGGTTGTAGGAGTAAAAGGATTTCCTTTTCTCAGCATGGAGAAGCCACACCAGCCATGACTTCAATTCTAACCGTGACCTCTGAGACCTAGGATTTCAGGTAGAGTGGCAGAACCTAGCGTGGTTTCTACCCCAGGAATAACATCTGTAACATGAGCTACCTGAGAATATGCACTCATTTAAAAAAAATTGGATGTCATTAAAACTGTGAAAGTAAGAAAACTGGGAAAAAATTAATCCTTCTTTCTTTTAAAAAATTTTGGGAAACATGTACTAATAGAATAGAGTGATGGTTGGCAAACATGGCCTATGAACAAATTTGACCCGCTACCCTGTATTTTTTTATCTTCACCCAAGGGTATGTTTACTGATTTTAGAGAGAGAGGAAGAGAGAGAGAAACATCAATTGATTACCTCTAATATCTGCCCCGACTGCGTGGAACCCACAACCTTAGTGCATGGAGAAGATGCTTCACCTCACGGAACTATGTGGCCAGGGCTGGGTTTTTACATTTTTAAAGGGTGGTGGTGGAGGGGATCAAAAAATAATAATATTTCATAATATATGAAATTCAAATTTCAGTGTTAAAAAAATAAATCTTTATTGGAACCCAGCTATGCCCATTTATTCATGTATTGGCTATGACTGCTTTTGCACTATAATGTAGGGTAGAGTTGCTGCAACAGAGACCATATGATCTACAAAGAATAAAATATTTATTATCTGGCCCTTTACAGAAAAGTTTTCAAAGTCCTGGAATAGAAAGAAGAAAGAAAGAAAGAAAGAAAGAAAGAAAGAAAGAAAGAAAGAAAGAAAGAAAGAAAGAAAGAAAGAAAGAAAGAAAGGAAGGAAGGAAGGAAGGAAGGAAGGAAGGAAGGAAGGAAGGAAGGAAGGAAGATGGACGGAGGGGGGGCAGGGAGGGGGGAGGGGAGGGGAGGGAGAGGAGGGAGGGAGAGTAGAGGAGGGAGGGAGGAAGGGAAAGGAGGGAGGAAGGGAAAGGAAGGAGAGTAAGGGAGGGAGAGAGGGAGGGAGGGAGGAAGGGGAGGGAGGGAGGGAGGGAGAGAGGAAGGGGAGGGAGGAAGGGATGGAGGAAGGGGAGGGAGGGAGGAAGGGGAGGGAGGGGAGGGAGGGAGGGGAGGGAGGAAGGAAGAATCCATGAAGTCCCACTTTCCCAAAGTAACTTTTTTTAAAAATATATTTTATTGTATTTTTACAGAGAGGAAGGTAGAGGGATAGTTAGAAACATCGATGAGAGAGAAACACTGATCAGCTGCCTTTTGCACACCTCCTACTGGGGATGTGCCTGCAACCAAGGTATATGCCCTTGACCGGAATTTAACCTGGGACCTTTCAGTCTATCCACTGAGCCAAACCGGTTAGGGGCCAAAGTAACATTTTTAATATTTTCCCTGTTTTATTTCTATTGATGGAGAAGGCTTTGCATTATTTTAATTTGTGCTTTCTTAAAGACATATTTTTCCTTAAGAGAATACAACCTAATCACTAAAAATGGACAGTGGCACAAAAAAATAAAGAAGGTAAATATCACCAATAAATAATCTTAATATACAGGGAAAAACAAATGCTAATTTTTTTAGTATATATTGTTTCAATTTTTTTAATATGCATTTTCCCAGTGTTTACAAAATTGGACTTATGACATTTTGCATTTTTCTTTTTTTCACTTAAATTAAAATTATGAACATTTCTTGCAAAGTTTTCAATATTAAAATTAACTACAATGAAATGTTTGTCCCCATTCCTTGAATAATGCCTTATGGGCCATTTTACCACATCATAGAAAAGTGGTCTTTTTTTTTCTAAAATAAAGAAGAATTAAAGCCAATTTCAGTGAGTTTAGAAGAGCAGTCTTATAGGTCTTTCAGGTGGCCAGAATCTTCATGTTCTGTTTTATATCTCCTTGAAGAAATAAGACATTTTTCTTTAATAAGCAAACCATTAAAAATGCAGAGCATCCTTCTCCAGGCCAGTGACTTTCACGCCCTGTGTCACAAGAAATTTTAAAACTTGCCGTAGCTGACTATTTAGTCAGGGCCACCGCCTGCTTAAAGTGTCACATTAAAAAATGACAACAGCCAACACAACAATAGCTGTCCAGTGTGAATGAATCAAAATTATACCTATTTTTTGTCAGATTGGCGAAAAATATATTTTTGATGTGCCACAGAATTTTAGAAATGAGTGTATGTGTGCCGTGAGATGAAAATGGTTTAAAATCGCTGCTCTAGGCTTTTTTTTTTTTTTAATCTAACAAGAGAATGAGAAGCTTTCCAAGTGGGGTTTTATTATGTTATAAAGTATAATATTTCTGCATATCTATAATGTCTTCCCTGTATCTATGTACAAATACTAATACGAAACATAAGTATACTTGTGAAGTTATGCCAGTCCCTTCTGTGAGCGTGATTGTTGAAAAGCATTACTAATTACCAGAAGGGTCATGTTATTTTATTATCAAAGAACATATATTGGAAATAAAAACTGTTTTGAAACCGCACCTAGCAACAGGTTATGGTAATACACAGCTATTATATTTAAGCCAAGTTATTTCCTTAGGTTTAAGTAGCAAAGGATCAACATAAAAAGATTAGAGGATGGGAGGGGGCGGAATCTTTGCTGCCTCATGCTAGCTTTCCTTGCGATCACAAACGGAGAGTCCCAAAACTGTTGCTGGAAAATAAACTATGTTGAAAAGGAATGGTTTCAATTCCGCATTTGGCCCTCATTCTGTGCAGAACCCAGAGTTGCCTTTGTGTCACATTGCAGCTCCTATTATCCAGATGGAATTGAGGGACGTTGAATCAATTTGAGAAACCACAGTTTTTACTGTAAGTGATGCATATCAAGGGATAGGTCCCCATTGTGGGTAACCAGAGTGTGGAGTTGAATTCATTTCGGTTCCCTTCACTGTGCAGAGGGCATAAAGTAACTTTACTACAGTGAGGACCAACTAGTGATTATCTATGATCCCTCAACCTTCATACACTGAGACCCCCAAAACCTTTCAGCTGTTGACTGCAATCACAGTGATTTCCATGCACTCAAAAAGAGAAAGAAAGCAAAGAGAAAAAAAAAAGGGGGAAATGGCAGAAAAGAAGAAAGAGAAAAAAGGGAAGGAAAGAGAGAAGGAAATAAGAAAAGCTATTGACTGAACACATCTTTCATCAGCATCTCTGCGTGTTAACAATGGAATCCTCGCAGCTGAGGAATTCTTTGATGATTTACAGCCAAGAAGAACTTTGAACCCCTGTCGATAAAAATGTATGCATGTTTCAACTGCCCTGGGCCCTCCGTCTTTGCTGCCAGATGTAGTGATGAAGTTGGGGAGATAATTCTTTCCATGAGGAGAAATGAGGCGAGGAAACAGCATCCTGAGATACTGAAAGAATCACGACACTCTGAGGTTGAAGTACGCTACGTGGTTAGCTTGCTCATCCGCAAAAGCAGGTTGCTAATGCCAGTCCGAGGAGATGGGAGACCCAAGGGTTGTCGAAGAGTTTGGCACACCATAGCCTATGATGAAGAATCGCTGACTTTGAATTGAGGATGTTCAACAAAACTGTGGCCACTTGAAAACAAGAGTGCCTGTAGGACACACATATGGGAGAGCTGGTGTTTTATATAAGCCACGGCACCAGTGACCCCTCAGAGGGGCTGAGGTAGCTTCTCTTAACTCCAGATAGTTTACAGGATCTTTTAAAATGGATTAGACATTATAGGGCAAATGCACTCTCACACAGGGTCGAAGCCGCACCTCCTCTCTCCCATCGGATTTAGCACCTGCTTTGTTACTCAGCCTTGTAAAACAAAGCCAGCAAAAGGCAAACTGGGCGATTGTAAAAATGATTTTCTGATAAGGATTCATTGCTAACTTCAAGCTAAATGTGGCTGGCTCTGCGGTGGGCTGGACAGGGGCCAGGCTGTGGAGAATGGGAGCAAAACGCACTGTGTGGGGAGTTGGCATACTTCAGCCTGAACCTGGACTGCTGGGTTTTAGAGATGAAAGATGCACCTTGGGCATGGCTGGGCAGAAGAGGAAGCCAGGAGGTGCTCCTCACCTCTATCCCCTACCCGCAAACCATGGTCCTCCATACGCTTGTGAACGGGCAAAGAAATCATAGTCACTGCCAACTCCTTTATCCTAGGAATAATGTGGAAGGCACCTTTTGCTTTTCATTGTTGGTAGGTAATTCTTGGCCACTGAACCCTAACCAGAAAGGTCTAGAGAGGATTCGGACATGAACTTCCAGTGAAAAGGAGTGGCAAGGTCAGGATCCTGGCAAGCTAGGTGGGTAGTGCCATAAATTCTCCCAGCCTCGGTAAATCAATAATAATCACAGCTATCTTTATGAGTGCTTAAACACGTTCCTCTTTAATTGTCTCTATGAAGTACTTTTCTTATTCCCATGTTACAGATGCAGCAACTGAGACACAGACGTTTATTGACTAGCCGAAAGTCACACTGCTGGTTCCACAGTGACAGTGTCTCTGATTTTCTGGACATATAACTTTTTAGAATAAAGACTTCATTTCCCAGCCTCCCCTACAGTTGGGTACAGGCATAGTCTAAGATCTGGCCAATGGGATATGAGGGGAAATCATATAGTATGGACAACTTTCTGGACTTGCCTTTAAGCTTCCTCCACTTTCTCCTCTTTGGCCATGCTGCTGCTTGAAATGTTGATGAGTAGTGAGACATCCTGGGCCTCACAGTGGAAGGCATCGTTCTATGGAGGGTGGAACAAGATTGACGGAGCCTGGTTCCTGACAGCCTTGCAGAGTCGAACAGCCATTCCTGGACCATATACCTCAGACTGTTAAGTAGGAAAAAGAATAGCCTTCTCCCTTGTTGAAACCTTTGTTATTTTGGATTTCTTTTATATAGCCCATCTATGCCCTAACTTCTTCTATAGCTGAGTTGGAATTTGAGTCCTGTTCTGCCTAATTCTAAAGCCATGATATTATTTATTACATAGTTAGACTCCTAGGTGCTATCATCAAGCAGTATGAAACCATATGAATTCTTTATTTTCTGGGGGCAGAGGGGACATAATTAACTCTTTTTATTACATTCTTAATTATACCTGATATAGAATTTCATATTAGTTTCAAACAAAATGAAACAAAACCTTCTTGGTTGGCATGGCTTCTGGTTGAGCATTGACCTATATGGTAAACCAAGAGGTCACAGCCGAGTCTGTGGTCAGAGCATATGCCCGGGTTGCAGGCTCAATCCCCACTAAGGGGCATGCTGGAGGCAACCAATCAATGATCCTTTCTCATCATTGATGTTTCTATCCCTCTCTCCCTCTCCCTTCCTCTCTGAAATAAATAAAAAAATATTTTTAAAGACGAAACAGATCCTTATGAATTCTTAATAAAAGAAATATTTATAATCCTCTCTTCAAAACGCAAGACCACTCTTTGACACTTGATCTAAAGGACAATGGTGTCCCAATTAAAGGACTCTCTCAGTATGAAGCTTCTATCAAATACAGTTTACATGGCATTCCCAGGTATCAATAGGGCCAGTGGTCTCCCTGAGCTATTCACATTCATGGTTTCCATTAAACAGAGTCACCTGAAGAGTGTCCCTCTTATTGTTCTGATACAGTTCAAAGTTAGCAGGGTAAGCCCAGAGAAAACTTCACACAGACGTCCTTGAGGTTAGCTTTCAGTGCTTGCCCACTTTCTGCACCTTTTCATCCCTCCCAGAGGTGATTTCTCCCCTAGTCCTGGTTCCCAGGGGCTTTTCCTGCTAGCTCAACCCCTGCCAACATAGGAAAGGATCTGATATCTAGAATCCATCACTGTCAGCAGCATCCCAGCCCCCCTTTTCCTATACCTTTTTTCCTAGCCCAAAAGTGCCAGAAATGGGCAACCTATTCCTAGGAAGTGCCTAGGACAGAAGCGCCAATTTTTATCCCCTTTAGGGGCATGCAGACAAGTGTGGGCTTTGCCACTTAGCTAGTAATGGTTACTAGCTGCATAACCACAGCCAAGTCCCTAATCTCTACTTGGTTGAATTAAGCAAGGTGATATATGCAGATGAACCTGGCTCCTATCAGATGCTCAATAGATGATCATTCTCTGAACTTCATTGGCTCTCCCCTCCTTCCTCCTCTTCTTCTTCTGAGCATAATAAAATATCTTATTCACATTCCAAGACACAATTCCTCTTATTCTACTATTTTCAACAACCTGGATAGTTTTTAGATGGTGCCTTCTGTCCTGTAATTATATCTTATATTTTAAGTATCCCAGCACATTAGTAATTCATACGCCTGAAAGGATAGGGAAGGTAGTGGTTACAGGAACCCAGCAGGACTGTAACTGTAGCTCTGGGAGGGGCTGTCTGACAAAAGCAGCCAGTGGAATAAATAACCCATCTCTCTCTCCTCCCACCTCTGATCCCACCTGGCACCTCCCATTGACTCATTCTAACCAGAAGTGGAGGGCAAGAGGTGCCCCCTGAAGTATCCACACAGCCTGCTTCCCATGGCCAGAGCACGGAGAAGAAGGATGGGGAGCAGATCTGGGCAAACAAAAGGCATCCAGCACAGGAATCTAGGGTGCAGAGCATACATTTCCATGCGTGGTGGGATGGGGCAGAGTCCACATAACCAAACACACTAACATGTCTGACATCTCATATGTAGTCAAACATATGAAAATTTACACTGTGTGAGATAAAGAGTAAACAACCTCTTATCATGTCAGGTGCTGGTGCCAAATAAAGATGAGGCCCCAAAAACCCATCAGAGGTGTAGGTAAACAAAAAAAAAAAAATGAGACCTGTTCTGGGACAGGGGTGACTTTATGGTTTTCCGGAGTCACTCCCTCCTCCTGCACTCCCATGGGGAGGGTCCCCTCAGCTTTCTGAGTTCCCTCTGCCTCTTCCTATTCTGCCGAAGACCACAGCCACTGTGCTGATGACCATGCCTAGAATTCCTGAGAATCTCCTTGGAACACAAGTCGCAGCAGAGAGGAGAGAAAGGAGTCTCCTTGGAACACAAGTCCCAGCAGAGAGGAGAGAAAGGCAGCCCACACGTGAATTGCTGGCTCTCACTGAGAAGGCCACAGGAAAGGAGGGTTTCTAGACTTGAAGATCAGAGATGTTTGTCCCTTCAGAAAAAAATGCTGCAGTGTTTTCTGCTTTGTGTGGCTATCTGGTATAGAAAGGACAGTGGACAATAAATATTTGTTGAATAAGTGGATGAATCCTATCTAATAAAGAGGGAATATGCTAATTGACTATCACAGCCTCACAAAGATGGCGGCACCCACAGCCACAAGATGACGGCACCCAGTCCCCTCAGCCCCACCGGAGCAGCAGCAGGCATGCGGCATGGCCAGGCCCACCCCCAGGAGGGTCCAGCCACTCCATGTGCCTGCTTCCGGAGTTCCCCAGTCCCCTCAGCCCCCCAGCCACCCAGGGCTACCCGAGGCTCAGGTAATCAGGGCCGGCCGAGGCTTGCACTGCTGGCAGTGGCAGCAGCAGAGGTGTGATGGGGGTGTCACCTTCCCCTGATCAGCGGGTTGCCTCCTGCCCCTGAGGGCTTCCGGACTGTGAGAGGGAGCAGGCCGGGCTTCCGGACCGTGAGAGGGAGCAGAATTTTCATGCACTGGGCCTCTAGTTAAATAATAAGTTGTATTCTTTTCCTACATTGATCACCATCACCTCCATGACCACAGCTTAAATATAAGTAGCATTGTTCAGGTTTTGGACTATAAAAATGTATGGAACTCAGATATCCTTAAATCCTCCAGACTTTAATGGCCCCAAGGTTAGACTGAATTTCCATCTTGTTTAAACATAGAAAGTTACAGATTCTCTTCCCCATTCCCCATCCTTGTCCACTTATCTCTGAGAGTCCCTGGGAGTGCATATTCCATAAGCTTGTCCTGGTTGGTGCACGTCTCTTTGATTGAACACATCCCTGTCTGCCCTGACATCATTATCTCAAGAGGAAAGCATCACTTTAGGAGCTCAGACTTTGGCATCAGACAGCCTGGCTTTGAATTCTGCTCTACTGTGTACTGGCAGTCAATGTATTTAACAGTCCCGTGCCTCAGTCTCCTCTTCTGTAAGATGAGGCTATCACATCAAAGGGCCATCAGAAGGAAGGTTAAGTGAATTAACTTACATAAGGCATTAGCAAGGGTGCGTGGCACATAGTGAGCACTACATAAATGCTAGCTGTCATTATGATTGGTATCGGGCCTGCCTAATAGTCCCACAAAGTAGGACTATTGGCTCTCCCCAAACCAATCTGTACCAAAGGCAGAATGCAGGCTCCATCATACAGACATTGAGCGCTGTCAGCCTTCCCAGTGGCAGTGTTCCAGGTTACAAGAAGTCACGATTTAGTCCCCGTTAGGCACCCCACTATATATATCATAAGAATAGGAAAACGGTTCAAGAGGCTTACTGATCTTAGTGAATAATTAACATTTAGAGAATTATAAAAGAACAAAAGAAGAAATTGACCATTTAGCCACACCGCTTGCTCAATGTATGTATCAAAGGCATGGTCCTTGACCCAGGTAAAGCTAGCAATGATTAACAAATTATAGATTGAATCCATGGGTTTTCATCCTATGGCCTATCTATTTAATCAGTGACTGCCCTCCTCCTGAGCAACTGGAAGAACATTAAAATAGCATTTGCTGATTGTGACAAAGTTTACCAACAGTTGTTCTATTCTTCCTAAGTTTAATTTGTATGAGGTCTACCTTTTTATTAATAGCTTTCAGAAAACAGTACCCTTCTCAAGAAGCAAACTGTTATTGCAAGCAGTTATGTCAATGGACATAATCCCTTATTATACCAACAATCAATTCACTTTTGGGCAATTTACTGGTGTACACTGTGTATACTGTTATATCTACACCCACCTGTACCAACAGGGCATGCATGGTACCATTACTACGGCACTGTGCTCCTAACTAAAAACTTTTGCTAGGTTGGCCCTGGTCAATTTGGCTCAATGGTTAGAGCATCAGCCTGCGAACTGAAGGGTCTCATGTTCAATTTCGGTCAAGGGCAAGTACCTTGGTTGCAGACTTGATCGCTGGTTGGGGCAAGTGTAGGAAGCAGCCAGTTGGTGTGTCTCTCTCACATTGATGTTTCTCCCTCTCTGTCTCTCTTCCTCCCTTCCATTCTCTCTAAAAAAAATTAATGGAAAAAAATACCCTCAGGTAAGAATTAACAAAAATACAAAACAAAACAAAAAAATAAACAAAAACTTTTGCTAAGTTGGAAGCTGAAAACTTTTCATACTAAGATAAAGACATTGCAGAAAATTACCTGGGATGTCTTTTGTTTGTTTGTCTGTTTGTTTTTACAACTGTCTTGGATATTTTGTATGGAAGGAGAACAGGCTTGGATGGAGCATCATTTGTTAAAATGTAACTAGTTTCATCCCATTTAATTCAGAGGAGATAATATAATGAATTAATTATATAATTAGATGAATACATGTTTTCCACAAGCTAATGTATTATCCTTTCAAGCAGCAAGTCCTTGCTAGCGTTCTTTATACCCCCAGAATCTTCAAACTCTACTGTCATTTTCTCTATTGGCAGAAAACCTTTCTAAGCTCAGAGAAGTCTGGGGTGACACACCTTCCAGTGGGAGGCGAGACCTGAAAACAAAATCTAAGAGGAAGGTGTCACATGAAGACACCTAATCAGGCCTGACTCCTCACTCCAACGCTAGGTGTGAGGATCTCCGCACCTGTGCCTCCAAGAACCTTCAGCACCACAAAGTTCAATGTGGAGATTCCTCAGTTAATGCAGTCACCAAAGATTTCACATTTAGTCAATTTCCCTTTGCGCTCAAAACCATATCGCCTTTCTGTACCTTTTTCTTATTTTACTCAAATCAGGAAGTATATACTTTACACGAAAACTTCCCCAGCATCTCACTAATGAGGAGGATGGAGTAAGGAGAAATTGAAAGTGGGGAGGGGGGCCCAGCTGGCGTGGCGCAGTGGTTGAGCGTTGACCTATGAACCAGGAGGTCATGGTCCGATTCCCAGTCGGGGCACATGCCCAGGTTGCTGGCTCGATCCCCAGTAGGGGATGTGCAGGAGGCAGCAGTTCGATATTCTCTCTCATCATTGTTGTTTCTATCTCTCTCTTCCACTTCCTTCCTCTCTGAAATCAATAAATATATTTATATATAAAAAAGAAGTGGGGAGAAGGAAGGTTGGTGTTATGGTAGGGCCACCACACCTGTCCCCTGGAAGGACAGCTGCTGCCTCAGTCATTCATTTGCAGCTTTACCTCGAGGAAGTCTGTATCTAAATACATAGCCCTAACCGGTTTGGCTCAGTGGATAGAGCGTCAGCCTGCGGACTGAAAGGTCCCAGGTTTGATTCTAGTCAAGGGCATGTACCTTGGTTGCAGGCACATCCCCAGTAGGAGGTGTGCAGGAGGCAGCTGATCGATGTTTCTCTCTCATCGATGTTTCTAACTCTCTATCCCTCTCCCTTCCCCTCTGTAAAAAATCAATCAAGTATATTTAATAAATAAATACATAAATATTTCCTCTTTAACACCCCATATTCCAAGATCTCTGAACAATTTCTACCTTTCTTTCTCACTCTCTTCTTTGCTTTTATTGAATTTTTTACTTTTAAAACAAAATTATTCAAAGACAGTTTCTACAATTACCTTTAAAAGAAAGCAGTAGCTGTCAAAAGTCAAATTAACTGATCTTTCAAACAGACCCGAGATGAAAGTGTAGTTCCCTTTCTCTTACTAAGATTAGGAACTGAGGTATCAAGGGAGACAGCAGTGATGTTCCCTCCAAAAGCAACTCAGCTTTCCTGTAGACCACCCTAACTTCAAATGCAAATTTAAACGGCCTTCATTAGGAAGTATTAGTTCCCTTTTTAACCTCAAGCATCAATGCCATTTGTTAGAGACCATTACTATAATTGGACCCTGTGCTGACAATACACAATAAAGTAGGCTGTTGTTTCGTAGGTGTGGTCATAAGGTATCCACGCCCTGAAATTCCCACTGGTCAGGTACTTTCCTTGAATGAAAACACAGTTTTTCTTTTAATATGCAAAAATATATGTCAGAGAGCTTCATTAACCACTGCTCATCCTGGGCTCCCCTTCAGTTCCTTTTCATTAATTAAAGGATTAACTAATTTTAATTAATTAAAGGATCTATTCCCATGGCCCCGTTCAGGCCTTGTCATTCCTGATTATGGCAGTAGACACCTAACTGATCTTCCAGCACTCAGGTCTCACTTTATAGAGTTATTGTTCAAAATCAAAGATGTACTCTGCTCAGGCTGGTTTTGCTCAGTCAATAGAGCATTGGCCTGTGGACTGGCGGGTCTTGGGTTTGATTCCTGTCAAGGGCACATGCTCAGGTTTCGGGCTCGATCCCTGGTAAGGGGCATGCAGGAGGCAGCCGATCAATGATTCTCTCTCATCACTGATGTTTCTATCTCTCTTTCCCTTCCACTCTGAATTCAATAAGAATATATATATTTTTAAAAGATGTAATCTACTCTCTGGAGATGAAGATGAATGTGAAGAAAGCGTAAACCCTAACTCTCTTGACTCCAGACAATTCTTCTCAAGAGATACAGAACAAGGATGTATCTGCAGGATAAGCTCCCCATTTCATATCTTCCCAGTCAAGGCCTTCATAATCTGCCTACCTTCGCAGCCTTTTCCTCCACCACAGGTACCCTACACTGAGATTATAGAAAATGATTTAACCTACATCAGTTTGCTTCCATTTGATCCTGAGGTTTCTTTGACCTAGAATTTTCTTCCCTGCATCTAATACTCAAGCCAATCATACAACAGTCAAAATCCAGCTGATTCTTCAAGACTCAGTCAAATGCCTATTCCTTAGTAAGTCTTTTCCAAACTCCCTCTTTTTCCCCTCTCTCCATCATCCACTGATGAATCTATTTTTCTAGATATCCAATAAAAAAAAGATGAAGAATGTGAAAAAAGTAAAAAAGTGAACAAAGCTGAACTCTAACTCTAGACTCCAGAGAATTCTTCTCCAGAGAAATAGAATTTTGAATAAAAGGACTTAGAAATGGGCATTTATGAGTTCCTCCCACACACACACTTGGGTCCCACCCAGTCACCTTCTGGTATGGCCCACAAAATCAACAAATCCTGTGCAGACACACAGAGCTTTTTACTTACCTTCCTTAAACTATTCCAAAAAATTCAAGAGGAGGGAAGACCTTCAAGCTCTTTTTACAAGGCCAGTATTATCCTAATTCTAAAACCAGATAAAGATACTACAAAGAAAGAAAATTATAGGCTGATATCTGATGAATGTAGATGCTAAAATCCTCAACAAAATATTAGCAAACCAGATCCAACAATACATTAAAAATACATCATGCCCTTGCCAGGTTGCTCAGTTGGTTGGAGCACAGTCCCATACACCAAAAGGTTGTGGGTTCAATTCCCTGTCAGGGGACATGCCTAGGTTGAAGGTTTGAATCCCGGTGGGGACATGTATGGGAGGCAACCAATCCATGTTTCCCACATTGATGCCTCTCTCATTCTCTCTCTCTCTCTCTCTCTCTCTCTCTCTCTCAAATCAATAAACATATCCTCAGGTGAGGGTTTTTAAAAAAGAAACCATCTACAAAATGAAAAGGGAACCCACGAATGGGAGAACATATTTGCCTATGATACATCTGATAAGGGGTTAATTTCCAAACTATATAAAGAACTTACACTTATGGATGGACCTAGAGATTATTTCGCTAAGTGAAATAAGCTAATCAGAGAAAGACAAATACCATATGATCTCATATGTGGAATCTAATGAACAAAATAGAAATAGAGGCATGGATACATGGAACAGACTGACAGCTATCAGAGGAGAGGGTAGTTGGGGGGTTGGATGAAAAAGGTGAAGGGATTAGCCAAAAAACATATGTATATAACATAGAGAGTGTGGTGATAGCCAGAGGAAAAGGGAAGTGGGGGTGGGGGAGGTAAAAATGGGCAAAGAGGGGAGTAGAATGGAGACAGAAAGATACTTCACTTGGGGTGATGGGCACACAGTGCAGTATGCAGATATTTTATTGCGTTGTACACTTGAAACCTGCATGGTTTTGGAACCCAATGTCACTCCAATAAATTCAATTAAAAAAAAAGATTTGAACAGCTCTACCCACCAATTTTACCTCATTAACATTTATGGAATATTACATCAAACAACTTTAGAACACACATGTGAAAAAAAGGTTCAGATTGGAGAGTTGGTAGGGAAGCCAAGCAGCTGATGGCTGAAGAGGAAATTAATTGACCGGAAGTGGGGAAATGTGGTTAATGGAAAGTTTTGCCAAGTTGTTTGCTACATGGCATGCATATAAGCCCTTTTCTCCTTCTCCTTATTAAATTCTCATAATCTACAATACTCTATAGGCATTATAGATTACTCTGTATATCATTTTGGAGATAGAAAATATATTGACAAAATCTGTGCTTGGTGGGGAGTGAAATCAGGGCTTCCTGTGAAAAGTCAACCATACCGGGGCTATGGTTCTCAGTCCCACCCAGGGTCTTTAAGGCAGAGGCACCAGCTTCAGCTTAGATGAACTGTCCTTCAAGAAGAGAGCCCGGTGAGTCCCCTCAATCTGACTCTCAGAGAGAGAGGAGGCCAGGTTGCTGCCATCATGAAGGTCCTCGGATATACTATCCCAGCAGAGGGGAGCTGTGACATGACCCTAGTTTTGGTATGGTTGCTTTTGAAGGTCATCCGCAAGTGCAAGTGTATGAGGAGTGCCAATGTATGTGATGTTAGGTGCACTTTCTCCAAGAAGCTCCCTCATGAAATCCCAAGCCAATTGAGGTGTCTAAGCTGGCCTTGATGGAGGTACCTAAGTCCTTGAGAAATTGGATCCTGTCTTGGGAGATGAAAGGAGATCCACTGTAGAGATGAATTCCACGCCCTAGCCCCAGCCACACCTGCTGCTGTGGGTTTACCTGGAGCCTGGAGTCCTCTTGTGGGACTGACTGTCCAGCAACCACTGCCCAAAGCTATGGACACCTGAGAAGAGTATAAGGCCAAGGAGTGCAGAGGAGACACGGAGGTGTGGGTTGACTATGCAGCAGAAATGCTGCAGCCCTGGCCAATCACAGAGGTGGAGAAGCAACAACTTAGTGGAAAGTTTGCCAGGTTCTGCTATTAGTAATTGTACGAGGCCTCAAAGCCACAAAGCCTCCCTGTGGTAGAACACCCGCTGGCCCACAAACAGCATTTGGTGGTGTGGGGAGCTGCTTGGATCTATATGGCAAGTTTCTGACTATACATCAACAGAAAGGCCGAAGACCTCTGTGACACACTCAAAAGACTTTGCAGCTACTCCTAGCTGTGTAAACCCAAGTATGAAAATCGAGCCCAAAGGCATGTTTATAGCAAAACAGCAAAATTGCCAACAAACAAACAAAAACACCTTAGATTTCACCAAGGAACAGGGAGGTTCCCAGAGGAAGTGAGGGATGGTGGGAAGGGATGCTTTCAGGGGACACAACTGAGCAATATGATTCAGAGGCACTTACATGGGTTTTGGGGTTAGAGGTGATGAGGCTCAAATGTGACACTTGGAGTGGGGCCCTCCTGTGGACTGCCCCCCTGCCTACCTCTCTGCCTTGCCACTCCTCACTCTCTGGCCTTCTTGCCATATCAGCTTATTCCCACCGCAGGATCTTTGTACCTGCTCTTCCCTCCTCTGAGGAGATGGACTCCTCTTGGAATCCCGCCTCCATACTCAGTCCAGTTGTTCAGATTCCTTCCTATCTGGGTGCCTCCCCACCCCTGCCAGCCCGGTAGAGCTGCATCTTCTGTCTTTTCTCTTCCCACACTTCTTACAGAGAAAAGTCTGATAGATTGTCAAAGGTGGCAATTACTTGCCCAGTAGAAGATATAAACATACAGAAAAGGATCACAGTTTCCTTAGCAACAGAATAAGCTCCTAGGAAAGACCTACTTTTGTTGAGCCAAGGCTTCGGTAAGCCAGTGAGTGGAGAGGCCGAGCCTCCAAGGACTGTGGGTCAGCAGCCCTGTGTTCGGCAAAGCTAAACAGCTAAATTACGTTGCAAAAACAGAAGGGGGGGTGGCTAGGGGCTGCTTGAGGAAAGGGTTGAGAGGAAGACTAAAGCAGGGGGGAGGGGAAGACCTACAAAAATGTTAAAAGGTCATTGATTAAGTTGTTTATTGTTCTATGTGTGATAGAACCACCCTCTGCGATCTCCCCTAACAATCTTTAGTGAAATCTATCTGGCTCGCTCATGCTGCAGGAGGGAATGGACAGCTGACATAGCTTACACAGGTCACTGAGATCCATCTTGGAGGAGAAAATTTATTTCATTTTTATCATGGACAGAATCCTAAAAAATTTTAAAGTACATGGCCTCTTGGAAACACATTACAGATAAATAAAAAAGAACCAACAAATGAAATCTACCAAATGCTATCAGAAGCAGAGCTAACAATATTCATTCACCCTCTGTATTAGTTTGCTCGGGCTGTCATAACATTCCACAGGCTGTGTGACTTAAACAACAGAAATTTATTTCCTTAAAATCCTGGAGGCTGGAAGCCCAAGATTATGGTCTCATTAAGGGCAGCGTCTTCTGAGGCCTCTCCTCATGGCTTGTGAATGGCCATCTTCTCCCTTCATCTCTATATGGTCTTTTCTCTGTGTGTGTCTATATCCTAATCCTCTCTTATAGGATAATAGTCATATTGAATTAGGGCCTACCCGAATGACCTCATTTAACTTTAATTCCCTTTTTAAAGACCCAATCTCCAAATACAGTCACATTTTCAACATATGAACTTTAGCAGGACACAAGTCAGCCCATAACACCCTCTATGCAGAGCAGCGTCTTTCTGCCTATCTTATTGGAAATGGCAGCTATTATTTTCTAGGTCATAGCATTGTTTTTGTTTCGTCTCTTCTATCCTTCCCTGAGATTTCCTCTGTATAATCCTCTTTCTAGAAACAAAAGCTCATTCTTCTAAATTTCCTATGACCACTCAGCACCATCTTTTCAGAAACAGACCTAAGAAATACATGCCACAAGCTGTTTTGTTTTGTTTTGAGTTGATTTAATTCTCTAGGAAAAAGCCAAGAAACCCGAAACTTGTCCATCTTGGGAAACAAATGCCATTTCCTGTCTTTCTCCGGATTGTCTAATCCATCCTGACTCTCTTTCAGCCTCTGCCCCACCCCTAATTCCAGCCTGTCAGAAAGGGTTTGGGAACTTACCAGAGAACACCCTGGAGGAGTTAGTACCCAACACCGTGGTTCTAACACACTGCTTACGGAGGATGAAGACAGGATAGCAATTCCCAGGGTCAAGGTGAGCAGCCCCAGGAAGGAGCAAGCACGGGTGGAGTCATTTGTTGATCTAAGCCCATTTGGGAGCTCACGATTGAGAAGACAGAGCTAGGCCTATAGAGAAAAGTTCACCTAATGCTCCCTAGAAACATCGCCCGAGTCATAAGGATTTCACTCTTTCCTGCCGTATATCCACCAACCTCCTTACAAGAAACCTGCGCTCTAACCAGTAGTTACAGTTCCCCAACTCATTGTGCTTGCCTGTTTGTCTCACGGAAAAACTTCCCTCTGCCTGGAATAGTCTCCCTGTTCCAACCTGAACCTCTTGAAAGTCTATCCATTCATGAAGAGCAAGTGCCAGTGTTGCCGGAGGCCTTTATTAGTCACCATAGAAACAGTCTTCCTCAGCTCCTTCCTCTTAAAGCATTTCATCGATTCCTCCTTCCCCTAAGAATTTGCCTAGAAATGGAAGATGCCACTGCTATTGGGGAAATACACGGACTTTGGTACGATAGTAAAAATGATAAGTGTTTGCTGAGCATTATCTATGTGTCAAGCACATGCTAAGTGCATTTCTCACTTACTCTTCACAACTCTCAAAAGTGGATATCATTATGAGTCCCGTCTTGCAGAGGCGGAAACAGCAGCTCATGGGCATTTGTCACATAGCAAAGCCAATGGAAGTCAGGATTCAAATGCACGTTTGCTGACTCCAGAGCCTATTCCCTCAGCCCCTACAACCCTGGTTCCTGAAATCAGTGATGATACCTTCTAGCTTTGTGACTTTGCACAACTCACTCCCTCAGAGCCTTAGTTCCCTCACCTGTAAAATGGAATAATAGTATCTGTTAGGGTTGTCATTAGATTGAATGAGATCACATGTCTAAAGCACCTTTCTCAGTGTCAACTGTCTGTAAAAGGTGGTGTCTTGATAATTCAAGGTGCACATCAACGGTGATCTGCCTTTCTAGAAGGTAAGCTTCTACAGGGTAAGAAATGAGTCTTACTTAACGAGTTAGTATTTCCCTCAATCTCTGGCCAAGTGATTGGGGCATGATATTTATCAATTGAATATGTCATTTGTTTTCTTCCCATTTAAACTTTAAAAAACAGAGTCTACCTGGGATGGATTATAGACCATTCTGTATAGTGTTGAAGCATGGGTCATGATGTATTTTCTGTCCTTAAAGTTCTCATCTAGAGCCTATACATAGGGAACTTTATCATGTTTAATTACTCCCTAAATCCCACGAGGATCTTTTGCTTCAGTGTTTTGTCTGGTCCAGAGCTAGAGTGTCAAGCAGAGTGACCAACCATCTTGGTTTGCCTGAGTCTGTCCCAGTTTTAGTGTTGAAAATCCTGCCTTTCAGGAAACCCCCTCAGTCCTGGGCAGACTGGGACAGTAGTTCACCCTAGAGTCATACAGCAAGATTCATGATAATAATGACGATGATCATTTGTTGAACACTTACTACGCAAGCACTTAATGTGTGCCCTCTCACCAAATCCTGCCAGAAACTCTGCAAGTTAATGGCTCTGCAGAAGCAGATGTAGTAGTCTGCAGCACAGACCTTGAAGAAATTCTTAGGAAAGGATTAAGTTTCAAACAAAATCTAAATAATTTTCCCTTTAGGGTTTTTTTTTCCAAATAGAGTTCCTCTCACATGTGGCTGTTGGAGGTGCACAGGTGTTCATATTTGCTTTCCACAGAAGTAGAAGAGGGAGGAGCCAGGTTTCCTGTTGATGGCATTTAATCTCACATACTCCACTGCAAGTTCTCTTTCATACATCGTGGAGGTACAGGCTTTGCAGGGTAGCATAGGGCCATCAAGAGGACCATGCAAGCTGAGACTGTGTTAAGCAATCTTAATAACCAATGGGTAAGTTATATTGGTTTTGTGATACTTCATGTTTTGGGTCAAAATATTAAAAAAAACCCTACTGTCAACTATAAATGTATAGGGAAATGAAAAATAGTAAAAACTAGTATTTATTTAATAGATGGTCATTCAAAACATTGTAGACATTGAGAATGGAAGTATTTTAGTTCATCAAAAACTTGCAGTGTGGACAGTGCTTGTCTTCTCATCGTTTAACTCATGGTATGAGGCTTTTTTATTTATTTATTTATTTATTTTCGGTGCCTTGGCAAATTGTCATCCTCCTTTGTAAGTCTGGATCGGCTTCTGACATTTTCTCCTTTGCTCTTTCAATGTTGTAAAGATATCTGAAAATTTCTTCAACGTGAGGTTTTCATACCAGTATCACTCCCTCTAGGATATTTTCATTCACCTTTTTCATCATGACCGCTTTCCCCATTCATGTCAATAAGTTCACCTTAACTACGTTTCCCTGGCCTGGATATTCAAAACCTCTCCCATTCAGCTATTTCTCCTGTTTACGCTCAGTTAGAGTTCACGGGTGGCATTCCAGCATGTCCCTTTTGTTTTCTTGTTTCATTTTCCTTTGTGTTGGCCAATTCCTTCTTTCGATGATCCATTTTTTGTAGGATGTCACATGAGTTTACCACTGGGGGACAAGAAACCAATACACCTACAGGCTTTGCTGTCTTTGTAAACGCCCAGTGACCATTCACCAAAGACTTTGAAAGAAGTGATGGGATTGCTCATGATCATGTTGCACGTGTTATTTATGTGGAGACTCGTGAACTGAAGTGCTGGCAGCAGAGCTTGTAATTTACTGTGTTTAAACCATCGCTCACTGCTAATCTACCTGTAACCGATGTCGAGTATATTGTGTTGTTGTGTTCTGCTGCTATTTCACCAAACAATGATAAACTGAAGTTCATGCATATTACAACCAGTCAAAGTATGGACTGGTGATACGGAAATATTTTACCTCTGTCTTGGCTGTTAAGTTTCCCTTTAAAAAGAATCTGTTTCCTGTCCCTGGATCACTTCTCTCTTAAAATTGTGGGATGCAAATGTGGGCGGGGGTGGGGAGTCAAGGTTCAAATTCTGTTTAGACCCCCAGAAAACTGGATAGTGGGTTATTTTCAGCTTTTGAAATGAAAATGTCAGCTAGCATTTGTTGAACACTTCCAGGTACCAAAAACTGTTAGTAACTTTAACAATATGTTCAACCATCATCAGAACCAATATATGGAGTAGGCAGTATTATGTTCAGATGAGAGAACAACCTTGAAAAGATGAAGCAATTTGACCAAGGTTATAGATCAAGTGGTAGTGACAATTTGAACATGAGTTTGTCTAATAAACCCTTGCTTTTGCTCTTCACTATTCTGCTTCCTATAACATTTTAAATCATTACCCCTTCATTTCCTGTATGAGCTTGCCACCTATAATTCCAGACTTCAGTGCTATTTATGATCCCTGGCACTGTCACTAATGCAGCATCTAAATGAATAGCTGCATAGATTTATCTGCATGGACTTATCCCAGAATTTTGGAAAACAACTCTCTTTTAATATGTAAATTTTAAAAGGGGAAATAGGTATCCCTGATTATTCTATAAAGTTTTATTGATAGCTCAGAAAGAACCTGTTACAGTATTTCTAAATTCTCGGAGAAGAAATGACAATAAAAAAGCGATTTCTCAGCTTTTCTTTGGGTTGTGGCCATGAATGAAGAGCAAGTTCCTCTGATCTGCTTGGGAAGACCAAGTCCTTGGGGGCCCGAATGAATGGCAGATTCAGAAACTTTGTAAACATGGATTTGAATGAGAAATCTCCAGGAGTCAGGTTAGAGGAGACAGGACCCAGACACCTCCTAAACCTCTGGGCTTCAATCTTGGCTGCGCATCGGAATTGCCTGATCATCTTTTACAACTACTGATGCTGGGCCCATCCCCAGACATTCCGATTTCATTGCCTACAGGGCTGAAGCCTGGGCATTTAACATTTTTAATAGCTTCCCAAGTGAGTCTAATATGTAACAAAGTTTGAGACACTAACCTAAGCAACCGAATAAGAAAAGTTTGCCGCTGGCATTCATTATTAGCCCTTGGAGTGTATTTTCCTGGATGACGTTATAGCTGTGAATGATAAGAGCTAGCACATGAATCACTTAAATCAGTGTCAAAGATGTTTTTTTAATTAAAGGCCATAGGCTGAAAAATAAAACACTATGCAATTTACGTAAAAGCAAACACAAGACAATGGTGTGTGTGCGCGCACTAGCATGTGTGTGTGTGTACGTGCATTTGTGTGTACATGTAAACTGATAAGTGTTCTGAGATTGAGTTGATAGTCAATGAGGACTTCCCCTTATCTGTAAGAGAATATATTGATGTGTTATGTTGTAGTTAAGAATACATTCAATTTTTTAACTTACTGTTTTGGGGGTTGTTTTTGTTTGTTCGTTCGTTTTTGTTTGTTTCTAAGAGAGGTGTTTTTTATTCCTTTGAGCTCAAACCTCTGGGTGGAGAAAGGATGCTGCCTGCACTCAGAGTGGTCAGAGTCCTCAGACAGCTGAAGATAACATAGGAAAAAGGAAACAAACAAGGAGTAATTAAATTTATCCCAGATTTTGGCACAGGCTCAGAAAAGAAGTCATCCTTTTTCCTAAAAGAAAGGGCACTATGTGTATCTCTAGAGACTGTCTTTTTCTGAATCATTTCCCATCTGCTTTGTGGGAAAGATAAAAGCTGATTTCCCCCAACCATTGTGGAGATTTTGTTCCCATTGGGGCACTGTTTAAGTGACTACATAAAGTGCAGGAAAACCTCCTGAGGTTGCAGAAGTGAGCAAAAATATGGCAAAGGGTCTTTATGGTATGTGCATGTATATAGGAAAATTACCTAAAATGTTTGCACAGGATGGCTAGACCCGTGCAAAAAAGAGTTCCTTGAAGACACTGTAGACTACAGAACTGGAGGTGGCCCAAAAAAGCATACGAAAAATAATAGTAACAAATGTCACTTATCGGGTGGGCATAACATTCTGGTTGTTAGTCCACGCATCTTGCTTCAACGATCTTTTTGTCCTCAGGAAGAAATACATTACGATCAGCCTGATTTCACAGATGAAGATGAGATCAAGTAACGCACCCAAGGCCCCATATCTCATAAGAGGCCGAGTGGTTCCACATCAAGGACACTGTCCTACACTGACTCTCAGCCGTAAGGAGATGTTCCCCAATGTGGGCACTGCGGAGTACCAGGCAGGATGTCATAACAATGGCCAACACAACTCTACAGTCAGATTGACGGAGCAAAACTGGTCTGTTTCCTGACAACGTGACTGTAATATAGAGGGTGTCCCCCAAAATGTACACACTTTGAATCAAGTTTCTAGAACAAGAATAAAAGTTGGGGTATGATGTCAGGACACATTAGAGGACCTTGAGGATTCAGCCAAAGTTTGAATCTCACCGGTCAGAATATAGGTCATGTCTCAGATCTTCCCTTTCTCTGCACCAGAGTTCACATCCACTCTTTTTTTTATTTCTTTATTGATTAAGGTATTACATATGTGTCCTCATCCCTCCATTACACATCCACTCTTAAAGGGAAAAAACACAGAGAACCTACTAGGAGCACCTGAAAGCCGTGGGAAATTTGAAAATGTGACTCCATCTGAGCCTTTCCCTGAACAGCACTCTATCATCATTGGTTCCACGTTCTCCTGACCCCCCACTCCAGCTGTGTTCTCCGTCTTCTGAAAGGGGAGGTGCACGGCACCCAGGCCTGATTGTTTTTCCCATTTGTCAGCACATACTTGTTCTCACCATTGGAAGTCAAGGCTGGAAAATCTGATTTGGTTACACCTGACTTACTGGCACTATTTACTGGTGTGATAGCAGATCTGATTTACGATAAGTATATCAAACATGTCAGTTGGGTGCTTTGAAGTGTGGTGAGAGTAAGGGGGTAGGTGGGGCATTGTGTTCGGGAGAAGAGGGTAGAACTTTTACCTATGCTTTTCACACGAGGAAGAATTAAGTTCACAGTTTGATTCCAGAGGAAAGTCAGATAAGAATCATACAAACACATTTATAAGAGCCCAAGACTTTTTTTTTCCTTTCTGGGAGCACCTCTGTTAGGGTTTTGGAAATGAACCAACTATTTCCAAGGAAGTAAAAGTGAGCCTTCCGTGCTGGCCCTCCCTCTTCCCCCATAACCTCTTCCTCTTTTCTCCCCTCTTCCTTCCTCTTTTCTTTTATCATCAGCCCTTCAGTTGTCATTTGAACTAAAGTAGGAAGTGGGGGGTGGGAAGACCTAAGCTAAATCAGCACTCTTCTACTGCTTATAAACTGGGGGGGGGGGGGGGGGAGAATCCTTTTTAAAAAGGTTTCGAGTGAATGCATACATATCCAGGCCTCTGTTTTCACAAGGGCTCTAATTTCTGATAAAGGCAGAGTTTTCAGAGATCATGGGATAGCCTAAGTAAGGGGACTTAAAAACCCTGGCAACCACCAGTCTTGTTCCAGGTCATGATAACACCATTGGTTACCCTGACGCTGAGTCAGCATTCTGCAGACCACATTAAGGTCAGTCCTATCTTTGCAAAGTGAAAGTGCTGAATTATATTGAAACTAGAAAGAAAAAAAATAAACCAATCTTGCCCCACGTCTCTGTTAGCTCTGAAAGTTTTGTTTTTAATCTGGAATTACAGTAAACTCATTTCAGAATGGTTGAGGAATGTGGTATTCTGAGTAACTTACTCTTCCACTTAATTACCAGTTACCACATTTACTATCAGGCCCTTCCTCCATTCCCTGGCTTTGCCTGGCCTGGGCTAGATCTCCTCCTGGCTCCATCCACTTCCTAGCCCAGACATGCCTCCATTTCTGGTTGGGGCAAGAGATCAGTGGCCTCAGATACACCACGGTGGGCAGGACTTCAGTTGTAAAGTCAACCAGAGTTGGGTGGTGTATGCCCTGGGTGTCCTGGAACCCCTTGGAGCGCTACTGTCCACCCTGTGTTGTGGCAGGAAGGTCAGACAGGACTGTGTTCAGATTTGGCCTTGGCCTTGGCCACACTGGCTGCAATGCTCTGAGCCACAGTCTTGTGTCCCGGCTGACTCCCATTTGCTGGAATACACTCAGGGATGCCAGTTGGTGCCAATACTGGTATAGACTTGGCTTGAGTATGCAACGTCTTTGACCACTATGCCTTCGGCCATGCAGCCTCCCTTGCCAGCCTGGCCTCTGCAGCCAGAGTAGACCCCAGGTCCATCCCTGTACCTAGAGGAGCCCCACAACTTGTCTCAGTTCCTTCTCAACCAACCCCTGCACCCAGGCTGAAGCTTTCCACCCTCATGCCCAGACCTGCTCCTATATGTCCCATGCCCTCCATGGATGTCTAATTCTCAGAATAAAAAACACACTTATGACTTAAATATATTGAGTCTAATATCTTCTTGACCATTTCAAAGGCACTTTGGGATCTTTGCAAGCCTTTAGCACTGCTTCCTGAGTGAGTAACGGGGCATTTGGAAAATGGAAAATCCAGGAGTTAGGAGAATGATCTAAATGGTACTGATCCCAGGACATCCATGAAAAGGGTGACTTCAAGCAAATTGCTTAACTTCTCTAAGCCTCAGTTTTCTTATCTCAGGAGATCCATTATCCCTAACTCATGAGGTTTCTGTGTGGATCATGTATATAAGAGAACTTGATTATTTGAAATTTCCTAATCTCAGCTTGAAATTTCCATTCCCATAAAATCAGGAATTTGGGCTTATTTAGTTGTTTCTATCCTGAGCACGGAAGACAAGGTTACCTAATTATCATTCCACTATAATGTTCTGTTCGCAGTCTGGTTCTCCCAATAGACTATGAGCTTCTTGGGGCCAGGTATAGTGTCTGGTTCTCATGCATCTGTGTCAGCACCAGCACACTGTGTGGCACATGAATGTCTGTTGAACATGTGACTTCCATCAGCTCCATCACTCTCCCAGCCAAGCCTGGGGATCATGTCTCTAATGTATACTCCTGGGTATCTCTGAGGGAGGGAATGTGCCAACCTGACAGGAGCTACAATGAGTGGGGAGAAGTTCTTCCCTTCCTACTTCCTACTGCCAATACCATTAAGAGAGGGTAAGGACATCAAGCAAATGCTGGCGAGGAATATAAGGGCCTCTCTTATGGCTCCTGTTGCTAATTTCCATAATTATGCTGTTATCTGGGCACTGAGCCTTGGCCAAGCAGAAGGACCAGCTGAGTGACAGAGGGATCCTTTTTTTCACCAGCCCAAACCTCTACCACTTGACCAGCCCTCATTAAGAGACTGTATCTCCAGGAGGCCTAGTTAAGTGCAATACAGCTTTCTAAAACTTGCTAACAATGAGGTTTTTATTCATATATCCATTGGTTCATTCATTCATTCATTCTACAAACACTGATTGAACACCTACTATGTCCCAATAATAGTGCTAGATGTTGAAGAGGCTAAGTTTATGCCTCAAAGAACTGTGACTCCTGAGGGAAGCAAACAAGAAAATAGACAATGATGACACAGTGTGATGAGAACTAGAACAGAGGAAAGCATGGGGCTCTGAGAACACATGGGAATCTATGTGCAGGACTGTGTAATATGTGGAGTGGAGGGCAAAGCTCATGAGGGCTTCGGGTAGGGTGGAATTTAACTTCTTGAGGCATGAGTAGGCATTAGATAGGTAAATCAAGAAAATATGGAGAGTGAAGTACCATATTCAGTAGGACACAGGGATAAAGACAATCGCACATGCAAGAAAGAGTGAGAGTCGGGAAGCAGCATATGGAGATCTGGTAAGGATGATCCCAGAGGATGAGATCAGGATGTGAGTTCCAAACTCCCAGGGAAAGGAAAAGGAATGGCCTTTGGTGGAGACCTGGGGTACTGGAAAGACGTGCGTGAGGTGATGTGAAGCCTCTATACAACTCTGCCTTTACAGACTAGGAAGCTGAGGTCTGAAGTTGGGAAGTCATGAAGGTCACACAGCAAGTGATTGACATGGTCAGACCTGGAGCTGGTCCTCTGTAGGAATGAGAAGAAATCAGCTTCTCAAAACGGTATGGAGCTCCAGGCCCCACTCTGTTGGAATCCACATTCTGCACCATTGATCAAAGACAGTGAGGACAGCCAGTGGCCATTGCTAGAGGTGGTGGTAAAGGCTCAGAAAGACCCTTAATGAAAGAATTAGAGGACTCCCTAATTGCCCTCCCAATGCTTACCCGGAGTTCTTTGCAGGCCTTAAAAGTTCAAAACCCAGACATGGTCTCTCTTGAATGGTGTCTTTGACTTTATGAATTGAAAGTCCACACTTTGCATCTTTTTCCTTTGAGATTCATTCTTTTCTAAGATAGCTTTTACTATCCAAACAGATATTCCTGCTGCTGTTTATGCACCCTAAAGAGGTAGATATCTAGGTAGCATCCACTATTTGAAGAATTTTTCCTGCTTTTTTCTTTCCTTTTAAAGAAGTTGTAGCCATCTTTCCAAAAATTTATAAACTATGTGGTTGAATAGAAAGTAATTTTAAGTGAAAATACATCTCATAGAACAGAAAGTGCATATCCCTCAGGCATTGCCTCTCTGTTCTCATATGAACAAAAAATATGTTTAAAAAAATTGCAGAATAGATCATAAAGATGTCTGCATAACATATTGCCATTTCTTCCTAGAATATTTTTTCTTGTTTGAAATTAGGACTTCAGAAGCCTTACTTCCTTGGTTCAACAAATTGTGAAGATTAATTTATATTCATGAATTCATGTATTCATCCGCATAAGATCAGCTTCACTATTTGTTAGGCCCAATGCAAAACGATGACGTAGGGCCCCTTGTTCAAAGTTATTAAGAATTTTAAAGACAGTGACAGCAAATCATTAAACCAAGCATTACACTCACCTTTCTGAGCAACTTACATATCCATGAAACCTGCCCTACATGCACCAAATTATGGTCCAGGGCCTGGTATACAACGGTGAGCCAGACAGATGTGGTCTGTGCCCTCCCCCTGGACCTTACAGAAGGAAGGGGTGAAGGGGATAATCAGATGAAGTTCGGTGAGGACTAAGATAAGGGAAGTACTGGGTCATCTAGGAGCCCCCTCATCGCAGTTCAATGAAGAACTCCCTGCGGAAATGACATGTAAGCTGAGGATGGATTAATAACTAGGCTTCAGCCAGTCCGAGAACAGAAGGCCAAAGGAATGGTATAAATAAGAGGCTGGAGAAAAGATTGGAGAGGGTGGCATGCTTGAGGAACCACAAGGAGGCTAGCATGGCTAGAGCAAAGAGAACATGATAGCTTGAGAATGAGGGCAAGATGGAGAAGGAGATGAGAACCAGCATTAAAGGACGGTTAGCTTTTATCTTAAAGACAGTGAAAAGCTCTTCGTGGATTTCTTAGGCTACTCTTAGCTGCGCAGTGGGCCAGGAAAAGGAAGAAATCAATGGGAGAAAACCAGGCTATCCTTCCCGGTTCCTGATGAAGGGTAAGGGGAAAACAGGAAGTTAGCCCACAGGGCTGCATTGGCAGGAAGTCCTGGCTTAGCAAGCCCTTCAGCCTTAGCTCTGGGCCATGATCTTACTACCTTAGAGCTGCTGCTTCTCCACAGTCTGATCAGCAGGTTGGAAGTAGGAGAGGCAGATACTTCCTCTTCTATCACCAGAGCCGTCAGTGGAAGGTGTGTTCCAGGCATCCTGGTTTGTCTCTTAGCAACAGTGCCCATGTACTTGGTATGTTGGTAATCAGTGTTCTCCATGAAGTCTTCCCAGACCTATTTGGTACCCATTGTGCCTATTGGCAGGTGGGTGTTTACTGGTTTGCCTTCCCTACCACACTATGAGAACAAGAATTGTGTCTTACTCATCTTTATAGTTTAGTTCCTCACAAGGTAGGCAACAAATGTATTAGTAAATTGAATTAAATTACACTAAATATAGTTATACCCAGAGTACAGTTATGCATTCAGTCATTTCTGGGAGACTGAACTTGAAAACAATTAAACATATAATTTTTTAAAGAATAAAAACCTTTTGGGTTCTGAGTCCTTGGCTTTAAAATACACATTTGGGACCTGATATCTTTCTGAGTTTTAGGCTGTTCCAGAAATAGTCACACCATATGTCTATAAGCTCCTTAGCAGACAGGACTATGAGTTTTCAACTTTGATCTCCTGTGGGGCATGGAGTATAATAAGTGGCCCATTATTCATTAAATGTATAGATTATGTACACATATACATGTATATTTTTTATACCATTACAGGGTTTAACAGAAACATATTCAGGTAGTTTACTTTGTTTAGATGTACAATAAAAGTATACACAGAAAATCCACCAGAGTATACATGATATATATTAAAGGCATGCAAATGTATAGTTCTATACATTAAAAATCATAAAGGTGAATGACAAGTCAATTACTTAGCAGAAGCACTTCTCCATGTAACAGTTAATAGAAAAATATGTAAGGAGGGAAATGGGATAAAATGCTACATATCTTCAAACTTTAAAAAGAAGTGTGGAATGAGTTAGATAAAATGCTGTAACTGTAAAATCGATTTTGAGAGGACATGTTCAAGAATAAGTGATTTTCAAGAAGTACAAATTTTATGGTCTGAGAAATAGTTGAACAAATGGAAGAACAGCCCTATTCTGGAGTGTTATTAATGACCCAACGGGAGGGTGTTCGCTGAGCCACTTGTACATACAGATCCGGCAGGAAAAAGAGGGGGTGGGGTTTCTGAGAAGCAGGCAGAGCTCGGATTTTCTCAGCTGTGTTTGAAGTTTCTGTTTAGTCAGTTCTAACGTTTAATAAAACAGATGCATTTTTCCTTTTACTCTTTAGTGTCTGAAATATAGTCCCCCATCTTGTCACTGACCAGCTTCTCCATCCGAGGGAATCCCCTCTACTTTTCTTCTGTTGCAGGAATCCACAGTTATCACCAGACTCTGCCCCCAACCTGATAACTTGCCTGCCTCTCTATTCCTACAGCCTCCCAAAGACCGGCCTAACTGGCTCCTTCAACACCTGCCCTCCACTCAAAGACAAACACAACCATTCCTTTAAGCTGGAAGACACCTTACAGACAATCTGAAAGAACAGGAGACTTGCAGTGACTCCCGTGGCATCACAGAGCACTGTCCATTGCAAAGCCAACATCAGAACCTTACCTTCCCAGCTCCTGATGCCACCTGGACAACTTCGCTATGTCTAGCCCAGGAACAGCAGGTGCAATTGGCTACTCAAAGAGAGTTTTCAAAAATTTCATGTATTAGATCCAGACACAGAGAAGCATCGATCAGACCATCAAACCTCAGAGGGAAGATAGGGGAGGGTGGGAGTAAGGGGAGAGATCAGCCAAAGGACTTGTATGCATGTATATAAGCCTAACCAATGGACACAGACATCAGGGGGGTGAGGGCATGAGTAGGGAGATGGGGGGTCAATAGGGGGATAAAGACATATATGTAATACCTTAATCAATAAAGAAAATAATTTCATGTATTAGTGGTTGAACTCTAGACCACTCACTCTAAAAGGTAACTTTCAAGTCCACCTGGTGCATTTATTTCCCTGGTGGAAATAATTTTAATGCTTCCTTGTCTTGACTAATCTTTACCCATGAGTGTATATGACTTTTATATTGGGATAGTCAGTGCGTGTGCTGCTCACGCTACTTCTGTTTCATTTGCACAATCAGAGGTGAACACATTTCCAGCTTTCTAGAGCAGTGCTGTCCAATAGAACTTTTAGTGACCATGAAAACATTGCAATATCTGCATTTGGGCAGTCAGCATTAGCCACATGTGGTTCTTGAGCACTTCAAGTGGGGCTACTGTAACCGAGGAACTGAATTTATTTAATTTATTTAATGTTATTCATGCAAATGCAAATTTAAATAGCCACTTATGGCTCATGACTCCAGTATTGGCCAACACGTTTCTGAAGAGTCATCAGATGTGTTTCTTTCAGCAGATACATAATATTTTATTGTATTGATACCTTTGCTTACTTCATTGTTTCTCTGTTTCTCTGTCCTTGGATAGTCAAATGGTTTTCACTTTTTGCTATTACAATAAATATAACATTATATACAATTACATATACACTGCCATAAAACTTGTTGTGTTTTTCTTCATTTATTTGTTTAGTTAAACCTTCTGCAAATAAAATTATAACTGGGTAGTGTTTTGACTAAGATATTCTTCAAAATTCCCCTGAGTCCCCTACTGTCTCCCTTATCCTTCCATTATATGCCTTTGGGAGCAAGAACTCTTTTAAGAATCCAGGCCTTCCGTTCCTACATCATCTACTGGGGCCTCACTCTCATTCCTTTTCCCTGTCCCCCCATTAACCCCCCATTCATGCTTCAAGGCTTTCTTTCCCCAAGCCAGCTTTATCCTTTTTTATTATCCTTAGGAGCAAAGACACAGGTCATTTTGATTTAAGGGATTTGCTGCTAATGCAGACAAAAATAGAAAATGCAGGGATGTTCTAAAAAGTTCAGTGTCTGGGACATATCCCACAGCCCCAGTCCCAAGCCCCCGCTCCTGTCTGGGGGAGTAGAGGGGCTGCCGGTGCAGGGTTTGAAGCCAGAAAGGTCTGGTGACATTAGTTTCTCTGAGCAACGCTGGCTCACTGTGGTACTTGCCATATTTTCCTAGGCCCCAGCCTCACATGCTACAATCATCTCCACAGAGAGAATAATGAAGAAATATTACAGAGGGAATATAAAGTCAACCCCATCAATTAGAAAAGATGAACAGACCACTCTCCAGATCACTTGGATGGTAAAAGCTGCCAAAGTGAGCAATTCCACCTAGATTTTCAGGTTGGACAATGTCAAAACCGAAGCCAGCACTAAACATAATATGGAACCACAGAATCACGAGACACTAGAAAGAAAACACCTCTTTGCCAAAAAAGGAGGAATGGAAGAAGTAAGGACATTTACCACTAGATCATCTATAATAATAAAAGCATAATATGCTACTTAGACCAGAGGTCCTTCTGCACGAAGCCGGGGCTGTGAGGGAAGCCCGGGTCCTGGGTGCCAGAGGGAAGCCGGTGCTGGCAGCCGGCGGGGAGGAAGGCCTACTCTTGCACGAATTTCATGCATCGGGCCTCTAGTATAAGATAACTACGTTAAAGAGGTGCTTCTAAAAGTGTGAATAGGCACAGACGTTATAAACAGAACATTGCGCAGACATCAAAACACAAAGCAGTTCTCTTTAGAAAAGACAGCTTGCTACAGTTATTGGTTCAGAGATGGGCCAGTCAGAGCAAAGGTCAGGATTATTTCACGATTTCAGATTCTCTTGCCGGTCCCCTTAGATGATTATCATGTGGGGAACCAGACTGAGTTAGGTCGTGGAAGAGAGCAGAGCTTACAGAATGAGAGCCCTGATCAAACCAGACCTGAAGTCCACACACCTCTGGAAGTGTCAGTTGTGTTACGTCCTCTGTACTGGAGTTTACAGCCCAGTGGCATCCCTACTGTGAGGCTCCTAGGTGGGGAGCTGTTCCAAAGAAATCGGCTCTTACAGAGTTGAACATTTAGAGGAAATTCCCTCTTTCATAATCTAAGGAAATTAAGCATTACTCCAGGCATAACAGTGTACTAGGAACAGGAAGGGAGTATATTGGGGAACTCAGTGGTAATCTGCCACTTGATCAAGTCATTTGAACTTTGCTGGGTGTCAGCTTCCTTATTTATGAAATAAGGATGTTGGAAAAGGTAAGCGGTTTTTAAACTTAATTTTGACTGAACAAGTTATTTTAAACTATGCTTGGCAGCATGAATTAATTGTTACAAGGAATCCCAGTAGAGACCACAGATAAATGTGGAGGTGTTCCAGTTAAACCAGGGTGGAGGCAGGAGCCCCTGGACTCAGCTTCCCTACACCCCCTCAAGGCAGCCCTGGAAATGCCCCCTGGGAAGTCCTAGCAACACAGTCTGAGACCCTTTGGATTAGAAGCACCCCAAATTTCCTTCTAGCTTGGACATTAGGAATAGTGAGGTGCTGGATATAAAGATCCTTTCTTGCGCCAGCCTGTTTGTCTCAGTGGATAGAGTGTTGGTCTGTGGACTGAAGGGTCCCGGGTTCGATTCCGGTCAACGGCACGTACCTTGGTTGCAGGCTCTTCCCCGGCCTTGGCCCTGGTCCTGGCTCGTGCAGGAGTCCACCAATCGATGTGTTTCTCTCATATCGATGTTTCTCTCTGTCTTTCCCTCTCTCTTCCACTTTCCCTAAAAATCAATGGAAAAATACCCTCAGGCAAGGGTTAACAAAAAAATAAAATAAATAAAGGTCCTTTCTTCTGATTGTTCTCAGTCTTCAAGCCTCTGCACTGCCCACTTACATTTAACTTTTAAGCTGTATTAATACAGGCTCCGGCAAGATGGCAGAGTAGGTATATGTGGTTCTGGCATCCTCGCACAACCACATCAGGATTACAACTAAACTACAGAGCAATCGTCATTGAGAACCACCTGAAATCTATAACTAAGGGTATACAGAAGAAGCCACATGGAAACTGGTAGGAGGGGTGGAAACCCAGAGCAGGCTGGTCCCACACCGTGTGGGGGTTAAAAACGGAAGGGATATTTCAACATCTGAGGAGCAAGGAGTCCCAGGCTTACACCAGGCCGGCTAGCCCAGAGTTCCAGTGCTGGGAAGAGAACTGACTTCTGGTTGTGAAAAGAGTGGAGACTGTTCCTGAGAGAGACAGCATGCTCTGCAAGTCCCAGGCGTTTCTCTTGAAGGGCCTGTGAATTTACCGCGATGGACTCACTCACTCACTCAGTCCAGCGCTGAGACAGCAGCTCCAAAGGCACCGGGGACATGTAGGGAGAAACCCAATTCTCTGGCATTGGGGCGAGGGCTGGAGGGGCAGCTTTCTCCCATAGAAGTGTTGGCAGAAACCACTGGTCCTTTGCTGAGCCCTCCCCCAGCAGGCATAGGCGGATACCACATCGGAGTCTCCATCAACCTGGCTAACACTGTTCATCCCACCCTGGTGATTCCCGGAGACACCCCTGACCCAATTTGGGGTACACCCAAGCCGCTTCCAGTGTCTTTTCCATACAAATGGCCTGTCTAAGCTCATGTTGTGGACTTTCCTAAAAAAAGACAAACCCCAAACAAGCAGCATCTGAACTCAGCACCGCTTGCTAAGTGACCCCAGGCCTGGCAGTAGCAGCAGCTGGACTCAATTAACAACCTAGCCTCTCCCAGGCACCTCCAAGCCCAGCACAGGAAGTAGGCATCTGCACATTGCTTTGTAGCTCATGCCAGTGTCCCTAGGCAACGCCCAGCTAGTGGCTTACCGTGACCTGTACCTCCCAGCAGGCTCCAGAGCCAGTGCACCTGGAGGCCAGCTTCAGATCACACTGGAGTACCACCCAACCACCTCCACTAGCGACACATTCAAGGGACAGACTCAAAGAACACGAGAGCCCAGCTGAAGCAAGTTCTGCTCCATGGGATTGATCCCTGCACAGCCGTTCCTCCTCTGTAGTCACACCAGTCTTAGCCAATCAGCCTGGTGGTCAATCCCTCTCCAGGGACCGGGGTGGCTGCACCACTAGGCCCTACAAGACACCTACTACATAAGGCCGCCCTACCAAGACTTGGAGACATAGCAGATCTATTAATACATACAAACAAATCAGAGAAGCAGCCAAAATGGGGATACAAAGATACATATCCCAAATGAAAAATCTCCAAAAATAAGAACTAAATGAAATGGAGTCAAGCAAACTACAGAGTTCAAAACAATGGTTATAAGGATGCTCAATAAACTTAGTGAGAACTTCAATAGCATTAAAAAAAGGACATAGAAACTATAAAAAAAATCAGTCAGAAATGAATAATACAATAACTAAAATGAAGAATACACTAGAAGGAATCAACATCAGATCGATAAAGCAGAGAATCAAATTTATTTCTTACAATTCTGGAGGCTGGGAAGTCCCAAGAGTCAGTGTCTGGGGAGGGCAAGCTTCCTAGCTTGTAGACAGCTGTCTTTCACTGTGTCCTCACCTGGTGGGAAAGGGCAAGGTCACTTTCTATGGACTCTTTCATAAAGGCACTAATTCCATTCATGGGGGCTCCACCCTCATAACTTAATCACCTCCCAAAAGCCCCCATCTCTTAATACTATCACCTTGGGGGTTAGGATTTCAACATAGGAGTTTGGGGGACACAAACATTCAGACCATAGCACACAACAAGGACCACACATCATTGGGGATCTTTGAGATAATTAGTCCTGATCCCATCAAGGCCCTCTACAACATGTAATCGCATGCTTTCTAGCTCTGCTCCACATTCTTAGCAGGAGGCCCTTTTCCATCCTTGAAAGAGTTGCTTTCTCATGACAACATAGCTACTGCTCCTCTGGGCCCCAGGTTCACATTCCAGGCAGGAAGATAAAAGAAGAACAAAGGGCCAAAAAAACTCTTTTACAAAATCTCTGCCCTTTAGATTGGGAATGGCACCCTCCCCACCTACTAGGTATCCACAACCAAAAATGTCACATGGTCACCTCCCCCTGAGAGGTGACTGATTGTGGAGAAGAATGATAGAAGGGGTCAGCTGACCAACAGAAACAGCCCCCAAGCTGATGTACCTGAAGGCAAAAGAGCGGACTTCCGCTTTCAGGAAGCCTCTGCCTCCATCCGAGGAGCTGGAGGAGAGCGAAAGGAAAAGCTGGAGAGACAGGAAATAGTTCCTCAGTAAATCATGGGGAGTTTCTCCTGTGGTTCTAGGTTGATCTCCGTGGGGGCAGAGTCAGATGGGGGAACCGTATTGCTCACCTGACATCCCTTCATGGGGAGCACACTCCTTGGTAACTTCAGCCTTTCTCCAGGAGGTAAAGCAAGTCTGCCTCAGTCCAGTCCACCCCCTGGTTCCTTCATCACACAAGGTTTATAGGGGCAGGCCCCAGGTTGACCGGCTTTGGTCATTAGCATTGCCTGAAACTGAGTGTGAAGCCTGCTGAACTCACACCTACGCCACATCCTAAACAGCCTTTATCAGTAATAAAGATGATATCTACATCTTCATTTGAAGACCGTGAAAACAAGTTATTTTAAACTTTAAAAAAAATAAATGGTCCTTTCTTCTGATTGTTCTCAGTCTTCGAGCCACTCCTTCATTTTATTTATGAATTGGTTCTGGACTCAGGCAGTAAAAAGAGGTGCTATTTATTAAATCTCCTCTCTGCATGTCTAACCAGTCTCTAGAAAAAAGTAAGAGCTTAATAAATACTTTGTCAAAGGAAAAAATTCCGGGTCATTCCTCCAGGACTTCTGTAATTATATAAATTTATATTCCCAGAGGTGAGGGTCAACGCAGATGGCAGGCATATAAAACTTCTGACAAGTAACAAGAATGTAGAATTATAATAGTACTAGAGACCTGATGCATGAAATTCGTGCGAGAATAGGCCTTCCTTCCCCTGGCTGCCGCCACCAGCTTCCCTCTGGCACCCAGGACTCAGGCTTCCCTCGCAGCCCTGGCTTCATCTGGAAGGTCGTCTGGAAAGACATCTGGTCTAATTAGCATATTACGCTTTTATTATTATAGATTAGTGTTACTAATGAGACACCAAGAACTGTTCCTAGAATTTTTTACTGAATGAATGAATTTTCACAGTTACACACATTCCATTGGCACAGTATAAAGGAGAGAGTCAGCAGCTAGGAAACTTGTCCTCTCGTGGCTTCTAGCCAATGGCTAAACAGGAAAATAATTACCAAGAGAGCATAAAAGCATGCCTGTTAGAATATTCCTCGGTAGCAGAACCCGCTTCTCACATTAGTAGTAAAGGCAGGACCAACCCCTGAGTATTAGACAAATTATAATGTCAACCATTTGCTTTATGTCATGTTAGATTTGAGGCTCTAATTTGTTTGGTTAAATGTCTGAATGTAAGCAACATTTTAATGGAGTTTTTCTGAGTTGATTTTTTAAAATAATATGAATATTATTGGATACGAAATGTAAAATTCTGGTATTCACACAAATTATGGAAAAGCAGTTAAAACATGACATCAGCAGAAATTATTTGAACCTTTCCCATATTTGTTCTCTTCTTTTCCTGAGCACATAGCTGGCCAGAATGAAGACTTCATTTCCCAGCCTTCCTTGTAGCTAGAGGTGACCTTGTGACTAGCTTCAAACCAAAGGCCTGAAATAGAACTGGTGTGTGAATTCCTACTTCTTAGAATGCAGATGTGATGTCTGGTGCTCCAGCAGCCACGTTGATCCACAAGGTGATTTCAGATATAAAAGCCACACAGATATAAAAGCACAGCAACAAGATCATTGAGACCTTAGTCCCTTAGCTCCGTAGAATGTCATACCAGCCACAAGGGAAAAGGGATACACTGACACACTGTAAGTTTTAGTTATTCTATTATTTCATCTGATTCTAATGAATAAATAGGCAAGTCTTTATAGTCATATTTCATCAAAACAGGCTCTGGACTCATAAATCAAATGCTGGCTTTACATTAATTAATTAGTTAATTAATTAATAGTTATAATACTGAGCAAGTTACCCAGTCTCTGCGCATCTCAAGTACCTCATTTGTAAAATAGGGAGAATGAAATTAAATACTTCTTATGCTAGGATTAAATGAAATAAAACAAGTTAACCAGTTGCTACAGTGCTTGGCACAAATAAATGTTAGCAATTAGAAGTGAAGTTGATGATGAATAATAGAAACTACTAAAATTAGCCAAAGTGGATGCACTTTCAAATCTTTTATTAGACATTTTATGGTGCTCTCCCTGATATAGCGTCATTTTTAAAAGCATTGGGTGATTTTTATACTTTTCCTAAAACATCATAAATTAAATCTATGGGTCCGTTAAATCCTGAGACAAAATAGCCACTCGTTCTACAACAATAACACAGTTGAGATTCCTTTGATAATATGCAGTGGACTGTAAGAATGATGGGATATAGGTAGAGGTTTAGATGATATTTGGTTTGAGCTACAAAGCAATATCAAGGAACTAACTCTTTGTTATAGATTCTCTCAGCAATTGCACTTGAAGCACTTGAGAGGGACATCTGCTTGCTTGGTTAACTTAAACATAAAAGGTTAAATAAAAATCCTCATGATAGACTATTATCACTGATTCTCAGCTTGATAAGAGCAGGAAATTAAGGTGGTTAGCAAAAGGAAGCCGTGTACCACTGCAGGAGGAAAATCTGTAACTGTCAAGTGATATGCCATGTGTCAGCTTCAAGATCTGCTGGGTTTTCTCTGTAAATGACAGAGAGACAACTCCCAAAACAGCAGTGCTTGACAACTGAAAATGCCATTATGCTGGAACAGCTCAGAGTAACAAAGATACCTGTGGCAGGATACGGATTCAGGAATCAAATGTACAGTTACATGTAGAACATTTAAAATGTATGAAAAGAAAGCTCAATAATTTGCCATTATTCATATTCACAGTGTTTTTAGTAATAATCTATTGACTAGGCAATACTCTGAACGTATATCCACAAGGAAGAAATTTCACTTAAAATTGGGCTGACCTCCAAGCTCAACACTAGTCCCTAGACACATGCATCTCAGCCTTCAGGCATTAAATCCAGGATGGGAAACACACACAAATTCAGATCAATGATTGTGGCTGCCTGGAGCTCTATATTAATGAGAGTAAAGTTGCAATGGCTTGTCTCGACTCTGTAAGAAAGACTCCTGTAATCAATTAACAATGTCTTAACAAGTACAGGACAGAGATGGCTGGTCTGTGCGCTGACTGTATTTTATGGGCTCACAGTCCAGTTCTGTGCTTCCGGCCCTATCAGACCAGATGTGCCAGGTTTCACACAGCTAAATCTCTGCCTTATTTCCTCGGCCTGAGTTCTTTTCTTGGCAACCTGCTTAGTCACACCAGTCTCCCCAGAATGAAGAGACAGAGTATTGCTTGCCCGTGGTGCAAACCCAACTCAAACTAGCTGAAGTGATAAAATAGGATGTGTTGTTCACTGAACTACAAATTCCAGGGGTACAACTGGTATCCAGCACAAGATTCAGAAGCTTCATCATGTTGTCCGAGATCTGTTTCTCTCTCTTCCTTTATTCATCTCTTACACAGGCTTTCCGTAGAGAAGGCAAGATGGCCACCAGCAACGCCAGATTCACCTCCCCTCACCTCAACAGCCACCGTGGAAGGTACAAATCTTTTCTAATGGTCCTTGAAACGAAATCCCAGGAACGATTGTGAATGTACTGAAAGCACTAAGTCAGGGGGACTGCACACTCTGATTGGCTAGATTTGGTTTCAGTGTCTACCCAGGTAGCTAACAGTAGGAAAAGGGCTGCATCGGTGGTTTCTTAGGGGAAAGAATTCTACAAACATTGAGGATCTGGAATGACCTTAAAATCTTTTGTGGTCACAGATCCTGAGACAATCTGCACCTACCAAGGTCCACACATCCCAGGGTTCAGATTTTATTTATTTTTTTCAGAGTGGTTTTCTTTTCATCTTTATTGTTGAAAGTATTACATATGTCCCCATTTCCCCCGTTGACCCTTCTAGCCTGATAAGATCTGCACTAAAAATTTTATCTCTGGAGAGGGAAGAACAATTGAGAAAGGAAGGAATGAAGATAAGAGAGACTTTAAATTTTTACCTTTTCAGATATTTCTGATCCGTTTGATTTCTTAAATAATTGTGTATTCGTGTATGGTTTATGTAATTTTTAAGCACCATGAGATCTTTTTAAGCCAATAAAAATCCTAATGGGAATTCTTTAGTTTTCTTTCCTTCTCTCTCTCGCTCTCTCTGTCTCTCTCTCTCCCTCTCTCCTTTCTCTCTCATTCTCCCTCTTTAATAAAATTAAATTATTCTAAAGTTTATTTGAAAAAATAATAGGAGAGCATGAGAGAATGAGGTATTGTTTAATGAACTTACCAAGATAGTAAAGGTTAAAACAATTCTAATAATCAATGACAGGTGAAATGGATACTCCTACATTGCTGGGGATGGGGAGGAAAACCATAAGTGGATGGAAATTCTTAGGAAATAAATTTAGCAATATATGTCAATAGTCATTTTAAAGATCATTTTCTTTCATTGTAATTCCATGCTTTAGAACCTATCCTAAGAAAATAAAATTCACATGGAGACTAAATATTGACTTATATACTTCAATATACTTAATATCAAAAAACTGAAAATGCTCTAATGTAAATGATCAGAAATTATAAATTACAGTATACATTTAGAGTATGGTATTATGTAACCATGAGTAATTATTATTGCAAGTAGTTTTTAGTAAAATGGAAAATATTTAAATTCTAGTGTAGGTTTCAAAAGTCCACAAGATGTGAAATTGTTTATGGTTATAATGCATTGAAAAGCTTAAGGGTAGCCTGGCCGGGTGGCCCAGTGGTTGAGCTTCAACCTATGAACCAGGAGATCAGGGTTTAATTCCCGGTCAGGGCACATGCCCAGGTTGCAGGCTCTATCCCCAGTGTGGAGCAAGCAGGAGGCAGCTAATCAATGATTTTCTCTCTCATCATTGATGTTTCTATCTCTCTCTCTCTCTCCCCTTTCCTCTCTGAAATCAATAAAAATATATTTTAAAAGAAAAGCTTAGGGGTATTGAATCAAAATGGCCAACTGAGTGCCATGAATATTATTCCATTCCAATCAACATCTCAAAAAATGACAGCTGAGTGGGTTGGGAGGGAGGTAAGGTCAAATCCCTAATAATGCTATAAAAAGCATGCTATCATCAGATTAGAAATGTTAAGTACTCTTAAAACAAAGAAAGCACAGAGGCCTAAACTGACAAGCTAAGTCTATGCAGACCACATTGGTTGGAGATGGGCGCACATTGGAAGAGGCCACACGTGTGCTCCAAACACCCAGGGCACAGATACAAAGAAAGGAGGGAGCTGTGAGGCAGCTCTGGAGAGATTACCCTAACCCAATCCTGGTCGTCAAACCAGTAGGTCCCTCCCCTCCACCAAACAGTGCCAAGAAAGAGGCTGGTAGGGTTGTTTGCCTCAGGCTAGCTAGCATAGGGAGTGAAAGCACTTGGGTGGAAGAGGCAGGAAACCGCCTCGGGGAGTTGGCAACACTCAGAAGGAACAGGGAGCCTTCGACCTAGAGGATGATTGACACTCATTCCCCACTCAGCGCAGAGGCTCTGACTCACCTCAACCAACCGCTGGAGGTAGAAAACATCCACAAACGGGCGAAACCAGATTTCCCTTTTTCTTTTTTGTTTCACATCGGAAAATTTCAAAATATACAAACTAAAGAGAATATTACTAACAACCAGTACTCATTGCCCACCGTCAACAGATACCAGCATTCTGTCATTCTTGTTTTATCTATGCTACCATTCCCACGAGCTTCATTTTTTTCTCTCTGGGGTATTTTAAAGCAAATCCCAAATATCAGATTATTTCACTCATAAATACTTAGTGTGACTGGCTAACACGTAAAGGATTTTTTTTAATCCAGAAAAATATTACCACACCCAAAGAAAATGACAATAATTTATTAACATCATTCAATAGGCAGTTGTGACAGGTTGTATTTCTTTCAAAAATGGTTGCAGCAATACCTTCCATCTTCTGCAAAGCGAGCTTGCCATGCCCACCTCGAGGAGTGAAGTCTCAATCCCCTCCTCTGAGTCCGGGCCAGCCTTATAGTCACTCACAGGACAGTGGTAAAGGCATGCCTGACTCTGAAGGTGTAGTCAGAAGGTCTCCTAACTTCTGCCCAGTCGTCTTGCAGCGTTTACTCTTTCTTTCATTAAAGATTTTTTAAATTGATTTTGAGAGAGAGAGGAAAAGAAGAAGGGAGAGGGAGAGGGAGAGAAACATCGATGTGAGGGTGAAACATCAATCAGCTGCCTCTTGCATGCCCCCTCCCAGGGATTAACCCCAAAACTCAGGCATGTGCCTAACTGGGAATAGAACTGGCAGCCTTTAGGTGCATGGGGGGATGCCCAACCTGAGCTACACTGGCCAGGCTGCAGTGTTTACTCTTTAAAGCTCCCTCTCAGGGTGGTCCCACTCAGAGTCCAGCCACACGACGGGCCACATGGAGGTGTCCAGTCAATGTGCTCAGCTGAGCCCAGGCTTTCACATCTTCCCAACTGAGGATCCAGACACCACAGAGCAGAGAAGACATCACCACTGTGCCCTGTGCAAATCCCTGACCCACAGACCAGTGACCATAGAAACATGGTGGAGGTTTTACACCACTGAGGGGTCCAGAGGCTTGTTTCACATGAGTAAACATGGGAAACACTGGTTTGTGTTCCATTTTCTCCCACTGTTTAAAAATTTGCTTTATGGTTGGCGTTTAAATCAGATTCCAAGCAAGAATCATACATTGTTTGTAGCTGACATTTCTATTAAATTATTTCAATCCATAGGAATTTCTTCTTTTCTCTTTTTCATTTTTATACTATTTGTAAAGAAAAGGAGTCATTTGTCTTATAGAATTTCTCACATTCTGCTTTGGCTGATGTATCAATCAGCCAAACACTGATTACCATGTTCCTCTGTGCACTGTATTTCCCATAAAGTGAGGGTTAGATCTTGCAGGGTTGGCAAACTTTCTGTGTGGGGCCTGAAAATCAGTATTCTAGGCTTTCTAGGCTACTCAGCACTGCCACTGTGGCACAAAAGCACCTCTAGATGATATGGACATGAATGAGCATACTTATGTTTCAATAAAACTTTATTTTCAAAACAGGCAGCAGCCAGATTTAGCCCATCAACCTCAGTTTGCTGGCCCTGATTTAGAGGAAACAAAGATGAGTGTACAATCCAGAATCACCAAATACTTAAGAAAAAACAGAATCATGAAAGGAAAACTAAACAAATCTGAAAACCAACATCCTATATAATAAAGAGGTACTATGCAAATTGACCATCACTCCAACACACAAGATGGCCACCCCATGTGGTCAAAGATGGCCATCACAAGATGGCCACCACAAGATGGCTGGCAGGGGAGGGCAGTTGGGGGCAATCAGGCCTGCAGGGGAGGACAGTTAGGGGTGACCAGGCCGGCAGGGGAGGGCAGTTGGGGGGAACCAGGCCTGCAGGGGAGGACAGTTAGGGGTGACCAGGCCATCAGGGGAGGGCAGTTAGGGGCAACCAGGCCTGCAGGGGAGGGCAGTTGGGGGGACCAGACCTGCAGGGGAGGGCAGTTAGGGGCAATCAGACTGGCAAGGGAAAGAAGTTAGGGGTGACCGGGCCAGCAGGGGAAGGCAGTTGGGGGCGATCAGGCCTACAGGGAAGGACAGTTAGGGGTTACCTGACCTGCAGGGGAGGGCAGTTGGGGGCAACCAGGCCGGCAGGGGAGGGCAGTTGGGGGTGAACAGGCCAGCAGGGGAGGGCAGTTAGGGGTAATCTGGCTGGCAGGGGAGCAGTTAGGTATCAATCAGGCTAGCAGGGGAATGGTTAGGGGGTGATCAGGCTGGTAGGCAGGCAAGCGGATGGGAGACAGCAGTCCTGGATTGTGAGAGGGATGTCACAGGGATCCCACAGAGATTGGGCCTAAACCAGCAGTCGGACATCCCCTGAGGGGTTCCAGATTGGAGAGGGTGCAGCCTGGGCTGAGGGACATCCCTCTCCCCTTCCCCCCCCCCTGCACAGATTTCATGCACCGGGCCTCTAGTCTTTAAATAAAACAAACAGAAGAAAACTTTAAGTAGTACCACTTGCCCTGGCTGAGTAGTTCAGTTGGTTAGAGTGTTGTCCAGATATGCTAAGGTTGCAGATTTGATGCCCAGTCAGAACACATACAAGAATCAACCACACCTATATAATAAAAGGCTAATATGCAAATAGACCAAACAGTGGAACAACCGAACAACCAAACAACCTGTCTCTATGACATGCGCTGACCACCAGGGGGCACGTGTGGCATATGACAGGCGTCAGCAGCAGGCAGCAGAACAGGGAACATGGCAGGCCTCGGCCACAGTGGGATGGTGGAGCAGGTGAGCGGGGATGCCAGACCAAGGCGGGGCACTGGTCGCTGTCATCCAGGCGAGCCTCATGGTTACTGAAAATTCTTTGCTCCCATGCACTTCAGTGCTGCTGGATGCTCACACCTGCTGTCAGTGCCAGCCCCACTCGCACCTACAGCTGACTCCAGAGCCACTGCTCGCACCCACTGCCCGCACCCGGCCCCACTTACACCCACTGTTGGTGCCAGCCCCAATCACTCTGTGCCATCAGTGGGTGCAAGTGGAGCTGGCACTGTCAGCCTGTGAGAGTGGCGGTGGCAGGAGCGGGGCTGCCAGCAGACAGGGGACCAGGGGCCATGGTGGGAGGGTCCAGGCCGGGGTGTGGAGGATGGGCCAAGACCTGACCCTGTGCCCACCATAGCCTTGTGGCCCACAGTTCCTTTCAAGGTGCACAAATTTGTGCACTGGGTCCCTAGTGAATTCATAAATGTGTGAAACAGCAAATCGATGTTTTTCTCTCTCTTTCTCTTTTTTTCCCTCTCTTCCCCTTCTTTTCTCTCTCTCTAAAATCAATCAATAATTTTTTAAAGTGGTACCACACATGGAATATTCTAGAAAATTAAGAGATGATATTACATCCCCTAAGCCAGTGGTCGGCAAACTCATTAGTCAACAGAGCCAAATATCAACAGTACAACGATTGAAATTTCTTTTGAGAGCCAAATTTTTTAAACTTAAACTTCTTCTAACGCCACTTCTTCAAAATAGACTCGCCCAGGCCGTGGTATTTTGTGGAAGAGCCACACTCAAGGGGCCAAAGAGCCACATGTGGCTCGCGAACCATGGTTTGCTGACCACTGCCCTAAGCAAGAAAAGGCTATTGTAATGATTAGTCTTTAGAGACTTTAGAAATGAGTAATGCAATCACCAAAATAAAAATCTTAATAGATGTGCTAAGCAACACAGAACACACCAGACAGCAGTACTTTGTAGCAAAGTATGCCAAGAACTTGTTCCAGAATACCGTACTGAAAGAAAAAGAAATGGAAATACTGAAATAAAAGTTTGGAGACATAGAAATTAGATCCAGAAATTCCACTCTCTATCTCATAGAAGTCATAGACAAAGAGATGGCAGAGGTAAAGAGATAAGCAAAGAAATAATAATAGAAAATATTTTCCTTGAGCGAAAAAAAACCAAATGCAGTTCTTTAAATACATATGGCCCACTGGGTAACAACCAGAATGAATGGGGGGAGAGGGGCCTGATACATGGACACATGATGATAAAGTTTCAGAAACCCTGGTACAAAGATTCTAAAATCACCCTTATGCATACCCAGAGCCTCATGCAATGACTCTGGGGTGGAACTTAAATCTGACCTTTGTTTGTTCATGTGGTTTCAAAAACACTGCTCCAGATGAGTCTAATTTACAGATAACTGCTGCTTTCCTGTAATAATCCTGAACTTAATACCAAGCCACCCTTTCCTAATCTAATGCTCATGGTAGGTAGCCCAGCACTTCTAGGCCAGTGCTTCCCAACTTTTTTTTTGCCATACCCCACCTAAACATCTCTAAAATCCTGATGCCCCCCTGTGACATATAATTCTTATTATTCAAAAAGTGAACTCCTATTCACATGGAGGAAGCCTAAAGGCCACTAACTGGGTCTAAACAAGCTTCCAAAGAACATGGCATCCATGAAAGAGAAACATAAAAGAACGAAAGGACAGTTAAAGTACTAAGGAAGAAATCACTAAGAAATTGTTTTAAAGTAATAATAATAATAATATGAAGTGATATGAAAAAATAGCAAATAAAGTTTCAAAACATATAATAGAGAACTGAAATGCATAAATATGTCACAGTATATGTTTATATACTGTATATGTGGCCCCTAGAACCATAAAGAAATGCAAAAAATTCACTGTTAACAACTCATTCTTGAATTACCCCCCTTAAAAACCAAATTGTCCCGCTATGGGGCATGTGCCCCACGTTGGGAACCACTGTTCTAGACCCTTCTTATGCCAACAGTCCTAATCTCCTTCCTTGTGCAGGAGTCACTGCCTTGATGAGCTGTTGTTAACCCCCTTCCCTTCCACCACCACTGAAGAGAATCCTCCTCGGACTTTGTGCTCAGTGAACAATTTAGTCGACAACTCCTCCTATGCACCCGGCATCTCCAACATTTCCTGGCTCTGACCTGCTGCTGTTTGGCCCACCAACCCCTTCACCGAGTGCCCTGGCCCCTGACTGCTCCTATCTCTGCCACATCCTCAATAGACGGGCTCTGCTGTAACTCATTTATTCACTTAACAGACGTGTCAGGGTTCAGTGTGTGCAGTGCACTGTGCTAGGTCCCAGGGAAACAACGCTGAAAAACACGTGATGCTTGGCTTGCCCTCAACCAGTGCTAGGTGCAGGCAGATGTGAATGGACAACTGTGGGCAACAATGTGTACGGTGGTTCTCCAAAGACAGTCCAAGGACCACCTGCACCTGATGTTGCCAAAGTAATGATGAAATTTCAGATTCCCAGCCCCAGCCCTCTGAAGCATCATCTTGTAAGGATGTGGCCCCGGAATCTGTGTTACAAGCTCAGGTACTTTCTAGGACCATAAAAATGTGGTAGCCACTGGCCTTAAAGAGCGATGCCCAGGTTTGAGGTCTTGAATTGGAAGGAACTTGGGGAGTGTGAGAAGCCAACTTGGCTAAGTGGAGTCAGATCCCACAATATCTTGCTGTGCTGAGGAGTCTGGGCTCTATAGGATGAGCTATAGGGAGCCAGTGAAAATGTTTGTAAGGGAGAAAGGGTCAGGGGCAGCACAGGGTCATTTTAACAGATGACTCCTGTAGCTAAGGAGAGGATGAATAGAGGTGGGTTGGTGGTAACGTGAGGGAGCTGTGTCCAAGGGAGGAGAGATTAGCCCAGGACCTGACCTAGCTCAGGGGCAGGGCAGACAGAGAAGGGGGAGATGGGACATCTGGCTGGGAGGGATAAACAACAGCTCTAGTGGGGGAAGGATCAAGTCTGGACCTACAGCTCCTGTCCCTGGGGCTGCCCCCAAGCCCCATGGGAGGGTCAAGTTTGCAGTCCTAGTCATTCCCTGTTTGCCCTGACCTGCCACCGTTAGCAAGGCCATACCAGGTCCTATACTAAGATATGCTGATTATTGGAAGAAAAACATATATAAAGCATACTTTTTTGTACTTTTCATTGTTCTAATTGTTAGACACCTTACCTAATTAGGCTTGATAAATTAATTACCTTTAATATTTTGTTATTACAAAAATCTACATACTATGTTTCCCTTGGGGGTGTCTTAGTTTTACAGCCCTTTTAAAGGTTCGTGCCCAAACTACTCTCTCAGGTTACCAAATAACCGCAGGGCAGCAACTCCAGCAACAAGCAAGATTATAAGGGCAAAGCTGACCAGCTGGCCCTTTTTGGAGGAATGTCGCACACCCACTTGCACGGGCTTCTCCAGGTGGCAATGAAAACCACACGTTTCACAAGTGAGGTCTGAGTGGCCACAGGAGGGGTTACTCAGTTCGTTTCCACTTGGCTGAGAGTTTTGAGGTAAACCCTTTAAAGCTTACACAGGTCACCTGGGACTTCGAAAGTAAATTATTTAGAGCTGTGGGGAGTGAAATAATAGTATTAATCTTGATGAACACTCACAATGCAGCAGTGAAGGGGGTATGATGGAACTGTATGCTTGATAAAATAAATTCTTTATACCTAGGCGATATAAAACTGCATTAACAATTGAAAGAAATCATAGGTGTGGTAAGAAGACTCAAATAACTGCTTATAATCTGCAGAGCATCTTCTCACTTATTGCCTCATTTAATTCTAACAAAAATTTAAGATATCTTACTAGTTCCATTTTCTAAATGAGGAAGCAGGATCAGAAAGATTAAAAGACCGGCTCAAGGACTCACTGCCAATTAAACAAGATGTCTCTGTATCAGCTGGCCTTAAAGAGCGACGCCCAGGTTTGAGGTCTTGAATTGGAAGGAACTTGGGGAGTGTGAGACGTCAACTTGGTTAAGAAGAGTCAGATCCCACAATGTCTTGCTGTGCTAAGGAGTCTGAACTCTATAGGATGAGCTATATGAGTCAGTGAAAATGTTTTTAAGGGAGAAAGGGTCAGGGGCAGCACAGTATCATTTTGGTTGTAAGTTACAGAAAACCCAAATCGAATGTGGAGTGCGTAAAGTCATGTAACAGAAAGAGCCCAGTGACAGGGTGGGTTTCAGGCACAGTTTGATCAGAAATCCAGCTGTTTTATGTTGGTTGTCTTGGATTTACCCTTCTTTTTGTGGCAGCGTTCTTCTCAGGATCATTTTCCATTTAGTAGTAAAATGCCAAAGCAGTTTCAGGACCAATCAATCACACTCTCTGGGAGGAAAGACTTTTTTCTTCAGTCATCAAACACGAGTCCTAGGCTTCACTTTTATGGCAGCAGCAGCCAAGGGAATGCCATGTACTGATTGGCTCAGGCCTGGGGCACAGACCCATGTATGAGCCAATGACCACGTCTCAACCAAGGCTACAAACCAGAAGCTGGGGATTGGATCAGTCCCATCTAAACCTCAGGGCTGCTATGCCACATGGGAGGGTTGAAATAGTCAACCACAACATCCATCACCAGCTAGGACTTGAATTCTTGACTTAGGACTCTAAATCCTATGGGGTATTTTTTTTTTCAGTGTCTTATATATTACTAGTAGCCCTGCACACAAATCCGTGCACCAGTAGCTCGCCAGTAGCTTGCTGCTGCCCTCCAGTAGCTCTCCGCCCACTGCCCCGCCCTCCTGTAGCTCCCCCTTCTCTCCCTCCCCCTCGAACCCCCTCAGAGCTTGCTGCCCTGCCCCCTCCAGTAGCTCTCCACCACCCGCTTGTAGCTCGCTGCCCCACCCTCCTGCTGATCCGTGATCCAGTCGTTATGCTTCATGGCGTATCAACCATTTGCATATTGCATCTTTATTATATAGGGTTATAATTCCCTTCTGGAGCTGACAATCCTGAGTAAAATTGCTGTTTTTGTGTGTGACTATATTGCAAAAGGCCCTTAAGTGACCAAAAGTCCTTCCCATCCAGTGTGCACCAAGCTGGCCATTCCCCTGTGTGCTGCCATTATCTAAGGAGCCTTTTGCTTCTTCAGAAACTTCTCCACCTCACGTTCCTCTAATTTCTTTGCCCCATTCCTTGTTGTTTCACATACATTTTTATTTCTTTGTGTCCAAGCCCAACCAGGAAGACAGAAATCATTCTGAATACTTAAACCAGAGGAAACTTAATGCAATGTGATGAAAGAAATTTAGAAGCCAAACAAGGATTGTGAGGCAGGCCAGAGACTAGACTAGCCGCAGCAGGAAGTCGAAGCCACTCCTAGGCTGGAGGGACAAAGGGGGGAGGTGATGCTCCCGGAGCCCAGGGCCTGGGATTACCCAGAGGAAACTACATAGGCTTCCGGTGAGAGCTGGCGCCAACGGAGAGACGCAGCAGCTGCCAGAGATACCATCCAAGTACAGAGGGAGAGGGAGAAATACACTGACTTCTCCCTCCCTCCCGCTCTCCAGACTCCCCATAGCCTCCCCCCCGGCAGAACCAAATTGGGAGCTGGCTGACATGAGGCCTGAGAATGTCAGACTGGCAGGGTCAGGTCCTCTTAATACAGAGCTGGGAAAGGAAGGGTGAGGAATGGATCTCAGGTCAAACAGACCCAGAAACAGCACATTGACATGACAATGTCATACATGTTCATTGTGGAAATTTTAGAAAACACAGATCTGCAAAGAGAAAAAGGTAAAATCATGATCCTATTAGTTCTTAAGTGGTAAAGTTAAAGAAGCCAGTCCTAGAGAACCACTGCGAGCTCCCCACTTCTCATATCACGGAGGGATCCATGTTCAGGTCCTCTCCCTGTCTACAGGTCTAGCAGTGATGTTTTCTTTTATGCACACTGAGAAATTCAGTTTTTCCTCTCTATCAAGTCAAAAGGGGGGAAAATAGATTTTACAACTATTGCTAAGAAAAACTTGATTCATTTGAAGAAACTGATTTTCTTCTTTTCCCACATAACACAAGTCATCTGATTTATCAGACTTCCTCTTTTTGCCCAGGCTGCCAGGAAACTCAAAGTTACCTCACATGCTCAAGACAAGTCAATTTTCTTTTAACTCTTATAGTGGTCATGTGCTTCTTCTCTTTTCTCCATATTCCAAATTGTATTGAATCATATCAACTGTATGATGTACATACATGTGGGAAAAAGACAGGGGTAAATATAGAGATATAAGGGAAAAGTCCTCAAGTTATTTCCTAGAGGATGTCTAGGGCATCACTCGCTCTGTCCAACTTCGCCCACTCTAAGCCAGCTGGCCAGAGCTGGGGGAGTCGTCTGCCACAGTTGAACAGATTCTGTCTATCACCCGCCTCAACAGCAGATGGCCACTCTGCACTAATCCATGTCATACATCATTGCTGAGTGAGATACCACCAGCTCCCGTACAAATCACTAGTGTCTTCACTCCGAGTCAGAAGGCTTGGAATTATACAAGTGTGCTCAAATAGACCCTGGTTCAATAATTTTTCAGCTAAAGAGGCCCTATAGAGAATCTTGACAATGGAAAGGAGAGAAGCAAGGAGCCACCAGAGGGATTATGGTTAGATTTTTTTTTTGCATTTTTAAAACCATATTTTATTTTTCAATTGCAGTTGCAATACAATATTATATTAGTTTCAGGTGTACACCCCAGTAATTAGACGTTACATAATTTAAAAAGTGATCATTCTGATAAATTTCGTACCCATCTGACACCATACATAGTTATTGGAATATTATTGACTATACTAGTGACCTGGTGCACGAAATTCATGCACATTAAAAGGAAATTAATTAGAGGAAATATTTTAATATTTCTATTTGTCCTTTCTCTATAATAGAAGTGTCAGAGATGAAAGAAAATTAATAAAATGTATATGAAAATCTTCCTCCTGTCAGAGTCTAGGGCGCACCACAGGAACCAGAGTCAAGTCTGCACCCACCACATGCACCTCGAAATTTCGCAAGACCCAGACCCGGCCAGCCCCACCCCCATCAAGCCCCAGCAGGTGGGGGGGCGTGGCCTCAGGTCCCCCAGCCTGGCACCAGGGCAGGGGGCATGGCCTGAGGTCCCCTGTCAAGCCCCACCAGGCGGGGGACACAGCCTCAGGTCCCTGCTGATTGCTTGTTAAGGCTCGTTACGGGAACTCAGCCTTCACTGTGGGCGTGCAGCCTTCCTGTGTTACGGGATCCCTGCCTCTGCTGTGGGTGCAGCCATCTTGTTGTAGTGTGATGGTCAATTTGCATATTCCCTCTTTATTAGATAGGATTCCCTATACTGTACTCTGCATTCCCATCACTATTCTGTAACTACCAATTTGTACTTCTAAATCCCTTCACTTTTTACCCCCACCCCCTTCCCATCTGGCAACCATCAAAATGTTCTCTGTCTCTATGAGGCTGTTTCTGTTCTGCTTGTTCATTCACTTTGATTTTTAGATTCAATTGTTGACAGATGTGTATTTGTTGCCATTTTATGGATCATATTTTTTATCTTTTTTTTTCTTCTTCTTCTTAGAGAAGACCCTTTTACATTGTATGTAACACTGTTTTGGTGGTGATGAATTCATTGGCTTTTTTTTTTTTTTTTTTTGTCTGGGAAGCTCTTTATCTGTCCTTTGATTCTAAATGACAGCTTTGCTGGGTAGAGAAATCTTGGTTGTAGGTCCTTGCTTTTTATTACTTTGAGTATTTCTTGCCACTCCCTCTGGGCCTGCAAAGTTTCTGTTGAGAAATAGCTGACAAGCTTAGGAGAGTTCCCTTGTAGGTAACTAACTGCTTTTCTCTTGCTGCTTTAAGATTCTCTCCTTATCTTCAACCTTTTGCATTTTAATTATGACATGTCTTGGTGTGGATCTTTTTGGGTTCATCTTATTTAGGACTCTCTTATTTTGTGCTTCCTGGACTTATATGTCTATTTCCTTCACCAGATTAGAGAAGTTTTCTGTCATTATTTTTTTCAAATAGGCTTTCAATATTTTACTCTCTCTCTCTCTCTCCTTCTTCTGGAACCCCCATGATGTGAATGTCAGAATGCTTGAAGTTGTCCCAAAGGCTCCTTGCATTACCTTCTTGCTTTTTAATTCTTTTCTCTTTTTGTTTTTCTGATTGGGTATTTTTTGCTTCTTTATTCTCCAAATCACTGATTTGATTCTCAGCATCATCTACATCTACTCTGCAGTTGATTCCTCATAAATTATTCTTCATTTCAGTTAGTGTAGCCCTCATTTCTTCTTTATGGTTCCTATGTCATTTTTCATGCTAGTTCTCACTAAATTCCCTGAGCATCCTTATGACCACTGAACTCTGTATCTGGTAGTTTGTTTGCCTCTAATTCATTTAGTTCCTTTTCTGGAGATTTCTCCTGTTTTTTTTTTGTTTTTGTTTTTGTTTTTGTTTTTCCATTTAGGAACTGTTTCTTTGTCTCCATATTCTGGTTGCTTCCCTATGTATGTATCTATTTATTAGGTAGAGCTAGTATGTCTTCTGGACTTGGTAAAGTGGCCATGTGTAGTAGGTGTCCTGTAGGGCACAGTGGTACAGCCTCTCCAGTCATCCAGTAGCTTTAAGTGTACCCGTGTGTGGGCTGTGTGCACTGTCCTATTGCAGTTGAGCCTTGATTGCTGTTGGCATCACTGGGAGGGATTGACCCCCAGGCCAACAGGGGTGACTATAGTGAAGGAGCTACCATGCAGGACTCAACCCTATGGAGCAGGACTTGCTTCAGTGGGGCTTTGGTGCTCACTGAGTCCACCACTTGAGTGTTGCTCATGGAGATGGTAGAGTTGTAATCCAGTGTGGTCTGAATCTGTATGCCAGGTACACTGGCTCTGGGGCTACCCAGGAGGTGCAAAGGCAGTCACTGCCTGTGCCTTGCCTGGAGCCACCCAGCACAAACTACAGAATGATCTGCAGATGGCTGCTACTTGTGCTGGGCTTGGAGGTTCCCAGAAGAGGACAAGCTGTGAACCAAGGTGGGCTGCTGCTAATGCCAGGCCTGGGGTGACTTAGCAAGAGTAGGGGGTATGCAGAGGCCAGATGTTGTTTGTTTGAGAGATTTTAGGAAAATCCAAAGCACAAGGCAAGAGAGGCCAGTTGTATGGAAAAACCACTGGAAATGGCTTGGATGAGCCTGCAAGTAAGGAGGAGCAAGGCGGGGCAAAAAGTGTGAGCCAGGTTGATGGAGATTCAAATATGACTCCTATCAGCTCTGTTGGGGGGGGCGGGGTCTCATAAAAGGAACAATGATCTCTGCCAGCACTTCTCTCTGGCAGAAAGCTGTCCCCCAGCTCTCGCCCTAATACCAGACCATTTAGTTCCTCCCCAGATGTCCCTGGTTCCTTTCAAGCTGTTGCCCCAGGGCTGGAGCTCAGAGGGAGTGAGTCCTAGTAAGTTTGTGTGTGGGCCCTTTAAGAGAAACTACCTGGGACTCCAGCAACCCTGGGACTCCACTCAGGCTCAATCTCTGCTGATTTTTATAGCCAGTAGTTATGGGAACTTGTCTTCCTGGCACTACAACCCTGGGCTGGGGTTCTGGTGTGAGGCTGGGACCCCCTCGCTTTTCAGGGCGGACCTCCATAACCGAGATAATCCTGGTGATTTTAAATCACCACACGTGGGTGTGGTACCAGCCCATTCAGTGTCTCCACCCCTCCTAGCAGTCTCAATGTGACTTCTTCTAATTGTAGGACTTCCATTCAACTAGATTGCAGGTGGTTCTGAATGATGGTTGTTCAATAGTTTAGTTGTATTTTTTATGTGGTTGTGGGAGGATTTGAGTACCATGCCACCATCTTGACCAGAAGTTGGTTGGATTTTTAATTTAATTCGACATTTAATTATGTTGGGCAAAGTTTTTCAGAGAGGTAAAAGCATTGTCTCCTCAAGAGAGCACCTCTCTGGCCTGTTTAGCTTCCTTGATTTACAAGTTGGTTCCTCTTGAAATGTTTCTCTTGCACTTTGTTTATTTGAGGCTGATAGTCTGGGCATCAGGCCCAGTTTAACATAATTTTTGCTATTGCTATCGCATCCCCATTCTATCAAGAAGGCTATTATCATGTTGTCTAAGACACCTTACCATGACAATTACCAGGTCAGGTACACACCCATACTCACCTCACCCCACCCACCTCTCCCCACCCCTTTCTGCTTCAAATTTCAGAAAGGAAGCTTATGTTCCTTCCCATTTCATTAAGACAAGAGTTTGTGACTCTTTAGCATAACAAACTAGATGGTTGGCAAGTTTCTAGATAATTTGATTGGGATAGGCAAAGAGTTCATATAATTGAGTACTAGAGTGTATCTGTGGGTCTCATGAACTTGGAAAATACCCCAATTGCTTATAACTGCTTCAGAGTTCTATAAACACATAGGCTGCTTTTATAGCAAATTTGCTTCCCTAATTATGTTTTACATAATCTAATGCATTTAGTTTGTATTCTTTAAGCATACACCACCCCAAAGGTGTGTTGTTTGATAGGCCAGAGAGGACAACTGACTACAGGTGCTCATCAGGGTAGAGTTGAAAGTTGGCAATAATAATAAAGACCCAGCACTGACAAAAGAAAAAGAGCAATGCGGCATTTGGTTTGGAAAAGTGTGTGTGTGTGTGTGTGTGTGTGTGTATGTGTGTATGTGTGTATGTGTGTATGTGTGTGTATGTGTGTATGTGTGTGTATGTGTGAGTATGTGTGTGTATATGCGTGTATGTGTGTATGTGTGTGTATGTGTGTGTATATGCGTGTATGTGTGTATGTGTGTGTGTGTGTTTATGTGTGTGTGTGTGTGTGTGTGAGTTACATTCCTGGTTTCAATGCAGAGTTGGGTCAGACTCTTCGCCTGACTTTAGAACCTGGGCGTTGAAGGTGAATGATTATAATAATAACCCACTTCAGGCGTGTGGACATTAGCCAATAGACATGCACCTCTGGCTTCACACCAAGACCTGAGGTGGAGCCCGGGCCTGGACTTGTCCAGGAGGTTCATGCCTTCAGCAGATAGAGTCTTGCTGCAGAATTGTATCACACTAACAATGAAACTTACTGGGGGGAAAGAAATAAAACGCTTTAAATGTTTAAATGGATTTCCAAGTATTCATCCTCCAAATATTTAGACTTTAAGCCTACTGGGCCAAGAGCCAAGCTTCCTGTGCATGCTAGATGGTTCCAACAATCTCCCCAAGATCAGCAAATATATAACAACTTAAAATATCATCCTCTTGGAGCCAAAAAAATAATTCCCCAGGTATTGCTCCAGGAAGTCAGCTAGGTGTAGCTGTCCAATATCCTCCTTCGCAATGTCTGCAAGCTTAATTTTTAATGGTTAATAAATTCCTACAAAGGCATCCATGAGACCATAGTCTGTGTCCACTGTGAGGCTACCACATAAACAAGACTGGGAATGAAGATTTAGGAGTAGAAATGGGAAGAAGGAGAAAGAAGGAAGAGGGAGAGAGATGGAGAAAGGGCAACAAACAGCCTATTGAGGAAACTGGTAGGCATAGAAGGCTTTGATGCCTAAACCAAGTCTTAAAGAGGAAGTTTGAGTAAACCAGGGATTTTATTTTTGTTTTTTAAGGAAGGGGGAGAAGAGGGTAGTAGTGGCTGAGGCCAGTTTCCTTTTGCATTTACATTTCTCTAGATTCAGTAGTCATGTAATTCACACTTTTTTCCCAGGCATATCCATACCAAAACTTCCTCTTTTTTAAGCTTCCACAGCAAAAAGAATTCATAGCACTGCCAGCAAATTCATCTAACTCTAGAGTTTAGAGGTTAGCCATCTCATCTTTATTGAAGAAGCTCCACAAAATAAGATAAATACCTTCAATATGAATTTTGATTTGAGGATACTTTATTAATACTTAGTTCAGTCTTCCCCATGGGCTAGGGGAACAGTGAAGTCAAATCTCACATGCATTTAACTTCTGTAAGTTCAGTTATTAGAGAGAGAATGGATATTGGTCTTACAAAGCACGCGCCCCAGAGTGAGCATGAGACATGAGCAATGAATCTATTCTGCCCTTGGTTGGTCTCTATGCCCACAGACCATCCACTGTGGCGTCTTTTGCTTGAAATGCACATTTTTCATATACATGAGCCCAAAATTCAAGCTAACTGCTTCACTGGTATTCAAACAAGAAAACAGCCATGGGCTCCAATGATGGAGGGAAAAGTGGCTGAGAAACAGTGTGCCAGTCTCTGGCCTGGCACCTCCCTCACAGAATTTCCAGGGCAGTTTTGATTATCTGTAATCTCATCTTGTGGCTGAGTTAGAATCTAGCCCTCTCATCAGGCACATCTCTACTGAATGATTGTCCCTTGTCAAATGGAAAAAAAAATTTTTTTAAGTGGGGTCATTTTTCTGATGTCTCTGAATTTGTGCTAAAACTAGAAACTTTCACTTCCTCCATCTCAGTGTTCAACTACAAGGAACACCACAATTTCTTTCACCTTTTTAATAATTTGGGGGACAAAAATTATGTACAAAAAAAGGTACGAGAGACAGAACCATTCATTCATCAAATATTTGCAGAATGTCAGGGATGTATCCAACACAGGGTTCCACAGTGAGCTACTGCTGAATGTAAAAGGGCGTCAAAAGACCTGGTCTCGACTTGGTTATGCTTAACTTGCCTTGTGACATCAAAGGAATTGCTGACCCATATGGGTCTCAATTGCTTATTTGACCAAAAAGCTGAAAAGGTTGTGTCCAAGTTATAAAGTTCCTCAGTAATAATATTCTCTGAAATCAAGTTAGAAATATTTTCTAAAAACTAAAAATAAATAAATAAATAAAGTAAAACTAAGAAACTATGTAACTTTTTATAGCAATTTTATGTACTCTGAACAAGCACTTTGCCCCACACAGCTCCTGTCCTTCATCTCTACCTTTCCAGGTTATCATCAATGTGCCTCCCTAGGTCTCTCCCACAATAGATGCCAGCCCTTCCTCCTGTCTGGCTCCTGGAGCATCCAAGCAGACACATGAACAAAGTGGAGGGAGTTCTTCCCAGCTTTTGTTCCCTGTCAGGCCTTGTTGTTCAGGCCCTATCAAGGTGATTCAGGCTTCAGTGTTTTGATTAAAAGCAATGATAGCCATGTTGTGGACAAAAGATACGGAAATAGATCTCTTGGAAGATTAATCATACTTTCGTATTGTGCAAATCCTTCATTTTCAATGACTGCATCATTTGTCATGTGGCTTTCCTGTCATATCATCCTGTGTGCGGACCTGTTTACACTCAGTTGTTGAATTTGGCATGATGATGGTTCAAGCACCAGTTGTCTTTATTCAGTGTAACCTTAAAAAAAAAAAAAAAAAAAAAAAGCTGAAACACTTGGTCACTCTAAGGGGAAAAATACTCCTATCAATGCTTGAATGCCTGTGATAGTGTATCAGGGAATGTTGACCAAATAGTACTTTATGTGATAGCCACTTGTTAGTTGTTCTATTCACTCAATAAATACATATTTGAAAAAGGCCTATTCAGTAAATTGTTGTGCTTAATTCACTCCCTGCACATTAAGGAGAAAACTAAAAGTGTAACATTTCCTGAAATTAGGGGAGATTTGGTGGAAAACCAGAACACTTAAGTTTGAATCCCGCTTTTGTAGCTTAGTATATATTTGATTCCAGGCAAGGTACTCTGTCATTCTGAACTTTATATTCCCCACAAGGTCATTCATAACTCTGGCTTTATCGTCCTCACAAATTTTTTGTTAGGATAAACTGATAGTATATAAGAAAATAAAGAATGTATTATCCCAGTGGTTCTCAACCTTTCTAATGCCGCGACCCTTTAATACAGTTCCTCATGTTGTGGTGACCCCCAACCATAAAATTATTTTCGTTGCTACTTCATAACTGTAATTTTGCTACTGTTAATGAATCATAATGTAAATATCTGTGTTTTCCGATGGTCTTAGGCTCTATAGCAGCGGTTCTCAACCTGTGGGTCGCGAACTGCTAGCAGGGTCACCTAAGACCACAGGAAAACACAATAATTATCCTATCTAATAAAGAGGGAATATGCTAATTGACCCTCACGCCATTGCAAAGATGGCGGCACCCACAGCCAATAAGGAGGGAATATGCTAATTGACTGTCATGCCCTCAAAGATGGCGGTGCCCAGAGCCACAAGATGACAGCACCCAGTCCCCTCAGCCCCGCGGGGTGGCAGGCGTGCGGCAAGGCAGGGCCCGCCCCCAGGCGGGCCCAGCCACTCCACGCGCCTTCCTCTGGAGTCCCCAAGTCCCCTCAGCCCCCCAGCCACCCAGGGCTGGCCTGAGGCACAGGCAAGCCTCAGATGTCGGCTGTCCAGCCGCCTACGGCCACCCGAGGCTCAGGTAACCAGGGCCGGCCGAGGCTTGTGCTGATGGCAGTGGCAGCAGCAGAGGTGTGATGGGGCATCGCCTTCCCCTGATTGCTGGGTCACCTCCCACCCCTGAGGGCTCCTGGACTGTGAGAGGGGGCAGGCTGGGCTGAGGGACCCCCCCTCCAGTGCATGAATTTTCATGCACCAGGCCTCTAGTAGTTACATAATGCTTAATTACCAAGCACTTCACATATATTTACTCATTTAATTCTCAAAATAACTTCAGTTTACCAGAAACTAAATCACTGAGAGATTAAGCAACTTGTTAATAAAAAGTGGTGCTGGCGTTCAAACCAAGGGAGAAACCATGCATTCATCCCCATACCATAATCAATCATATAAAGGTAGCTACTAAAAAAATTAATTTTAATGCCTAAAGGGGGGCAACTTTTTTCAATTAAGCATTCCTCCTCAAGAAAAATGTGCAGGAGGGGGGAAGATTAACGATTGTAATATTTTTAGTGCACCGTATATGATTAAGGTGACTTTGCTAGGTTAATAGTATTAAAAATCACATTTTGTGGTTTTCTTACAAAGTTACAATGCTTTTGACTTACAAGACTTGAAAATATCTTGTATTTATGCAACAATTCCACATTTTCCTCACAATTTTTTATTCCAACCTATTAAAATATATATTTTTAATATCCTGACACTACAAATTGCTGGACTCAAAAGAATCTAGCATTTCTTGCTTTCTGCCTGCTTCTATGACACAGGCAAAAACTTGAAAACCAAAGACACCAGCAACCTTCCAGCAAACAAAGGCAGGCATTATGTTTTCTGCACTTAGGAGCTTTTACTGCAGGCAGATACAGAGAGCACTCATCTCCTTCCAACTCCCAAATCTCTTGACTTCCTCTTTCTCCTTCTCTGTCTGGGGCCTTTTGAGCGAGATGGCCAATAAGCCCCTTGTTTCAAATCTCTGCAGGAACAAGTGGACGCTACTCTCAGTGTCCACTAAGCCCTAAGTCCTTTGAGGATACAGGAAGACATCCACCAATCTCAAGATCAAAATGCAACAGGAGGAAGTCTGCAAGCAAAGAAGGGGCTGCCCACCACTGCTTTCTCTGACAAAAATGGCAGAATCTCTGGGGAGAGTAAGCATTTGATACTTGTGTGGTATATATACTTACAGAAGTTTCAAGAATAATGCTCTTTACTTAGTTTTATTTTTTTAAAAATTGATTTCAGAGAGGAAGGAAGAGGGAGAGAGAGAAACATCAATGATGAGAGAGAATCACTGGTCGGCTGCCTCCTGTACGCCCCCTAGTGGGGATCCAGCCGGCAACCCGAGCATATGCCCTGTGCAGGAATCAAACAGTGACCTCCTGATCAACGCTCAACCACTGAGCCACACCGGCCAGGCTAGCTTTACTTTTTAAAATGTTCCTATTGCACAATAAACCACACTGTTAGAAATTGGATACTTTGATACATATTCTTTGAACTTCATACTAATTCTTCTCTCCACATTAGTAGTAGCCGGTGATGGGATTTGAATCCAAGTCCAGCAGACTCTAATGCTCCTGCCCTTTCCTCAACAACAGACTGCCCCGAATGGATTCCACGAATCAGAGAGGAGCCACTTATGATCACATTTTCTTAATTATTTTATTCTACATTCTGAAATAAGTGTAATTCAACATCATCAGGAGAACAACATAAAGAGATCTAAAAAGAATGGTAGGAAATGGTTTTTTTTCTCAACTTTCAGGTTTTAATCATGAAAAGTAACACCTGCACTCCAAGCAACACTCTCCCTCTTTGATTATTTTTTTTAGCTCCTGTAATGTTTCCTGGGCCCTTACTACTGGGAAGGGGCAATTGAGTAAACCCAGAGAGAACGAACAACAGAGGATCAAATCAACGAATGATCAATTTGAAAATAAAATGGGTTTAAGATGAGATTGAACACTACAAAATCAGAGTAGCCATCCTTTTAACACATTAGCACATGTCCCAAACAGTGCTCTCCAGTCTATAATCTGTCTGCATTACCCAACAAAGTCGGAATGCCCAGAAAAGGGGCCTTGTCACCTCTCTTGCTGACCACAACTCCCCCCCCCCCACCTCCCTACTCCCACTGATAATCCAACAGAATTTAGTCCCAGGCGATAGGACTTCGGTCTTGATCCCTCTGGACTAGCCCTGGGCCATCCCAACCACCCTGGCATTTGTTTCAGCACTCCTTTCCACGTGGCTCTGTCCACAAAAAAACATTCCTAATCATTCAGTAGAAACTGGGTCATCTCAACTAATTACCCACTACTTAAAAGAATGAACTCAGCTAGACAAGCATTTTCTTCCAAGTGTGAGGATGTCTTGACTGTGACGCAGAGTAAATGTCCACGGAATATCCTTCCTCAACAGGGAGGTAGTGGGGTTGGGTGCTTGATCGCCAAGAAACTCCACCAGGAAAAGGAGAAGGCCAATTTAAAGAGCCTTTAAAGCATTCGATGCTGTCCAACAAGTACAACTTAAACCAGGAGTAGCCAATACTCGTAGGGATAATATCTATCATTAGTTATTCAGGAAAGCAACATGGAAAGTCACTACCAGGTCAGATGGCTCAAAGCACGCAAGTCAATTAAGCAGACCGACGAAGATGACATGAGGCATGAGTGATGCCCAAAGAAGGTGACACACCCAGTATGGTTGGATCCGAAGCAAGCCTCCTATAGCTGAATGTGTTTTGAAATCCTTATAAACTCCTTAGGTAAGCATCTCTCATGCTTGTGATAAATGGAAAATGCCAAAGAAAAATACATTAAACCACTGAGCCAAAATACAAATTCATGGAGAATGGTAACATCCGCTGTGCTGATTGGCCTTGGAAGCTCTTTGATCTGTGTGTTTCAATATTTGGCTCAAGGCCTCATTAAAACCAAGGGGTTTATTATGTTTGGGCCAATAAATAGAGTTAATAAAAGTCACCCTTGGACTGGGAGTCTTTGAATGGGTGGAACATGGGTCATTTATGGTGCTTGGTGACTGTGAATGCTGACAGTTCTATTACTAAGGATGCACAGCTCTCTTTACACCCTAGATGAGAAAGGCCGGTAGCACGCCAGAGAGTAAAACAAGAGCAAGGATACCCAAAGCTCGGGCACTGAAATTTCATTTGATAAATATTCATTGAGTGTTCACTGGGTGCCAGACAGAGTTAAAGCAGGAACTATACACATATGAATAAGATAGGTCCTGTGTGTGGACTCCAGACTACAAAGAAGGCAGTCATGTAGTCATGTACTCCCAGCCATGATATGGGTCAGTCTGTGATGAGGGCTAAACAGAAGGGAGAGCTATTAATTCTCCATGGGGAGATTCTGGAAGGCTTTACAGAGGAAGTGCTATTTAGCTGAACCGTAAAGAACTAGTGGGAAAAAACCCAACAGCTAGCAAAGGATGGTTTTCTTAACAGAGAATACAAGCTAATCAACACTCAGAAAAGGTGAGGGGCAGAGGCAGCTAGGGGAGAGTGCTGAATTCTGGCATGGCAGGAGAGCAAGGCCTGAGCTGGGAAGGTAGGTCAGAACAGACTACAAATGGTCTGTGATGACTTGCTACGCATGCACTTGACCTTATTTTGTAGGTGGGTGGAGGGGGGGGGTAGTAAGCATTTTATATTTAATTTTTAAGTTTTATATTTCAACAGTTCTTTTTTCAAGTAGTTCTTACAGGGCACTTTAATGTACATAACAAAGAGAAGTGAGGCTTTACTAGGAAAAATTTATTTTATAATCTTACCTTTATTATAACATTTGCTTATTCTTAAATCAACCAATGAGGAAAATTGTAATCATTTGAACGTTGGTCAAGATTTGAGGGGAAGGGGGAAGTATCAAGTGACAGAAAACCCAACTCAAACTAACTCAGAGAATTAAAAAAGGAGGGTAGGAAAAAGATTTATTAACTAATGTAAATCTGGAAGTGGTCCTGGGATTCGGGAATCAGGTGACTGAGGGGAGGAAAGCATATCACCAAAGATTTCTGTCCATTTCTAAGCTCCACACTTCTCTGTATCAGCTGCAGCTCTGGGCGTATAACCATCTTTATCGGTTGCAATCTCCTTCCTAGCAGAGCCCAACACAGTCCCAGAACTCAGCCTCAGTGGCCTGACCTGACCTGGCTCACATGCCGATGCTGGACCTGTCACTGGTCTGGACAATGGTACAGACTGAATGGTCATGGTGGGTCCTGCGTACACCCAGGCTCCAGGGACTGATTGGGGAGGCAGATGGTGTCTCAGAGGAAAACAGAGGTGCTATTGCCAAAAGGAAAAGGAAAGGTTCTGGGTAGGTAAGAACAATAGTCTACTCTATTTTGCAAATATAATGCAAAAACTTTTAATTTGGGATAAAGAATAACAATTGCCGGATTATGTTAGTCTCAATATTCAGTTTGCTTCTGTATTTTACTTTATTTGCACCATATTGAGAAAATCTTGATTCACACAGGTGAGCAGCTACAAACAGTAGCTGTTTTTTTTTCCAGCAACAGACCTGGAACACTCAGGATACTCTTCAATTACATTTGTGCCAAAGTTTGAAAGTAGGCCAAAAGTTTGAGTAACAACAGGAGATTCTATTCCCAAGTGTAAGTACATAAACCATGAAGAGGATCCTCTGCTCATTTAAGTGTTCACTGGGAAGATGCTTTTCAAATATATCTGTAGCATATGATGGGAAGTTCAACAATATCTTTAAAAAATAAAAAGCTCAGATATCTCAGTAACTATGGCTCAAAATTTGAATACCATAAAATAAATGTTGTTTTGCAATTTGAGTCACAATGTTAAGTTTCAACTTAACTGCTGGCACACCATCAACAAAGGTAAGCATGTGATATTGTCAAATCGAACTCATCCAACTCATTAAAAAACATCAGCCAGCTCAGTAATGTAACGCTTGTCATATCAGAGTACTGTTTTGCCAAGTATCCTTTTGGAAAAAAATAATTCGTGATTGCTTGTCTCAATTGAAACAGTAATAACAACACCTTGCCTTCAGACAGTGGATAAATGGTACCAGGAAAAAATAAATTCTGGAGCTCAAAACCTATTGCATTCCAAATAACTTGGGAAAGTCTGATGTTTGAAGATCATGCCCTGTTAAACTGACAGGGAAAGAATTATTAACCACTGTTTTATAAGATGCTGCTATCTCCTTAAGAGCTAGTGCCTTTCTATGCAACCTGTCAGTGTCTTTTCTGAAATCAGATTTCTACAACCAAGTTCCTCGGCACTGTGGACCACTGTAGCCACTCTACATTGTTTTCTTTTTCTTGGTATGGGTGCCATGCTTCCTGCCTTCCCTAGGCTGAACGCGCCATAAGGGTTGGGACTCTGTCTTATCGTGTGCTTTTGTCCCCAAGCAGCTTAGTATAATGTATACCAAGAGCTTAATGTAATGTTTGATATGAGGCAGGGCTCAATCAATGTTTGGTGAATAAATATACTTTTAATGTGTTTTACTTACAACGAAATTAAAGGGGAATTTTTGCCTAGCCATTGTTTCAAATAAAATTGGTGAGATTAAAAGGTTTTACACCCTTTATTCATAGAGAACAAAACAAAAACAAAAACACAAAAAGTTACCCCTTTAGAGAAAAGCTATGTAATTGAGTTCCCTGTGTTTCAATGGCTCTTTGGGTCACATGCACACTCATGCTGCTCACCAGTCACTCGTTCATCAAACAATTATTAAGCACCTACTATGTGTTAGTGCACTATCCCAGTTGTTGCGGGTGCTTTAAAAAAGGCATCCCGCAGAGTCCTTGACCTCAGGGAGTCCAGTCAGGGAGAATCATAAAAACAAACGGCCATGTTGCCACCTGATACCTGCCAGAATAGAGAGATGAATATTACATGGTGTTGATTAGGCTCTTTCGGTGGCCAGGAAAGGAGATGCTCTCTGGTTACTTGGGTTCATGTGGTTCATTGTAAGGATACCCGAGGAAGCAGGGAGAAGCAGGAAGCAGCTTGAGCAGCTGCCTGGCGGAGCTGGGAATGTCATTCAGGACACAGGACACCTCCAGCCACCTGTTCCTCTTGACATTGCTTCAGCGGGAGGCATCTGTTGCTCCCTCCCGAGTGCTCTGCCAGGGCGGTGACTGGCTATGCTCTGCCTCTGCTCTCCCTGCGCGCTGCCAGGGCCTCTCTGCATTTCTTCCCTCAGCACCGTTGCTCCCGCTTTTTCGTGGCTGTGTGGACAGGGCTTTCCCACTTCTCGCTGGGTACCTGCCCATTTCTGCTCAATCTTTTGACGTAGACCCCCTGACCGGTCTCAGATTATGTGAAAGAGGCTTTGTTTGATTGGCCAGCCACGGTCAGCTAGGGCACAGTGACCATGTTGGGTGCAGCTCTTGCATTAGCGCCTCTCATTGGCTACTGGACACCCCATGTATGGCTGCCTTTGGGTCAGGCGTCAATTTTCAGTTCAATCGGCTCTGGCCAGGGAAGCAGGACTCCGGTTTCCACCGCGTGAGCTCACGCACAGAGCGCTGCCTGCAGCTGCTTGCATCACAGGAGGGATGTGGCTCCAGCTGCCAGTCCTATCCACTGACTTCGCTCCTGTCCAATCGCCCACTGTATTGTTTGCCACATGGAGTGGGACTGTGTCAACTGTTCAGCTTTGCTACGATAACGTCAGAGTTTTGACAGATTTTTTTAAAATACATTTTTCTCCCGGCTGGCGTGGCTCAGTGGTTGAGCATCGACCTATGAACCAACAGGTCACAGTTCAGTTCCTGGTCAGGGCACACACCCGGGTTGCAGTCTTGATCGCCAGTGTGGGGCATGCAGCATTCTCTCTCTCATCATTGATGTTTCTATCTCTCTCTCCCTCTCCCTTCCTCTCTGAAATCAATAAAAATACATTTTTAAAAAGTTATTTTAAACCAATAAAATTAAAAACAACTTGAGATAGTTGAATAAATTGTATTTATAAGAATGAATATTATAGAGCCTTCTGAAAGAATCGTGGTTTGGAAACTATATCATGACAAAGGAAAATGTAAACTAATATAATGTTAATAAAAATCAGACACAAGTTACATAATCTTATTAGGGAAGGAATTATACATTCATCTATGGAATTGAGAAAGAGAATGAAAACTGGAAAGATAAGTTGACAGGGACCCTTTGGTAGTGAGTTTCATGTTCTTTGTTATGCTTTTTTTTACAACCTCCCAAAAGTTAAAAAGAAAAAAGTGATCCATCATAAGATATATAAAGCAGTATAAAAGATCACCATTTTCTAAGTAGACAAAGCCCATAAATTTGATTTGACAAAAATACAAGATACTTTGGACCTCACTTCCCGTAAAAAGGTAAAGAAAACAAAGATGACAATGAAATCAAAAGCATGACAGAGTAACGGGATGTATGGTGGCTGGTCATGTGTCCTGTGCTGTACAACCTTATATATATCTTATACATATCTCAGTTGTCAAAATATAGCTCCTGCCTGTCCCAGTCATTTATTCAGAGATGAAATGGGAAGGGATTTGGGGGTATAAAATGGAAGCAGTCTGTGACCAACTGTAATCTCCCCAAGAAGGTACTAACAGAAGAGAATGAAGGAGAATGAATGAAGGCCTAGAAGAGAAGGCTAATTCTGCCTGTGAGAGTTGAGGAGGAATGTAGAAATGTGCTGGTATTTGAGCTGAGCCTTAAGTAATATTAATTGAATTTTCAAGGGAGCTGGGAAAAGGGCACCTTTCTGCCATTCCTGAATTCTACACTAATTGAGAAATAAGATAGAAGAATAGGGCAAATGGGAGACCAAACTGTCACTGATATTGAAGAATAAGGCTTTATGGTTGCAGGGAAGTGGGTTTCCTATTCTGAACCCAGAATTACACCGATTTATAATGCACTCACAAAGACTGCATGGCTGTGGTAGGGTTTCTGACAGAGGGCAAGACTCCTGTAAAGCCAACAGCAGAACAATCAGAGCAGAAATCATATCCTCAGCAGGCAGGCTCACAAGAAGAAAACGAGAGGCAGAGACTGGAATACACAGACTCGGTGCAGTGAATTGAATGGTAGCCCCCAACAGATATGCCCAGCCAAACATCTGTGACTATGACATTATTTGGGGGGGGGGGGCTTTTTGCAGATGTACTTAAGTTAAGGATATTGAGATGAGATCATCCTGGGTTAGGGTAGCCCTAAATCAAATGGCAAGTGTTCTTAGAAGGAAAGGGCAGAAGACAAAGAGGAAAAGGCCGTGTGAAGCTGCAAGTCGAGGTGGAGAGGTTGAAGTGATGCAGCTGTGAACCAAGGACCAGCAGGGATCTCAGGCAACCACCCGAAGCTAGGAGAGAGGCCTGGGACAGATCCTTCCTGGGAAACTCCCAAAGGAACCAACCCTGTCCAAACCTTGACTTTAGACTTCTGGCTTCCAGAACTGCGACAGAATACATTTCTATGATTTTAGTCACCCAATGTGCTACTTTGTTTCAGCAGCCCTGAGAGACTAATACACTCTGTTTCTCCTTCTAAACTCAGCCATCTGTGAACAGAGAGAGGAGGGAAAGGCCAGATTACTCCCCTTGTGGACCTTCCTCCACATAAAAGGGAACATTATGAATGGGGAAGGCACATCTTCCCCTAAAATAATAATAAAAGCTGCTACCATTTTTTGAGTGCTTGTCATACCAGCTATTGTTTGGAGTGGTTTCATAAAGAACACAGTAGGGGACTGTATGGGAAGGGAATTCCAGAACCCGGGGGAAAGCTCTGTGGGGTTTTCCCAATCCACACACTTCCTCCTCTATCCTATACAACTTTCACCCATTCCACAGACATTTGGTCCAGGCAGGTGCTGTGATTTGCAACTTTAGATCTTCAGGTTTCCCATGTACTGTACTTACGAAGATAAGATAGTTTTTTAAACACAAAATTTCTGGAAATACCATATAATGTTTATGAAAAATATAGGCATATTTGTCAGGGTTCTCCAAAGAAATAGAACCAAAGGCTACTAAGGTAAGTGTTAATTGGATATTTGACCAAACAATTGGTACATCGTCTAGTCAAGTTTACACATAAAATTAACCCTCATGATGGGCTTTAAAAAAATTTGTTTTTATCAGAGAAAAGAGCTGACAAAACCAAAGGCTTTCCAGTGGAACCCGAGGCAAATTCACGCCAGTGTACATGATACCGCCACTGAAATCAGCAGCAACACAGCCACCACCACCATCCTCATTGTTCCTGCTGTCATGAGCACTACCCCTTCCATCTTTCCGCTGCCATCACCTCTACCCGCACCGTGATGACCTGCTTACTGACCATTCAGGGGTCCTACCGTGGCTGGGCACTGGGGAGCCACGTCAGGATCTTAAGGCACAACATTTAAGGTGGCCCTTCCTCTCTGTATCATACAGATGCAGATGGGCACTTGCATGACTGAGAATGAGAACCTCCTGAAGTTTTACACCCTAGCGCCCTAGAGGCCTCACCTCAGTCCGAATGCCTCACCTGCGTCATACACCCATGTTTTAGAGTTGTAGGTGGGAGCCTCAGTGTCCAAGCCCACTTCATAGGACCACAATCTAGTCACTGGGGTGAGCAAGGAAGGGGCTCCCCTTTCAGTTTACAAAGACAACGAGGGCAGGGCCCTCGACCAAAACTAAACACAATGGGGAATTGCCCCGAAATAGGAACCGCCTCAGAGGTCATCGGTGAACACAGTTTGGGGGCAGTTCCTTCAGGCCTCCTTCCATGCACATGTATTGAGGGTGGGTGCCAAAAACAAATAACTTTTTGTTTCTTAGTACAGTTTTATTTCTTAGAAAATATCCAATATTCTAAGGTGACCTTTGCCCCAAATTTCTTACTAACCAGCATCATACTTTAATATCCAAACTACATCACTTCTGCAATATGTGATTCCATGAAAGAGTACATTTTAAGCTTCAATTGTATTTTAAATTTAGACATTTATTACTATCATTTCAGCATTGACCAGTTACCCACATTGTTAAATTTTTCTAAAGTCCTGCGATTTGCCTTTGAAAATCCTGTCCTAGATCTGTAAGCGATTGTAGATAAGGGGATTCACAGCCCCAAACCTCTCACACCCAAGGAGCATGCTAATGGCGGGATCCCACCAGAGGATCCAGAACACTGTAAGAGAAATCCAGAGTGTGGCTTTCGCTGTGCACTGGCTGATCTCACTTTAACTGAGATACTTACAGAAAGAGGAAAAGCTTCTGAAGTGTAAGCAGTTTAACAAGGAGAGAAAATAGATAGTCAAACAACTCATAAGTGGAAGGAAACGAGAACAATGCAATGTTCAAACTTGCCTTCCAGGGTAACTTCTTCCTTTTTTTTCCATTTAAACTGTGTTTACTTTACGTTTACATAGTTTAATCTCTTTAAGTCATGGTCAGAAGTCACTTATTTTTTAAAATGTCACCTTCTTTCATGCAGAAAGAGTTACTCAAGCCCTATTGGCAGGTTTACTTGCAGGTCTACTTCAGATGACAGTTGCTAAGGTGATGGCCCTTTTTACAAGACGTTTTATTCATGGAGAATAGTTCAGGAAGAGGCACACTTTACTTGAGACTTTCTAGAAAAACCATACTTGCATTGGCCATGTATGTCACTCCAGGTCAAATTGTGAAGAGGGGAGAACTAATAGATCTTGTGAGACAATTAAATTAAGGACAAATGTACTCTGAAAACAAAGCTTAAAGTGTCCTAGCTGGTGGCTGTTTTTTCATCCCTTTAACACTTTATTAGACTGTTTAAGACTGTCAAACTCCGACAACCTTAGTGGCCTCTAAGATTTAAAGAAATATGCTTTCTATTACATGGTTCAAGAAGTAAATATAAGTGATCAATATAAGAACCACATAACAGAAGATTTTTTAAAAATTATTTGTTCTAATTTATTTGAAATTCCTTGACTCAAAGACCTCACCACCACTGAATTTGCCTTATGTTTGCATTGATGCTTATCATCTGTTGTTGTTGTTATTATTAAAGAAATTACTACAAATGGGAGAAATACCCAGAAAGATATACCCACCCTACATTCAACATTTCTAAGCTGCTATATGCATAGATCACCACCTCCAATCCCCATCTTCCTACCTCAAAAGCTTGTAATATGAAGTTGGCAAGCAGAGCTTTTCAATCTATTTAGCCTCAGGCGAGGACATATGATCTAATGAGACCCTATGGGAAGTCTGCAAGGGCTTCTGGGTAGATTTCCCTCATTTCTAAACAAAGACACAGGACAGAGACATTCCATTTTTCTCCTCTGGACTTTGTCATCTATAAATAAAGCCTGAAACTGTACAACTTGTTAAAATGTGAACAAAGGGAACAAATGTGAACAAAGTTGAATAAGAGAAAACCTAGGACCTTGCTGGCATTGCTAAGCAGTTGAAATAACCCTGCAATCACGTTTCCTCCATACTTCTTATTTTATGAAATAATGTGCCTTTATTGTTTAAGCAGCTTAGAATTGAATTTTCTGTTACATAAGCCAAAAGCACCCTAACTGATGATGACAGGTTGCCAAAATGGCCACGATTTTTCACCCCTCCCTGTATCTACAGCCAATGCAATGCAACTTTGCCTCTCCTTCCATCCAGAGGCAATTCCTCCACCCCTTGAATATGAAAGCTGACCTTGTAACTGGCTTTGGGCAATAGAATGTGACAGAAGCAATTCTGAAAAGTTCAGAGCCTAGGCCTCAAGAGGCTTATAACTACTTTCTTATTTGTGGACTCCTGCTATCACCATTTAAAGAAACCCAGGCAAGCTGAAGGAGGAGGAAAGACCCCAGAGAGAATGATTTCGTCTTCTCAGTCACCTCTACTGAGCCATCAAACCATCTAGCTCCATCCAACCCACCAGTTGATCACAGATATATAAGTGAACTCAGCCAAGATCAGCCAAGCCAGCCCAGCCCAGGCTTTCCCAGCTATTCCAGGCCAAAGTGCCAAACCACAGAATTAAGAATTAAATTAGTGATTGCTATTTTAAACCACTATGTTGTGGGATTATTTGTCATGTAGCAAAAGTTGATACATGAATAAAAGTAAAACTATAGATTGTTGCTAGAACAACAACTTCCCTTAACTGCGTGTTTCATTAAGCAATCTTTGAATATATAACTATCTTGGCATTGGAAATAGATACATATGCCTGCTGCCAAAACTAAGTCAGAAATTATATAGTACACGTGAGACTCTTGCACAGTTATGGAAATGGAATAATTGAAGCAATACTGCATATTGGTATTCTGCCATCATTTCCTGTTATTGACCTGTTGTAAGGCTGTCCTGATTAAATGGAGAGGAGAGGGGATAGAAAGAAAAGATGGGTAGTATAACACTGCACACAATCTGAAACCATTTATATTTGGTATCCAAAAAACATCTTTGTATGCATCTGCAAACCCAATATTTCCTCCCTAACTAAAGCGTTCCTTGGGCTGGCATTGAAGGTAGATTGCATTCTCCATGCATTCCCTAACCAAGTGCAGAACCAGCTCACTCAGAGTGGTGGAGACAACTAACTAATACATAAATAAAATATATCATGGACACTCAGAACAGAAACTAGCCTTAGAGAATATCTCATTCAACTCCCCCACTCAATGCAGTCTTCCCTGAAATACTCAATTCCATTCATCAATCATTTACTAGGCGCCTCCAAAGTATAAGTCACTATGGAGCAGAGAATTCAAAATCAGGAATATACATTCCTGCCTTCAAGGAGATTACCATCAGGTAGGGAAGATAAGGCACTTACATGAACGAACTCCAAAAGCAAACTGTTAAAGAGACTTAACCAGTAGCCCCTGTGGAGTCAAAGGAAAGAAAAGTCCCTCCTATAGTAGAAGAAGAAAAGAGGTGACATTGGAGACGGGCCTTAATGGGAAGATATGAACTGAACCCTTCACAATAGAGTGGGATGGAAGAGATAATAATGGACCAGTGTATCAGGAGCACCAGATACTGATCATAATCCTTAAGTATTTATTAGGTGAACATTCTGGATTATTACCTTCCAAACCTGTCCTTCTCCTGTCTGCTTCATGTAAGTAAAGGGTATGTCCACCCACCCAGCTGCTCCAGCCCAAACTAGGAGATGTCCTTGATTTGTTTCCTTCCCTCGAACCCCATATCCAAACTATCATAAAGTCCAGTCAGCTCTAACCACCAAGATGTGTCTAGAATCTAACTCCTTCTCACCACCTCGATCACCACCAACTAAGTCTAGTTCATCTTTTTTCATACTACCCTCCTACATTTGACTTATTTCCACTCTTTAATTCTTTCTGGTTTATTCCCCACAGAGCAGTCTGAGAGAGCTTTGTAAGAAGTAAATCAGTTCATATCACCTCTCTTCCACCATTCTTCTCCAGTGGTTTCCTCTCACACCCTATATAATAAAAGGCTAATATACAAATTGTCCCCTTGAGAGTTCAACCAACCGGGAGTTCGACCGCCCACTATGACGTGTGCTGACCACCAGGGGGTGGCGCAGAATGAAGGAAGGCCCCAGATGGCAGCAGGCAGCCAGGGGAAGGAAGGCCCCAATCAGCCCTGATTGCCGGCCAGGCCTAGGGACCCTACCCATTCACGATTTTGTGCACTGGGTCTCTAGTTAGGAATAAAATTCAAACTTCTTACCATAACATCCAAACTTCAAGAATGTGTAGGATATGACATGTGACTCATCTGATCTTATCTACTTCTTTCCCACTTGCCCACTATCCCTTAGCCACACTGACCCTTCTTCAACTCTTCAAGCTTTTTCTCTCCTTAAGGCCTTTGTGGGCTCTATTCCCCCTGCCTGGAATGCAGATCCATGACTTGTCCTCTCATTTCACTCAAATGTCATCTCCCCAGAGATGGCTTCACTGACCGTCCAAAAGAACCCCACCTCCATCATCTCTATCCCTTTATCCTGTTTCATTTTCTTCCTAGTACTTATTACCTAAAATCATATATTCATTCATTGACTTATTTCTTATCTGTATTAGTACTAGTTTCCTATTGCTATGTAACCAATTATTACAAACTTGGTGACTTAAACAATACAAATTTACCTTACAATCTGAAATGGGTCTCCCTGGGCTAAATCAAGGTATCAGTAGAACTTTGTTCCTTCTGGAGGCTCTAGGGGAGACTTCATTTCCTTGCCTTTTCCATCTTGTAGAGGCCACCTGCATTCCCTGGCACGTGTCCCCCTCTGCCTTCAAAGTCAACAACAGCAGGTCAAGTCCTTCTTCAGTAGTATCACTCTGACACGCACTCCTCCATATTTTAAGGACCCTAGTGATTACATTGGGCCCACTGGTTAATCTGGAGTACTTTCCCCATTCTAAAGTCAGTGGATTAGCAACTATAATTCCATCTGCAACTTTAACTTCCCTTTCCCATTTAACATAACATATTCACCAGTTCCAGGAATTAGAAAATGGACATTTTTTTGAGGGTGAGGGGCATTATCCTGCCTCTCACCTCAAATATAGTAGAATATACATTTCATGGGGGCGGGGGGGGGGGTAGAACCAGGTCTTCATCACCATTTTCCTACACTTGGCACATAGCAATATATATCATTCCATATGTGTTTCTTAAATAAATTCTCAAGGACAACATACTGTTCATTGCACCAACATACTCTTCAAAGAGCTTTACAGATATAATCTCAATTTCACTCACACCCCCCCCCCAACCGTGCAGGGGCCTGAACCCTCACCCCGTCTGAGGGAGGTCTCCTGCCCCCATGGCTGCTTTGCTTCCCACGCCCAGCTCAGATCGGGACACAGGTGACAGACAGAGACTTGGCCCAGCTCAGATTGGGACCCAGGTAACGGACAGAGACTTGGCAGACAGCAGCTGCCCTATATCTAAATCCAGCCTAGCACCAGGAATGCTTAGGGCCTACTCAAGAATGCAAATAATCCTTTCCACTAATATTTACAGGGTAAACTAAGATTGTTGATAGAGTATTAAATTTGACAGTAAAATAATAATCAAGTTTTCAGATTAATTTAAATAGGCTAATTGAAATAAGTGAATATTCAAGAAAATTTAATTGTACTGGACAAAAAGCTGTTCCTAAAGTAGTAACTAAAATTTCTATTGGTAGTTCATCTCATGGTAAAATTCCTGAACATGCAAAGAACCTAAAGCAGTCATATTTTTGTGCAAAAAATTAAAATTTAAAGTTATCAAGACTGCATTATAAAATTTACAAAAGCCTCCATTAATCAAAAAAAGGTGGGATAGTAGGGTAATATCATGTAAGGAAAATATCCTATAAGTAAATTACATCTAGAAAATTTTTACTTTACAAAATTAATTTTCATTTGTAATGCTAACAGCAAGACACCCATGAAAAACACACATGGTGTCTAAATAAGACAAAGGAAAATTGTTTGGGCAAAAATAAAAAGGATCCCAAATCAATTATATAAAAAAGATTCCTTTATTAACTTTTGGTCGAGAATATGTTTGTATATTTTCAGAAAACAACTCCAAGACCATGTGGATTCCTGCAACAGAGAGGAATTGACAGGTCTGCTCCAACCATGAAGACAAGAGGAGAAACAGTCCAGAGATGGAAGACGCTGACGACGCCTTGCCATGCTAGCAGTCAGCAGCTATGCGACGCAGCAGGTTGCCTAGGACCAAACCAGAGAGGGTCGGACCTGCATTGCCACCATGTGCCCACCATCCAGATATCATTGCTGACATGTACACATAAGGAACTGTTTGACATTGAAACGGGGACTCAGAACTGTTGGACATTGAAATTGGGACTCAAACATTTTTTGTTATTATATGTTTATTTCTAGTCTGCAGAGGCAAGATATTTTAAAGGAAAGAAATGGGGAAAAAAATAGATACAGAGGCAAAGAAACATTGAACAGACTGTCAAACTACAGCGGAAAGGCAGGGGAGGTTGGGGGGGGGGGCTGTAAGAGATCAATCAAAGGACTTGTATGCATGCATATAAGCATAACCAATGGATACAAGACACTGGGGGGGGGGGGGCAGGTAAAGGCATGTACTGGGGGGTAGGGAAGGCCTGGGGGAGGTTAATGGGGGGGAAAAAAAGGAGACATATGTACTACTATTTGTAATACTTCAAACAATAAAAAAAAAAAAAATTTCACCACTCACACAACTACTCTATGAAATAAGGGCAATTACTATCCCCGTCTTACATTTGAGAAAATGGAGGCACAGAGAAGTTAAATAAGGTCACATAGTAAGTGTCAGAGGCATAAGCTGAAGCAAACACTAAGACCCATGCTATTTTTTTTTTCACTTTTTATTTTTAGAGAGAGAGGAAGTGAGAAGAATAGAGAGATAGAAACATCGATGAGAAAGAAACAACATCTTGTGCCCTGACCGGGAATTGATTCAATGACCTCTTGGTTCATGGGTCAATGCTCAACCACTGAGCCACATAGCCTAGATGGCCTGTGCTCTTAAATACTGTGCTATGACCCCCTCATAAGGGAGCTGTGGAGAAGAGAAGGTGGGGCCCTACTTGAATAAACTTGGCCTACCAGGTAAGCAGAGGGAGAATGCCATTCTCCTTGACACATGGCTATTCAGCGTCTGTCTACTGTCTGTCTAGAAGCTCACTGATTTGATGGGGAATTTTATTTCAATCGTTCAGCCAGTTCTGCTTTGGGTCCAACTAACCTCAGCTCCCCACGGGCTCCTGAGAATACTTTCAAGCTAAATGCAAACCCTTTCCTTTGTCTTGAGTAGGCCCCTCCTACGTAGCATCCCTCTGTGCTTTCCTACTCTGGTGAACTGGCTGGGCCTTGATGAAACTCAGGGACTGCCACCACTGCCTTTGCTTCAAGAATAGATTTCTGTAGCCTTTTCTCTGAATCTCACCTGGCTCCCTCAAAAACCAAAGACCCCTCCCCACAAACAAAACTGCTTCTCCCCGAACTCAGCACCCAGAATGTATCAGAGGAAGGACAGTAGGTGAGAGCCTTTTATAACCATTTCTCTCAGTCCCCCGAAATCTTCATCTCCCAAGCCTAGAGAGGGGGTGGGCGAGACATTGTTCTAAGAGGACTTCATTGTGTGATGAACACCAGGGCCCCTCCCTCAGGAGGCTGGAAAGGAGAATGGAGAGTGGGTGGCCAGCAGACAGTACTTTTCTTTTTCTGGCAAATAATCCAGAAAATGGATAATTCCCAGAAACATAATCAAGTTAGCAATCCATGCGTAATTTGGCAATGTGCTTGCTAGTCCAAGAATGACTTAAATTACTTGTGGGATTTTTAAAGGAAAATTTACTTAGTCATGTTAATAAGGATGTTCCTAGGAGACAAATTTTTCAAAGAATTTTAAGGCAAATAAGACGGGTTAAAGTATTATCTCTAGGTCTGTGTCATAACAGCTGGTCACAGTACATTATCTCCCCTTTAATGACCTAGCTACCATACCCATGCACTCATTATCTCTCTTCCTTCCTCTCTCTCTCTCTCTCTCTCTCTCACTCTCTCTCACTCTCTCTCACTCTCTCTCTCACTCTCTCTCACTCTCACTCTCTCACTCTCTCTCACTCTCACTCTCTCTCTCTCTCTCTCACTCTCACTCTCTCTCTTCTCTCTTCTCTCTCTCTCTCTCTCTCTCTATCTCTCTCTCTCTCTTTGTCATCTCATTTATATAAACACTTTCATACTTCCTCCTAGTATTTCCTAATTGCCCAGGAATTCTCCCAGCCTTTCTTCTGCATGCTGTCCTGCTCACCACCTAGACATGTAATTCCACTTCCATATGGCAGCACTGGAATCACTGGATGTATTTTGTAAGCTGTTGACATCAGTCCCAATGCATAAGGTGGTACCCCAGCCTCAACACTATCTATGTGACTTTGGGCAAATTATTTCACTTCTCTGAGCTGCTCTTTCTGCATATGAAACTGGCATTATAGTACCTAACACATGCTCAATATTGATCATCAATTATGCACCTGGCATTGTTCTAGGCACTGAGGACACAGCAATAAAAAAAAAAAAATACATGAAATCCCTGCTCTCAGGAAGCTTACATTCTCATGGGGAGGATGCGGGTTGCAGGCAAACAAAGATAATTTTAGGTAAGTGGCATTAAAAGTAAACCACAGTAATATGACAGAAATTTAGAAAGAAGGTGTGAAAGGAAAGGCAGAGTTTGGCTGCTGAGGCTAGCTGTGATCTAGCCTCAAAGATAGCCACTGGTGGTGTGGCTCAGTGGATAGAGCATCAGCCTGTGGACTGATGGATCCCAGGTTCAATTCCAGTCAAGGGCACATGCCTGGGTTGGGGGTTCAATCCCCAGTAGGGGGCGTGCAGGAGGCAGCCAATCAATGATTCTCTCTCATCATTGATGTTTCTATCTCTCTCTTTCCCTCTCCCTTCCTCTCTAAAATCAATAAAAATGTATTTTTTTTAAAAAAAGATAGCCACTGATTATCCTTGCCTCCTAGTATTCCTGCCTTTATCTCGTATGCACTAACCACGGTAACCAATAGGATGTTGTGGAAATGATGGTGCATGACTTCCAATGATAGGTCATAAAAGACACTACAGCTTCCACCTCACTCTCTCTTGGATCACTCACTCTGAGGGAAGCCAGCTATCTCATGGACGGTACCATGGTGAGGTGGTGATGGAAGAAGTCTCATCAATAGCCAACGCTGACCTGCCATGTTGAAAGTGATGACGGCAGCCCCAGCACATTCATAAAAAAAAAAAAACCAGCCATAACCAGTCAGCCAAGATGCTCTGGAATTCTCGGCCCACAGAAACTACGAGACTGTAAATCTTTATTGTTGCTTTAAGCTGGTAGGATTTGAAGTCATTTGTTACACGGCAATAGATAACTGATGCAGGGAGCTGTAAATAGGGTGATCAGTAAAGGCTTCAGGGAGTTTCACTGAGTTTAAGTTATTGTGAAGATTAAATAAATAAAGCATACAAAGTGCCTAGCTTTTAGTGAATGCTCAGTAAACATTATGGTTATTTTTATTATTTGTGATTAAATTAGTCTTCTCCTAGAACCCTTATATTACAGAAGATGACCTTGGGATCTAGGAAGTTCAGACATTTGCCCATATCACACAAAGCAAGTGCTGCCCAACCAAGTTTGAAAGCCAGATCCCCAAGTTTCTACCAGAACTAAAGCCAAACCTTTCTTCTTATACACTCTGTCTCTTCCCTCCTTGCACAGAATCTATTGAAGTGAGTATGCGGCAAGTCTGCCCACAAATTAAGACTACTGAATCTGCTCTACAGCCCTTGGTAGACAGAGCAGGGGACAGAGAGAAAGTGGGTGTGGCATGTTCAAGAAAAGCTATTCCATGGTTGTCCCATGATGACCCCTTCAGAACGCAATGGTCATGGCCAAATGAGCATTTCCAAATTTATGTGAAATGCTCTCTTCTTTGCTAACTGCTGCTGGGAACCCAACAGCTGTTTTTAATATTTTGATGCTAATCACCTGAAAGGCCATGAGAGAAGGAAAGAGAGAAAGGCCAATTGTGTACAAAGCCCATGAGTCTATCTGTGTCTCAGCCTAAGAGATGTTCTTAGAACAAGCTGGCTTCCCATATTCTGCTGTTTTCCGCGGGGTCAGGGATGCGGCCACTTTCCTCTCTTGGTGGCCACCACACCCATTCTCCCTTCTGTCCTCTCCACCCCATGACCAGCTGTGGAGCAGCACATGTCCCCATACTTCCCTCTTTCCTTGTGTGCCTCAAACATAAGGTCATGGGTCTCGCTTGTTATAAAGAATTCACTAGTCACTATTGAAAAATAAATAACAGGCAAAGAAAATAAGTAAATTCAGGCAAGTGACAAAGACTACAGAATCTCTCGATGTGACCATGTAACTCCCTCACTTAAAACTTTTCACTTCAGCCCTAGCTGGTTTGGCTCAGTGGATAGAATTTGGCCTGTGGACTGAAAGGTCCTGGATTTGATTCTGGTCAAGGGCTCATATCTCCCAGCCCTGGTAGGGGGCATTCGGGAAACAACCAAACAATGTCTTTCTCACACATCACTGTTTCTCTCTGTCTCTCCCTCTGCCTTCCACTCTCTATAAAAATCAATGGAAAAAATACCCTCAGGTGAGGATTTTTTTTAAACTAACACCATTCACTTCACATCACCTACAGAACAAATCCCAAGCTCTTTAAGAAGGAACACAAAGTTCTCCAACTCTTGCTTAGCTACGTGCTCTTGAATCTTACTTGTCCCTTTGTGCCCCATTTTCTTCTAATGTAAAAGGGTTGCAGTAAGAATGAAATTAGTTAATACACAGCAAACCTTAGATCAATATCTGGCACATAGTAAATGTTTAATAAATGTTATCTATTACTACTATTAGCACTCTCATCAATATTATTATGAACTAGAGATCCGGTGCACAATATTTGTGCACTGGGGGGGGGGGGGGGGGGGGGGGGAGGCAGGTTATCGCAGCCCAGCCTGCGCCTTCTCGCAATCTGGGACCTCTTGGCGGATGTCCGCCTGCTGGCTTAGGCCCGCTCCCCGGCAGGCAGACATCCCTCTCACATTCCAGGACCTCTTGCTCCTTACCACCTGCCTGCTCGCTGCTCCTTAGTGCTGCCGCAGAAGCGGGAGAGGCTCCTACCACCACCACTGTGCTCGCCAGTCGTGAGCCCAGCTTCTGGCTGAGCAGTGCTCCCCTTTGGAAGCGCACTGACCACCAGGGGGCAGCTCCTGTGTTGAGTGTCTGCCCCCTGGTGGTCAGTGCACGTCATAGCGACCGGTCATTCCGTCTTTCTGTCCATTTGCATATTAGGCTTTTATTATATAGGATACCTCTACAACATTATCCATTACTCTTTGCCTTACACTTGAAGATCCCTTACATATGTACCACACTGTTAATTACCTCCATGCTCCTTTGCTCTCTTCCCCCAAACCTAGACCCCTTCAGACCTTTCCTCAAGACTGGCTTATATCTAGGTCTTTAGAAAAGATTCTACTCCAGCAAACCTCCTTTGGGGAGCATTCTATGGCCATCCTCTCATCAGCCCAGGCTGACCCAGGTCCCATCTTCTGTTCCTATAGCGTCCTATGCATTAATCCATCATTAAGAATGTGTGCATGTGTGTGTGTGTGTGTGTGTGTGTGTGTGTGATCCTCACCTGAGGATGTGTTTGTTGTTGTTTTTATTATTATTTATTTGAGAGAGAGAGAAAAACATTGATGTGAGAGATAAACATCAATTGGCTGCCTCCTATACACACCCCAATCGGGGATCAAACCCACAATCTAGGTATGTGCTCTGACCAGGAACCAAACCTGCAACCTTTTGGTGTATGGGATAATGCTCCAACCAACTAAGCCACCCGGCCAGGGCTATGTGTGTGTTTTGATTATCTGTAACTGCGTAACAACCTGCTCCAAAACTTAATGGACTAAAACAACAGGCATTTTATTTGCTAATAATCCTATGGGTCAAGAATTTAGGCAAGGCTTGGTTTGGCAATGCTTCTGCTTGATGTGGCATCAGCTGAGGTTATTCACTCAGCTCAGTCAGCTAGCCACTTGGCCAAAGAGAAGGCCCAGGGAGGTTTCGTCCACTCGTGTTGCTTCAGTGCCCCTCTCACACTCTCACTCCATGTCGCCAGCTTGGGCTTCCTTCACAGCATGGTGGTCCTAGGGTAATCGGGCTCCTTACATGGTGCTGGCTTCCAAAAACACGTAGTCTAAGAGTGACAAAAACCAATGCTATAGATCTCTTGAGGCCCATTCTGGAACAATACACAACATTGCTTCCACCACATCCTATTGGCCAATGCTAGTGGCAGGACAAGCCCAAATTCAAGGGGAGGAGTAAAAATCATGTGTAGCCATCTTGCAGTCACCACCATAGGTCCCTCTCCTGACCTCCTGGAAGGCAAGAAGAGACTTTCATCGGTGCTGGTGTCCCCAGCACCTCATTGGGAAGAGCGCCTGGCATAGAGTAGGTGCTTAACAAGTTGTTGTGAACTGAACTCCCACACAAACACAGCGAGCTCCCAGGAGGATGAGCCAGCCTAACAAAACCCTGGAGGCCGCTCCACTCTGCCGGGAGCTGCCAATGCCTCCCACCCACAACCTCTGCTTTTTGTCAGATTCATCTTCAGTTTGTTCCTGGCACAACAGGTGTGCAAGCAATGCCAAAGTCACTAATCAAGTACCAGTGTCTCTGACCGGCTTTACCGCAGATGAAGGGCAGATGTGAAAGAAGTGTAGTTGGAATGTTCAACGTGCCTATCTGAAAAAAACAGATAAAATATGAAATGTATCTGTGTAAACATTTCCAATCCGAGTGCTGTGGGGATCCAGAGCAGCCCCATCCAAGAGGACTCTCAAATCTCCTTATTTGGTTAAAAAAAAAACACACCAAAAAAAACTCTCCCCCCAAACCTCATGCAAACAGCAATAAAAGCCAGTGGCTAGCCCCTGGAGCTCTGGCTCCTGACCTCCCTAGAAAAAAATCCCCATTGTTATTGCCCAGGGCTTATGGCAGCAGCTTGAGATTACTGCAAGGATGCCAACCACCCAAGACCAGATGCCAGGGGCAGAGCCATGGGGAGGTGAGGGGATGGGGGTGAGTCAGCTCAGACCACCAGCAGTTGTCTGTGGAGACAATGTCCAGGTCTTTTTTACAGCCAGCACTGGCACAGGCTTCCGTTTTTAATGAGCAAACCATTGGGAGAAAAACAAACACAACTTTAAAATATCTGAGGAAGCAGGTTTGCCTCTTTGTTCACCTTAGTGGTCCATGTCCTTGCCAACGCGATGGATCAGGTGGGTTCCCACCCAGCTGAAGATACCCAGGGGGAACAATGATAGACAGAGCCCACCAGGCACCCAACCACGGGTAGGAAGCAGCTCTTCTTTCCTCACTGTAGCTGAGGACAACTTGGCAGATGCTAGCCATCCTGAAGAGAATCACTTATACAATTTAGGAGTGTTCTGGACCCATGAAAAAGTGACCCACTTAGCAACTCTCTAGAATCCCTGAGAGTGAAAAGTATTGCCTAAGTCGCCATCTTGTCTTCTGATGAGGCAACCAAGGGTATAGAAGACCCTGCAGGGGCAGGGAAAACAGAAACCCCTTTCCTTCCCGTTACACGCTGGGTAGAATTCTGGCAGCTGTAACACATGGGAAGTCTGGTTGGGGAGGGGCCATGTTTCATATTCCCCAGGTTACCATTATTATTTTTCAATGTTCATTTTCCCCTAAGAAACCAGGTTATACAGTAAGACACCCATGTCAAACATCATTGTTTCCAACTAAAGGATATCTGGTGAGAACCTATAACATACCAGGCCCTGTTTCAGGCCAGAGATCCAGGCAAAGAACCTCTACCGTGGCCCTGCCTGCTGCGGCTTTGTCTGGAAGGAAGGACGTCCAGAAGGACATTTGGTCTAATTAGCATATTACGCTTTTATTATTATAGATTTTTATTGACTTCAGAGAGGAAAGGAGAGGGAGACAGAGTTAGAAACATCCATGAAAGAGAATCATTGATCAGCTGCCTCTTGCACGCCCCCTACTGGGGCTTGAGCTCACAACCCAGGCATGTGCCCTTGACCAGAATAGAACCCAGGACCCTTCAGTCCACAGGCCGATGCTCTATCCACTGAGCCAAATCAGCTAGGGCTAAAAACTATTTTTTAAAACAAGCCAATGAAAATGCTGGAAGAAAAAATAATAACAACCAATTAAGACACAATATGACATGTATTTAACAGTACATTACACATGACTGAAGAAAGATTTGTCATATGGAAGAAATATCCAGAAGGAAGCATGGAGATAAAAACTAAAGAAAAAAATTAAAAGAGAATTTAAGAGACATAGAAAAGTGGAATCTCAGAGGGAAGTCAGGGGAGGGTGGGTGGGTGGGAGGTAATCAACCAAAGACCTTGTATGCATATATGCATAATCTATGGATGCAGACAGTGGGGTGGTAAGGGCCTGGAATTGGGGGAGAGAAGGAGGGGCAGAGATTGGCTGGAGAGGGCCAATGGGGTGAAAAGGGGACATATGTAATATTTTCAAGAATAAAGATTTTTTTTTAAGTAGGTCCTTAATGAATTTTTTAATCCTCACTCAAGGATGTTTGTATTGATTTGAGAGAGAGAGAGAGAAAGAGAAAGAAAGAAAAACATTGATGTGAGAGAGTACGTCGATTGGTTGCCTCCCATATGCACCCCGACTGGGGATCAAACCTGCAATCTACCAATGTGGCCTGACCAAAATCAAATCTGCAACCTTTTGGTGTACAAGATGACATTCCAAGCAACTAAGCCACCCAGCCAGGGCAATTTTTAAAATTTAAATATCATAAACTGATGATTTTGCAAAATTTAATTTAAATAAATTGGAACAATGTACAGAAAAAATGTAAGACCAAATTTTTATTAGGTTCATAACACATCAAATTACTCTGCCAATTGCTATAAGACTTTAAAATGCTTTCTCTCAATATCTGTATTTACCTTTTTTCAGACCATGGCACTGATATAAAAGGCCCATTAAAATATTTAATGTGTGTTTAATTGAAGTCCCAGAAGGTAAGGACAAAGATAATGAAACACAATTGCAAGGTGATAATTAATAGCTGAGACTATTCCAAAAATAATCTATCTATATAAAAGCCTAAACGACCATATGACTGAACAACTGGTCAACCAGTCAACTGGTCGCTATGACATGCACTGACCACCAGGGGGCAGGTGCTCAATGCAGGAACTGCCCCCCTGGTGGTCAGTGTGCTCCCACAGTGGGAGCAGCACCGCTCAGCTGACTGACCCATTCTGGAGGCCCACCGGCAGCCACTCACTCCCTCAGTAGTCCTGTAGGTCCAATCTCCAAAGAACGGGCCAGGCACTGATGGACCAGTGCCGCCGGCATGATCCCGACAGTGCCACAGGCCTCCTGGAATTAGGCCTCATGCACCATGGCTGCTTCCTCTCCCTAGATGCTCCACAAGGAAGAAAGGATGTAAAAGCAGCCGCCAGGTGGCTCCTGACAACCGGTACGAACGTCAGTGGCACGGATCCAGGTCCTGGGCTGGCAAGGGCATCCCACCACCCACGTGGAGGGCTAATCGTGTCCTGGACTCCCCCTGCCATCCCCCCTCGGGACCCCATCTGTGCATGAATTTGTGCACCGGGCCTCTAGTTAAATACATCAATCAATAGATTCAAGAAACCCAAAACTGGTTAAACAAAGAAAAACGAAGGTATTTTATATAAAATCTGTTACAGGCCATAAACAAAGAAAATATCTTAAAAGCAGCCAGAGGAAAATACATAGATTGCCATCAAAGGAGCAATCATTAGACTGACAGCTACTTTCCCAACAGCAATATTGGAAGCCAAAAGACAATGGAATAATTGCTTCAAAATGCTGAAAGAAAATAACTGCCAACTTTGAATTCTATTCCTAAGATATATATGAAATTTTCAGACAAACCAAAACAGAGAGAATTCATTTTTAACATATCTGAACTAATATATTATAGCTTTCAGGTAAAAGGAAATGATTCCAGGTAGAAGGCCAGAGATGCAAGAAGAAATGATAAATATAAATAAATATTGACTATATAAAACAATAAAAATAATGTCTTGTGAAGAATTACATAGAAAATTATTATACATTGCAAGAGAATTAAGTTGGGAGTGTAATAGAGTTATGTGTTTTAAAGGCCATGCATTGTCCAGGAAGAGGGAAAAGAACCAATTAATATTGTATTTTTTTTTATAAATCAAGTATGCATATTACAATATCTAGTGTAAGCACTACAAGAATTTACAGGATTGGAATAACTTTCTAAAACTTTTAATCAAGGCAAATGAAAGCAAGAAATGAAATATAGAACAAGCAGTACAAGTTAAAAAGCTAAGGTGGTAGATTTCCAACCCAGACATATCAGAAATTAGATTAGGTATAAATATTTAACTTTGCCGATTAAAATACAAAGATTGCCATGCTGAATTACATTAAATTGCATGTGCTATTATTTATAAAAGACAAATCTAAAACATAAGAATTCCCAAAGGTATAATAATATCAATATCACCTATACTTTTCCATAACCAACTTCTTCCCAATTCTGTAGGGAGAAGCCTGGAGCCTGAGCGTACATTCTTTGGCTTCTCTTACTTCATCCAAAATATGCCAGCAGTTGAGTGATTTTACCTAGGATATGTTGCTTCTGTTTTCTTTTCCACATCTGGATGAAACAAGATTCTTGACAGTGACTATGACAAAATTATGTTGCTCTCTTCAAGATCTGCCTCTACCTCCATTCGTTGCTTCTGGACCAACCTGGGGTTAGGTCTCAAGGCAGCCCAAGTGGAGAAATACAGTGCCTGATGGACAAGAAAACATATTCAGATGTGAGAGTGATTTCAAGGGTAATAAATAGGAGTGGAGAAGGTGAGCAGAATACAAAGGTGAGGGAGGGGTTACTGACTTGGGAACCCTCCTCAGAGTTAGTATTAGTGTGTTTCTGAATGGCACCTTGAACCTTGGACATGATAGTGCCTTACAGTAAATTACAGGGAGGGGCTGCAGTACCTTGGCAGAAAATTGAAAGGGTCAGAATGTTCATGGAGACAGGAATGTTAGAACAAATTTATCATGTGACACTTAAGATTCCTAGGAGGATTCAGAGGACATTTCTTTCACTAGGCAATAACGAATATATCAGTGAGAGGAAACCACATCTTTGAGATGCTTGATGATGACTGTCCACTGTAGGCTAGGGTAAGAATAGATGACTCTGCCATATTTCTGGGCTCCCCAGTCTCAATGGGAATGATAAGGGGATTCCAGAATAGCAAGAGCCGGATGCTGGTGTTTAACCGTAAGAGTCAAAATAGACACAAACCACAACAGGCAACAAGGCGAGAAGCACAACCAGAGTGCCTTCAATCACAGAGGTTCTGATGATGGCTAGTAGACTATGGTGGTCCTAGGAGTGAGACAGGTGAGTAGCCAATATGGATGTTACATGACTTGTATAACAAGGACATAAACCAAGAGCTATCGAGGAGAGAGCTGATGTACCCATAATTTCCAGATCTGAGCCAGTTCTTAGCCCCAAAGCCTGGGTCCCCTTGAGAAAGGATCCTGCAGTGCCTCCCACACTAGTGATGTTTTTAGGAGTTCAGTGATCTAAGAAGGTATGTCAGAACATCCCCTGCAAGATAAGGAACAAGTTATTATACCGTAGGCTTTCTGCCACAAAAAAAGAAAATCCAACACTTGTTGAGCCCCGTTGGGTTTTGAAGAAACATAAACTATGACAGGGACTACTGCTCAACCCTATGTGTTGGGTGATTTAAGACATTCATAGTTCTGAGAGGGCTCTGCAGTAGATCCAGACTACCATGCAAGTGCCCTTAGCTCCTATGAACCGGCAGACCCAATGATGCTAAAGCTATCTGTGACAGATAGGGATGCTGTGCAGAGTCCTTGGCAAGCCCCGGTAGGATAGTCATAGGATAGTCTCCTGAGGTTTTCTGGAGCTGCCTTCGTCAGAGGAGAACAACTTGCTGTTTGAAAAGCCGCTGCTGGTATACTATTGAGCCCTATTAAATACTAGCATGTCTCCCGCCTACAACTGTCTCAATTTGTTTGCTTTCTTTCATAATGAAATGTCTTGAAAGAATTGTCTAATATTCACTATCTCCACTTACTTTTTCATTCTGCTTTATTTTTTTTTTTTTTTTTTTTTTTTTTCAAATTTTTATTAAGGTATTATATGTGTACATATCTTACCATTGCCCCCCACCCCCACCCCACTCCCATACATGCCCTCACCCCCCAAAGTTTTGCATCCGTTGGTTACTCTTATATACATGCATATAAGTCCTTCAGTTGATCTCTTATTTCCCCCACCTCTCCCTAACCTTACCACTGTAATTTGACAGTCTGTTTGATGCTTTACTGCCTCTGTAACTATCTTTTTGTTCATCAGTTTATAATGTTTTTCATTATCCCCAAATGAGTGGGATCATGTGGTATTTTTCTTTCATTGACTGGCTTATTTCACTTAGCATAATGTTCTCTAATTCCATCCAAGTGCCTACAAATGGTAGTAATTCCTTCTTTTTTACGGCAGCATAGTATTCCATTGTGTAGATGTACCATAGTTTTCTGATCCAGTCATCTGCTGATGGGCACCTAGGCTGTTTCCAAATCTTAGCTATTGTAAATTGTGCTGCTATGAACATAGGGGTGCATATATCCTTTCTGATTGGTGTTTCTGGTTTCTTAGGATATATTCCTAGGAGTGGGATTACTGGGTCAAATGGGAGTTCCATTTTCAGTTTTTTGAGGAAACTCCATACTGTTCTCCACAGTGGCTGCACCAGTCTGCATTCCCACCAGCAGTGCACGAGGGTTCCTTTTTCTCCGCATCCTCGCCAACACTTGTCGTTTGTTGATTTGTTGATGATAGCCATTCTGACAGGTGTGAGATGGTATCGCATTGTTGTTTTGATTTGCATCTCTCGGATAATTAGTGACTTTGAGCATGTTTTCATGTGTCTCTTGGCCTTCCTTCTGTCTTCTTTCGAAAAGCTTCTATTTAGGTCCGTTGCCCATTTTTTTATTGGATCATTTATCTTCCTTTTATTAAGTTGTATAAGCTGCCTGTAGATGTTGGAAATTAAACCTTTATCAGTGATACCATTTGCAAATATGTTCTCCCATACAGTGGGGTTTCTTGTTGTTTTGTTGATGGTTTCTTTTGCTGTGCAAAAGCTTTTTATTTTGATGTAGTCCCATTTGTTTATTTTCTGTTTGGCTTCCATTGCCCTAGGGGCAGTATCACTGAAAAAGTTCTTTTGGCATATGTCTGAGATTTTGCTGCCTGTGGATTCCTCTAGTATTTTTATGGTTTCCCGTCTTATATTTAAGTCCTGTACCCATTTTGAGTTTATTTTTGTGTATGGTGTAAGTTGGTGATCTAGTTTCATTTTTTTGCATGTATCTGTCCAATTTTCCCAACACCATTTATTAAAGAGACTGTCTTGACTCCATTGTATGTTCATGCCTCCTTTGTCAAATATTAAATGCGCATATTGGTTTGGGTCGATATCTGGATTCTCTATTCTGTTCCATTGATCTATATGTCTGTTCTTGTGCCAGTACCAGGCTGTTTTGATGACAGTGGCTTTGTAATACAGCTTGAAATCTGGTATTGAGATCCCTCCTACTTTATTCTTCTTTCTCAGGATTGCTGTGGCTATTCGGGGTCTTTTTTTATTCCAGATGAATTTTTGGAGAGTTCTTTCTAGGTCTGTGAAATACGCCGTTGGTATTTTAATGGGGAGTGCATTGAATCTATAGATTGCTTTGGGTAGTATGGACATTTTAATGATGTTGATTCTACCAATCCATGAACATGGTATGTTCTTCCATCTGTTTACATCTTCCTCTATCTCTTTTTTCAGTGTCCTGTAGTTTTCCGCATATAGGTCTTTTACCTCCTTGGTTAGGTTTATTCCTAAGTATCTTAATTTTTTTGGTGCGATGGAAAATGGGATTGCTTTTTTAGTCTCTCTTTCTGTAAGTTCATTGTTGGTGTATAGAAATGCCATAGATTTCTTGGTGTTAATTTTGTATCCTGCTACATTGCCGAATTCATTTATTAAGTCTGTTAGTTTTTTGATGGAGTCTTTCGGGTTTTTTATGTACAATATCATGTCATCTGCAAATAAGGACAGCTTTACTTCTTCTTTTCCAATTTGGATGCCTTTTATTTCTTCTTCTTGTCTAATTGCAGTGGCTAATACTTCCAGTACTATGTCAAACAGGAGTGGTGAGAGTGGGCATCCCTGTCTTGTTCCTGTTCTTAGGGGAAATGGTTTTAGTTTTTGCCCATTGAGTATGATGTTAGCTGTGGGTTTATCATATATAGCTTTTATGATGTTGAGGTATGATCCTTCTATTCCCACCTTGTTGAGAGTTTTTATCAAGAAAGGGTGTTGGATTTTGTCAAATGCTTTTTCTGCATCAATTGATATGACTATGTGATTTTTATCTCTCAATTTGTTTATGTGATGTATCACATTTATTGATTTGCGGATATTGAACCATCCTTGCATTCCTGGGATAAACCCTACTTGGTCATGGTGTATGATCTTTCTGATGTACTGCTGGATCCTATTTGCTAGAATTTTGTTGAGGATTTTGGCATCTACATTCATGAGGGATATTGGCCTGTAATTCTCTTTCATTGTGTTGTCTTTATCTGGTTTTGGTATTAGGGTGATGCTGGCTTCATAGAAGGAGCTTGGAAGTGTTCCTTCCTCTTGAATTTTTTGGAATAGTCTGAGGAGGATAGGTTTTAGTTCTTCCTTGAATGTTTGGTAGAACTCTCCAGTGAAGCCGTCTGGCCCCGGGCTTTTGTTTGCCGGAAGCTCTTTGATGACTGCTTCAATTTCTTCCATAGTTACTGGCATGTTGAGCTGTTTAGATTCTTCCTGATTGAGTTTTGGAAGGTTATATTTTTCTAGGAATATGTCCATTTCCTCCAGGTTGTCCAGTTTGTTGGAATAGAGTTGTTCGTAGTATTTTTTAACAATCCTTTGTATTTCGGCGGGATCTGTTGTTATTTCACCTCTTTCATTTCTGATCTTGTTTATTTGGGTCCTCTCCCTTTGCTTCTTGGTGAGCCTGGCTAGAGGTTCATCAATCTTGTTTATTCTTTCAAAGAACCAGCTCTTGGTTTTGTTGATCTTTTGTATTGTTTCTTTGGTCTCTATGTCGTTTATCTGTGCTCTGATCTTTATTATTTCCTTCCTTCTGCTTACACTGGGCTTTTCTTGTTGCTCTTTTTCTAACTCTTTGAGTTGTTGGGTTAGGTAATTTATTACCCCTGTTTCTTGTTTTTTGCAGTAGGCTTGTAGAGCTATGAACTTCCCTCTCAAGACTGCTTTCGCTGTGTCCCATAGATTTTGGATTGTAGTGTTTTCATTGTCATTTGTTGTCATGATGTTTTTTATTTCTTCTTTGATCTCTCTGGTAACCCAGTCATGGTTTAATAGCATGCTGTTTAGTCTCCATGTGTTTGATTTCTTTGGGTTGTTTTTATTGTAGTTGATTTCCAGTTTTATGCCACTGTGGTCTGAGAAGATGCTTGATATGATTTCTATCTTCTTGAATTTGAAGAGACTTTGCCTATGTCCCAACATATGGTCTATCTTTGAAAATGACCCATGTGCGCTTGAGAAGAATGTATATTCTGTGGCTTTGGGGTGAAATGTTCTGAAGATGTCAATTAATTCCATCTGGTCTAGTGAGTCATTTAGGATTGATGTTTCTTTGCTGATGTTTTGTTTAGAGGATTTGTCCAATGGTGATAGTGGGGTATTAAAGTCTCCTACTATGATTGTATTGCTGTCAATGTCTCCCTTGATATCTTCCAGGAGTTTTTTTATGTATTTGGGTGCTCCTGTATTGGGTGCATATATGTTTACCAGAGTTATTTCTTCTTGTTGGATTGCTCCCTTTAGTATTATGAAATGGCCTTCCTTATCTCTTGTTATGTCCTTCAGTTTGAGATCTAATTTGTCAGAAATAAGTATTGCTACCCCAGCTTTTTTTTCAGTTCCATTTGCCTGGAAAACCTTTTTCCATCCCTTCACCCTCAGTCTGTGTGCGTCTTTTTTTCTGAGGTGGGTTTCTTGTAGACAGCAGATATATGGGTCGTGTTTTCTTATCCAATCTGTTACCCTATGTCTTTTGATTGGGGCATTTAATCCATTTACATTTAAAGTTATTATTGATAGGTACTTATTTGTCGCCATTCCTATTCTTTACCCCTGTGTTACTTCTTCGCTTCCTGTTTCTTTCTTTTTTTTTTTTTTTTTTTTTTACAGTAGACCCTTTAGCATTTCTTGCATTGCTGGTTTGGTGGTAATAAATTCCCTTAGTCCTTTTTTGTCTGTGAAGCTCCTGATTTCACCTTCAATTTTGATTGACAGCCTTGCTGGGTACAGTATTCTTGGATTCAGCCCCTTCCTTTGCATGACTTTGTATATTTCATTCCATTCCCTTCTGGCCTGATGAGTTTCTGTTGAGAAATCAGTTGCTAGTCTGATGGGGGTTCCTTTGTATGTAACTTTCTGTCTCTCTCTTGCTGCTTTTAAGATTCTTACTTTGTCGTTGGTGTTTGCCAATTTAATTATAATGTGCCTTGGCGTCGGTCTTTTGGGGTTCATTTTGCTTGGGACTCTGTGAGCTTCTTGGATTTGTGTGGGTTTTTTCTTCCCTATATCTGGGAAATTTTCTGTCATTATTTCTTCAAAGAGGTTTTCTATTCCTTGCTCAGCTTCCTTTCCTTCTGGAACCCCTATTATGCGGATGTTGTTTTGTTTCGTGTTGTCCCAAAGTTCCCTTAGACTCTCCTCCTGCCTTTTAATTTTTTTTTCTAGAAGTTGCTTTTCTTGGGTATTTTTTTCCATCTTGTCTTCTAGCTCACTGATGCGGTCCTCTGCTTCTTCTAGTCTACTCTTGATGCTTTCTATTGAGTTCTTTACAGCAGCGATGTCATTTTTCATTTCTTCTTGGTTCTTCTTCATTTCCTCTTGGTTCTTGCTCATATTGTCGAATTTGTCTTCCATTCTTTTCAGCCACCTTATGACCATTTCTCTGAATTCTTTTTCTGGAAGGTTGCTTGCCTCCATTTCGTTTACTTCCTTTTCTGGTGATGCCTGCTTTTCTTTCATATGCGGGCTGCTTCTTTGTCTCCCCATGGTCTCTCTTCTCTGGGTGTCTGGTTATGTAGTTCTCTCTCTCCTGGGTTGATTTAAAGGCACAAAATACAGCACTACCAGGTACAACTCACAAGGCACTGAACAGGAATATATTCACGATATTAATAACCTCCAATAAAGGTGACCACCAGAGAAAGGCAAATTAGGTGATAGAAGAGAAAGAAGAAGAGGAAAAAAGAAAGAAAGAAAAAAAAAAGAAAAGAGGAGTGTGAAAATGAAATTGGGAAAAGGGAAAGTAAAGAGAAAAAAAAAAAAGTAAGAGAGACAAGAAATTGACTAAGAGAGAAAGGGGAACAGACTATATATATTGGGGATAAAACTCCAATAGAACAATCACTAATCCCAGCAAATGCCAGCAACAAGTGCCTGGGGATTAGTACAAACTACAACACCAATTAATATGGAGTGAGGCAAGGGAAAGCTGAAGCACAAAACAAACAAAAAAATAAATAAAAGAAGAATAAGCAAAACAATCTCACAAAAAAAGCATAAAAATTGGATATAATCTACATTCAAGCAAACAACAACAAAAGGACAGAGATAAGGACAAGTTTATGGATAACTCAGACAGCGAAGGGAAAGGTGTATGTGGACTTGGAGCAGGGGATTGGAGATTAGATATGTAAGTAGGGTGAAATTTTAACAAGGGGTAAACAGAAAGAATAGGGAAAATCTAAAGCAGTAAAAGGGTAAGACAAACAGGACACTGAAAAGGGGGAGATTAGGAAGAGAGTGATGGCCTAAAGGTAGAGTTGAGGTAGAGTAAAACGATGCTAAAGGAAAGATAAAAAATAGAATGTAGAACCCTAATCCCAAAATAAAATGAAGAGAAAATAAAATGACACTTTAAAAAAAAAAAAAAAAAAAAAAAAAAAAAAGATAAAATAGCAGTAGTAATAATACGGATTGAAAATAAAAATGTAATCATTAAAAAGGTAAAATCAAGTGATGAAAAAAGAAAAAAAAGTTTCTTGATTAAAAGATGCAAAAAATGAAAATTTAAAAAAAATAAAAAAATAAAATAAAAAAAATAAAAGGTAAAAATAAAATGTGGAGTAGTGAAGGTCATTCACTTCCTCTGTTTTTCTGTTTGGCACGCCTGTTTCTCAGTCCAGGCAGTATTGCAGTTCCCTGCGATCCACTGCTCTTCGGTGTTGTAAGCCAGTCCTGATTTTAAGCAGGCGGTGTGTCTTAATTTCTCGTATTCCTTTATTTTTGATTACACAAGAGTCAATTTGTGATTCAGCCCCTGGGTGGCAGTGTTTCTGGATTGACTTCCGGGTCTATCTATGGCCTCTCTAGGCAGTGTTAGAGCCTTCTTTCCCTGTGGCACTCGCCAGGGGCCTGTGGGAGTGGGCTGCCTCAGAGCTGGCTCTCTGATGTTCACTCCCCGCTCCGATCCCCAGGTTCCAGAAAAACAACCTTCCCCTGCAGTCTCCCAGGGTGTCCCCAACTGGGTGATCCTATGTATTGGGCTTAGTAATCAGATGCAAGGATTTGAAGAGGAAAAAGCCCAAGTGTGCGAATTCCGGGACTGCGAGTAAGCCCAGGCACCCAGGGAGCGCACGGGCTGCGCTTAAGTCTGGACTGCCTGAAATTCTTAGGGTGTCCCTGCACTTCAGATCAAAATGGGTTGCTTTTTAGAGTGCCCTTCTCTTAGCAGCTCTGAGGACCCCTTTCCACAGTCACAGATCACGCCAGCCCCTACAGCCACGGATTTTTCTAGGCACAGACTTCCCTGGTCCTCCAGCTCCCGCAAAACGCGCGTTCCTCTCTCCCGCCGGGACCAGAGACCTCACCTTATCCCAGGCGAAATCTGACCTTTCCGTAGTGGAGTGTAGAGCTTCTCTGAACCCGTGTGCTTGCGCCAGTTGGGGAGCGTTGTTCTGGGGCTCGCAGCTGTTCCTGGGGTGCCGCCGTTGTGGATTCTCAGGCTTCAGATAAGCTCCACTTTCCGGATCAAGATGGCGCAGACTCCGCGTCCAAGCCCGCAGCTCCGGGAGGGGACCCAGCCGCAGTTCGTGCTGCCAGGTCAGGGGAACCCCGTTCAAGCAGTCCCCCACCTCCTTCTGGAATTCAGCTGTCTCCCAACCAGCCAACAAACACTCCTTGCGCGACCCTCAGCTGTTCTTTCTTTCTGCTCCGGGACAAGGCTCGGAACACGTCTGTCTATTCCGCCGCCATTATTCCCTCTCTTTTCATTCTGCTTTAAAACAGGCTTTCATCCCCCCAATTCCACTAAAACTGCTTTTGTGAAACTCACCAATGACCTCCATGTTCCAAATCCAATGGCTAATTTTAAGTCCTCGTCACACTTGATCTATCAGCAGCATCTGACCCAGTTGGACACTCCCTTCTTGAGACAGTTTCTTCCCTTGCTCCCTGGGACATCACTCTCTCTTCCTGTCTCACTGGTTCCTCCTCGTCACCTCCTCACATGCCTACCCACTAATGCTGGAGTCTCCAAAGCGCCGTCATGGATTGCTTTTCCTCTCCACCCATATACTCTCTTCCTAGGTGACTTCATCCCACCTAGAGCTTTATTCTTTATGTGCTTCCCATTCCCGAATGTATACCTGTAGCCCCATTCTCTCTTCCAAACATCAGGCTCATACATCCAACAGTCTATGGACCTCTCTACTAGTTGTCTATCTCAGACTTAACAATTCCAAAACCCAATTATGGGTCCCCTACCTCCAGACCTGTTCCTCCACCAGCCTTCCCCACCTTAGCAAACAGCTGCTCAGACCCAAAACCTTGACTGATCTTTGCTTCTTTTGTTCTCGACTCATCAGGAAATCTTGCCAGCTATTGCTTCAAAATATTTAGAATCTGGTAAATCCTTAGTTCAAAGAATTATCTCTTGACAGATTATTTTATCCTGTTTCCATGATTCCATCTCTGCCCTCTTCAATTAATTTTCAAAACAGCAGCCAGAATGATCCTGTCTCACCTCAGCTTGAAAACCCTCCACGAGCTTCACATTAAAATGCAAAGCCTATGCAGTGACCCACAATGTCCCACCAGGTCTGCTCCGCCTCTGCCTCTGACTCCCCTCTGACCTCACCTCCCCCACATCCCCTGCAGGCTCTCTAGACATGCTTCTGTCTTGGACATGCTCCCTTCCGTTGGCCTCAGGGTTACTCCCTCACTTCTGCCCCAAACCCCATTTCCCCAGCAATATTGCCTCCCCTCTATCACCTGTACCTCTCTTTGTTTTTCTTCATAGTATGTCCCCCACTTGATATATTATACAATAGACTAATTTTATTGTCTGCCCCAACCCAGTAGATTGTCAATTCTGAGAGAGCAAGAGTTTGTTTAATTTCTCCATCTCCAGCCTTTACAATGGTAGCTAGAATAATTAAAGGCTCAATAGATTTTTGTTGAGAGCTTGTATAAATATCAGGTCCTTTGCTAGACCTAGAGTATAGGAGGAGCGGTATAGATCAAAAATGATTCAGACCTTTAGAAGCCCCCAGTTTGTTGCACTTTCCCACAGCACAGGCTACATACCTTCACAGGCCACCAGAAATAGTTATAACCAGAGAAGTGCAATCAAGCATACCGAATAACTGGTGTTCTTGCCCTTGCTCCTAGCTATTGCTATTGTTTTTGAACTTCAGATATCACCTTACTTCAAAGACTTAACATGGGTCCATTGCTGTAGCAAATTCAGACATTATCACCCAAATCTACCTATATTTTCGGCTCTCTGTGAAATGGGACAATTCCATGTGGCCAGGTTTGGTTTTACAGATAGACAGCAAGAGTCCCTAGATGCCTGAGTGACACATCCACCCCTCTCCCGCCAGCTCCCTCAGAACTCTCCCCTACCCTGGCTCAGCAGAACTTGAAATTACACAATTTAGATTTCAGTGACCTCTGAAAAAAGCAAGCCACGCCCCAGGGAGAGCTGCAAACAAAAGCGTTCCTAAGCCAGATTCCTTGTAGACACTGCTCTCTGGTTACACCCCACGCATAAAAAGGAGGAAATTCAGTCTTCAAAGCCAGTGCGTCCCCACTTTTGTCTGACCCCAGCAGAATCCCTTCCCCCACTCCATCCTCCACACAGGCACACACTGTGAAGTCAAAAACACCAATGCTGCTGCCGGGGAGGCATTTGCAGGTTACACCCTATATATAGCTAAAGTAACTTACAGGTTCCATCTCCTGTTATGCGCCTGGGGGAGATTTTAAAGCCTTAAACAACTTCTTTCAAGCATGCCCTGGTGTGAATCCCCTTTCCTATCCCAAACCCTTTCTTGGCCCAGACCTCAGGAGTCACCTTTCACAAGAATCTGGCCACTCCCAGCGCCTCTCTTTCAGCCTCTTCACAAAGCAGGCTTAGTCCAAGGGCCCAGCTCTGCCCTGAAGAGGCAAGGCCACAAGGCTGACATCTCATGAGCGATTACCTTGCACCCAGAATTCCAGAGAGGCCTTTCCTTAGACCCTGTGAAATTTCCTGGGGTGTGAGTCTCCTGTTTTTCCGGGCCAGGGTCAGAGGACACAAATGCTGGGCCTGGATGAAGCACCTCCCAAACACACACCAACAGCAGATTTCATTCATTCACCACCCTTCTCAACACGACATCCCACGTAGCCTTGGACCGGGCATAAGACGTAGCAGTACTTGTCATTCCCAGCTTGGGCTGTTGGGTTCATCTATGTCAACCAACTGCATCCTTTTTACATAGAAGACTGAGGTCCAGAGAGTGGAGACCCTGTGTGAAAGGGCAAAGAACCTGTTAGGGTCAGAGGGTCAGAGGGGACGGGAATTCCTGACTTACAGACCCGCACCAGGCTTTTCCGTGGGAACCCACCTCCTCATGTACATTCTTCAGCATTTTCCTCTTCCTGTTTCTCTCTCTTGTCCTACCTTTTGAATGTTTCTAAGGGAGGTATGTCTTTCAGGGTTTCCAACCAGGTCCAACCTACATCTCAGTAACTTCCCCCTTGTTCCACTTAAAAAGTTCCCAGCTCTGTTCCCCAGCAACGTTAGCCCCTGGCTGGGTCAGACCCTCCCACTGTTCCCTTCTCGCCTTCAGCATGAACAACTCTGGAGTCCCTAAAGCGTATCTATGGCCAGCACCTCACGCATGATCACAAAAGGGCTTGTGACGCTGTCTGGAAGGTGGGTTCTCGTCTTCATTTTCACAGATGCAGAGGCTGAGAGGCCAATGAGGGGCTTGTCTGCACGGCCCAACGGATAAGTCACAGCGGTCAGAGGTAGGGCTTTCTTCCCCCACCTCTGCTCTAAGGGTCTTTCATTTGAGGAAGGGTGTTGTTTTAGCCACACCCTTTCCTGACATTCTCTTTTTGAATTTTTTTTTAAAGAAATTAAATTGTAAACTGCTATGAATCTGTTTATCAGATCTAGTCTTCTTTACCCAAAACTCCTGGTCCGTCAGCAAGAGCAGACTGTGAAGGGGAAAGAACCACAGAGGCCAACGCCCAAGAGAGCTACATATGAACAAGCCTGCCCCTAGCAGCTGCGAGTCTCTCTCTCTCTCTCTCTCTCTCTCTCTCTCTCTCTCTCTCTCTCTCTCTCTCTCACACACACACACACACACACACACACACACACACACTCACAAATTCTTGGCCCCAATACCAGGGCATTTTATGTGCCATTATATATGTTCTTTCCAGGAATTAAGTGCCTCATGGCAAATGAGAAAGAAGTCGTTTTACCACGTCACCACCTCCTTCTTCCACAAGCTCCACTAAAATCACACTTTCTACATACCTACTAAAAGCAGGGGGCTACATAAGCAACTCAGAATAAACAAGGGAAACACAGCATCTCCTAGAATGGACATTGGACAAAAGAGTAAATCCATCTCATATCCTCTTTTGTTTGTCAAGGCACACACACACAAAAGGGGCGGGGGGCGGGGATCTAGATTCTGTTTGTTTCAATCTGGAATGCAAATGACAGGCACCAGCCTTCCCATCTCACAGTGAGTGCCTGGGAGAAGCCATGGTGTGCAGAGGGTGGGGGCAGAGCTGTCTGTAAAGAACCAAAAGAGAACTGCAGAAACTGGAAGGCCCACACATCTGCAGTATCTAAACTGGCCGAGAAACTGTGGCCTGCGAGCCCGCAGCCGCGCTTACAGGGACCTGAGTGGCCCTGGAGTGCAGGGCTATCTGCTGAATCCTGTGAAGGGCAGGCACAGCTTACAGATGGGAGGTTCGGATGTGGGAAGGTGCCAAGTATGTAACAAAACTCAATTGAAGGAAGCCAACTTTAAGATCAGAGCTCAAACTTGAATACCGGAGGCAGCAAATTCCATAGGATTTAGGTATAAAAGGAGAATTGCCATATTTTTTTTTCCTATGAGTTAAATATTGAGTAGGAAAAAGTAGCATCATATTTTCCTTTTCACTGAGCACATTATCATGATAGAGTCAGCTCTTCAAAAACAAAATTCTTTTGTATACCATTTAATTCTCCAAATGTATCAGAATCAGTGCTGTCTTCATCAAAATAAAAACAGATTAATTTTGTTTATAGAATGTTTACAGAAACATGTATCTTTAAAGTCCAAGTATAAAATGAAGCAGCCAGAAATATCCTAACATTAAGACAACACAATCCTAACTTAAATCACAGTTTTGCCTATTTGAATCTTCAGATTGACTGGTGAAATGGATTGGGGAAGTTGAAAAGGAATAATTTGTATGCCTATACAGTGTGCTAAGCACTGTTGAGGTTCCTTACAGACATATCTAATCCTCACAGCAGTCCTGTGAGTTATTATTATTCCTACTAGAGGCCCAGTGCACGAAATTCATGCACTGGGGGGCGGGGGGGTGTTCCTCAGCCCAGCCTGCACCCTCTCCAATCTGGGACCCCTCAGGGGATGTCCGACTGCCAGGATGTCCCTGCCACAGGGATTAGGCCTAAACCGGCAGTAGGACACCCCTCTCACAATCCGGGAGTGCTGGCTCCCAAACCACTCACTTGCCTGCCAGCCTTATCGCCCCTAACCACTCCCCTGCCAGCCTGATCAACGCCTAATTGCTCCCCTGCTGGCCCGATTGCCCCCAACTGCCCTCCCCTACCATCCTGGTCACCCCTAACTGCCCTCCCCTGCCAACCTGGTCGCCCCTAACTGCCCTCCCCTGCAGGCCTGGTCCCCCCCAACTGCCCTCCCCTGCTGGCCATTTTGTGGTGGCCATCTTTGACCACATGGGGGCAGCCATCTTGTGGGAGGGCATGAAGGTCAATTTGCATATTGCCTCTTTATTATATAGGATTTCACAGATGAGGACACTGAAGCTCAGAGAAGTGGAATAACTTCCCCAAGATCAGACAGCTGGTGAATGGCAGAGGCAAGATTCAAATTCTTATCATTAGGATTTTTCCTTAACGCACTCTGAGAGAGTTCTTGTACACGTACATCACGTACATCACGGGTGAGTACAGAGAACATGAGAATTTGGTACTAAGGAAACTGCTGAAAGAAGGTGGCTTGGATCAATTTTACTATTTATTAGGGGATAATTTCTGGGGACATGCTTATGTTTTATATTTTTTTATGTGTCAGAATTTGAACTTGGAATTTATAATAAAATTTGCAACTCTTAAAAATACTATCTGCTCTAATATAAAGATATCTCCATGTTTTTCTTTCTTTATATATTTTATGCCGTAGCTCTGGAATTGAAAGTGAAAAAAGAACTTCTATTTTAGCATGTTCTCTGCGCCTCCAAAGTTTCTTAGTTATTACTAGTAGCTCCTATAAAAACAAACATGTGAGAAAATCTCTAAAGTGAAAATTCAGTTTTGAAAAACACAGCAAATCACAACAAAGAAAAACAGGCACTGGAAGGTACTTTCTAGAAGACAATATTAATATATAATTATTCTAATAAAAACTATAAATCTGTTTAAAACAACAACAACAAAAAAGTTAAATAACCTCATTAGATCACTTAGAGAAATAAAGACTTTTCTCTGCCCTACCCTAAGATCATATTGCTATTTAACCTGCTTTTAAACAAACACTAATTTTTAAACATTTTCTATCCTTTAAGCAAATGTTCTTTGCTTGGCTACATGACAGTGTTCAAGATATGCCTACCACAGCAGCATAAAAAACCCTTGGCAACATTCCAGGAGAAATTCACCCTGCATAATGGGTTCCAGCAGAAGCTCAATAGCTTTCTGGTGAACCTGCTGGCTTAGGGCGCACTTGAACAGGATCTGAGAGAACAAAAGAAAAACTGATAGACATTTTCCTTTTTGCAAGTCTGGCGAAGGAGCCCTCCGCTCCTTTTAGCAAACTTTCCAAGCTTGGAAAAATGAACGCGTGGATGGCTAACTTATAAACCCTGCCCTGGGCTCGTTTTACTACCTTTGATTCCCTGAAATTCAAGTATAATTATATTGTTTGTCTCTTCATCCAATAAAATGTGCATTAGCATTTGGTTCACTTTGGAGTGTATTTGTTTAAATGAGTGTATTCTTTCAAATGACTAGCCATGCTGTCGTAATGACGCCGCTTTAAGGTGATACATAAACTCTTAGTATAATATCAAAAAGAGGGAGAGTAGAGGGACAAACCTCTTTCAAAACATTTCGAAAGTGGGTTCATCATTGGCTAAGGCTATTAACTTCTCCAGATATGTATGCAAGCATTTCACCAGGTGTGAAAGTAAAGACTTTAAAATCCATGTCCCTTCTATAACGTGAAATAGATGCACATTGTAATATTTTTGCGCAACTTTTTCTTAGGATGAACATTTCCCACTTGAAAAAGAAAATGGTTGGACCTGTTACAGGCCTATGAAACTGCCGTGATACATTTGGCCCTGATTCTCTCCCTGGGCATGGGGGAGGCAGGGTTGGGCTGAGCTGGCACAGGGCTTGTACTGAGAGCCTGTTTGACCTTAAATGCCCTGAGGGGAAGAAGGAGAGGATGGTTGGAAAGGTAAAAATTTATCTATTTGATGTTGTCGGACAACTGCGTAGTGCTGAAACCAAACCCACTTTGCAAAAGAGACCTGCAGACCCAGATGACATGCCTGGGAGTGAACTTAACCCTGGGGAAGGGCTAAGACACTAAGATTGCCCTTCCCCGGGGCCTTCCAGCACCGTCCCTCAGCCTGTTCCGGGCAGGGCTTTTCCTGGTTCCCTGTGCCTCTGAGAGCAATGCAGCAGGAAGACCATGGGCTCAAGACTTAGAACAGACTTCTGATGGTATCACGGAGACGCAGGATTACAGAGAAAGGGCTCATCGCACAACGTTAATGGCTAAATATAAACATTTAAAGTGTACTGTGCTGGTCGTAACATTCCTTTGGCATTTCTTCATTCACACTGTGCTGGAAGCCTTCAAAAACAATGGAAGAGACCCAGCTCTCGGAACCTCTGCAAGGCCCAGGAAGTCATGTGGTCTATTAGGAGAAGGCTGTTTTCTGCAGCTGAAAGCTGGGCCGCTAGACTCCCAGTTATCAGAGCAAAACATCAGAAGCAAAACCAGCACAAAACAGATGAAACTAAAGATATCTTTGACTGGCACCCTTATCCTGATCTCCCTTCTCTCCCCAAAGGTAGCTCTGATTATGAATTCAATATGTCTCCTTCCAGTTCCTTAAAAAGAAACACACGTGCACACACACGCGTGCGCGCGCACACACACACACACACTCTCTCTCAAATACAAACATGAACAGAATAAATGAAGTTATTTTATGTGTGTGTGTTTTACATTTTTCATATAAGGCTATAATATCCTAAAAATGCTTTAATTTAACAATAGTGTGTGACTTGTCCATGTGGCTACATAAAGACTCATTTCGTTACTTTTGGCTGTTGAATAGTACTCCACCATTTGAAACCACCACTTTCGTTTAACCATTCCCCTATTGAAGGACATTCAGTATTTACATGTTGATGTTGTTATGCTTTCTCCTAGCTACTTGATCTTTCCTTTCTCAGAAGTCTAACTGCACTTATTTCCCTTACTTGTTTCATATATAGGAGGTCTGTCTCCCAGACTAGGAGGTAAATGTCTAGAGAGCAACCTCTATGTCCAGCATCTAATATGCATGAGATAATAATTTGGTAAGTGAATGAACTTTGGGTTTTTCACTCCCTTACAAAGCTTAATAGCAGCTTTGAACTCACAGAGGCTCAACAAATTCTGTGTGTTTATTTCCTTACCTTTCTTAAAAGAGAAGTTTTGTATTTTCAAATCGGGTTCAAATAAAATTCACTTCCTTTCCTATCCTAGATTTATGGTGGCCAACATCTCCTACAGATGTTGTAAATCCTAACACTGGTGATACAACAAAGGTTATACCTTTTAAAGATGAGAGAGAAGAAGAAGGAGGAGGAGGAGGAGGAGGAGGAGGAGGAGGAGGAGGAGGAGGAGGAGGAAGGAAGAAGGAGAAGAGAAGAAGAAGAGGAGGAGGAGGAGGAGGAGAGGAGGAGGAGAAGGGGGAGGAGGAGAAGAAGAGGAGGAGGAGGGAAGGAAGGGAGGGGGAGGGGGAGGAGGAGAAGGAGAGGAAGAAGAGAAAGGGGAGTAGGAGGAGAAGGGAGAGGAGGAGGAGAAGGGAAGGAGGAGGAGGAGGAGGGGGAGAAGGGGGAGGAAGAGTAGGGAGAGGAGGGGAAGAAGAGGAGGAGGAGGAGGAGGAGGAGGAGGAGGAGGAGGAGGAGGAGAGGAGAAGGAGGGGAAGGAGGAGAAGGGGAGGGGGAAGAGAAGGGGGAGGAGGTAAGAAGGAGGGGAGGAGAAGGGGGAGGGGAGGGGGAGAGGGAGGGGGAGGGGGAGGAGGAGGAGGAAGAGAATGAATGAAGCTAATCCTGCCTTGGGTGTGGCCCTGTCAGCCCTTCTGGCCTGGAGGCAAAGCCGAATACAAAGGACTGATTCTTTTTGCAGATGAAATCTGGAAAACAAGCACTTTTCCTTCTTTGCTTTTGAAAATCTCAACCTGCCACTTTTACTTTACACTTTGAAGTTGCTGGTATCAAAATCAGTTTTATTTCTTTCCCTGGAAACCTAATTATGGACACCTTAGCCTTCCTTAAAAAAAAAAAAAAAAAGTAATGCCCTTTCTAGGGACAATGGAAAAAGTGCAGTCTCCACACCCACTAACCCAGGGGTGGGCAAACTTTTTGACTCGAGGGCCACAATGGGTTCTTAAACTGGACCGGAGGGCCGGAACAAAAGCATGGATGGAGTGTTTGTGTGAACTAATATAAATTCAAAGTAAACATCATTACATAAAAGGGTACAGTCTTTTTTTTAAATTATTTCAATAGTTTTATTCATTTCAAACATTTTAACAAGAAGAATGTAAACACTAATTATTATAATTTGAAACTTCAAAAAATGGAGGAATCATAGCACAATAACATACCTTATATTGAAGATGGCAAAGGCAAAATAAAATTGCCTAACAAAGGAAAGGTACAAAAGCCTTTCAAATTAAACTTAAATATAATAAAATAATTTAAAACTAAAACAAATAGAAAAGAACAAAATGTGTAAACAGTAAATTAAACATTTTCTTTAGTGCAACTTCCAAATTATGCCCGGGACATAGATGTAGATGGCAATGTAGACTGGGTTGAAAGGTTTTTGGTCTTTAAAACATCAACTTCAGTGGGAACAGTGTTGTTGGTCTCCTTTTTAGCTAATGCTCTGATCCTGTGCTCTCCAGGGGCGTGTCTCCCTACATCACCACGATAACGTGTCTCCGCATTCCCAGGGTGATGTCGGGGATGCGACCACGGGCATTACAAGGAGCCCCTGGAAGATTGAGAGGTTGTTCCTTCTACTGAATGGGCGGATACAAATCCGCCCACTCAGAAGAAGGAGCTGCGGCCGTGTTTCCTGACGTTGCCATGTTAACACTGCTGCTGGTGAAGGAGCGGAGGGGAGAGCAAGAGAACCCTCCGCTCTTTTGGCTCCGTGGGCTGGATAGAACAGCCGAATGGGCCGGATCCGGCCCGAGGGGCCGTAGTCTGCCCACGGCTGCACTAACCAGAGAGCTAGTCTGAAACCATGAGACCTAACCAGTACATTGCTTGTTGGAGGAAGGGGAGGTGTGGAAGTATTAAAGCTGCGGGAGCAAATAGGTACTGGGGGACCTCCCTGTGTTTGTGTTGTGCCGTTTTTTCATCTCATGAAGTCATTTTAATTCTTTCCTAGTCCAACACACCTTCAGCAGCAGTTTTTGGCTTTTTTTTTATTTTTTTTATTTTTTTTTAATATATTTTATTGATATTTTACAGAGAGGAAGGGAGAGGGATAGAGAGTTAGAAACATCGATGAGAGAGAAACATCGATCAGCTGCCTCCTGCTCACCCCCTACTGGGGATGTGCCCGCAACCAAGGTACATGCCCTTGACCAGAGTGGAACCTGGGACCCTTCAGTCCCCAGGCCGACACTCTATCCACTGAGCCAAACCGGTTAGGGCAGTTTTTGGCTTTTTTTGAATCTGATCACTTTGCTCTGTGTCCCCTCAAAATGCACATATGCTCATATGCATGCAATTCTGCAAAGAATTCCAAGGACTTTAAAATCCCCTGAGATCTAGCAGAGCCCAGAGTAAGAGGATCTAAGCTGAGGTGGGATTGCCAAGAATCCAGATGTTTGCAGAAACAGCAAAAGTGGCAGGCACTATAAGCATTGACAGTAGCTGCAAAATAAAGGCAATCTCCATATTTAAGTATTGGGAGGAAAACTGCTAATGCCGAGTGGGTCTTTTCAGACACACCTTTATCTATTATGGATAGCAAAAATAGCAATATGGCATCAATATGCCATCGTCTTTGAATACTAAGAATGACTCTGTGTCTAGAAGATAAAATACCGGAGAAGGCACAGACTATACTGATGAGGAGGAGATTTTCCCATCAAAAATATCTATACCTGTAATTAGTGCTAGAAATAAGTGAACAAATAAAGTTGTCCATCAGAGCTCTTCCCCTTGATTTCTTATTACATACATTACATTGTTTCTTTCGGTAGGCACTACATGCTCAAAGTCATTCTTAGTCCTTCAGCTTCAAAGACTTGTTCATATGGTATCTTTCTTAGACGTAATCTATTCCATAACCCTTAGCTCTTCCAAAAACCCATACACAGCGGGTCCCCCACTGGCATCATTTCATTGAAATCTCTTCGTTAGGACATGGATGAGAGGCCGTAGGAACTTAGCTCTTGCTTATATCAGTTCGCCAATGACAACATTGGTTTTGTCACATGTTGTTTCGCTTAAAGTCGCAGAACCTACCCACAGCGATGCTAAGTGAGGACTAACCGTACTCCTCAGATTACTGTCACCATACTGACTTCCATATTTCCAGAGTGATTGCTGTGTCACACATAAAATATACTATGTATATGTATTAAATCCTTACAACCACCCTGCTGCCGAGATAGTAGTATTGCCATTTTAAAGATAAGACAGCTAAGGCTCAGAGAGAACTAATGTACTAAAGGTAATAGGGCAAGGCCTTGGCAGAGCTGGGTTCAACCTTAATTCCAACCCTTAGTCCCTCGGCTGGTGCCACAATCCCATTTTTCCAAATTCTTCCAATTACTGAATTTGCAATTTATATGTGTTCTTGGTCTTCTTTGGTTCACAGAATAGTCAATAGAAAAGGAAGGTAGAGGCAAACGTGCCTGACCCTCACACTTCACAAGTAAGGAAACTGACATTCCACTAGGATGGGTTCCTGGTCCAACCCTGGCCTTCCCTTTTCTGGTTCTGAGAGGGCAGGGACCATATCTTTCGGGAAGTAATTTCATGCTTCCCCTAGCATAGCTCTAAGTGCACCGCAAATCTTAGCAGAAACTTAAGTCCAGGGCACCTGAATGACCAGAGCAAAGGAGGGCCAAACTCAGATGGCATCTACGTCAAAGGGAACAGAACAGTCCAATGTGTACCTCTTGCCACTCCCCCCACAGGAAGCCAAGGAGTTGCCTGGTCTGCACAGGTAGTGCAGCAATGAGAAAGAGGCATGTAAAATCCCAGCAAAGGAGGCCCAGGAAACCAACACCTGCATCCCAAAGCCACTTCTACAGCGAGCGGTGACATACAGCCAAACACACACACAGATCATTTCAAAGCCGTTCACTTTAAGACAGTGTGAGCCGGAATGAGGAGTGAAAGGACAAGTCGGTGCTTGAAAGCTTGCCTTTAGGTTGGTTATCAAGCTAGAATGACAGATGTGTTTAAAAAGCCTTAAATCAGATAACTATTATGCTTTGCATTGTCCTCAAAAATGCAAAAATAGAAAAGAAAGAAATTATCTAAGGGCAATAAAGCAGGGAAACAGAGACTAGGTGGGGTGTGGGCTGCGGGTGACTATTACTGATGCTTATAAACTCTTACTGTCTGACAATAGTTGACAAGCCCTGTTAAGAACAGAGAAGTAAACACAATTCCAGTCTCTGTCCTGGAGAGAGAAATAATAATAGAGCAAGAAAATAAAGAATGTAACAATTTAATTGGCGTTTTATTTTCTAAAGAAGGCAGTTTGGGTGGCCCTAATGCTTTTAACATTAATTTCTGTCACTTTATTATATGTTAAGGAACATCAGAAACACAAAGTACTCATTTTAGCCAGTTTGGCTTAGTGTATAGAGCGTTGGTCTGAGGACTGGAAGGTCCCAGGCTCGATCCCAATCAATGTGTCTCTCTCACATCTACGTTTCTCCCTCTCTGTTTCTCCCTTCCACTCTCTGTATAAATCAATGGAAAAAAATATCATAGGGTGAAGATTAACAAAAACAACAACACATCAAGTACCATATTTCATAGATCACATGTAAAAAAGAGAAAGCACGCTGGTTGGACCAATGGCCTAAGCTTGCCTGAATTAGTTTTGATTGATTCACTTAACATGTTGAAACCTATCGGGGCTATTTTGTAAATAAGTATACTTAAATACAAGGTGCTACATAAATGTTCAATGTAAGTACGTACAAATGCACATATATATTGAATATTTGCATACATATATGGTACATAAAGGTATATGTACACACATATATATTTGAATGTATTGTGACCACTTGTGACTACTTTATACATCCCAGTACTGAGCCTGCTGTCCAGCTGAATAAGTTAGTTCAGTGGGTCTCCACGTGTAAATCCTGAACCTTTTCAGGGCAAATTCACTGTTTGCTCAATCTGTAAACAGGTAATTATTTGACTTGCCTTCTAAAGTAACACCACACCCTGGATATGATGCAAAACCCAGCATTACAAGATAAGCTCTGTCTCAAGTTTCTGCTCGTTATAGTGCCTGGAGTATTTGCTCATATGCTCAGGGACTGAAGCAGAAGTAAACAGTCAGGCCAGTATTGTAGGGACACCTGTGTTACAACATCGGCTTTCTTACATTGTGAAAGCAATGAATGAAGTTCAGCAGGACTCCTGTGCGAATGCCGATTCATCCCACATCACGGTTGGTCAACCAGGACTGCGACCTTATCGCCTCCCTACCCAACCCACCCAGCTCAGTCTGCCTTCCTCGGGTATCAGATGTAAGCTCCAAGTCGTGGGTCGCAGCTGCCACACCTCACCTCCTGCTTGTCTTCCGCTGGCTAAGGTCGCCTCGCCCATTGTCCATTTGCACAGCTCTCAGATCTCCAAAAGGCCTTTGCACAGGGCATTGGACATGCCTGGACCAATAACTCTTTTTATCTTTAAAACTCTACAAAGGCACTTCTTTTGTGAAGTCTTCTCTAATTAGGCAGAACACAGTGTCTTGGACAAGAGGCTGTGGCACAACTTTGCATTGTAGTTGGGTATGAGTTTTTATATCCTCCCCCTCTCCACCAAGATGTGATATAGCTGAGTGATTAGGAACAAGAATTGGGAAGCTAGTTGTTCAGAGTTTGAATTCTGGATCCACTACACACTAATTGTGCTTCAGTTTTCTCACCCATAAATAAGATAGATAGATGGATGGATAGGTAGGCAGATAGATAGATAGATAGATAGATAGATAGATAGATAGATAGATAGATAGATAGAATAAGCAATGAGCTTACGTAGTTCCTGGGGTGCAGAGAATGTTATATAAATGCACACATAATAAATGTGATCATAAGTGGCAGCTGCTATCTGCCTTGGCGTTCAGGTGACAACAGGAAGTGACGGGTGCTGTACGTGTGGCGGACTGTGGAGGGCATGCCTAAAATTGCTGCAGCTGCATTGGCCAGCCGTCCCTGTGGAGGGCCCTGGCCTGATGTGACCAGCTGTGCACAATTTCAAGAGAAACTAAATCCACGTATCTGGATTTTAAATTATTGGTTTATACTGAGCTTAGATGAAGTCAGGTCTAGAGGAAAATTTAATACCTAGACTGATTATGTCTTCAAATGTCCTTTAGATCTTCAAGTTTATGGTTGTGCTTATCCCTCTACATACTGAATTAGCATGGACAGACCTCAGATATGAACTTGCCAGAGAGTGCAGTGTCCAAAATGAAAATGACAGTTTCCATTGGATTGTGAGCTTACCTACAGCAGCTCAGTGTCAGGTATCAACGGTAAGCTTAACTACATAACAACAGAAGATGTAAAACCTAAGCTTGAAAAATTAAAATGTAGAGTGTGCATATTCTGATCTTTGATTGGCTACCAAATTACATTAATCAATAATGTCAAATTGGAAAAAAAGCATTAAAAAACAAGAAACATTATTTTGGACTAAGTATTGAGCTAAGCAGATTTTAAAACTTTTTAGTTACATAAGCATAATATGTTTGTGGTAAATAAAAATTAAAAATTACAGAGAAGTATATAGAAGAAGATAAAAATGTAGCCGTTTTAAATAGCCAAAGTGCCCTCCAGGGAATGACTATTTCAAAATGTACTTTACCAATTCTCTAGTGTTGGGCTTTATGTTTTTTCTAATTTTTATGAACACAAACATTTTTTTTATTGTCTTAAGTTTTACATATGTCTCCATTTTCCCCAATTGACACCCCCCCACCCAGCAACCATTCCTAACCTGGGCAAGCCCCCACCGCCCCAGTGTCTGTGTCCATTGGTTATGCTAATATGCATGCATACAAGTCCTTTGGTTGCTCTTTAAACTCCCCCACCCACCGCCATTTATCTCTGGATCTATTTTTGTTCATCAAATTATATTGATCATTATATCCCACATATGAGTGAGATCATGTAATACTTATCTTTCTCCCACTGGCTTATTTCACTTAGCATAATGCTCTCCAGTTCCATCTTTGCTGTTGCAAATGGTAAAAGTTCCTTCTTCTTTAGAGCGGTGTAGTATTCCATTGTGTAGATGTACCACTGTTTTTTAATCCACTCATCTGTTGATGGCCATGTAGGCTGTTTCCAAATCTTAGCTATTGTAAATTGTGCTACTATGAACATAGGAGTGCATATATCCTTTCTGATTGGTGTTTCTGGCTTCTTAGGATATAGTCCTAGAAGTGGGATCACTGGGTCAAATGGGAGTTCCATTTTTAACTTTTTGAGGAAACTCCATACTGTTCTCCACAGTGGCTGCACCAGTCTGCATTCCCACCAGCAGTGCACGAGGATTCCTTTTTTTCCACATCCTTGCCAGCATAAACACACACATTTTAATGAACACCTTTTTACATACATCGCTGCACACATCTCTCATTGTTTTCTTATAAAAACCTCTTAGAAGTGGAATTTCTTAGTTGGGTGGTACTCAGATGGTTAAAATTAGAATTAAAGAGAGTACCAATTTCAAAGTCACTTTACTTTTTTTTTAAGTGCTTACACCTTTGAACTCAGGAAGCATACAAAAATGGAAAGAAAACAGTCTTTATTTCCATATGAAAGTCAACAATAATATTTCATACATTTCATTTCTAGACTCTAACATGTCTCAAAACCTCATCGAATACTGACAGTAATACAATGTAGATATAGACACATCTAGGAGAGCAACTCTGTTTCTGATGATAATACAACAAAAATGGTAACTGATTGTTTCGTTTCTGAATTTAAAATGCTGACCGCAGCCGGTGCGGCTCAGTGGTTGAGCGTCAACCTATGAACCAAGAGGTCACAGTTGGATTCCTGCTTAGGGCACATGTCCTGGTTGTGGGCTTGATCCTGGAGCATGCAGAATGCAGCCAATCAATGATTCTCTCTCATCACTGATGTTTCTATCTCTCTCTCCCTCTCCCTTTTCCTCTGAAATCAGTAAAAATATATATTTAATAAATAAAAATAAAATGCTGAGGAGAACACCAATCACACCAAACATATATCATCTTTTTATGTATACACAATTGCATTACCCACCATAACAGAAGGATACACGACTGAAAAATGTTTTCTTTTTTTGGCCATGGGCAAAGCTATAGTTCTGGGCCTTAGTTCTCAGGAAAAAGACAAGAGCTGGGGTTTCCAGATTTTTTTTTAATTTAACAGACCAATTAATAAATTTTTAAAAACCTACTAGCCATCATTCGTAAATAAGCTTAAAGTGGGAGGGAGACATAATCTGTGAATGAGAAAGCACCAATAAACCAAATGCATTTAATCTGAGTTCTTTTTAATCTGCCTCATTGCTCATATTTTTCTTATTTTGCATTGGCCTGTGAAAATCCACACTAATTCATAGACTCTTGATTGAAAACAACTCCTCTTGATCACTCCTAAGTCCTTTCCAGTTCTAAAGTGCTATGATTTTTGTGCTTCTAAATTTTAATTTATATTATACTAGAGGCCCAGTGCATGAAATTTGTGCAGGGGCGGGGGGGGGGGGGGGTCCTCAGCCCAACCTGCACCGTCTCCAATCAGGGAGCCCTCAGGGGATGTCCTGATGGCTTAGGCCCACTCCCCGTGCTTCTCGGCTCTCTGCGGGGCCTACCTGCTCCACACCATGGCGATAGCCAAGCAGGCCTTGCTGGGTGCTGCCTGCGGGCCCGCTTGCCTGCTCGCGGGTCACCACGTCTATGGCCAAGCAGGCCCTGCTGTCTGCTGTTAAGCTGCGGCCGGACCCGCCTGGGGGAGGTCTGGCTGCACTGCCCACCCTGGAGTCACCGGTCCAGCCCTGCCTGGCTCCCCAGGCCCCGCAGCAGCCTCCCTCTCTGGCCCTTGAAGCAGCCTCAGCAGCTGTTGACCAGGCCCGCCCCAGCGCAGGCACACAGAGGCCCCGCCGCCCTGCCCCCAACACTGCATGCGCAACCTCCTCCTGTCCGGTAGACCCATTGCAGGGTCATGGTTAATTAGCATATTTCTCTATTTTATATATATAGATGTTTATTTGTTTAAAAATGTGATTTGTGAGGAATTTTAAATTCGGTCTCTCAGCCCAGCCGGCGTGGCTCAGTGGTTGATCACTGACTTATGAACCAGGAGGTCGCAGCTCAATTTCTGGCTAGAGCATATGCCAGGGTTGTGGGCTGGATCCCCAGTGTGGGGCATGCAGGAGGCAGCTGATCAATGATTCTCTCTCATCATTGATGTTTTTTTTCTCTCCCTTCCTTTCCTCACTGAAATCAATAAAAATATATTTTTTTTTAAAAAAAAATCCTTCTCTCATACTTCTTTGAGGCTGCTAATAAGTGGATCCCAGAAAGAGGGTGTGGGCATTTTACTATCCAAAAGCCACTGGTGAGGGCCTCCTCTGGCCAGCCCTAGGCTATATAATGGGGACACAGGGATCCAAAGCACAGCCTCTGCCCTAAGGGGGTTCTTACCTAGACACTAAAATAAGGTGGCAGTAGGGTACAACAAGTTCTATAAGACAAGAGGTATGCCTGGGGACATGAGCCTTGGGAGCAGCACCCTCCCAGACTGCCGTGTGGGTGGCTCCTGGGTCAGGTCCTCTGAAGAAAGTGATGCATACATTGAGTCTTTATTTTTTTTAATCTTTATTGTTCAGATTATTACAGATGTCCCTCTTTTTTCCCCCCATAGCTCCCCTCCACCCAGTTCCCACCCCACCCCAGGCCCTCGCCACCCCACTGTCTGCGTCCATAGGTACTGCATACATGCATATAAGATCTTTGTCCAATCTCTTCCCGCACCCCCCCCACACCCCCTTTCCCCCCGAGAATTGTCAGTCTGCTCCATGTCCAGGAAGCGCAGAGAACCCCAAACAAGAGGAATCTAAAGAGGACCACACCAAGACACATCATAATTAAAATGCCAAGAGCAAAAGACAAAGAGAGAATCTTAAAAGCAGCAAGAGAAAAACAGCTAGTTACCTACAAAGGGAGTACCCATACAATTGTTAGCTGATTTCTCAACAGAAACTATGCAGGCTAGACGGGAATGGCAAGAAATATTCAAAGTGATGAATAGCAAGAACCTACAACCAAGATTATTCTACACTGAGTCTTAAAGGACAGGACCAGTGCTAGGCAGCTGAGGATGTGTCTACAGGCAAATAAGCAGCCTGTGTAAAGCTAATGTGTTTCAGAAATCATGGCGAATCCTAGGAACTCCACATCCTAGTGAGCTACAGTGAGGACAAGATCTATGAGTCGAGGATTGTTGAAGACACTGTAGAGACAGGCAAAGAGAACCTACCCTGCTAAGTTAAGGACTGTGAACTTGATCCCCAGCTCATTGGGATGTCAATGGAATATTTTAAAGTGCAGCTGTACCCTTGAAAGAACCTCAAGGTGAGAAATTCCTCTTACCTTTATTTTTTAAGAATAAAAATAATGCAATGCAGGCTTGTTAAAACAAATTCAAACAGTATAGAAGTGCATAAAATAAAAGAGAAAAGCTTTGAGCTTCACCCACTCCACCCCCTCAATTAAATCCTACTCCTCAGCTTTGCCCCCGGGGAAGCCGTGATTTTGACCACAGTCACTGTGTGGCTCAAAACTGGAATATATCTCAGGACCTCAGAATTGGTCTCAGGGGAGGCCACCTCCTCTGCCCTGTCACCCAGTCAGTCATCTGTGCTTCCTTATTGTCCAGATTTCCTTGGAGAAAGACCAGAAGGGGAGTCTCCATTGTTGGCAATCACAAGAGAAAGTGCTAGAAAGGGAGCTGAGATTGTCTCCCCTCCCTCCCCTGTTCTCCCCTCTGACTTTCCTGAGAGCAGAGGGGTACATGAAGCCCTAGGTCTGTGTTCCCAAGAAAAGAGCCAGGGGCCGACGCAGGAGAAATGCCCCATCCTCTTCACAGAGGGCTTTGTGGCCAGGACTTGAAGAAGGAAGTAGCACTCGACCGGAAGGAGTGGGAGAAGGGTGGGAGGCAGGTCTGAGCTCCACAGGCCTGAAGAACAAATTAAAAGTTGGATCAAAAAGAAATATTCAGGCGCCATTGGTTTAGCCGTCTGGGGGCTGCGTCTGGACCAGCTGTAATAGAACAGCTGTGGGGTTTGCATTGCGTGGGTGGGTAGGTGGCAGCCTCTGTTTAGCCCAAGGCTGTGTTTCCCTGCTGATTGGTGGGCTTCCCTGCTCTTAATGTGACATATAACCATCCACCTGGGTTCCCCATCTAATCAGGGGGACAAGCCAAACTGCCTTCATGGGGTACTGCCCCATGTCCCTCAGTTCAGTTGTCCTGGAGCTGGCCACACCACAGCAGAGCCCAGTTACCACTCTGCACCAGCTTACGGAGTCCCCAGACCACTGAAGCCATGGTAGTTCTGGCCTTTCCCTGGGCCAAGAGCTGTCTGCCTGTTCAGATCAGAGCCAGGAGGTGGGGAGAGGGGAGTGGGGGGCATCACTAGGGCCATCTCCATGGCCAGCTTCCCTTAGTATTTCTGTAGATGTCTCCAGAGTTGGTGGTGAACAGTAACAACTTGTTTTGTTCATTGAACAGGAGGAAGATCCCAGTGTCTGAGTGAAACAACAGTCCTGCTATCAGCCGCCAATTGCACAAGACATCCAGCACTAACAGTCCTGCTGCTACGAACAAGGAATCCTTTGACAGTACCCACCCCTTTGTGCCTCGTTGGGGAACACCAGTGACACAGAAACACAGATAGACATTCGGGAGTTTGCACTGGGGAGTAGGAGGGGAGGGGCAGTGGACTTTTTGTAAGCTTTCAACTCAACATGGAAAAATTAAATTTAAAAAAATTTTTAAATCCTACTCCTCAGGGTTTATCACTATTGTGAGTTTCAGGTAATTCTATGTATGTTTTCTAAAAACATTTATATATAACAGACATTTTTGTGAAATCTCTAATAGAAAGTATACTGTGCTACAAATGTCCATCTGCAACTTACCCTTTTCACTTAATTGATTGTTAATCTCATTTTTCTGGGCTGCATAGTATTCTACTGTATGGTATGGGTATGTTTCAAATGTATTTAACCATTTCCCTGTTGGTAGTCATTTAGGCAGTTCCCAATTTTCTAGTCATTGCTGCAGTGAACATCCTTGACTATTTGCACACCTGTTTATTTTCCTAAAGGATAGTTTCTTATGTTGGAATTACTAGGTTAAAGGATCTAGGCATTCAACGTTTGAAAGCTATTTCTTAGTTTCTCTCTAAAAAGTTTTCCATTTTATGCTCATCTGGTCTACAAGATTGCTCTTTTCCTCCCACAATGGCCAAGTTTTGGGTGTTATCAAGCTTTTGCACTTTTACTAATCTGATAGATGAAAGACCATATATCATAGTTGCCTCATTTAGTGAGCTTGACCATCTTTCATTTATTGGCTAAATAATTTGTGTGTTTTTTTCTATGAATTGTCTTTTAACAAACTCTACAGATCAGAGATTTTTAATCTGGGGTTCCAGGGCCCTTAATATGTGGCATGAAATTTGCTGTGTGTATTAAATGTGTATTTTCAGGATAAGACCCAAGGAACATTAAGAACCACTGATCTTGCCCAATCAGCATGGCTCAGGGGTTGAGCATTGACCTATGAACCAGGAGGTCATGGTTAGATTCCCAGTCAGGGCACATGCCTAGGTTGTGGGCTCCATCTCCATTGTGGGGCGTTCAGAAGGCAGCTGATCAATGATTCTCCCTCATCATTGATGTTTCTATTTATCCCACTCCCTTCCTCTCTGAAATCAGTAATATATATATATATATATATATATATATATATATATGCATATATATGTTTTTTAAAAGAATCACTGATCTTAAACTCTGTAGCTGAGAGAAGCACATGTTAAATATAATAAAAGGGTAATTTGCAAATTGACCCTAACAGCAGAATGACCAGAACAACCTCTGGACCAGTCACTCTGAGGCGCACTGACCACGTCTTGGTCCCTTCCCCCAGCCATCAGGCACCGATAACCGGATGGTGGGGAACCGGGGGTGGGTGGCGGCAGGGGGAGAGGCCGGCTGTGGGCAGCTGGGGAAGATGGCCCTGATCGCAGGCCAGGCCTAGGGACCGTACCCAGGCACGAATTTCGTGCGCCAGGCCTCTAGTGTTAACTAAGAAGTAGGGCTAGAAATAAGGAGTAAAAAAGAATGAGGAAGAATTCTGTCACACACACACACACACACACACACACACACACACACACACACCTTTTATAACCTTACCCTCACCTATACAGGGCCTTTCCAATAGCACTCCTTCATTTCCCTCCCCAGAAGGCCCCCAGCCACATAGAGGTTACTAGATCATTATAGCTTGGGCTCACTTCTTACTAATATTTGTGTATATATCACAGAGTGCTGACAAATAACTCAAGACACTTCTTTATATCTTGGTTCATAGAAACATTCAAAAACTTTATACAAACAAGCTATAACCTATTTATATGAAAGCACAGAAAAGCCATTAACTTCCATTTTATCTCCTAAATATTTCTCTAACTTACCCACGTCTCTTCATCTCCACTCCAACCATCACATCTTGCTTTGACCACTTCAGCTCTCTCCTAACTTACCTCCCATACCTCTATGCCACACTCCCTATTTCACTGTTCACACTTTAGCCTAAGAGATCTTTTCAACATCCCTCACCTTACACCCTCTCATGGCTCCCCTCTGCTGGGGGTGAGGGGGCTAAAGAACTAATCCTTTAACGTGTGCGCCCACCTGGAGCTCCATGATCTGCTCTGCCTACCTGCTCTCCACCTACCTCTTCTGTTATGCTAAGTACCTCTTCCCCGCAGCCTGGCTCCAGCCACTCCTGGAACACTCAGGCATTCTCTCCCACGCTGTGACCTTTGTAATTCTTTTTTTTCTGCTTGAATGCTCTCCATCCCACTCCTCTCTGTCTTTGAGTTAACTTCCACTCAGCTTTAAAATAACTTTTTCTAACCTCCCAGGCCAAGTGCTGCTGTTTTATGCTTTCCTGGCACCCTCTACTTTTTTTCTTAGCAATTATCCCAATTACAGTTACATAGTTCATTAACATCTGCATCCACTCTGGCCGGTGAGCTCCCTAAGACAGAAATAGGATCTGATGTGTTCTTCTCTGAAATCCAGGTGCTCAGAGCAAGGATGACACAGAGCAGGTGATCAATAAATACTGTTGAAGGACTGGAGAGAAAGGATGCTACTATAAATCATTCGTTAGGTCTTTATTTTCCTCTACACTGTCCTTCAAATATGAGCAGATACTAATTAAGTCCCGGATATGGAAATTTGCTAACTTTTTCAGGTCATTCCAATTATTTATCAGGAACCTATCAAGGCACTTTTTCCAAGAGCTGGTGGGGGGTGTGGACGTCACAGAGAACAAAATAGACCAATCTTGTCCTTCTTGAGCTTACATCTGGGAGGAGGAAACAGATAGTAAACATAATAAATAAGTAAAATACATAGTATATTTAGAAGGTGAAAAGTGCTATGGAGGAAAATAAAGCAGAGTAAATTGGATGAGAAGAGAGGAATAGAGGAGCTAGCCCCCATTCATTGTATGCTAAAAAATTAGGTGGGAGAGACCAAAAAACAGAGGGTGTGATTACTCTCAGCAATTTTAAAATACATTTAAGAAATACACAGATACTGCTGCATACCAGCCTCTGTGTTGGGTAGACCCCTGAGTGAGCTGCAGGGTTTGCGGTAGCTCCTCCCACTCCCTGAGAGCTTCCACATCTTCCTCAAAAACTTCCTACATCGAAATGTTACTCTTTTCCTCTGAACCCTCTCCTCCGCCCTGGCAAAGTTAGTGGGTCTTTCTTCCATGATCCTGGGACCTTTTCATCATCTCTGTACTAAGTCTTCTCCGCATGCTCTAATGCTTTGCCTTTGTATGCATCATCCCCTGAGAACACAGGAACGCTTCAAGAGCAGGAACCGTCTCTCAGCACCCAGCATCTGATCACTCCCAACACTTGGTAATATAGAAGAAAGTGCTCAAAGTATGTGAATGAAAGAATGGATATTGAATGAATGAACAGAAACAGAATTGGAATGAGTGTTGCTATGACAATCAGAATGCATCTTGCTTTGACCAACTGAGTTCTCCTGAAATTCTCCATGTTTGCATATGATAATCTTCCACTTCTGGCTCCTAGGAATATTGGAATGGTCAGATAAGTCATAGTACATCTTTTTCTATTCTTTTTGTTTTAACTTATCTGGTCTATATATTTAAAGTGGTTTTCTTCTACACAGCATGTACCAGAATCTTAATTTTTTATCTAGTCCGACAATCTTTGAATTTTAATTGGAGTTTTTATTTTATTTTTTTTAAATAAATCTTTATTGTTCAGATTATTACAGGTGTTCCTCTTTTTTTTCCCCCTATCTCCCCTCCTCCTGATTCCCCACCCCACCCCATGCCCTTACCCCCCGCCACTGTCTTCATTCATAGGTGTAAGCTTTTTGTCCAGTCTCTTCCCGCACCCCTCACACCCCCTTCCCTCTGAGAATTGTCAGTCCACTCCCTTTCTATGTCCCTGATTCTATTATATTCACCAGTCCATTCTGTTCTTCAGATTTTTTATTCACTTGATTTTTAGATTCACTTGTTGGTAGGTATGTATTTGATGTCATTTTGTTATTCATAATTTTTATCTTTACCTTTTTCTTCTTCTTCCTCTTCTTAAAGAACACCCTTCAGCATTTCATGTAATCCTGGTTTGGTGGTGATGAACTCCTTTAGCTTTTCTTGTCTGTGAAGCTCTTTATCTGACCTTCAACTCTGAATGATAGCTTTGCTGGGTAGAGTAATCTTGGTTGTAGGTTCTTGCTGTTCATCACTTTGAATATTTCTTGCCACTCCCTTCTGGCCTGCATAGTTTCTGCCGAGAAATCAGCTGACAGTAGTATGGGTGCTCCCTTGTAGGTAACTAACCGTTTTTCTCTTGCTGCTTTCAAGATTCTCTCTTTGTCTTTTGCCCTTGGCATTTTAATTATGATGTGTCTTGGTGTGGTCTTCTTTGGATTCCTCTTGTATGGGGTTCTGTGTGCTTCCTGAACTTGTACGTCTATTTCTTTCACCAGGTAGGGAAAGTTTTCTGTCATTATTTCTTCTAATAGGTTTTCAATATTTTGCTCTCTGTCTTCTTCTGGCACCCCAAAAATTCGGATGTTGGTACGCTTAAAGTTGTCCCAGAGGCTCCTTACACTATCTTCATATTTTTGGATTTTTTCTTTTTGTTTTTCTGGTTGGGTGTTTTTTGTTTCCTCATATTTCAGATCTTTAGTTTGATTCTTGGGGTACGTTGATCTACAGTTGAGTTTCTGTATATTCTTTATTTCAGACAGTGTATGCTTAATTTCTGACTGGTCCTTTTCCATTTTTTTGGCATTCTCATTAAGGTCCTTGAAGGTCTCACTAAGCTCCTCGGAGGTCTCATCAAGTTTCTCGGCGGTTTTTAGAAGATTCTTGAGTAACCTTATAAATGTGGTTCTGAACTCTATGTCGTCCATTAGTTTGCTTTCCTCCATTTCTCTCATTCGTGACATGTTTCTTTGTCTCCCCATTTTGCTGCTTCCTTGTGTTGACGGAGTGGCTTTGTGTGGTAGGTGACCTATAGGGGCCAGTAGCTCAGCCTCCCCAATCACCTGAGGTGGACGCCTTTGGTACACCCCTTTGTGGGCTGAGTGCAAAGTCTTGGTGTAGTTAAGCCTTGATTGCTGTTGGTACACTGGGAGGAACTGACCTCCAGGCCAATTGGCTGTGAGGACCCGCTGTGTCTATAATGGAAGAACTGCTGCGCTGGAGACACGCTTATGTTGCAGGACTTGTTTCAGTGGGGCTTTGGTGCTCACTGAGTCTGCCTCTTGAATGTATCACTTATGGATGTGAGGAGTTGAAATCTGGTGTCTCACACTGACCACTAGGTACACTGGCTTCTGGATCTCCAATGGGGTGCAGGTCAGCTACTGTCTGAGGCCACCCAGCAGGAGCTACAGCAAGAACTGCAGTTTTCTCCTCTTTGCTTGGGGTTTGGAGGTTTTGGAGCTGTCTGACCCGGGCTGCAAGTTTGCTAGGTTAAGCTGCGATAGGGCAGGCCATTCATATGCTAAAGCCGCTGCTTGGAGCTTGGGTGGGTTTGTAGATTGTGCTGGGCGGGGTCTCAGGGCGTCACTAGGCTAGGGCGTGGCAAACAGCGATGGCTGCCAGTAAGCCGGCTCTGTGACTCTGCGTCTCCGACCGTGTCCCTGCGTCCAGCGCCCTAGCACAATAAACAATTGTTCCTGCGTGCAGCCCTGCAAGCAAGCCTCCCTCACTTTCCGACGCCACGGCAGACAGTCCAGCTTCTCCCCGTAGGAGTTTGGGTCCCCCGTGTCTCCCCAGTAACGAGTTCAGAGTAATCGGGAGCTTATCTCCCTTCGGATTGAAAACAGCAGCGCACCCAGTCACCCATCGCCAGCCCGATTCGCGCGTCTCCGTACCTCAGCTTTTCAGCACTTGTGCACCCCTCAATGCTGTTTGCTCTTTCCTTCTAGTTGTAGAACTTCCACTCAGCCAGCTTTCCCGTGGTTCTGGGTGATAGACATTTTGTCTTTTAGTTGTAGTTTTGAAATTGTTGTGCAAGGCAGCAGTTTAGGTGTTTACCTATGCCGCCATCTTGGATCTCCTCCTAATTGGAGTTTTTAGACCATTTGCATTTAAAATAATTATCCCTGGCCAGCATGGGTCAGTGGTTGAGCATCAACTTATAAACCATGAGGTCAAGTTTTGATTTCTGATCAGGGCACATGCCCGAGTTGCAGGTAAAATTCTCAGTGTGGGGCATGTAGGAGGCAGATGATCAATGGGACTCTCTCATCATTGATATTTCTATCTCTCTCTCCCTTTCTCTCTGAAATCAATAAAAATATTTTTTTTAAATAAAATAATTATCAATATGGTTGAGTTAAATCCACCATTTACTATTGGTGTTCTATTTGTCTTATCCTTTCTTGTTACTTTTTAGTACTTTTCCCATTTCTTTTAAATTAATTGGTACTTTTTACTATTTAATTTTATTCCCATTACTTCTAGCCACCTCAGACTCCCCAAACTCCAACTCCATCTCATCAATGCAGTAAGGCTGCCAGGATCTGTTTGGGTTCCCCCTTTCTGAGTTTGTAATCTAGAAATTGTTTCCAGAAAGACAGGGCAATTATCGAACTCATTTTATTTCTCTTCTCTCAGTCCCATGCAAACTGTTTCATATTTTATCCAGCTTTCTAATTCTTTTTCATGGGTGGTTAAATTTGGTCCATGTGACTCCATCATGCCTTGAAGGGGAAATCCCCTCTACTTATCTCTTGAGAGCTGGACTTTTCTAGATTGTACATTCTAGTTCTTCAGACTTTCCAAATGAGATTTGGTAGATTTGACTGGCTTGTGTGGAGATAGAGAAGAAAGTGTAAAACCTTTCCTGGTGAGTTTGCCTAAGTAGCTGATGATACACTATATTATTGCTGACCCGGACTTCTCATATTCAGGTAATGTCAGGAAGGGCAGGCTATGGCAGAAAGGACAGAGATGGCTTTATGAGAGAATCTGAAAGCAGGCTAATCTTTTCTATGCAATTCTGAATTCATTTGTGCATTTATAGCAAGCCCAGAAAGGATGTGCCTTTTTTAAAAACATGTAAGAAGTTTATGAAGTGATTACCATCAGTTCCAGATACTATGGTAAGTTAAACAGGGAAGTGTCTCCCTCCAGGAGTTTATAGTTGAAGGAAATAACTGATCAAAATATAGATAGGTGACAGATTAGATAGAAGGTAGGTAGGTAGGTAGGTAGGTAGGTAGGTAGATAGATAGACAGATAGAAAAAGGTTTATATTAGTAGCATTTCTTTATTAAGGGATGAAACTCCAATTAATTGGCAAAAAGATTAATTTTCTTGTGCCTGATCAGAAAAATTTCAGAAAAATGTGGGTAAAGAATCCATTTGTTGAAAATAGAATGAGAAATGATAGTTTAGCCAAAGGTGAGGAAAGTGACAGAAAGGGCTGGGAAAAGCGTGACAATGAAGATGTGAGTCAAAAATAGGAGATTCAAGAATCAAATAAAGGAGAAAAAAATCAAAGCAAAGGTGGCAAAAGGAGAGGAGATAGAAAATGGAATAGTGAAGGATTGGGGCACAATAGTGCCAGGTTCATAGTAGATGCTTAATGATGGATGAATAAAGGATGGATGGACTGGATGGATGGATGCATGGATGGACGGACAGACATTCAGAAGAACATAATAGAAAAGGATAAGTGTGATGGCTGAGGGTGAGAATTTAGTCTTATTGTAGACAAAGAAGAAATAATAGAAATAGAGGGAATTGTAGTGGTGGGTTTTGTAGATGATAATTTGTAACTATTTTAAGTGCAAATCAGTTTTTCTAGCTAACTTGTGCTTAAGATCAAAGCTCACTTCCTTAAAGAGATCTTTTCTGACCATTAATGTAAATTAATTCACCTGTTTTTTCTTTCTTGTGGCTCTATATTTTTGCTTTATAACTTTTATCACAGTTTGTAAACAAATGTTTTTTTTGTAATTATTTGTTTAATATCTGTTCTCCCACTGGACTGTAGGCTCCATGAGAGAAAGAATTATGCCCCCCCCCTTTTTTTTCTTTTGCTAACCACTCTGTCTTTAGGGCCTGGCATAAAGCCTAGCACATGTTAAGATCCCAATAAATATTTGTTAAACAAAAATTAATTTAAATTTTTATTGTTGATTTAATGCACACATAAGTGAATGAATGAGGTCGGGACCTGTGGAGATGTAGAGGTGTGAGTGCGTCCTATCCAGCCTCCTGAGGATTAAAGCCTAGTCATCCACAGAGTGGCTGTGCTGGAATGGAAAATGCCCTGGAACTGGAGTCAGAAAGGCTGAGTTTAACACCTGCCTCTGCTATTTACTTGCTGTGTTAACTAGGGCAACATAACTCACCCAAGCTCCTATTCTCCCATCTCTTAAATGAGTACACCTCACCTGGTTGTTATGAAGCTTGAATTTAAAAAGTGTTCAGGACTTCTCAAAGGTCTTCTCCCAAGAAGCCTTCAGGAAGGAGTGGGGTGTGGTTCACATCTCTGTTGAACTGAAGGCACACTCAAAACAAAAGCAACTTCTTTGAAATGGTTTCATTTGGAAAGTTCATGCAAATTTTGCATTTTATACTATAATTTATACCTATATCATTTCAATAGTTACATGATGTTTTAAATTATGCACTGATAATTTGTTTAACTTTTTTTTCATAAAATAATTGAATACAATTGATCCTCATAAAAAATGTACCATATTACCCTTTGGTATCCCATACTTATGAGAAGCAGGGATTTATGTGAAATGGCCTGCCACATGACAGTGGGCTCTCCATAATGTTTGCTGAGTCTGAATCTGTCCACCAGAGGAGCAGCATGACTGAATCAACAGACAAAACAGATAATATGAGGAGGATGCTGTCCATAGGAGCAGTGGTGAGGCAGGCTTGCTAGTCTGGAAAGAGATCAAGGGTACAGGTCAGAAACTGTAACTTTATTTGAATCTAGATAATCAAAAGGAAATAATCATTGCTAATAAAATGTAGGATATACATAATAATTAAATATTTATTATTAATAATTATAATTACATGTAAATAATTATAGTTACTTATAATAATGTGATATATATGTTATGACATACTATAATGTATTGGACTATCTACAGAGAACAAAAGATACTTAATTATCAAAAGATGACTCCTATCTTTGACTTTATTCTTAGAACCTAATGTAAAAAACAAAATACCAAAAACCTTCCACTCTCTGTATTAACATCCAGAAATTGGTCAGTTCTGAACCTGAATTAAACATAAATATATGCCCTACACATTTCAATTTCTGAGGTTTCCACCCAATAAAAACATTAAACACAGAATCACTAAAGCAAACCCCCCTACAAACTAATGTGTTCTGTCCTCAGTTTCCTCATTGTGAGCATTAAATGCAATGATGTACATGAGCATGTCTGGTACAGTGCCTGGCCCACTGCAACCAGGACCACCCACGTTCTAGGCTTTATTCACTGCTCTATCACTCATGCTTACTTGTTATGGGCTGAATGATGCACCCTCGCAACCCAAAATTCAGATGTTGAGGTCCTAACCTCCAGTAACCTCAGAATATGACCCTCAGAATATTTGGAGATAGGGTCTTTACCAAAGTAATTTAAAGTGAGGACTAGGGTGGGCCTTATCAGAAGAGGAAACTGGAACACAGACTAGACTAGAGAGGAGACAATGTGAAGACACAAGGAGGGACCGCCAGCTACAAGCCAAGGACAGAAGTCTGGAGCCGATCCTCCCTCAAAGCCCTAACAAGGAACCAGTTCTGCTGACAGCTTCATCTCAGACTTCCAACCTCCAGGTCTATGAGAAAATAAATTTCTGTTGCTTGAGACACTAACTCTGTGGCGGTCCTAGGAAACTAACAGATCACTAGAATAGAAGCTCTGTGAGGGTAGAGATTTTTCTTTTTGTTCAGTGACAAACCCTAAGCCACATGTCTTGGAACAGAGCCTGACACATAGTAAGGACCTAATAAAAAATTGTTCAGCTCCTAAGAAATATCCAGTCCCACATTTGGCTCAAGATATTTAGCAAATATTTTAGGACTGAATAAATTATTGTATTTCCCAAATACTAAATGGGGACATAATCTGAAAAAAAAAAGTTATGTAAATCTATTTATACAGCCATGTAAGACTTTAAATATTAAACCACACTTAACAAATCACCTTAACTGAAAAGGGCAAAATGTCATAAAATTCAAGTTGGTCTTGGAAAATGCAACTTGGGTAGAGTAAGTTGCCAGTTGTTTGACGTCCCTACTCCTTGGCCTAAGTTAAAGCACCAGGTGATACAGAGCTCTCATGTGCCCAGGTCTGCACAGGACCCCTTTGCTGGAACCACAGTGGTCTTTGCATCACTTACAGACTCACCATCCTTCTAGGCTCAACTCAAATCTCTCCTCACACATGAAGCCTTTCAGGACATTCTGAAGCCAAAGTGATACCATTCTTAATTTGGAGTACTTTTAAATATATGTCTCACTTACTTCCTTATGCCTTGTTATCTTTATGTGAAGATATCTGTCTAGTTTCCATTTTAGATTGAAAGTTCTCTAAGGACAGGGACATTTTTATTCTTTTTATTTTTATCCTTACCCGAGGATATGTTCATTGATTTTACTAGTAGAGAGAAACTGCCTCCATATACACCCTGACCAGAGATCTAACTCGAATCCTAGGTAGGTGTCCTGACTGGGAATTGAACTGGAAACTTTTTGGTATACAGAATAATGCCCCAACCAACTGAGCCACCTGGTCGTGGCTAAGGACAGGGACTTTAAAAATTACTTACATCTACCCCTATCTAAGTAGGGGATCCAGCAAGTAGTATAGCTTTTTTATTAAATCGCTAGTGGCCTGGTGCACGGATTCGTGCACACTGAAAGGAAATTAATTAGAAGAAATATTTTAATATCGTTATTCACCCTTTCTCTATAATAGAAGTATCAGAGATGAAATAAAATTAGTAAAATGTATATAATATATAAATCTATATATATAAAAGACTAAGTGACTGACTGTCCATCCATCCGACTGTCCAACGGACCCACCGATCAGCCTGTTCATAGGACGCGAACTGGCAATTTAAAAATAAACATTGACTTTCACATGTGTGATACATATAAAGCTCTCGCTGGCACCAATCGCACGTGTGTCAATCATGAATTTGGTTGTTTTTGTTGACATTCTGAAGGTGAGAGAAAGCAGCATCATCAACAGAATAAGTCTGAAGACCAACTATTGGCACAACGTACCCCTGAAGCCAAAAGAAGCCGGCATCATCGATAGAATGTATCTGAAGAGCAACTATTGGCACAACATACCATTTGAGTGATGATTCCATTGATTCAATGGATGATGCCAAAAAAGGAAAATTTTTCCATCGAATTTCTTAATAGTATTACTCCTTTGGAAATGCCATGTCACAAATTAAAATTGAAAGTAGGTGCAATCATCATGCTACTCAGAAATCTTAATAGTAAATGGGGTCTTTGTAATGATACTAGATTTAGTATCAAAAGATTGCCACCTAACGTAATCGAAACTGAGGTATTAACAGGATCTGTGGAAGAAGAGGTTGTTCTGATCCCAAGAATTGATTTGTTCCCGTCTGACACTGGCCTCCCATTTAAATTAATTCGAAGACAGTTTCCCATGCTGCCAGCATTTGCGATGACTATTAATAAATCACAAGGACAAACTCTAGACAGAGTAGGAATATTCCTACCTGAACCCATTTTTGGACATGGTCAGTTATATGTTGCTTTCTCTCGAGTTCAAAGAGCATGTGACGTAACAGTTAAAGTTGCAAATAATTCATCACAAGGGAAATTAGTCAAGCACTCTGTAAGTGTTTTTACTCTTTTTTTTTTTAAATTTTATTTTATTGTTTAAAGTAGTACATATATCTCCTTTTCCCCCCATTGACCTTCCCCCAGCCTCCCCTAAACCCTGTCGCATGCCCTCATCCCACCCCCTGCCCCCTAGTGTCTTGTGTCCATTGGTTGTGCTTATATGCACGCATACAAGTCCTTCAGTTGATCTCTTTCCGCACCTCCCCAACACTTCCCAGCTGTCCCACTGTAATTTGACAGTCTGTTCGATGCTTCACTGCCTCTGTCTCTATCTTTTTGTTCATCAGGTTATAATGTTCTTTACTTTCCATAAATGAGTGAGATCATGTGGTATTTTTCTTTCACTGCCTGGCTTTTTTCACCTAGCATAATGCTCTCCAGTTCCATCTATGCTGCTGCAAATGGTAGGAATCCCCTCTTTTTTATAGCAGCGTATAAAAAAACTATGCTCTCCAGTTAGCATAATGCTCTCTTAGCATAATGCTCTCCAGTTCCATCCATGCTGCTGCAAATGGTAGGAATCTCCTTTTTTTATAGCAGCATATAAAAAAACTATGGTACATCTACACAATGTGTAGATGTACCATAGTTTTCTAATCCACTCATCTGCTGATGGGCATTTAGGCTGTTTCCAAATCTTAGCTATGGCGAATTGTGCTGCTATGAACATAGGGGTGCATACATCCTTTCTGATTGGTGTTTCTAGTTTCTAGGGATGTAATCCTAGAAGTGGGATTACTGGGTCAAATGGGAGTTCCATTTTTAGTTTTTTGAGGAAACTCCATACTGTTCTCCACAGTGACTGCACCAGTCTGCATTCCCACCAGCAGTGCATGAGGGTTTCTTTTTCTCCACATCCTCATCAGCACTTGTCATTTGTTGATTTGTTGATGATTGCCATTCTGACAGGTGTGAGATGGTACCGCATTGTCCTTTTGATTTGCATCTCTTGGATAATTAGTGACTTTGAGCATGTTTTCATATGTCTCTTGGCCTTTCTTCTGTCTTCTTTCAAAAAGATTCTATTTAGGTCCGTTGCCCATTTCTTTATTGGATCATTTATCTTCCTTTTATTAAGTTGTATGAGTTCCCTGTAAATGTTGGAGATTAAACATTTAACAGTGGTAACATTTGCAAATATGTTCTTCCATACAGTGGACTTTCTTATTGTTTTGTTGATGGTTTCTTTTGCTGTGCAAAAGCTTTTTATTTTGATGTAGTCCCATTTGTTTGTTTTCTCTTTAGTTTCCATTGCCCTAGGAACAGTATCAGTGAAGAAATTTTCGACATATGTCTGAGATTTCTCTGCCTGTGGATTCCTCTAGTATTTTTATAGTTCCCCGTATTATGTTTAAAACCTTTATACATTTTGAGTTTATTTTTGTGTATGGTGTAAGTTGGTGGTCTAGTTTCATTTTTTTTGCATGTATCTCCAATTTTCCCAACACCATTTATTGAAGAGACTATCTTGACTCCATTGTATGTTCATGCCTCCTTTGTTAAATATTAATTGAGCATAGTGGTTTGGGTCGATATCTGGATTCTCTATTCTATTCCATTGGTCTATATGACTGTTCTTGTGCCAGTACCAGGCTGTTTTGAGAACAGTGGCTTTGTAGTACAGCTTGAAATCTGGTATTGAGATCCCACCTACTTTGTTCTTCTTTCTCAGGATTGCTGTGGCTATTCGGGGTCTTTTTTTATTCCACATGAATATTTGAAGAGTTCTTTCTAGGTCTGTGAAATATGCCATTGGTATTTTAATGGGGAGTGCATTGAATCTATAGATTGCTTTGGGTAGTATGGACATTTCAATGATGTTGATTCTACCAATCCATGAACATGGTATGTTCTTCAATCTGTTTACATCTTCCTCTATCTCTTTTTTTCAGTGTCCTGCAGTTTTCCGCGTATAGGTCTTTGACCTCCTTAGTTAAGTTTATTCCTAGGTATCTTAATTTTTTTGGTGCGATGGTAAATGGGATTGCTTTTTTAGTCTCTCTTTCTGTAAGTTCACTACTGGTGTATAGAAATGCCATAGATTTCTTGGCGTTAATTTTGTATCCTGCTACATTGCCGAATTCATTTATTAAGTCTAATAGTTTTTGGATGGTGTCTTTAGGGTTTTTTATGTACAATATCATGTCATCTGCGAATAAGGACAGTTTTATTTCTTCTTTTCCAATTTGGATGCCTTCTATTTCTTCTTTTTGTCTAATCACAATGGCTAATACTTCCAGTACTATGTCAAACAGGAGTGGTGAGAGTGGGCATCCCTGTCTTGTTCCTGTTCTTAGGGGAAATGGTTTTAGTTTTTGCCCATTGAGTATGATGTTGGCTGTGGGTTTGTCATATATGGCTTTTATTATGTTCAGGTATGATCCTTCTATTCCCACCTTGCTGAGAGTTTTTATCAAAAATGGGTGTTGGATTTTGTCAAATGCTATTTCTGCATCAGTTGATATGACTATGTGGTTTTTATCTCTCAGTTTGTTTATGTGATGTATCACGTTTATTGATTTGTGGATTTTATACCATCCTTGCATCCCTGGGATAAATCTTACTTGGTCATGGTATATGATCTTTCTAATGTACTGCTGAATCCGATTTGCTAGAATTTTGTTGAGGATTTTGGCATCTATGTTCATGAGGGATATTGGCCTGTAATTCTCTTTCATTGTGTTGTCTTTATCTGGTTTTAGTATTAGGGTGATGCTGGCTTCATAGAATGAGCTTGGAAGTGTTCCTCCCTCTTGAATTTTTTGGAATAGTCTGAGGAGGATAGGTTTTAGTTCTTCTTTGAATGTTTGGTAAAACTCCCCTGTGAAGCCGTCTGGCTCCGGGCTTTTGCTTGCTGGAAGCTTTTTGATGACTGCTTCAATTTCTTCCATAGTTATTGGCCTATTGAGATGTTTAGATTCTTCCTGATTGAGTTTTGGAATGTTGTATTTTTCTAGGAATATGTCCATTTCCTCCAGGTTGTCCAGTTTGTTGGGATAGAGTTGTTCATAGTATTTTTTAACAATTCTTTGTATTTCGGTGGGGTCTGTTATTTCACCTCTTTCATTTATGATTTTCTTTATTTGAGTCCTCTCTCTTTGCTTCTTGGTGAGCCTGGCTAGAGGTTCATCAATCTTGTTTATCCTTTCAAAGAACCAGGTCTTGGTTTTGTTGATCTTTTGTATTGTTTTTTGGTCTCTATGTCGTTTATCTCCGCTCTGATCTTTATTATTTCCTTCCTTCTGCTTACACTGGGCTTTTCTTGTTGCTCTCTTTCTAACTCTTTGAGTTGTATGGTTAGGTAATTTATTACCATTGTTTCTTGTTGGTTTTTTTTTTGCAGTAGGCTTGTAGAGCTATGAACTTACCTCTCAAGACTGCTTTTGCTGTGTCCCATAGATTTTGGATTGTTGTGTTTTCATTGTTGTTTGTTGCCATGATGTTTTTTATTTCTTCTTTGATCTCTCTGGTAACACAGTCATTGTTTAATAGCATGCTGTTTAGTCTCCATGTTTTAGATTTTTTTGGATTGTTTTTATTGTAGTTGATTTCCAGTTTTATGCCACTGTGGTCTGAGAAGATGCTTGATATGATTTCTATCTTCTTGAATTTGTAGAGACTTTGCCTATGTCCCAACATATGGTCTATCTTTGAAAATGACCCATGTGCACTTGAGAAGAATGTATATTCTGTGGCTTTGGGGTGAAATGTTCTGAAGATATCAATTAATTCCATCTGGTCTAGTGAGTCATTTAGGATTGCTGTTTCTTTGCTGATTTTTTGTTTAGAGGATTTGTCCAATGGTGATAGTGGGGTATTAAAGTCTCCTACTATGATTGTATTGCTGTCAATCCCTCCCTTGATATCCTCCAGAAGTTCTTTTTTATGTATTTGGGTGCTCCTGTTTTGGGTGTGTATATGTTTACCAGAGTTATTTCTTCTTGTTGGACTGCTCCCTTTAGTATTATGAAGTGGTCTTCCTTATCTCTTTTTATGTCCTTCACTTTGAGATCTAATTTGTCAGATATAAATATTGCTACCCCAGCTTTTTTTTCATTTCCATTCGCCTGAAAAACCTTTTTCCATCCCTTCACCATCAGTCTGTGTGTGTCTTTTTTTCTGAGGTGGGTTTCCTGTAGACAGCAGATATTTGGGTCTTGTTTTTTGATTGGGACATTTAATCCATTTACATTTAAAGTTATTATTGATAGGTACTTGTTTGTCACCATTTTTATTCTTTACCCCCGTGTTCCTTCTTTGCTTCCTATTTCTTCTTTTTACAGCAGACCCTTCAGCATTTCTTGCATTGCTGGGTTGGTGGTAATAAAATCCCTTAGTCCTTTTTTGTCTGTGAAGCTCCTGATTCCACCTTCAATTTTGAATGATAGCCTTGCTGGGTATAGTATTCTTGGAATCAATCCCTTGCTTTGCATCACTTTGTATATTTCATTCCATTCCCTTCTGGCCTGGTGTGTTTCTGTTAAGAAATCAGTTGATTTTCTAATAGGAGGTCCCTTGTAGGTAACTTTCTGTCTCTCTCTGGCAGCCTTTAAGATTCTTACTTTGTCATTGGTGTTTGCCAATTTAATTATGATGTGTCTTGGTGTCGGTCTTTTGGGGTTCAACTTGTTTGAGACTATGTACTTCTTGGACTTGCATAGCTTTTTTCTTGCCAATATCAGGGAAGTTTTCTGTCATTATTTCTTCAAACAGGTTTTCTATTCCTTGCTTCTCTTCCTCTCCTTCTGGTATCCCTATTATGCGAATGTTGTTTCATTTTGTGTTGTCCCAAAGCTCCCTTAGGCTCTCCTCTTGCTTTTTAAGTCTTCTTTCCAGTTGCTGCTGTGTTTGTGTGTTTTTTCCTACCTTGTCTTCTAAGTCACTGATGCGGTCCTCAGCCTCTTCTAGTCTACTGCTTAAGCCTTCCATTGTGTTCTTTATTGCAGCTATGTCGTTCTTCATCTCCTCTTGGTTTCTTTTCATGTTGGTGACATTCTCATTCAGCTCCTTACAGTTCTCATTAAGTTGTGTGTATTTGTCATTGAGTTGTGTGTATTTGTCATCCAGCCATTTAAACATCCTTATAACCATTACTCTGAATTCTTTCTCTGATATGCTGCTAGCCTCAATTTCGTTCAACTCCCTTTCTGGTGATTCTTCTTTTTCTTTCCTTTGGGGATTGCTTTTTTGTCTTCCCATGTTTTGCTGTAACATTTTAATTGTAGGTCTGATTGGTTTGATACTCCAGTTCTTTTGGGGATGGTGCTACTGGTGTGATCTCTCAGGTCTCCTGGGCTTGGTAATCTAATGTAGCTCCCTATTTGAGCTAGTTGGGTTCTCATGATGTAGGCCTGTGAGCTGGAAAGGTACAACTGCGGTGTCTAGAAGTCAGCAGCCATGGAGGGGGGTGTCCCAATTTTTGCTGTCTTGCACCCTTGATTGAAATCATGCATGCCCAGCGGGGACTCACAGTGGCACCCAGGAACTATCTGTAGGGATGATGCATCTCAGGAGGCCTGCGCTCTGGAAAGGCGTGACTGTGGTGTCCAGAGTTCTGTAGTTGTAGGGCAGGCAGACTCAGCTTTTGCTGCTGCACCTGTGGTGGATATGTGCATGCTCCCAGTGGCGGCTCACAGGGGCACTCGCGGTACGTTTGCCACCATGGGCACTGAAGCACTCTGAAGGGCCCTGGCACTGAAGCCACATAATTGAGGCCTCTGTGGGCAGGTATCCAGGATGAATGAATTCAGAATTTCTACTGCCAGGGGGAGTGTGTTCCTCTTTGTCCAAAATCACACCCAGCAAGGACTCACAGCAGCTCCCACAAGCGCTCTATGGATAGATGAGCTCAGGTTGCCTGACCGTTGGAAATGCGTGCGCAGGCTGTGGCGGTGCTTTTGCCTGCACAGAGCTCTGATGCACTTTGAGGGGCCCTGGCACTGAAGTTACACAGCTGGGGTGTCTGTGTGCAGGTTTCCAGGATGAGTGAATTCAGAATTTCTACTGCCGGAGGGAGTGCGTCCGTGTTTGTCCAAGATCACACCCAGCAAGGACTCACAGCAGCTCCCACAGGCGCTCTGTGGATAGATGGGCTCAGGGTGTCTGCCTGTTGGAAATGCACGTGGACTGTGGCTGGCAGTGTGTTTGCCAGTGCCTTTGCCAGTGCAGAGCTCTGACGCACTTTGAGGGGCCCTGGCACTGAAGTTACACAGCTGGGGTGTCTGCAGGCAGTTATTCAGGCAGAGGAAATCCAGAATTTCTACTGGGGGGCAGCGCACCCTTTTCTGTACAGAATCACAACCAGCGGGGGCTCCCAGTGGCTTCCAGGCGCTGCCTAAGGAGTGGCATGCCCTGGATGCCAGCGTGGCTGGAGCCGCGCGGATGTGGTGTCCGGAGTTCTGCTGCTGGGGAGGGGGAAGATGCACTTACTGCTGCGCGAATGGTGCACCTTTGGAGGTGGAGGTCCCAGGATCCACGTGTCTGCAGCTGGGTAGCAGGATTTTGGCCGGAGTGGCTGCTGGGTCACGGGCAGTGTCAAAGTCCTGACTGGGTGGTGGTGCTGATGAGTTCCTAGAAAAGGCCGCTGTCCCTTTCAAGATGGTGTGGGCTCTGTGCCCAAGTCCTGCAGTCCAGGGAGTGCCCACAGCAGTAGTAATCTCTCCTTGTCCAAGAGAGCCTGCTCTGCCAACCCCTGATGCTGCTGCAGGATTTAACTGTTCCTTACTCACTCACACACACACCACACACATCCACACACTCTCCTTTCATATCCTCACTCACTCACTTCCTCTCCCTCACCTCTGTCCTGCCAGCCGCCATCTTTTCGGATCTGTTTTTACTCTTAATGTGGTGTACAGGGAGATATTAGAATAAGTTTAATCAATTTATCAGTCATTGTTTTTATCAATGTTGTTTTTATATAATGTCTGTTGTTTTTATATCATGTTGTTAATTAATTTCCTTTCAATGTGCATGAATCCATGCACTGGGCCACTAGTTGATTAATAAATAAACAATAACAACAACAAAGACATTATATAAAAACAACAAAAGCATGATATAAAAACAACATTGATAAAAGCAATGACTGATAAATTGATTAAACTTATTCTAATATCTCCCTGTATACCACATTAAGAGAGCTTGACTCATTTACCTTGTGATGAATTATTTGCAACTTTAACTTTAACGTCACATGCTCTTCAAACTCAAGAGAAAGCAACATATAACTGACCATGTCCAAAAATGGGTTCAGGTAGGAATATTCCTACTCTGTCTAGAGCTTGTCCTTGTGATTTATTAATAGTCATCGCAAATGCTGGCAGCACAGGAAACTGTCTTCGATTTAATTTAAATGGAGGCCAGTGTCAGACGGGAACAAATCAATTCTTGGGATCAGAACAACCTCTCCTTCCACAGATCCTGTTAATACCTCAGTTTCGATTATGTTAGGTGGCAATCTTTTGATAATAAATCTAGTACCATTACAAAGACCCCATTTACTATTAAGATTTCTGAGTAGCATGATGATTGCACCTACTTTCAATTTTAATTTATGACACGGCATTCCCGAAGGAGTAATAGTATTAAGAAATTCGATGAAAAAAAATTCCTTTTCGGCATCATCCATTGAATCAATAAAAATCATCACTCAACTATAGTGCCAATAGTTGCTCTTCAGATACATTCTGTCAATGACGTGGCTTCTTTTGGCTTCAGAGGTACGTTGTGCCAATAGTTGGTCTTCAGACATATTCTGTTGATGACGCTGCTTTCTTTCAACTTCAGAATGTCAACAGAAACAACCAAATTCATGACTGACACATGTGTGATTGGTGCCAGCGAGAGCTTTATATGTATCACACATGTACAAGTCAATGTTTATTTTTAAATTGCCTAGTGAGCATCATATGTACCTGCCAGACAGTTGGATGCATGGACGGTTGGTCACTTAGCCTTTTATATATATACTAGAGGCCCAATGCTCGAAATTCATGCAAGAGTAGGCCTTTCTTCCCTGGGGTGCTGGCACCGGCTTTCCTCTGGCACCTGGGACCAGGCATCCCTCCGGCTGCTGGCAGACACCTGGGACCAGGGCTTTCCTTGCAGCCCTGGCTTTGTCTGGAAGGTCGTCCTGAAGGATGTCTGGAAGGATGTCTGGTCTAATTAGCATACTACACTTTTATTATTATAGTCTAGAGGCCCAGTGCATGAATTCGTGCAATGATGGGGTCCGGCCAGCCCAGGCGGGGCTGGCTGGGGGGAGGGGCCATGGGCAGCTGGCCAGCCGGCCCCACCCCCAATTGGGGTGGAGGGGCCAATCGGGGGCCAGGCTGGCCATGGAGAGGTGCCGCAGGAAGTTGGCCGCCGCAGTGCGCGTCCTAGTGACTGGTTGTTCCAGTCATTCTGGTCGTTCCGTCATTCAGATCACTTGGCTTTTATATGGGAAAACGGTATAATCAGCACTCACATCCAACCCCAGCCCTGACAGTACAAAGAGCTAGAGAAGTATTGGCCAATCTATGTCTCTTTAACAACTTAGGCACAAATCCTATGAAGAGTGGGAAATGGAGAATTGTAATTAACGTAGTTAGCAGTGTGCTGTAGCATCCAAAAGGTATAGCACTACCACTAACATCAGCCTAATAAACATATATCGTGCCCTATCTTTTAATAATACCTATTTCATTAATGTTAGGAGTTTCCTTTCCAAGAATTCTTACTATTCTTTCCTCTGGCTGTTTTTTGATCATAGCCACTTACCTCAGATAGCCAAATCAGCAGCAGGATTCAGAAATAGGTTTGATCTCCGCCTCCTTGGGCTTTGGCAAACAGCTAGCGTGTGTTTATCGAATCATAGGTTTAAAAAATAATAATACTGTATAGAGTTAATTACTTTTTTATTGTCAGTGATTTTTCTGATTCCCTCACTATGCAATATGATCCAGTGTAAGGACAAGTCTTTTCTCTTGATTTAATGCAAAGCCTTTAGGAAAAATGAGTGTGATATTCCTCAAGTTGCACTCTGACCCTTTGTCTTCATATGACCTTCAAAAAGCCTATTGTTATTGGATCCAAACAATAATGTTAAGGTAATTGGAGAGGGAGGTTCCTAACATCATACATAATCGTGGGTGTAACCAACCTTTGACTATTTTAGTAAGCATTCCTCAATTAATCCCCAGTCTACCTTTCCATTTTTATGTATGTAAGAAAACATTTCAAATGGAAACTTTAATTATAATATTTTAAATGTAACATTTAATTGTAATATTTTCCTTGGGAAATTAGGCTCTAATAACACTATTTTTAGTAAAGCTTATATTTTCAAGCATATAGCTCGGAGATACTAAAGCAAGTGATATCCAATAAAGTATAAAATATAAAAATACAAATCAATACTATGTAAGTCAGAGTACAGGTATATTTTCATACATAAAATCAAATGAAAAAAGTCATTTATATGGCCAGGGAAATTAGCTGTTGGGATAATATAGAACTGTCTGTTATGTCTAACGAGTTGTAACAGGAACTGTAAAAAGATAAAGCCCGAAGAGCTTACAAACAACTACTGGAGTTGGAGCTAGAAATAGAAACTGTACTGGGGGCTGAGAGGGGAGGCAATTCTGGTGTATGAAAACAAATTTTAAATTTTTTTGGAAGGTTTCCTTTTTAGATTCAAAAAGAAAATTTGAATTATACACTTTAAAAACGACGACGACGATACAGGAGAGGTTTTCTGTAAAGTACTAAACAAACTTTGCCTTCCTTCCCTAGTTTCTAAAGACTATGGAATAGAAAGATGGTTATCTAGAATTGAGGTAACATAATCAACAGCATTATTAGGGAGGGCATCTGACAGCCATCACTGTGTCTGAAATTAGACAATGCATCTTTGTCAGGTCGTCTGTACCAACTGGTCTAGATTAAATTAACTGGTTTGTTTTTTTAAGACTAGAAATGTACATAGTGCTTATTTTTACAGAATAAAGTAAAGGGAAATATATTAAGAGATGTGACAAATTTTGTCATCCAAACGGCACTACCCCTTTGACAGCACTACCACCTAATCATACCACAAAGGTCTCAGGACTGGACTTCGGAAAGGTACTTCCAAATGCGACAGAACAGGGAACCTTGAGATACTTGGTATCTGGTGAGGGAAAGAAAACTAAGAGTCTACCAAGTATCTCTCCCGGACATGGTAATAAGGGATTGAGGAAAAACAAACAAACAAAAAATCACAGACACAGACCACAGGATGGTGATTGCCAAAGAAAAAGGGGGTGGAGAGAATTAGATGAGGGTTAAGGGGGTATAAATGAGGGTTAAGAAGGAGACTTGACTTGGGTGGTGAACACACAATGCAATATAGAATTGTACACCTGAAACCTATATGATTTTATTAACCAATATCACCCAATGAATTCAATAAAAATTTTTTGAAAGGACCTTTCTTCTCTCTTCCTGAATCTTGGGAACTTTAAGATGCCCAAATCTTCTCGGCACCAAGTGAAAATGAATTGCATTTGAAAATTTTGCCAAATAAACAAACATATGGAAAAGGAGAGAATTTTTAACTTTCCAGACATCCACAAAGTAGTAAGAGAAATGAGTTTAGGATTCTGCTTCTTTTGAATCTTCATTTTTCTTCTGCACAGAAAAGGAAACTGATTAGATGAATGACTGTGTAGCTGAAGTTGTGTTCAATGAATTTTGAAAGTGTTTCCCTCCTTCTTTCAGAAAATGAATTTTCTCTCTTGTGACGATACTGTTACTACTAGGCAGAATTACGTATTCAGTAGAACTAATGATTTCTTTTATTATGGTGTTCTAAGGTGTTTAAAAATATTTCTCACAAACCTGCAAAACTTACAAGGTTAAATCTCTTAAAGTTAAGCGATCCCATAGTGCTTAATAACTAATAGATCCATTTGCAATAATAATGAATAAAATTGAAATGTAAGTCTGAATAGTTTGGATAAAATTATTGACAGGTTAAAGTATTCTTTAAAATTTATTAAACTAATAGAACCAGAAGTATGCAACAGACGATGTATTTCGGGGGGGGGGGCAGCATGTATATGAACTTACATGTATACATACATGACCCATGGACATTGACTATACTGCCATGAAAGCCTCGGGAGGGGGCGGGAGCAGGGTGGAGGGAGTCAATGGGGAAAGAGGGGAATATCTGCAATACTTTCAACAATAAAGATAAATTTAAAAAAATAAAATAAAATTTAATAAACTAAAGGTTATTATTACTGATGTGAGCACAAACAGAGTATACATTGTAGATTTTGATAACAGAGTAACGTTAAATAGGCAAAAATCACCAAAACAGTCCTGTGCATAGTCCAAAGTTCCCCGTATTTTCTTTTACCAGCTCCTGGAAATACAGTGTGCTCAAGGAAAGGGAAGGGGAGGTCCTGGTTCTACTCAACAGGCCAAGGATTGGGGTTCAATCCCTGGTAAGGGTACATACAAGAATCAATCAATGAATTCATTTCTAAGTGGAGCAAGAAGTCTCTCCCCCTCTCTTTCTCCCCCTCCCCCTCCCCCTCCCCCTCCCCCTCCCCCTCCCCCTCCCCCTCCCCCTCCCCCTCCCCCTCCCTCCCCTTTCCTCTCCCCCCCTCCTTCTCCATCTCCCTTGCCTATTCCCACTCCCTCTCCCCTTTCTTCCCCTTCCTCAATAAACAGAAAGAAAAAGGAAGGAAAAGGAAAGGGAGGTGGGGGACAAACATTGGAATATACACGGAGACATAATTTGGAGGTTTTACAACAGGAGAAAGCACAAATCAATGCATATAAACATTGAATACGTGGCATGCCTCCTTTGGTGTGAGAACACTTACAAAAAAATAGAAATTTAAAATTAACAAACTGAGGGAAGAAAAACATGGCTAAAAGAACTAGTAGCTGAGTGGGGGTGGGGGTGGGGATGGGGCGGAGGACAGAGTCAGGGAGACAAACAGGATGCTGGGAGGTGAGAAATAAGGGTGGGGAGTAGTGGGCAATCTCAAGAGGAACTAACAAGGTCTGTTGCTTATAGTTACCCAGAAAACTTTAAGAACAATAACAGACAAACAAAGGTAGCTTAAAAAGAAACGTGAAAGAAGCTGGAACCCCACTAGCTGAGAGGTTGGATCCCCCCTATATTACTGGTGCCTTTAGGAGGCTAAGGTAATCTCCTACCATGTTCCGGTCCACTACAAGTGCTGACGCTTGGGTCCCCGTCCAATCAACAGATCCTGGCAAAAGACCATGGGGAGAGGGTGAGTGGACTTTGTGCTCCAGGAAGTATGTTTCTATCTCTTGAGAAATAGGAACTTGGGCTCTAGTCAGTCCAGTTTGCTGGTTCTTCTGTTGTGTGTGTGTGTGTGTTTTAACCTTTTCCTCCTTGGACTGGTTTTTAAAATAAATACATATTATTTTGAGGAAGAATTCCTCTTCCAAGAACCTGCACAGGTCCAGCCACTCAAGCAGCGGTGAAAAAGCCAGAGTCCGTAAAGGAGGATGTTCACCCTCTCCCACCTCCCTGCCCTCCTAGAATGCTCCGTCACTCCCCCCACCCACTCCAAAACTCACATGTCAAGAGCTAGGCCTCTCGGTGCAGGCTGCTTTCAAAAGAGGCCCCCTTGCAAAATTGTGCTTGATGTCCCACATTTAATGATACACAGTGTGTGCCTTTCTTTCTTAGCTGTTTTTAAAAGCACACTTCCTTCTTATTACAAAAGTAATATATGCTCCTTAAAGACAAAAAACGGAAGCCTATTGAAAGGCAAAGAAAAAATATCCCCCTCACTCCTGTCACTTGCATACAATCATTCCTGTGATTTTAATAGTGTCTGCTGTTAGGAAATCTTTTTGAATTACAAGAGTGATGAAGAACTCTGTACTGTCCATGTGACCCAACCATATGCTTCTCCCCCTTCCCCCCTCCCTCCTCTGCCCCCCTCCCCGACGACATATTAGCAAAATTTCTAAAGCATCTGTGAGTGTGGACTGGCTTGACAGGTAGCAAAGCTGATGAATGAAAGGCTGAGGCCCTCTTCCCAGGCAAGTACCAGGGAAGCCTTTGCAACTGCTCCTTGACATGGAGGGAAGCTCTTCATAAGTCACACACTCTCTCTTTGCTGGCTCAGTTACTGAGAAGGGAGTACATGAAGTGTGTGTGTGTGTGTGTGTGTGTGTGTGTGTGTGTGCGCGCGCGCGCATGCGCACAGAGCAAGAGTGAAAGATGGTGTATGTATATATACTTCTATGTATTTACATGTACAATGGTTACTGCCTCCTGCATCGCTCTGTTGAAACTTTATATCAGAGTTATATTTCATGTCATTCCATATGCTACCGTGCAACTTACTTGCTCAGAAACCTTCCATGGTTTCCCAACATCTGCTGAAAAAATTTGCAGTTCATCAGCTACCTTCCTACCTTACCTCAAACCACTCCTGTGAGGCTCATGCTCCAGGCCCTTTCCAGACCCCAAGATGTGGTGTAGAGCCCCCTCTCCCTCTAACAGTGAAGTTCTAGCACTGATTTGACCTCCTCTTTTAAGATTTTAGGGTATTTCCTGACCTAATGTGATTTCTTTTGCAAGACAGTAGCTCCTTAAAGACAGGGACCAAACTGCACAGGAATACCCATAGTTTTCAAATGAGTCAATTTACCTTTTTAATCCCTTTGGTTCCCAATTTTCTAAATTTTACTCTTTATATTCTACATTGTGTAATAATTAATGAAGCAATTATAATATAGTATATGTTATCTTAAATTCTTTTAATGCAAGGGTCCTATAATACATATTCCTTGCACTCCTACATGTTTAATCAATACCTACTGAACTAACTTAAACCTAGGATTTAAGTGCCAATAATTTTTCTGTAACAGAAAGGAGCGGTTGGAAACATGAAGAATCAGCCTCATTCCAAAACAAACTGAAAAATGGGAAGTAGTTTATCTTATTTTGTGTGTTTCCCATTCTCTACTCTGCCTCCCAGCACAGGAGAAATCTAGGTAGTCCTCAACTTAGAAATGAATTCCATTCTACATCTTTATATGTATAGGTCATTGATTTAAAAACTATAATTCATTTTCCTTTGAAATAATATTATAAATAAAGTTTAAGATTCCTGAGAAGTCCACATAAGCTAATTTGAACTCTCAATGAAGCAGAAATAGTATATTTGCAATAAAAAGTAGAAAATAAAATTACAATGTAATAAAATAAAATTACATTGATGTTTCTGTCTCTCTCTCCCTTCCTCTCTGAAATCAATAGTAAAATAACCAATAAACAACCGAATATGAGTGATTATTTTTAACTTGAATAATCATGATTCAAGGAAAGCAGATTTACCTACAGAAAAAAAGGAGGATATAACTAACCATTCTCTCCTGCTTGTTATCATTCACCAGTTTCTTGGAGACTTTCTCTCATGAAATGAAGATGTGGCCTGAGGGCCTAATCTTGAACCCAAGTCTGGTCACAGTTCTGAGTAATTTCAGGATCCATGTGGAACCATGTTGAATACTCAAGTCATTCTTTTCCTTCATCTCCTCAACTTCGAGGAACTTCTCCACCCCCCTCTAGTCTCCGACTCCCACCGGCACACCCTGAGCCATGCTATCCCCAGGACCACATCACCTTTAAATGGTAAACTCACATATCCCCACTCTCTGACTATTTACCCCCTAACCTTCAAGGTAATTTATGACATTATTCCCAGCATGCCAGCTCTTCAACCTATTTGAAATGTCCAGTTCACAGTTCCTGGCTAGATCTCTCAAGTCTCCTGTTTCAGCTCTCCAACTTAAATTCCAAGATGCAACATTTCAACTATTTTTGTGCCCCTGTCCTTCCATTGCATTGTTCTTTCAGACATAATCCAGGACAATTATAATTGCTCATCTGCACTAGAAATGCTGAGAGCTCTTCAAGGCGTGGGGGGCGGGGAGTGGGGGGGGGGGGGAATCACGTATCCAGTTTGACCTTTATTATAACTCTTGGTCACCTAACTCAACCTTAATATTACCTGGCAATCCTAAATTGTATGGTATGTATGTATGTATCTATGTATGATGGATGATTTGTGGAAACATGTAGAGATGTTAAGGAGAATCTCTGAACCCTTTGTAATGTTTTCAAGCTGGATGGCACTTAGTCTAGCATTTCTAATTTTATTACAAAACATATGGCTTTGCAATTCTGAAAAAGAACTAAGTTGGAGGCATCACAGTTCCTGATTTCAAACTATATTACAAAGCTGTAGCAAAACAGTATGGTATTGGTGTACAACAGATACATAAAACAATGGATCAGAATTGAAAGCCCAGAAATAAATCCACACATACATGGTCAACTAATATTTGATGAAATAGCCAAGAATACCGGGTGGGGAAAGAATAATTTCTTTAATAAAAATAGTGTTAGAGCCCAGCCGGCGTGGCTCAGTGGTTGAGCATCAACCTATGAATCAGGAGTTCATGGTTCAATTCCAGGTCAGGGCATATGCCCAAGTTGCAGGCTTGATCCCCAGTGTGGGGTGTGCAGGAGGCAGCTGATCAATGATTCTCTCTCATCATTGATGTTTCTATCTCTCTCTCCCTCTCCCTTCCTCTCTGAAATCAATAAAATATATATTAAATTTTTAAAAATACTGTTAGAAAAACTGGATACTCATCTGCAAAATAATGAAATTGGACCCCTATCTTATAACACTCACAAAAATTAACTTGAAATGGATTAAAGATTTAAATGTAAGACCTGAAACTGTGAAAATACTGGAAGAAAACATAGGGGAAAAGCTCCTTGACAGTGGTCTTGGCAACAATTTTTTTGATATGACACCAAAAGCACAAGCAACAAAAACAAAAATCAACTAGTGGGATTACATCAAATTAAAAAGCTTCTGAGCAGGAAAATAAACAATTATCAAAATGAAAGGGCAACCTACTGAATGGGAGAAAATATTTGCAAACCATCGTCCTGAGTTTTATTCACCCCACTCATCTTGGGAAGGCTTCTGCATGTCCTGGAAGAGGGTGCAGCAGCCAAGTTGGTTTTGCATCTTTAAGAGAGGCTTGCCCTAGCCAGGGTGGCTCAGTTGATTGGAGCATGGTCCTGTACACCAAAGGGTTTCAGGTACAATTCCAGGTCGGGGTGCATATGGGAGGCAACTGATGGATGTTTCTGTCTTCTCTATCTATCTCTCTGTCTCTCTATTTCTATCTCTCTTCCACTCCCCTCTCTCTAAAAGTCAATAAGCATGTCCTCAGATAAGGATTTAAAAAAAAAGACAAAGAGAGACTCAATGCCCTCACACTTCTCCTTGGCCAACTCAAAGAAGAACTGGCCCACGCCCTCCAGGGTCACAGTGGTGGAGGAAATAGAAGTCCAGAGGCAGGTGTAGGAACCCCTCAGATGCAGGTTGACCAGGTAGTTGATGGTGGTTTCCACCTCAATGGAATAATTCTGATGAATTCGGGAACTCACGGTTGCTCAGCAATAAGGAGTTAAACTAAAAAATCAGTGTTGGCTGATCTTGGAGGCCAAGGATGGCTGAGATGGTTCTGAAGGAGGTGACTGGAAAAGAAGTTGGAACGTGGTGGGAGGCTGGAAGAAGGCACGTCCCTGAGTCTGTTCTGTCTAAACACTGTTGAAGCAAGGCAGATGTGGGGACCGCCGAGGGAGGGCACTGCAAGGGGAGGGATATTTTAAATCCTGTGCTCAAGGAAGTCATCCCTAAAGAGGTAACAGATGAACTGAAAACTAATGATGAAAAAAGACCTATCCATATGGAAATCTGAAACCTTGCTTTCCTCTCTTGGATGGCTGCCATAGCCCTGGCTGGTGTGGCTCAGTTGGTTGGGCATTGTCCCATACACTGAAAGGTTGTTGGTTCAATTCTGGTCAGGGCACATGCCCATATTTGAGACTCGATCCCTGGTATGGGGTGTGCAGGAGGCAGCCAATGGATGTTTCTCCTCATGTTGATGTTTTTCTCTCTCCCTCTCCCTTCCTATCTAAAAAACAATTTTAAAAAAAAAGATGGCTGCCATAGCTTCAAGCATCACATAACCTCCAAAGCAGGTCTGGGGGTTTATCCTTGTAAGAGTTTCCTTTTATCAGGAAGAAAGATATTTCCCACTAGAAGCCCGGTGGGTGAAATTTGTTCATGGGTAGGGTCCCTCGGCCTGGCCAGCGATCAGGCCGATCAGGGCCATCTCGCCCAGTCCCGATCGGGGCCGATTTGGGCTGGTGGCCAGTGTCCGGGGAGGGGCTTCGGGAAGGACCGCCGAGGGCTTCAGGGCGTGTCCAGCCCTGTCTTGCCCAGTCCCTATTGGCCAGACCCCAGCAGCAAGCTAACCTACCAGTTGGAGCATCTGCCCCCTGGTGGTCAGTGCACATCATAGCAACCGGTCGGTTGACCACTCAGTCCGACACTTAGCATATTAGGCTTTTATATATATAGCTAAGTCCCAGCACACTTCCCTTCATATCTCACTGGACAGAAGTAGTTCGCATATCTACCCTCCAGTAGTTCGCATATCTACCCTCCAACCAGTCAGGGCAAAGACTGGATTGCAAAGATTGGTTGGAAGCAATGATGCTGGGGCCAGGGAGGGATATCCCCAAATCTAAACCAGACTGGCCTCCTGTCCTCAAAGAACAGGAGTAAAACAGTTACAAGGATCAAGCTTGAGATATTTAATTTTCCAGAATTTACTGAACACCTTCGCAAGTGCCAGATACCAAGCTAGTGTCAGGGATAGAAAGAAGACCTAGGGACCACTTTCACCATAGCATTCTACTGCTTGAAAACATTCACCATGTTTCCCTCTCCCCTCCTCTTCACCATTTAAAGGTAAAGTTCATGGCCACTTGCCACTCTGAAGCCGTCTCCTCTTTTGAGCTGTGAATGACTTCTCAATTCACAGCTCACATTTATTTATTTTACAAATATTCACTGACCATCTGGGCCATGGAAATACAATTTTGCTAAAAAGACAAGGTCCCTGTCCTCACAGAGTTTCTATTCCAGTGCCATAGAGTTATAGCCAATTGCAAAAAAGAAAACACGTTGCAAGTGTTGAGGCATGGGAGTTGTCAGGGTACCAAGGAGAGCCTCCACTCTTCCAAAGTTGGGGTGAGGGATGGTAGTGAGAGAAGATATATTTTGTTGACAATGTCATTGAAGATAGTATTAAGGGTGAATATTTAAAGGGAAATGAGAGTAGAGGTCAGGAGTTGGGGGAGAATGAGAGGAGGCTAGCCCACCTAGAAAAAGGAGAATGCATTGGTAAAGGAAAGGAACGCTCCGTGTTGCTGAAGAATGGGAGCGGAGAACAGGGAGAGGTGAAGCTATAATGACAGGTGGAGGCCAGGCCTACACAGTGGTGAACTCTTGGATTTTATCTGGGGGGGATGTCATTGAAGGGATTGACATGCTTAGGTTGCATTTTAGAAAAGGCATTCTTATTCCTTTGTTCCCTCTCTCACAGTTCAGCCATGCTACAAACAGAATGACCTGCACGACGCTATGGCAATAGGCTGGCCCAGGATAGTAGCCAAGGAGTGGGTAGTGATTGAGGAGGTCCAGGATTCAGTGAATAACCAGGCTGTGACTGGCTAGAGAGGGGAGGAGTCAAGGAGGAGGACTTCAGGCAGTTCTGGTTTGGGCACCTGGGGGATGGTAGTGTCCTTCCCTGGATGGATTCTTTTTCTTTCCTTTTTTTTGTTCTTCCACAAGATGTGTTTGAGCTGCCTCCCACAGGGCACTGAACACGGTGTGTTCACTAATTAACGTTTGGATGACTCTTCTCCGCCCTCCCCCACCCTTCATGTCAAAGCCAGTCCCACCTTTCTCAGATAGACCTATTTCGCGCTTCTACTTTGGGTCCACACCCACATGAACAATGTACAAAACATGGTTTTTGTGCTTTAGGCTTTCATCACTCTGTCCCTTGAGTGAAGCCTGTATTTTTTGAGCCCCTACCATGAGCCCAGGCACCGAAATGCAAAACAATCCCATCAGTCATCACTAATAAAGTTTTTCAGCTAATACAAATCTCAGGCATCCAATCAGACATTTAATGATGTCAGTGATCAATAAACTGCAATTAATAATTGACACAAGTTTGACTTTTCTTTCTTGCATTTGTCTTTTATTCATTTTTTAAAAACTCTCAGCTCTTTACATTTTAAAGATTAATCTTGTGAGACAGCATGATGGCACATGAATCAGTGTCAGTTCTGGGTGTTCTCCATGTGGGCTTTTACGTGCATTTTTTTTTACAATTTGTAATTTTACTACTTGAGGTTACCGGTACTAACTTTATATTACTGTATAGCTAAATGATGAGGCTCAGAATATCTCTATCTCCACGTTTTAAGTAGTACCATGCCTGGATGAAGCATCAAAGTGAGACTGGTGAACTTAAAGGGCCTTTAAAACATCTTGAAGCAATAACAAGTCATAGATTGAAGCAGGGCGTTTTTTAAACATTACACAGGACTAAACCAATTGAACCAATTTGTCCTTTGTTCTTTTTTATTTAATTCTTTATTACATTAATACTGTTTTAAAAAACACACACACACAAAAAAAAACTCCAAAAGCATTGAACTCGGGTACCATGCTATCCAAAATCCTCCAAATGGCCTGGCTTGGCTTGGACAGAACGCGCGTTTCCGCCGTCCGGCGCAGGGAAGGCCACGGGGTACACTTGGGCTGGGTCCCAGGGAAGCGACGTGAAATGGAAGGTTGCGGGGCAGAGCCCTCCGCTGGCCCGAGTTCGCCCGCGGGGGCGGAAGGGAGGACCTGGACCGAAGTTTGCCAAGTTTTCAGGCAGGCCCGGTTGAGCAAATGCCGCTGCTACTGGTCTCCTTTTCGCTCCAGTGCCAGGCCAGGCCCGTGGGAAGTTTGCTTCGGGGTCAACGGGCCTTCAAAGAAAAGTCCTGGGAGGCGGGGTGCGCCACCCGGGCCGTCCATCTGTGGGGTGGGCGACGAGGGGGACCCCGCGCCCCGGGCACAAAGAAAGGGCGCGCTCAGAGAATGGGGAATGACCTTGGAAACTCGGGGCCACTTTAGGGTTGCAGGCACCCCAATGCCCTCCCTTTCCCCGCCTCTCCTCTCCGCTTCTGCCCCGGTCCACCCGCTCCGTCACCACTGGTGCCCTTTCTGCTTTTTCTTTAAGAGACTTGGATGCACTCGGCCCAGGAGGGGCCGCCTGGCCGCGGGGGCCCAGCCCTTCCCGCCGGGGCCGGCTGATGGATGGCCTCACCCGGCCCGGTCCCCCGCCTCAGCTCGCCCGCGAGCCCGGCGGTGTGTTTTGGAAGCGGCGCAGCGGGCTGCAGCCCTGTGACGCCCGGAGCGGGCAACGCCGCCCTTCCTTCCCCCCGGGCTCGGGCGGCGGCGCGGCGGGTCCAGGCGGGCGGGGCGCGGGCTCCCGGGCGGAGGGCGAAGGGAGGGGGCGCGGGGCCGGGCGCGCCGGACCGGGCGGGGGCCGGAGGGCGGGGGCTCCTGGGCGGGGGCCGCGCCGCGCCCGCCCAGCCCCACGGCCGCGCCGCGCCTCGCGGGACAGGTTGGGCCGGCGGGGCGGCGCCCGGCTCCGGGGAATAATGAGTGTCTGTCAGGCCGTCCCCGGGTGACTGGGCGGGGCGGGGCGGAGGCGGCGCGGGAGGCGGGGGTGGCGGGGGAAGGGCGCAGGGCGGGGTGCGTGTTTGCGCGAGTGACTCGGTCGACCCCTCCGGCGGCTGCCTCCACCCAGTGGGTGGGGACCCGCCCAGCCCGGGCGGCCGCGGCGGCTCCTCTCCCCTCCCTGACCCTCCCACCCCGGGTCCCAGCCTCTACTTACCCCGCCAGCCCCGGGAGGCTCGCAGAGCGAGCGGCGCCGGCGTCATGTGACTGCCCGGAGTCGGTGCCAGGAGCCAGAGGGGAGCCGGGAGCGGAGCCGCGCGGACCGGGCCGGAGCCGGAGCGCAGCGAGCGCCCGCGAGCCGAGCAGCGCCGCCGCACGCGCGCAGTCCGCGTCCCCTGCGACCCCGCCGCCGCCGCGCCCGCACTGGGGCGCTGACATTACTGCATTCGCGGGGTTCAGGCAGCCCAGAGCCGGGCCTTTATTTCTAATCTGCAGCGCTCAGCACTGCACCTCGAAAAGTAAGTCCCCTCTCCCTCACCTTTCCTTCTCGCCCGCCTCCGGCTGCCCCCCTTTGGGGCTCGTCCGGTTTCATATTTTTAATGGGGTGCTCTGTGAATGGGTTGGGGGTGCAGGCGCCAATGGGCTCGGGAAAGTGCAACAGCTCCTCGCAGCCAGGGATGGGGGCGGAGAGGGAGACTAGGAGGAGGAAGTCCCGGGTTTAGCGGTAGAAAGTGTGGGATTGGGGGGAGCCACCATGAGGATCCGGGGGTGCGGGTGAGCGAGGCCGGCAGCTCCCGCCGCGGCGCCGGCGAGGGCGCGGGCGGGGGCTCACCTGTGTGGTCCCCGGCCGCCGCCCGCCCGCTCGTTCGCGATCCCCTCCAAAGCCCCCTAAATTTCAGTGGTCTCCGCGTGTGGCAACGTTGTTTGGAGAAAGGTAGCGCCGAGGCCGCGCTCCTGCTCCTCCCCCTCCGGGTCCCCCACCTCCCTCCCGCGCCCTCCCCCTCCCCGCCCTCCGCCCGCGCTCCCCGCCGCCCCCCTTCTCGGACGGGGCGCGCGGTGGCTCGCCCGCCGGAACAAACTTGGAAGAGCCTCCCGGTCCCTCTGGGAAAAAACTTGGGGCCATTGGGACTGGAGGCAGCATCCCATTCTCGGTCCTGGAGCCCAGGAGCTGCCCGGGCGTCTGGATCCCGGGGGCTGGCCGGGTTTGGAGCGTCCTCCTCGGGGCACGGAGAGAACCTGCCGCAGTGCCTGGAGCAAAGATTGCAGCGTGGCCGGAGGCGGCGACCGCCTTAGGCAGCTGCCTGCAGTTAGGGACCAGAGCCGGACCGGGACCGAGGGATTGATCCCCAGTGGCTTTCCTGGAGATGGCAGATAATACCTGGAATTGTCATAGCCACTTCTTGGGCAGATAACCGGGAGAACCTTTTTGCTTTAAATTTTCCAACAAGACAAACACTTGAGTACTAGGAGAAAAGCATGTGAATGGGACTTGTTTTGAATAAGGCAGGTTAAACGGAAATTGGAAATTGCACACCTTTTTGTATTTCGCTAAAGTAAATATTTTGCACTGAATTTTTTACTAACTCAATGTATTTTTCCACGAAGATCGCCAAGACACTTTAGAGATATATGATGTTCTCACAAGAGTATGGTATATGGGGGGAAAAAGAGTCTGTAATTATTATTTATTTAGGCTTTGTACCTGTAATTATTAGCAAAATCAAGTGAGGCATAGGGCAGTTGTTCATTAAAGGTTTTTCCACAGAGCAATTTTGTGATGTCCTTTTTTTAGTGCTTTATGTATGAATCTGAGGAGCATTTTATTTCTGAGAGAAGTCCATCTGAATGATGATCTGCCTAACCTGAGGGAAGACTTACTTTCAGGGAAAAAAACAATCTGATACCATTACACTATCCAAAATTGTGCGAGTATTTTTTTTTTTTTTTTAAGAAAGTGAAGGTATAAGTTTCTTCCGGCTTGAAACATGGAACATGTTAGTTGACCTTAGGCTGTTAACAGAAACCTGAAATGAGATGTTTGATTAATTTAAACTCCCTAGAGTAACATCTCAGTTTCTACAGTCAGTGGGGTTTGCTGCAGAACCATTAGAAGGAAAAAACGTAACGTGCTATTAGTAAGTTCAATGAAGAGACACTGTAAGGGGCATTGGGCTTGCATGCAGGAGAATGCAAGTATAAAAATTCTAACTTGACAATAACAAAGAAAAGTAGCTGCTTAGACTGCAAAACCTTGTCAGATATAAAACAGCAACATAGCTTTGGAGAAAGGTTGTTGCCTTTTTTTTTTTTTTTTTCACTGCCAAGTTTCTAATTAAAACCCAATCTTCTGGTTGCTATAAGGAGAGTGATGCCTTTTTCTTCCTTTCTTTATTTTTTAAACCTGGAGTTAATGTCTACACAAATTCTTAAATCTCTGATCATGGAAACTGGAGTTCAGTAGTGCTAACATAAAGAGAAATAATGGGAAAAGGAATATGAAGGAATTTTACTACCTTAAAAATACCTAAAGGAAATATTTTAGCCTATCTTATAAAAATTGATACTCTGTTAATTGATACTCTGTTCTACAGATTGTGTAACAATTTTGGATTATATGAAATGTCTGGAGCAGAATCATTCTCAAAAGGTGAATTTCTGTCAACGTGTGTACAGATGTGCAGCTGTGTGCAAATATTTTTATAATTATGCAGTTGAAAAGGACAGTGAAAATGTGAGGTGACTAGGTGTCCACACTTTGTCTTAGAATTTAGTTATGTGGCTAAGGGACACTTTTTCAGTTGTGTGGTATAACCCAATTGTAATCTGAATTCTTAACAGCGTGTTTTATCTTCATTTTCCTACTGATTCTCTGAGGCTGAATAATAATTATTACCCTAACCCAGAATTTGATCATGGCTAGAGACCAGCCATTGGGATGGGGGATGCAGAGACAAAAGAAATCGGTAGGGAGACTGGTGTTAATTAGGAAGGTCTCTGCTGCTTGAATATGATAAAATCCCATGTTCACTCACGTTGACTGTATGTGGAAGCTCCTATTTGTAAATAGGGCAGGTCCCCTGTATAAAGCTGGTGTTATTATTCACACCCATAGAACAAACACCTCCACCCCCCTGTTGTTGTCTTTAAAAACTCCAGCTGCTCATGAATATAGGGTCAGGGAGGGCCGGCTAAATGTTTCTCTGTGCTTTCTCTCCAGCACAGCCAGCAGAGCTGTTTCCTGTTCTTTGTTTCAAGGCTGGGGTTTGCGTCATACATTCCAAGTGGCATATGTGTGCTCTTTCCTGTTTCAGGCTGTTTTCTGGTAGATCAGTAGCCCAAACCAGGCCTTGGTCCCTGCCCCTAAACTCCCTTATCCCCACCCAGGGAGTTATCATGTCTCTACACACTTGCTATTGCTTAAGATGCCCGTGTTATGTCATAATGAGAAGTCAGTTAACCTTTTTACATACACCCTTTGCCTCCACTGTGTTTATGTGGGTGAATAAAGACTTTTACCTTTTTAAATTTATCATTGTCAATTGTGACTTGAGACTTGTGTGCATATTGGCTAGAAGTGTAAAGGAGGTTTTGGTTTTTGTTGTTGTTGGTTGGTTGGTTTTTATTCTTGTTTTGAGGTGCATAGGGTGTTTGTTTTGAGATAGGCATTTTTGCCCTGAAGCTGTCAATTCTGGGTCAGGATTACCACCTCACAGTTTAGAAGACCCATCCTTATCTGAGAGATGTGGTCCATCCTTGTTCACATTTAACAAGGGATGCTCAAGGCATCGGAAGCACCATTGGATAAAGAACTAAAGCAGTCTTGGCAGCCTGGGCTGACTTGAAAGTCTTGCCTATGTTAAGGAACAAATCTTTAGAAAAAGTATTAAAGCAAAACAAGATATATTGGGGGGGAAAATCCCAGGTTCATGTCTTTTTAAACACAAACACTTGAGTACTAGGAGAATCTTTTTAAGGACAAAGATTTGACGGTCTTCTACATCTGATTTCCAAACTATTTTAAGAATAACCAGGTCAAAGAAAAGGAGAACTGGAAATAGGAAATTCATTTAATGATAGTTTGGAAAAAAATTTTAATCTTATATTTTGGAAACAGGAGAATACTCTTTATTTTTATTGTCTTACAAGAACAACTTTCTTATAATCCCATTTTTTTTTCTTTTTTATATATTCTGCCAGTTTGGGGTTAACTATTTAAAACCTATTTGAACATATTATTTTTCTCCTGGTTCTTCAGAAACAAAGTTTTAAAGAAATGGTTGGAAAAGAAAACTTGGCAAGTTTCTTTTTTAAAGTTCTTATTTTTGGATTTTCTTTAAAATCTAAAGGAATTACTTACAATATTATTTAATGGAATAATTAAATAAGGCAGCAAGTTAGGCCATATTCTTCCAAAAGTTGATGATAATAGTACTTTGGTTTTAATATTTAGTTCCGCCGCATTTTTGCCTTATGGATAAATATACAATATGATATTAAGAAAACTACTAGGATCTAATAGTAGACTGATGACTTTCCTTGAAAAAAGATGGGAGTTTTGGAAAGTTTCAATAAGATTTTTTTTTTTCTTCTTTGGATGAAGCAAACTTGATTTATTAGCTGACTTGTAGGACAAGAGGCCTTTCAACTATAATTCATAAGTAACCCACATTGAAGCAAGATTTTTGTTTTGTTTTAGTTCCAAATTTGTTAACAATCCAAATAGATTTGATAGATTGAGTTTTTTTATTTGGCTTACCCCAAATCATTCTTCCCTCCTCATTTGTGGGAAGAGGGAGGTGGTTAATAGAGATTATAAGGAGCTAATATATTTTACCAGAAAAAAAAAAAATTCTGCAAGCTTCTAAATGCTAAACTAAATAGGGTAAATGATAACAGTCTGAAAGTTACTATAATTACAAAAAAAAGGGGGAATAATTTATCTCTTGACCATGTAAATCATCATTCCTAATTCAATTCCATTTTATCCTCACTCCCCCTTCCTAATATTTCCAAATCACCATTTTTTTGCTTGAAAATGAACAGCTTTCTTAGGTGGTAATTCTTACTCTATTTTCACACTGGTTGTGTTTGAAGAAAATAAATATAAACAACCTCATCGTCTTAATACTAGGAATTACATTATTCTGGAAATTGTGTTTCTTTCTAAAGTGCTTCATTCATCATTGGTTCTAGCTTTTTAAAAAAAATCCCTAGAATCATAAAACAATTGTTATCTGCTTTGCTAACATGTAATACTCTAGTCAAAAGTCATCTTGGAGTGAGGTGGAAAGGAAGGATTATGATGGTTTTAGCATTCTCATTTTCCAGCCGGATCTGTCCCTTTCTTAGACCCTGTTTGTCCTCTGAAGCAGAGCTGGAGACAGGAAACCAGACAGCAGTCTACCCCGATAGGGGAGAGCATTGTCCAAAGGAGGTAGCCCTGCTCCCCACCCCATCCCTGAAACCCCACCTCTTTCCTTGAAATTTAGCAAGAATAAGATAGACATAATGCCAGAGACACCGTTTCTGAACCAGAACTAGGACTGTTTTCTCCCAAATTAAAAAAAATATATATCCTCTTAACTGGCTGTGTGCTTTTCCTGAAAAGTCACCATAATTCAATAGACCATTTTTAAAAATTATCAGTATATTTTGTACCCCTCGGTCAGAGTGTTTAATAGTAAAGTTCTTTCTCTAACAAAACAGGTTCTGGATCTTTTTGAAACTCACTCTGTTGTGTTGCTAGGCGGAATACGTTATCATTCCCCCCATCTAATGATTAGGGGAGCGGGAGACAGAATGTAGCAAGTTAAGTGGCCCTTCAGCCCATGCATTCCTTGTAACCCTGGATCTGGCTCTTGCCCTGATTTCCATGAAGCGGGTGTTTTCTGAGGCTGCCCCCTTCCAGGAGGACCCTGAAGAGCCCAGATTAGCTTGAGGCATGCTCTAGATGGTTACCAATTTCTGGCAGGCTTGAGGATCTCCAGGCATGGCCTGGAGCTAGTCTCAACCCAGATCAGTGGAGTGCGGCCAAATGTAGACATAGGAGATCAAGTGGATGTGGAGGTGAGTGCATCTACCCTGGAGAGCGACCTGGGAATCAGGTGTGGGTTTTTTCTCCTTTGGCCTATACGCTCTTTATACTAATTACTGTTCTTTGAGTCTAATCTCTGAAATCCACTCCTTTATCTGTTCCTGCACTTTATACCCTGGTGCCTTCCAAAGCATTGCACCCCAAAAGGACTTTCATTAGTCAGTTCAAGTTCCTGTTCCACTTAGTTCTCCAAACAAGGGAGTTATTCTCTCTGAGCCTCCAGAAGTTTTCACCTTTACTTTGTGTTTTAGGTTTTAGGAGATGATTTTTCAGACTGGTTTCACTGTGTGACACCTGGTGGAAGGTCATTCTGTGGCCCTTGCCCTTCATTTTATCCTAGCATGTGAGAAGTGCAGATTGACATCCATTCATTTATGCATCTCCCAAGTGTTCATTGAACACCTACTCATTAGAGCTAATCTTAAATTATGTGCAGTCATTCTTCTTAGTTATGCCACAGGATGGAGTCGGTCCAGAGTGCTCTAACCAGAAAGGCGTTTTGAAACCTTAATTGCCCGCTGGAACCTCCCTTGGCCCTGCCAAGCGAGCATGGGCCCGTGTGGCACTGCACACCACACGTCGCACACCCTCCGTTACCAGGGGGTGACCCTAATGTGAGATGATTTCACTTAAAAGTCGGTCCCACGGCACAGACTGAAGCAGAACAGAAAGAGCCCTGGTCTACAGGCAGACACACTTTTGTTCTTGGCCTGCAGCTCCAAGCAGCTCTGCAGATTTGGGCGAGCCATTTCACCTCTGTTCCTCCATTTCCTCATTTCTAAAATGGGGATGAGGACCTGACCCTTCCACCTTTGTACAGTGATTATGAGGATTTCCGTATTTACTTGAGTAAAGCTGCCAATTTTTCTCAGCAGTTTTATGGACTAGTTGCAGGTGCATTGGCTAGGAAGAATAATAGCCTAATTTAGGGCCTTCAGAATGCATCTTTTGATCTTGTGTCCAAGAATGCACTCTACGAGAGAAGGTAGGCATCAGGGACCAGTAGGGAGGGACTGAAATTGCAGCTATTGTAAAGAAAGACACTGTCCCCCAGTGCCCTATGCCCCATGGACAGATCTGTTCACGGAAATCGCTATCTCACTTTTGCTGTTTGTGGTGTGATGTTGTCCTCTGCCTGAGGAAGGAGAGTGGGGTGCCAAGTACACCAGCTTTGAAGTCAGCCTACTTTGGGTTCAAATCCCAGCTCTACAACTTAGCTGCTGTGTGATCTTGGACAGATTACTTTGCCTCTCTGTTCTAGTGTTCTCATCAGTAAAATGGGAAGGTAGTACCGACCTCGCGGGCTTTGAATGACACAGTCCTTGTAAAGAACAGCACCTGCAGATTGGCAGTCATAAAGGTGGTAAGGATCCACAGGAAATCCCTGGCTTTCCTTGGTCAAAAACCTAGTGTTTTTTGTTACATGTACACCCTCCCCCCCTCCTCATGCAATTGCCTCTTCTATCTCTCTCTTTTCTATTTTAGGCTCTAAAACAGCGTAGAGACCTTGACACTAGACTTGTTTAGAAGATCTCTCTGGGTGGGTAATAAAATATTCTTTGAGGATGAAACTGATAAGGTTTCTGGAGGACCCCTAACAGGCAAGATTAAGAGTAAAAGCTTTTCTTTTTTCTTTTCTTTTCTTTCTTCTTTTTTTTTTTTTTTTTTAGAGAAGTTTAGTTTCCTTTAGGGTTAGGTCTGGTCTGCCTCATCCCCATTAACTATTTAAGGGAGATTCCAAGTGCATTCAAAGGGAAGAACAAATAACTGGAACTCTTACCATGGACTAAGTCCTCTTATATTGGCTCCTTGTGCCTGACCAAAAAAATGCCCTTTAGTGGACAAGCCTGATCTCCTGTGGGGAGGGAGTCCTCTGAAGGAGTATGCCACATGCTCAGGTGCTGGTCTGAGACCTACCTTGGGCAAGTTAAAAGGCCCAGCCTATCTAGGTAAGAAAGGCCGCCGCAGAGGTACCAGGGTGCAGTCAGTGGCGGCACCGAGTGGGGAGGGCCTTGAGCTGGTCTTTGAAGAATTAGGAGGATTGAGATAAGCCGGAAGGGGACGGGGCATTCCTCGCGGGTTGCCCAGCATCAGGGCCAAAAGTGAACAAAGGCATTGGGGGTGGGGGACAGGGCAGCCAGCATGAAGGGCACTTGTTGGAGCAGGGGGCAGCTGGTTGGTAGAGGGGTGCTGAGCATGGGTTCTTGAACCCACTCCCCAAGCCCTGGGGATCCCGTTGGAGGGAGGAAGGTTTGTGAGCTTAGGAAAGACTAGATGAGAGGAGGGCTTTGAGAAATGTAGGAGGCCAGGGGATTGGGATGGGTTGGAGGTGGGGAGGCCAGTGGAGGGGAAAAACCCAGTAACAGGGTCCTGAGGTACTGAGGGCTTGGCTTTAGATGGCAGCTGCAGAAATGGAAAGAGAGGTTTCCATGCTGAATGACCAGAAAATAAAGCAAGTGGGAGGTGGGGGCAGCCTGGCAGCCTTTTCAAGGCAGGAGTGAGGAGGAGGGCTTGGTTTGGGGACATGTTGAATTCATTCTCTTACATAGCAGTGGTTCCAGTTCTTTTCTCTTGCCTTTTTGTTTACTTTGAAGGAGAGGGCAGTATTAGCTCATGGTTCCTATCCAAAGGTTCCGGGGTGCTATGAGATAGCCTTTTAATGGAGAATTCTCAGGAGCCCAGGGAATTACCACCACCCTGACGATTCTTTCTGGTTATTTTTAAGGTTCCAGCCATCACTGCTGAGGCCAGAGTTTCCAGGAACTAGCTGCTGGCTGGAGCCAGTTGGTCCCTCCCAGCCTCCCACTCCCTCCAGGGTGGGGCCCCATGGGTGGAGGCCCCTTAGGGTGGAGTGGGGTGGGTCTCCAGTGATAGGGCACCAGCAGAGCGAGGCAGCCTGGCCTCACACAGCCCTTCTGGATTTGATTATATAACATCCACAGAAGAGAACGGCGAGGGCTTGGGCAGCCTTATAAGATACAAAGATACGTGCACAGCAGGATTATGCATCATGGGAATTTCTCAATGGATCTTGGGTTGCTTGCCCTTAAAACTAAAATACGAAATTGTCCGCCTAAAGAAGGAAAACAAGTGGTAACCTTAGTATTGAAAATAATTAGGGTTTGCTAAAATTTCTTTTAAGAAAGGTATGGAATGCTACTAACCAGGTGGCTGTGAACTTGAGAGTTTACCTACTGGGTCTGGGTTGGGTTTCCCTACCCCCATCCCTGCCTTGCTGGGCCTCCTTCTGCTAAAGTGTAGGGATTGTGCCTGGTGGTTACCTTTGCACCTGTCCTTATTTACATGCAAAATCAATTGCTTCACTCCGTCTTTCCGAAGTACAGGGTGTGGGCAGAATCTTATCTGAAGCCATGTCCTGTTTGGACAAGTTGGACTCGCCTTGGCAACTCTCCATAGGGTGGAGCAGATGGGTGGAGGCAGGAAAGTAAAATTGGGTGGCTTGTTAGCCGAGAGAGGAGAGAGGGCGGATTGTTTGCTCACTGGATCATTATATTTAATCTGAAACTAAATAATTAACTTCTTCCCCATTTACAAAACATTTTGATGCAAAATAACTAATTTATGAGGGGCAACGATTTAGAAAGACTCCGTGGATTGTTCCCCCCCTTTTCAAACCAACTAGAGAAGACTGAGGTAGGTGGAAGTCATCAAGTGATATGAAAACGGGACGCATTTCCAGGTAGGTGCCAGCCTTCGGCTGTTCTGAAAAGGGCCTCCAACTTCAAAACGCCTGCTTACATCTGTTGCCTGGCCCCTCCTGTGCATGGCCAGAGCAGCTGCCATTAAGTATTCAGCTCCTTGGGAGCTTAAAGAGTTTGGGTACAGAAGTGAAGAAAGAAAAGTTTCTTTGGAAAGGAAGTTTAGCTGCAGGGATATTGCCTGCCTGTCCTGGTCCTCTTCCTGGCCAAGAATTACACACACACACACACACACACACACACACACACACACACACACACACACACTCTCCCCCCCCCCCAAGAGATTGGTTTGTTGAGTTTTCTTTTTCCTTTTTCCCCTGAAGTTCCTTTGGAGAGTAAAGAGTCGGGGGTGGGGGGGGGAGTGGGGAGGAGAAACATGCTTCCTCCTTTAACATCCAAATGCTTGGGAGAGTTAAAAGCTGGGGCGGGGGGGCGGTAGGGGGCACTTACAGAAAGAAGATGTGTTGATTTGATCCTACTGTTTTTCTTACACCTGGCTGAGGTCAGCTAGGAAACAGATTTGCTTTGAGGCAGGGCGGGGATTTGGAGCCTTAGGTCAGGTCAGGCTGGGTTGGGAAGGATAATGCAGGGACTCTTTGAGAATATAAGGAAAGAAAGATATGGAAGAGAAGGCATAACAAAAAGATGAGAAGGGAGAATGTCAGAGGCAAATCCTGCTATGTCACCAAGAAACGGCTTCAGACACACATTCTGTTCGCCTTCATATTCTCAATCTCTCTCTCTCTCTCTCTCTCTCTCTCTCTCTCTCTCTCACACACACACACACACACACACACACTCTCTCTCTCTCTCTCTCTCTCTCTCTCTCATACTTCTAAAGAAGGGGCAGTCATTTATAAAGTTGTTTTTGTAATAAACATGCTCTATCTTCTAGACAAGCAACTTTGAAAGGAGATTTGGTAAATCATAACCGCGGTGCGTTAAGGGCTGTGTGTATTTCTGAGCTCTGTAGCACATTGTGCCCTCATACAGCACGGAAGACTGAATAGGGTGGTGACACGCAACTATATTACTTCTGAAACGTCATGTAAATGATCCACTGAAGCTTTTTAATACATAATCATGCAGTTTTCCATTTTGGTAAAAAATCTGACCCTTATTTCAACATCTGAAAAGTTAGAAGTAGAAGTGGAGAGAGTATGAAGAGAAATGTGTTTCTTCCTTTCAGAGGAAAATCCAGCTGTCTTGGCCCTTCCCAGCAAAATAACACAGTTGGGAAAGATGACATTTGCTCCAGTTATGGAAAATTATTTTGGCAATGATGGTGTTTCTATATTTTTCCTTTTAAGCACCTCAATAACTTAAAAGTTTTTTTAAACCAGTTTTGCCCCTTTTTTCCCCCTCTTTTAAAGCAGTTTCATTATCTTGGGATGGCTTAGTTTAGATTAGAATATATTTCTGCTAGGCAACATACAACCAAGATGTAAATGTGTTTATGATAGGAAAATAGTTGTAAGAAAAAACAGAACCACATTTGGGGCCTCCTCGTGTCTGTGATACCCACATAAAATGGTTAACAGAATTCCGGAGCCTGCTTAAAACCCACTAGGTTTAAAGACCCTGACTGTTGGCAAACTCAATTTGCTGCCAGTGTCTTATAATACCTGTTTTAGCGCGCCACCTACTGGTCGGACTTAAGATTGCTACCAGTGTTGTGTAACAGATTTTCTGCAGAATTTGTAGTTTTTAGCATTCTTTAAAAATGATGGTAACATCCCCAGAGTACGGAGTTGCTGGGGGGGAAATAAAGCCACTAAGTTAAGAGACTTCAGTTCTTCCCGTGTTCTGGCTGCTTCTCAGTTCTTTGCAAGGCACGTTGGAGACATTGCAGGCACTCTTCTCTGACCCAAAGAGAGTCGGTACTAGTGGCAAAGTGGTCTCCCCAGAGGTAAGCACAGTGGGTACAGGTTTACAGGCTTTTCGCAAATAAACCAAATCCTGATTTGTGTTCCTATGTTTGATTCTCTTCCTAAATTTGGTTCCTTCCTAGCTTAGCCTCCCCTCTCATGTTTTTATTGAAAGGTTTAATTGTAGAATTCACTTTAAAGTTGGCACACTGGTGTGTATAAAGCTGTCACATTCCCACCCGCACTCCCAGGAAGCCCTTGTGAACAGATTAGGGTACATCATTTTCTTTTCATGTCCTTTATCTTGTTCCCTCTCCTGTGACTAGCACTAAAAGCATAATCGGTCATTTTACAAGCTACCAAGTAGGGAACAATGTGCTGTTAGATGTGATTCTGTTCCTAGTGATATTTGAACTTTGCACAGAATTTTTTGTTGTTGTTGTTGTTGTTATCCAGTGATGCATTATTTAGTTAGGAGTTTCAAAACGAGGTATTCTAATCTTCCCATTCCTTCTTCATTTATTAGCTGAAATACTTCTATAATGAGAAATATTCCCTTCATCACTACTGAGTTTCTCTAAGGCACCGTCTGAACAAATGGAAGCACCCATTGACAGCTCTTTTTAAAATAAAAGTGAGTCAGGTTTGGTTAAACAGATGCTTAATATTAGACTTTTCTCTCTTAGGGTTGCAAGTCTTGCAGCGCACTAATTTCCTTAGATTTAGATAAAACATAAAAATTAAAAAATGAAAGTAACTTAAGTAATGTCTTAAAATGATACAAGAACTAGCAGGTTAATGTGTAATTCATTTCTAAATGGATACAGTGGTCATTAGGAAAATTGATTTAAGGCTTTATGGGCTAAATGGTGGCATTAGCATTTGAACCAAAATGAACTCCAGAGCCCATCATCTCACTTCCACTGTGCTGCTCTCACTGGGAGTAAAGGGCACAGGTGAGGTGAGGAGAGGCTAGGAAGCTCTTCCCGGGGTACAGTTGAAAAATGACCCGGTGCTTAATGAGATCTCATGGAGGACATAGGCAGCTGTGAAATCTTAGTGGCTTTAATCTGTGTGTGTGTGTGTGGGTGGGGGGGGTGACCTCTAATAAAGCACAGAGGACTGAATAGGGTGGTGATACGAAACTCTATTACTTCTGAAAGGTCATGTTAGCAAAGAGGCAAATGCCTGATAGTGTTCCAGAAGTTGGAACCAACAAATGTAATGCTCTTTGTACAGGGTATATATATAAAAAAATTGAGTGCATACCTATTGACATAAACTATTTAGAGCTTGCTTTGTTTTGCTTTAATTCTAATTTTCTTTTCCTAAAACACTGTGGGTATAGATTTTAGGAAGTAGATTAAAGAGATGTCCTTTTACATTTGAAAGGATTTGTCCCTGGGAGGGCTAGGATGCAATTCATGAGTCTCCTTGACCTGGGCTCTTCCCTTAGACACCTGAGAATCTGAGGGCTCTTATTGAGAAGGATTTGCATCAAGATACTGTCAGAGGAGTGGGTGCATCTATAAGGATTAATTCCATTTAAAAGGCTTGGGGGAGGGGTGGCCAGCCATGGGTCAGGGCCGCTGAATTATCTGACCTCATTGATAAAAGCACATATCACATCTTTTGTTTAAGGTCCAGTATAGGACACTGGACAGCAATTTTTAGAAACATCTATCTGTACAGCTGCTACGCTGGGAACTGGTTAATAATAGATCTCAAAGCAAAAAAGGGGTTTTCATCCTTCATCATGAAATCATCCATTTTTCGCTGGTTGTTGGAGTTTGTTCTTGCTGGAAGACATGAGGGTGGTAGCACCATTGATTTGAGCCCCCTGGTATCAGATTGTGTTCACAGATTACAATACATCCTATGATGTAGGAAAATGGGATTTTGAAGTCAGGGCCTTATGTTGAGTTAAAAATGATGTTCATGTGTTGTCCCGAGACCCAGGAGAAGCTTTCTCCAAGGAAGCATTGAAACACAAGAACAACATGATATTACTTTTATAATTGTATGTGCGGATATCTTAGTATAACCCATAGGGCAAACCACAGATTACTGTCCGGAGGTGGGGTGGGGTGGGGATGGGTAGTTTTAATGCTAAAACATAGGAAGTAATCAAGAACCAGGGACTGTACAGCTCTTTCAGGTAGAAGTCAATCTAGAACTTGTTCACTTTTCCACCCAAACCAAAGTGATCCATAAAGACTTCGCCTCTAACATGTAAACCAAACTTGGATAGCAAGTGCCTGAAGAGATCGCTGAAGATCTGAGTAGTAGCGGGGCGGTGATTCCATCACCTGTGAAGTGCAGCTGGGGATTGAGCAAACTGAATGTTTTGTCCTGTGAGGGAGCAGTTGGCTTCATGTGGACTAGTGCTACAAGTGGAATAGCTTAGAACAAAGAAGAAAATACATGGATAACGAGCAGAATGTTAGAAGCAGGGAAGAGAAAGACTGAACAAGGACAAGATGCATCTGGCTGAAGAGTGTCTGATTTTCTAATGAGAAATTTGCAAAAGAATGGGAGTGAATACAGCTACTATTCTTCACATATAAAAATGCTTAGAAAACAATAACATTTGGGAGAGGGGGGAAGCTGAGAACTGAAGACCTGAATAGGCATTTCTTAAAAGAAGAAATGTAAATGATAAATTTTAATTCAGTAATTAAATCAACTTAGAGTAAAAATAATTTGCCATTTTGATACTAGCAAATTGGCAAGATTTGTTTTGTTTTAAGTGATGATGCATGTTGCTGGTAGAAATGTTGGGATTGGGAAACAGGTTCTGTTTTATTGATGGAAATAATACAGTGTCTTTGCTGGATGATACATCATATGCTTTGGAAAATGTCCATGCTTGTCACCCAAGACTAAAACTTATTTTAAAAATTAAGGATGTGCAACCTAAGTGCCCAGTAAAAAGGGACAATTTACATAAACTGATGTGGCATACTGAATTTGATGGTATGGAACCATGCTTACCAAAAAGAAACATTTTCCTAATAAATTGTCAAGTGAAATTATGGATACTAAATTCTATGCATACTATAATCCCATGTAAAAAATTTGTAAGGAGCCCTAGCCAGTTTGGCTCAGTGAATAGAGCATCGGCCTTCGAACTGAAGGGTCCTGGGTTCGATTCCATTCAGGGGCATATGCCCGGGTTGTGGGCTCAATCCCCAGTCGGGGGGGGGGGGGGGGGACTTGCAGGAGGCAGCCGATCCATGATTCTCTCTCATCATGGATGTTTCTCTCTCTCTCTCGCTCCCTTCCTTCCTCTCTGAAATCAATAAAAATATGTTTTTAAAAAAATTTGTAAGGATAAAAACAAAGGTATTAATGATGGTTGGTTCTAGGTTTTCTTTTTGCTTGTCTTTTCCCCCCGATTTTTCTGTAAGGAAAAGTGTTTGACACTCATATATAATGTGAACTTCTGTTGAGTTTGCACTACAGTCTTAAGGAAGATTTACTTCTTGGAAGGGGCTTTACTATTGTTCCAGAAACGTCCGGGTTTATGGATTTGAGTTAGGAATGCCAATTGGCTCTCATCTGGTTATGACCATGGAGTCTGGTTTTAATTATACAAAATGGCATCTTTCATAGGTAAAGGAAACAAATTCCAACTATTCTGGGGGCGGGGGAGAGGAAGGAGCAGAGAAGGGGAGTGAGGAATATTATGTTTTATTTTTACTGGTTTTTATTTAAAGTAACCTTGGGATTGAGATGGACACTTTGTTTTGTTTTCTAGGCCAAACACCAGAGCACCCTAGAAAGCTTAACTAAAAGAATGCTCATGTTTGACCCAGTTCCTGTCAAGCAAGAGGCCATGGACCCTGTCTCGGTGGTAAGTTTTCCAAAATTGAACATTTTCTTATTTATTCCAAGTGGTAATGCTATTGTCATGTGTTACGTTATTCCTTAAAGTTACTCATTACCAAACAGGCCTTTGACAGGTAAATTTTTCAAAGGCCCCAGTAGTCAGTGAGGTTATTACCTTACTAGCAACTGTGCATCCTTTAATAAATGGGATCTATGCTTCCTTCAGGCCTGTGCCCCACATCCTTCCATATACGGTCAGCACGGAACTTGGGCCATAGGAAAATCTTCCCACCACAGAAGTGGGTTTACAGAAACTCCTCAGTTTCCAGATTTTTTAGTTGGAGCTCTCAGGATTATTGGTCTTAGCATAAAATAAAATAAAAATTAAAAAAAAAAGTTTGGCTAGACTGATTTTTTTTTTTAACATTAATGTGTACCCAGGGACATTTTAAAATGGATTGATTATATATTTTTTAATTTTTTGAATGTGGATTTTTGTTTTTAATTGAAAAAAATGAACAAAAGCACAGTGATGAAGCTCAGAGGATGGGAATCGGGGAGTCACAGGGCATCCTGCTCCCCAGACTCCTCTGCTGGCCTGGGGCTGTGCTCCCTGCTGCAGCAGCCTGTGCTTGCTGGGCCCCCTTGATGGCATGGCCATGGCGCTCAGTCTGGCCTCTTCCCTCTCACCTGCCTGGGCCTCCCGTAGGGAACGACCCAGACCAGTGGCAAACCTCTGCACACAACTCCAGTGTTTGCTCTAGATCTCGATGGCCTTCTCTAGCGTGGCCAAAACTGATATTCAGCTTTTGCTGTAAGGCTGTCTCATCCAAGGGCTGTAGCTCCTCGCTGCACAGAGCTGAGACGCAGGCCTAAGAGGCATCACACATGGTGGTCAAGTTGTGGCCTCCCTCCAGGGCCAGCTGCTCAGCCCGGCCCCCTACTTAGGGACATTATTTTTCAAAACTTGTAGGCAGTGTTTATCATGGTGAGGAAGCAATATCCAAATGTAACTATAAGAAATCTATATCAAGAATATGATACAGGTGACTTAGAGGTGTTTTTTCTTTTACTCAAGGATCACCACCCTTATTATATAGAGGAGTTTCTCAAACATGTTGCAGGTTTTACGTTTTTTAATAGTGGAAGAAAAAGATATTCCATTGGGTCTCATATCATAGTGTTTAGGGTGTGTTTCATAGAGCTGATTTAAAAGATGAAAATAAAATAAAATAACAACTGCTCAGTCCTTTTACATGTAAAAATGAGTGTATTAAGAATAAAATAGTTTGCTTAAAAAACTATGACAACAGCGATATGGAGCTATGACGGTGTGAGAGACGGTTGGAGAGAAGCTAGTGAAAGAAAGAACTTGGCGGTGAGGAGGAATTTTATTTCACTTGGAAGAGTCTGGGTGGGTGGGAATATGTTCCTTGTCTTTTTCAACACCTAGTGCTAAGCTGGCCCCTCTGTGAGCCGGACCCCTCTAGATGCTGCTTTTGGGCCACCAGGAGACTAGTAATTAGTACAAGTGTTTATGGGACCTGGGTGACAACAGAAAGGTGTGTCCCACTGCAAAGCAGGGAGTGGCTTAGACTTGAGGGGATCTGGTTTAGCAAATATGAAGTAACAAGGCAGTACTCTCACTCTATCTTGTTCTTTTCTTCCACGGGCTTGAAAAACATTCACAAGGGGAAAAACTTGGCCTGAGTTGCATACGAGAAGGTTGGTAACGACACGCTTGCAAAATTAGATCATCCTTATGCATTGGCTGTGGAGGTTCCTGCCAAAAATGTTTATACAACACACGGGGGTCAGTCAGAGGCCCTTGGAACTGAGTTGCCATGGCTGTTACTAAGCCAGTGAAGGGTTTATCACTGGGTGCAATGAAAACTTAAGTCAGAGTGGCTTTAAGGAAATAACATTTACATTCCAGCATAATAACTGGATAACTGAGTGTCTGAATATGATAACTGGGCAATAAGAATTTTATTAATCAAAACAGTGAACTGACTTCTGATGTTATTCAGTGCTGTCATCGCATTCCTCCACCATTCCCCCAACTATGGCATGATCATGTTGGAGGAAAATTAAGGTGTAAAATTTCTCCATTAATTATACCCTTGAAATATGAATAGGTTTTTAGTACCGGAGAGTATGATTAGTTTTCTAAATGATGCAGAACCATCAATGACGCATTTTACTATTCGGTGTACTTCCAGTGCTTTTAATCAAGCATGGAAATAGGAGGGCTCCAGAGCCTAATTTAAAGCTAAGAATGAAGATGCGCTTTGCTAAGTTAGTTATGATATAATTAAATGCAAGAAAACGCACTTAACTGAAAACGGGAAATAAAATGCACTTGAATATTAATACATGAACTTAGAATATATGGAAGTATTTTTGCAATTAATGGTCTTTTTCTCCTTCGTGCTGGAGTTTGCAACTTTAGCTAACTCTTACAGAAATTAGTTTGTTTCACCAACAGTTAGTGTCTGTGCTTACAGTGAAGTTCCTTTTTAATTCAGTGAAATCTCAGTTAACTGAAAAATTCGGAGACTAGGTTGCTATGATTATTTTCTTAACAAAAATTAAATAAGCTTTTGTTTTCATTCTTTGAAAAAATATTTTTTTTTATTGATTTCGGAGAGGAAGGGGGAGAGACAGAGAGAGGTAGAAACATCAACAATGAGAGAGAATCATTGGCCAGCTGCCTCTTGCATGCCCCCCACTGAGGATCAAACCTGCAACCTTCAACCCAGGTATGTGCCCTGACAGGGAATCGAAACATGACCTCCTGTTCATAGGTCGACAAGCACTGAGCCACGCCATCCAGGCTGTTTTCACTCTGAAATCTTCAAATTTCTTCTCTCCTGCCTTCATAGGTGGAGTGCATGAAACTTAATTTCTTATTTTTTTTTTTATTCCTTTATTTTTTCCCCTTCTTAATTCCACCTTTGATCTGAAGGTTGAAGTCTTTGGTTATTCAAGCTATGTTTTAAACATTAAGGCAGTGTAGAATAATTTGTAAGAGGAATTTTGTTTTAATTCCACATAGAATAAAAATATCTTATGGTGACTTATCTTCCCTCCCCATCCCCCTGTTTCTTAAAATGAGAGCATAGCAGAAGCAGTCTGCCTATTTGGTATTTTGCTATAATTTAGAGACAGTGAGGAAATGTCATCTCTCACTAACCCCATGTAAGCCTTCATACCATCCTGTGCTTTGAGGCAAATAGTCAGGCTTGATACTGTCTTATTAGAAATTGTAAGAATCAGGAGAGGAGACCCTGCCTGCTCAGGTCTGTGCCTGGGTCTCTGCTGCTTACTCTCAATGCAAAGTTGGCAAAACTCTCAGCCGCTGCCTGAGCCTTTTTTTAAAAAATTATTATTTGTAAAATTGGAGATTATAATTTATAAACCATAGACACCATGTGAATGAATATAAAATGCACATGTGACGAAATTGTTTTCACCCATTCATTTCCAAAGAACGTTAAAGAATTTAACTCAGGAAATAAGAAAGAAAACAAATTTTAAAAAAAGTATTCTTTCTTATTCTATTCCTATAGGAAGGTTACTTTTGAAGAAAGTACATTTCTTTTTCCTTTTTTAAACGAAAATTGTTACCTAACAGACTCCTGACAGATTGAGAAGCACTTAACAGTTCCTCTGCTCTTGTTCCAGCAGAAACTTTTCACGACTCTTCCGTGCCTGGTAGAAAGAGAGCTTTCTACTTGTGTTTGCATAGAGAGGCATGACATTTGCAGTTTCCAGAGTGTGTGTTTATACACGCACCACGCCTTTCTGCACTGGGAGCCCCACCCTTGGTATGAAGATTCCTTTGACTTGCCATCGCCCTGTCACGGATGGTCACCACGTTTTCATATTCATGAATAGTGAAATAGAGACTTGATCCATCCACTTTAACTGTCTTGTAATGGAAACCTCACCAAAAGTATTCCCAATAAAATAAGAAACTATTGAAATTCTCACTTGAGTATAAAGTGATAGCTTTGGAGAAGTGTCCAAACCAAACCTTTTTGAAAAGTAGACCCAGTACCACCCCCAGATGGAAGGAGGGGGAGAATCCCTTGCGTGAGCCTTGTCTTCAGGCTGCTGGGCTCCAGCACAAGGAGCCTCCTTGGCTGAGCATATGGAAGGGGGAGGGGAGGGTGGCATTGGATGTCCTTCAGTGGCCAGAGGCGCTTTTCTACACTTGCCTCTGATTTGGATTAGGGGCCCGTGTGGCCACGCCTATTTGCATTGCTTAATTAGAAGACAGGAATGGTCTGGAACAGAAAGGAAGCAACTGTTTACCAGGGTCTGCACACCCGGAGCAAACCCTGCATCAGTCCTTCCACTCTGGGGAACCAGGTTGTTGCGAGCTGATTGCAGGAGCTGTGTGCTCCACCCCAGTCATTAGAAGGCTCTGATAAACATTGCTAGGAAATTTGCTAGTGAGACGGTTTGAGGAACCACATTTCTTCACCCTGTCGTGAGGCGGTCGGACCGGAAAGAGTGAATTGTGTACTTCGCTGTGTGCCCAAAGGTGTCTCCTTACTTTTAGCCCTGTGGCCTCACAAACACCACACGGCAGTCAGTGGAGGGCACAGGGGGCATTCGCTGGAGAGCAGACTCTTGGCAAAACTGCATCGTGTTTAGAATACTTGGCTTTGTGAATGGCTGTCTCTTTTCCTTTATGGCGTGAGAAACCTGGGAATATTATTAAATTTGCCCATCTCCTGGGTCCTAAATTCCGTAAACTCACCCACTGATAGAAAAATCCAGCAACGACAGCAATAAAAGTGTGTCCTCGTTTTGCTTCCTATTGAGCTGCCAATAACTTGGCATTAAAATCTAGGTCATAGGGAGCTCTTGGAAGAATAGGGCTGAAAATAAGGGAGAAGCTACATTTTGGTGAGTAGAGACAACTAATGCTGCCTCTCATTTCCTGAAGTTTTTGTTTCTAGTATCAGAGCTTTTGCACTTTAGAGAATTATATGTAAAGCTGATTAAATTTTAGAACCAGGGGAGATCCCCCCTGCCCCGTGTTTAATTACTTCCTTAAACCCTCATTTGTACATACATAGTTTGTAATTTTTTTTAAAATATAGTTTTATTGATTTTTTACAGAGAGGAATGGAGAGGGAGAGGGATAGAGAGTTAGAAACATCGATGAGAGAGAAACATTGATTCAGCTGCCTCCTACACACTCCCTACTGGGGATGTGCCCGCAACCAAGGTACATGCCCTTGACCGGAATCAAACCTGGGACCCTTCAGCCCGCAGGCCGACGCTCTATCCACTGAGCCAAACCGGTTAGGGCTGTAATTTTTTTGTTAGTGAGCCTTGTGCCTCTTTCAGTATTTCAATTTAAATATATTTAATGTTAATATTGCTGTATGTTTGGAGCCCTCACACCTTGTGGAGTGCCTGGGTCTAAAGAAAGTTAGAAATAGTCTTTTCTTCATTTGATTCTCTATACATAACTCAAAGCTGTTTTTAAAAACAATTTATATATTTTGGACTTCCTGATTTTATTTCCTTCGTGTCCTTGCTTTTAGGCAGATTTATTAATGCATATTCTTCCCTCCCCTCTTTAAGTTGTTTTTAAGTGACATACCAGATTTTAATACTAAGAGTTAGTATTTTCATTCTGTATCGCTATTATTGAGAGCCGTGCCGTTCAAAAGGTGGTCTGTGCCCCTTCTGCCACCTCCCAGTCATTGAGAATCTACAGTTTAACAAGACCCCCAGTGAATTTGTGAAGCCCTGGTTAGGAGGATCAAAGCCCGTTACCCTGCACTCCTTGTATGAGAAAAGAGAAGGGATCATAAGGCTGCAGGGTGTTGAAGCTCATACATAGGCTACCTCCTTGAATCCAATTTTGATTTTAGCCTCACAGCCTTCTAGGAGGAGCTTTGCCATATCCTGATGGCACCTATACTTCTAATATTTAGTTAGCAATATTTCTTGCACTCTTTTATAGAATTGCTTTTGTTAACATAATTTTTTAATAGGGAACATTATATCACTACTGTAAAAAGAAGTTTTTCCGTATGCATTTAAATAAACACCTATTTTAAAGCACTGTATGTTCACCGTGTACCGGGCTGCAGGCATCACTGTTCTAGACCATACAGATTCTGATGATATGGATAAAGAAAGGACAGAAGAACAAAGTACTTAATCTTAAAGATGAGAAACTGACATCAAAATCAGATGAACGTAAATACTGCCTAGGACCTTTGCCCTGATACTCAGTGCTCGTAGGCCTAGAGTAGAGGCCAGGCATCTGCATTTCAAAAACAGCACAAGTGATTCTGATGCATAGCCAGGTGGAGAGCCATCCAGCAAGACCCAGAGAGGAAAGGGTGTGATCTCTGTCATAAGCCCAGTCAACACCACTGCTACCCCACAATGACTTAAAACTCACAGTAGTGGCCACTGGAGGGTCTGGGGAGGCTCAGAAATGAATAGTGCATTCAGTCATTTAATTACAAGTCTCCACTGGTGGGTTTTCTCAGCTGTGTCATGAGCTAGTATTGCCTCAGAATCATAACCACAGGATTTAAGAGCTAGAAGACTGATACACCAAGGTGGTGGGTTCAATCCCCAGTCAGGGCACATACAAGACTCAATCAATGAATGCATAAGTGAACAACAAAAATAACTCTCTCCCCCGCCTTCCTCTCTTCCTCTCTCTAAAACTCAGTAAATAAATAAATAAATAAATAAATAAATAAATAAATAAAATGTTTTTAAAAGAGAGGCACAGTACATTGCTTATCACTTTCACTGTAAAACATTCAAATACGCGTTATTTTCTGCAGGACTATACATGTGGTTATTAAAAATTTCCCTAAAATGTGCATGTTTAGAAAATGGCTGGTGTTTAATTTTTTAAAGCATTCTACAACAAAGATTCATTTTTAAATTATAGCTAAGGAATGGAGCAATTTTAGTGAACTCCATGGCCAAGAACATGAACCAGAATATGCAATTATTGTGATTTATTTATATTTAAAGCTGGTAGATGAGTTAGGTTATCCTGATATTAGAAGAGAGAAGGGTATTTGAAGGTAAAGTAGGCCAATTGTAGAACAGATCTTAGATTTGGGGGGAAAACAAGCCATTTTGTCTCTCTTTTTCAATATCTTCTTAGCTTAGCTTTTGACAGTGGGGAGCAAGATGTAGAGAACACGGGGCCTCATTTCAAGCATCAGGTGGCCTGATTTGAGTCATATTAGCTGTTTCTTACAGTTCTGTGTTAGCCACAAGTATATAAATCGAGTCATCTTCTACACCTTCATTCAAACTGTGCACAAGACCATTGAACAAGTTGGGGCCAAGGACATAATTACCCTAGTGTGGGTGGCCTTCAGTGTATAGTAGGCGTGTAGGGTGACCGACCATCCTGGTTTGCCTGAGACTGAGGCATTTCCTAGGTTGTAGGACTTGAATACTAAAGCCAAGATAGTCCCGGGCAAATCAGGACTGTTGGATGTCCCAGGCATGGATTCGTCAGTGGCTCAAGCCCACATGCACCTCTATTTCTCCATGTTATAAAAAGTATATTATGAGAAATGTTCAGTGCCTTGCCGCTGGGGTACACACTAAAGCCAGAGAGGGCATTTCCTGCCAGTTAAGAAACTCCATCAGAAGAGCAACGAGGTTACTTGGCTTGGCTGGTTCTTGGTGAATCTCAACGCTGACTCCTAATGATAAAAGCCCATAAGGCTTCTCTTTTATAACCTGCTGCAGAATTTTGCATTTCATTTGTGTTTGAAGCAAATGTACTTATTTGGCTGTTCCCATGTTGTTTTTCCTTCCCAATAGTCATACCCATCTAATTACATGGAGCCCATGAAGTCCAGCAAGTATGGAGTCATCTACTCCACACCATTATCCGATAAGTTCTTTCAGACCCCGGAAGTCCTGTCACATGGGATGCAGATGGAGCCAGTGGACCTGACCGTGAACAAGCGGAGTTCGCCGCCCTCGGCTGGGAATTCCCCTTCCTCACTGAAGTTCCAGTCCTCGCACCGGAGAGCCTCGCCCGGGTTGAGCATGCCATCGTCCAGCCCGCCCATGAAAAAGTACTCACCCCCGCCCCCGGGAGTGCAGCCCTTCAGCATGCCGCTGTCCATGCCACCAGTGATGGCCGCTGCCCTGTCCAGGCACGGAATCCGGAGCCCGGGGATACTGCCGGTCATACAGCCCGTTGTGGTGCAGCCCGTCCCCTTCATGTACACCAGTCACCTCCAGCAGCCGCTCATGGTGTCCTTGTCCGAGGAGATGGAAAATTCAAACAGTAGCATGCAAGGTAAATTTCAGAACCTCCAGTGTCTTCACTAGACAGCCTGGGGAGAGTGAAGGAAGCAGAGCCAAGCTCTTCAAAGGAAATATCCCACTTAGAGTCTGCCTAAGGCATTTCCTTTTGTGTGTGTTTTGCCTTAAAGTGTTGATACTGGAAGAGCTCCCAAGAACCAGGTTGTCTTTTTAAAGCTATGAAATGATTACTACTTTCACTATGTAATTGTCAACTTTGGGTTGGTAAGAATCTTGACTTTATATTTTGCTTCATGGAATGCCAATACGGTTCTAGGTGCAAAGAGGCATTTAATAAATACCTTTAGATCATGGTGATGACTTAGGGCTATTAAAAGCACCTTGTTTATTGATTGGTCATGGGCAGAAGACTGGGGTTAAAAGGAGATAATAAAAATCATAAGGAAGAATCATTTGGGGGCTGATGTCTTAAAAGTGTAGTTTCCTATGTACACTGCTTACTGGCAAAATAATCGGCCAGAGGAACAAGAATGCCCCTCAGATTCATTGCTGCTATAATTTGCCAAAGGCAGATAAATAGTCACACATCAGTGTTATAGATGGGACCTGTGGAATAAGCTTTTTTAAAAGCTGAAGTTGGTAAATTGTACACAGAGTGACTTTTCTATTTTTATTTTTTAGTACCTGTAATTGAATCATATGAGAAGCCTATATTACAGAAAAAAATTAAAATAGAACCTGGGATCGAACCACAGAGGACAGATTATTATCCTGAAGAAATGTCACCCCCTTTAATGAACTCAGTGTCCCCCCCGCAAGCATTGTTGCAAGAGTAAGTATATTTAGGTCTACCCGGCATTTGCGTAGCAGCATGCATCTCTGGACCTGGAATGGAAGCACAAGCTTCCAACGTGTGATGTGTGGATTGCCAGGAGCGCCCTGTAGCATGTGGCAGCCATGGGGCAAGATGAGGGGATCTCTCCAAAAAAATGCTCTGTAACACGGACAGCATTATGACAGTGACTTCAAGTTACCACTGAGTTGGTCACCCATGATTTTGCCACCTTACCACATATATTGTTTTTATCTTATTTTTTTTTCACTCTTCCAGACCGCACACATAGTTTTTCCAGAATCTTAATCCCACCGTGGATTGAATTTGGTGTTCTAAATATTCCACAAGGTTGGATCATGAAAACTCCATATGGACCCATGTCGTATTCCTACTTGTCACTTCTAATAGAGTCTCCTGTCTCCATGAGGAGGAATGTCTTGAATTAAAATCTTCAGGCCAACCACAAGCCCGAGAAAGACACTCCAAAACAAGTCCTGTAAACAAGTGGTGGCAACAGAAATTGACCATGTAGCTCAGAGAAGCCCAGCCATGATACGGCTTATTCTCTCGTCTTCTCAATCCTGCCTGCCCCTAGAGTGTTCAGTCTACTTTGGGACTGCCATGCAGGGAAAGTTCAGCAACCAAACACCTGAATGGTGGTTTGTTTTAGGTCTAACTCGCTGTAATATGACAGTGCCACACACGGGTTAAATAACATCACTAATGGGGTTGCCACTGTAGGTAACCTTGAAGTTTACCAGTGATGACACTGGAAGCTGTGTTTGAAGTAGTTCAGGAAGTGGTCTTTGGGTCTGACATCTTGGATCCCAGCTCTGCTCCCTACCATATGTATGACCTTGGGCTAATCATTTAATCTTTATGGAAGAAGAATATTTGAAAGCAATATGCTGTGCCCTGAATGCTGCTGAAGATAAAATACCTTTTCCTCTTTATTTTCATTATTGGTCATAATTAATTTTTTTTGCTATAATTGTGTTGTGTTATGGTGCTTTTAACATTGGATTTAGTGGCCACCTTCCTAGTACTGAGGCAACAATGGCCTCCCAAGTCACTTTTCTCCAACTTAAACACATGTTCCCCCCACCTGGCTACTTGATCTTCTCCACCCCTCTCTCTTAAACAGTTAATAATTCTGCAATAGAATATGAATTCTCTTGTTTTACTGGAATTCCAAATATTCTAATTGTATCCAGATTCAACCCAAGTAGATTCCCTTATAATAGCTCACGTATTAATTGCCCAGTGAACCAAATCACAGTCAATTTTTGTTGTTGTCAGATACTTGCTGATAAGTGGAGAATGAATTTTCTTACCCAGCCACATCAGTAGTAGAGTGTCTGATGGACTTGTACATTACTGCTTTTCAAAATTGCATAGCATCCCCTTCACCCCCAAAGGAAACTTTCCCAACTTTTATTCTCCCATAACAAGCATATGGGAGTCAGCAAATGGAGAACTGAAGAGCCAGACATTAGACAGCTCGCCTGTAATCACACTGTTCACAGCAAGAGGAGTCTAGGCTTGATCTCCTGCACCCAGATGAGGGCCCTTCCTGCCATTTTTAACCCATATCTAGCTGATTGCATCTGCTCAGGCACTCGAGTGGAAGGAAAAACAGAAAGACTAACCAAAATGGACACATCATGTAGGCTGCACTGCTTCTTTTATTTATGATGACGGTGTCTCTGGCAAGATAACTGGCAATATGACTTGCACTTGTAATTGTTCCTACACAGATGATGGAAAAGATGCTCTAAAGCCAATTGACCACATAAGGAGTGATATCCATTGGCTGAAAGGGGTTATTCCAAAACCCAGGTTATTATGAATTACAATGTGAAGCATTATGGAAGAAGAATATTTGAAAGCAATATGCTGTGCCCTGAATGCTGCTGAAGATAAAATACTTTTTCCTCCTCTTTCTTATTTTGAGTAATGTTCTTTTGATGATCTCAAGCTGGATGGCTTTTAATGATTAATGAGCAAGATGCTTAGTCTAATGCTGACCTAAGAATGCATTTTGCTTCTCAAAAAATTCAACAGATTAGCCACAACTGGGACATGTACTCTTCAAATAATTTTCTCACAGATGTGATTAAGTAATGTCTTGGAGTATGCCCAGTAGCAGCCCCAAGGAAACCAGCTAGCCAGGAAGGAATCATTTGAAACCAAGCGCCTAGTAGCATTGCGATGAGGCAGCCCCAATATTTGCCTTAAGGAAACTTTTCTTTAGAGGCAGACTTCAAAATACAGCTTTGGAATCCACTTGCTTGATCATGGAGCTACTGCTCTAGAATTATTTGTAAAGGCACTCAAGTGTATATCAAATTGCTGTTGCTGTATTTGCATGTGTGAAAATGTATAACAAACAGCTTGAGAATAAAAAATCAAACAGCTTAAGGATCAGGTTGTTCCATGTAGTTGTATATGTGAATGGTAGCAAACTTGAGAGGTCGGCTTAGCTCAAAACAATGACCAGGTCTCTGATATTTAATAGCTGTTCTAACTTCTTGGTTGTAATATTCCCAAACAGCCTCTTTTTAAATGAGCAGTGAGGAGACCAAGAAGGGGAGATCCCAAGATCCTGATCTCTAGCCTCAGCCTATACTAACATCTGGCTCTTTAGAGATGGGGCTGCTAACCATCCTCAGAATGATGGTGCCTTTCGAGGTAGATGTTAGCTGGTATAGAGCTTTCCTGATACGGCATGGAGACATAAAAAAAAAACACACTTCATGAAATTAAACAATGTAGGGCTACATTTACAAATAGATTTCAGAACCTTGAATTATGAACAGCTACCATTGAGTAGATTTACATCTGGAACAGATATTGTTCTCTTTTAAAAAAAAAAAAAATTATTTTAGAGAGAGGGGAAGGGAGAAGAGGAATAGAGAAACATCAATTGGTTGCCTTCTGTATGTGCCCCGATCAGGCACTGAACCCAAAACCCAGGTATGGGCCCTGACCTGGAATCAAACCGGCAACCTTTCCACGCACAGGACAACACTCAACCAACAGAGCCACTCCAGCTGGGCCACATACTGTTCTTAAATGCTTTGTGTACATTACTCACAACCATTTTCCGAGATCATATCATCCCCATTCCACAGAGCGGATATCAACACCTTGCCCCCAGGGTCCCAGGGGCTATCAGTTCCAGAGCTGGGACTGTCAGCTGGGAATTAAGCTAGAGCACATACCTTTATACACAAAACAAGCAACTGGAAAACGCATCCCTTAACTGCTGCACAGAATCTACTTGGCTGATTCACAACCCATAAAGTCTTATAATTGGGAGAGACTTCTAAAATCATCTAGAATTCTCTTTCAGTATCCCAGAGCATATGAGATACATGTAATCATTTTTTTTCCTCAGAATTTTATTTCCTGAAGTTCTCTTAGTGCAGATGAAACATTTTCAATCAGTGGAATTAAAGTTGAAAGTGAAAAACAAACTGATAACCTTTTCCTTTTTATTGAAGAATTTTAAATTGATAAAAACTATATCTGTTCATAAACTTCTCACTTCTCTATTTTCTCTGTTTGTATATTTATAAAATTTAAGTCTTGTCTTTTTTCCCCCCTCACTAGTTCATGTTCACTTTTCCATGTATTTAAACTTGGCCATTTGTTTTTCTGTATCGCCCCTCTAAGCATCAGGGTAGGAAGGTAAAGTGACAGTTTTCTTTGCTAATAATAAAAGTGAGAAAATGTGAGATCACTTAAACACGGCTTTGATTTTCTTCTAGTTGCTTCCTAGCATGCCTGAAAAAGTTACTGACAAAAGACATGTATTTAAATTTTAACCAAGATAAAAAAATCAAGTTTCATTTCAGGGATTCCCTTTGGATTTTTATAATTAAATTTTATTATCCTTTTTTATCTCATTAAGTTCCTTTTTTCCTTCTCACCAATCTTTTTTCTCCCTTTACACACTTGTATAAAACATTCATATGTTATGTGGAACATCTGAAGAACTTTAGATTCAAAGTTTTTAAAATACATATTTTTTATTGATTTCAGAGAGGAAGAGAGAGGGGGAGGGAGGTAGAAACATCAGTGATGAGAGAGAATTATTGATTGGCTGCCTTCTGCATGCCACACTGGGGCATGTGCCCTGACCAGGAATTGAAGCATGACCTCCTGGTTCATAGGTCGACGCTCAACCAATGAGCACCACCAGCCCGTAATTAGGTTCAAATTTGAAAGAAAAGTCTCTTGTTATAGTTGGAGGCCAACTATATAACTTTGTAATGTATCAGGTAATTAGTCATTAGGAAAGCAAATGAATGGATGGATTAGGAATTTTAATTAACATTAATCAGCAGAAGTCTGGGAAAACTACAGACCTTTCCCAGCTTTTCCCCATCTGCCTTTTCTCTCCAACTACCTTTCGGAAAAAGATGTTTAACGTGGTTTGATTTATGCAAATGCAGGATATGAGTCTGGGCACGAGTAATCAGGGAGGTAGGGAGAATGTCAGGAGTCCCTGAGAGGGCTGACATCCTACAGTGTAGTTGCCTGAGACTTAGGAATCTGACCTTTCCCTAAAGAACAATAAATGAAAGTAAGGATGGCCTGTGAATAGTACAAGAGTGTCCAGCATTACCTAGTGCCACAAAATTCTATAAATAGGCAAATTTTTAATTGAGGCAAAGAGACTTCTAGCACTTTGCACCTCCCTGCAGCGTAGCACCTAACTCTTCTTACTGTCATTACTTATCTACATGTCTGTCTCCCCCTAGAGTGTGAGCTCCTCGAGGGCAGGAACCCTGTTTTTATTCATCTTTGTGTCCCGGTGCCAAGCACAGTGCCTGGCTTATGGTAGGTGCTCACTCAATGTTTGTTGAATGAATATAGCAGTGCTTCTTGGGTTCATCAGCTAATTTCTTTTTGTTTATTTTGTTGGGTTTTTTGTTTGTTTTTGCCCAGTGTTGTTAATGCTTTTGATAGACTAAAGAAAAGGAAGAGCCTTCCACTCAACATTTTGCGTTTAACGTTGACTTTCACAGGAATCACCCTTCAGTCATAGTACAGCCGGGGAAGAGACCTTTACCTGTGGAATCTCCAGACACCCAAAGGAAGCGAAGGATACACAGATGTGATTATGACGGATGCAACAAAGTGTACACTAAAAGCTCTCACTTGAAAGCACACAGAAGAACACATACAGGTATCAGAAATATAAGACTCACTTTCTTAATTAGACTAAAATGTTAAGTCAAATGTTCTGACTTTCAGAGGTTATTATAATGAATTTTTTTTCAGGCATCTGAAAGTTACCATAGTCATTTACAGATGTCTCTGTCATGATACATGAAGTTTTTTTGTAGTGGTTTACTTTTATAAGTATAATAGACTCAAGGTTATCACTGTAGGAAGGTCAATCACTTGTGCACTCTGCAATGAAAGAGAGAAAGTGCTGGATCCACCAGTGGAACAGAGGGGAGAGTACTCTTAACCATGGACCTACTTCACCAGGGTGTGGTCTTCCTATGGGCTCTTCTGTGGCAAATGTACATCAAGTTTACAATAGTGAAAATCAGCTCTTTACACAGAACAAATAAATGCAGCCGTTTATGGAAGCTGAATTTGGGTAAATCCTCGCTTCTAAAACCGAGGGAACTTCTATGTGATTGCCTGCCATATTTGTTCTAGAATATTTTCCATCTTGCCCAGTCTCGAATATAGAGTGTGCAGCCAGATCTTATGAAAATTGTTGTATAGGTGAAGAAAATGTAAAATTATTCCATGGGCTCTTCAACATTTTGTAGCAAAGTATCTTAAGGAAATTGTATAAAAATGTTATAAACAATTGGATTAATTGTAGTGCGTATTGGTGATTAATGTTTACTGTAGGTCACATCTGACCCAACCTCAGACTCTTCAGTATGAAATTCTAGTGTGATAGGGATTTGCCTCTGTATACATTGTTCTTAACTCAGAATGTAGTGTGTTTTTTTTATTCTATGAGTCATTCTTATGAGAAATATTTAAACAGAAGACTCTGGGATTTGGAAAAGGGCAGGAAAGTGTCTGGCACAGTGGAAGTGAGTTTTTCATTGAATTCTGGGGGGAGGAAGCCAGGAAAAATCGGCCTACCTACAGTTTGCATTTAGAGGAACACCCAATCACCCAAACCTATGTCAGATAGATTCATAAAAGCATCTCCAGGACATTAATGGGACAACCCAGAGGTGGATGCTACCAAATTCCAGCCTAATATTAAAAAGACCAAATTGAATATTGTGTAACAATTCAGATGTAGGCAAAATACCTCTTAGCATTTATATTCTGTGCTGCAAAGCAGAGAATACAAATTCTGAATATCTCACTGAAATGCCAAGGAATGGCAGTATATAAGGTTTCTAGAGAACAAGGGATGGAAATTAGTCAGTGATGCCCATTACCTATTTTTTACTCATTTAAACATGGAAGATAGCCATTAACAGCCTTTTTATTTCTGAGGGTCTTCCTAATGGCTCTCTTTAGGATGTTCCCACAAGGGTCTTCTGTCCTCACCATTACCCCACAGGAGGGGGTTGGAGAAGCCTGGCTGTAACAGGGTGGGGAGGCATTATTATAGTGTTAGTACTTTTGAATTAAAGCATTATACTTAGGCATAGTTATCCATTAAACAAAAGATAAGATGTTGAAATCCCCAACAGATATTTCGGTTGATAGACTTCATATTTTTTGAAGAGAATGAATTAATGTTTTCTTGCTTGTCCTGTAGTGGTTTATAAGATACTAGAGGCCCGATGCATGGATTCTTGCACCAGTTGGGTCCCTTGGCCTGGCCTGCAGGGATCGGGCTGAAACCAGCTCTCCAACATCCCCCGAGGGGTCCTGGATTGTGAGAGGGCAGTTCTCGGGTGACGCACCCTGGAATCGGGCTCCCTCCTCTCTGGTTCTGGGCACGTCACCCGAGAAATGCAGCTGCCAAGTCATTGCAGCTCAGCAGCTCCTGCATTAATCGTCTGCCCCCTGGTGGTCAATGCGCATCATAGCTACCAGTCAGACAGTCGGACAGTTGCTTAGGCTTTTATATATATAGATTGTTATTGAAGGACAAATGGATAGACATACTTTGGAAATAATAAATGTCAAGAGCTTTAGCTCATTTTAATTTTACTGCCTTTACTAATTAATAGCCTTTTTCTATCAGAAAAAAAAAAATGCTCTTTTCACTTTCTTTTTGTAGGAGAAAAACCCTACAAATGTACATGGGAAGGATGCACATGGAAATTTGCTCGGTCTGATGAACTAACAAGACATTTCCGAAAACATACTGGAATCAAACCTTTCCAGTGTCCGGACTGTGACCGCAGCTTCTCCCGTTCTGACCACCTTGCCCTACATAGGAAACGCCACATGCTAGTTTGAATGTCTCCGTCTCCGCCTCGGCACACGGCTCCCCACTCGCCCAGCTCTCTCTGTCCTCCCTCCCATTGTCTAACTCATTTTTTACATGTACATTTTAATTTTGATTCAGCTGGTCTGAATCTCTGAATTTATATCAGTCAAACTTCCATATGGTCAGTAGTAAATATTCTCTAATCCTCCCTCCTTACCACGGGTCAGACCTAAAGAATGTGAACACTTTTTTTTTTCCGGGGATGCTAAGCAAACCCTTCTTACAGATAAGTTTAATGTAATGAGAACAAGGGAACATGTAAACTAACAGAACCAGTTGTCAGTTTGTCCATGTATTCCTCAAAAGAATGTCAAAGTAAATGTATTAGAAATACAGTATCCAGCCTGCTAGTCCTTGCCAGAGACATTCATACCTCTGAGCCCTGTGATCGCATTTTGTGCTGCACAGAGAAAAGACGGGTGGACCCCTTCACAGGTCAGCTAGAAGGGCAGCAAGATTCCAGGCGAGTACAGTCAGCTCCTCCATTATCCTTCACCAATCTTGCTTGTCAACTTGGATTTATCACTTCATCGACATTAAGTCCTTTACCCTCCTTCGTGCCTGCAGCTAATAAGGAGGACTTTGCCACCAGTGGAAGATAAGCTAGAGTTGTTGACGTAGGGAGGGGATCTCTGTCAGTTCAAGGGATGGATGCTGTATTTGCATCGCATGGAGTTGGAGCAAAGGGGCATTGAGCAAGGGGGCAAAGGAGGAAGCCAGCCAGGGGTTTTCAGTGTGATTTCATCATTTGGTTAGCTGTGCAGTGCGTTCCTAGAACTTCGGTTTCTGCATATTCAGCTGTGCAGAACCGTCCAGCAAAGCCAAATACTGATGGGGTTACCCATGCACCGATCTCCAGTCCTATAATGTCCTTAATATAGATCATCAAGCATTGAGAGTAGGGATGCCACAAAAATACTTGCCCCATAATGGTGAAGAATCTTTTGGATAGGGGTCTGAATGGCTTCTTTACCCAACCTACTGAGAGCCTTTCTGCAAATAGGGAAACGTTGAGAGGTAATTATATCCCCAAATCAAATTACTCATAGCTTTCGTACAGAAAGTATGTGAGTAACAAGGTGCCAAATTGGCTGTCATTGGTGTTCATGACACATATCACAGGTAAGCATCTGCTAAGTAGATTCATTAAGACCTGAGTGACGCTATTTGTAAATAGTTGTGAAGCACACAGACCTTTATTGGGGGGACAGATTCCTAAAAAAAATAGAAAATCACAGTTCAGGGATTCATCTACGTAGCTCAATTCCCAAAGTTTACTGTTGGAGCTGGCACTCTCACTATCAAGTATCCTGTCAGAAGAACAAACTGAAAATGACTCGTGTTCATGTTCAAGACAAATAGCACCATTATTTGGGGGACATTTCTCAAAAGTAGGCTTTTGAGCATCATAGTCTAAATGCCAATAAAAATAATTCATGTGTAGAAATGCCTTGGTTCTGAATTGGAAGGAAGTGGCAACGGTGGTCAAAAGTGGGCACGTGACCAAATGCCCCTTCATAAAGAATGGAGAAGAGAAGAATGGAATCCTGAAGATTCGTCCAAGCCACAACTCAGGATCCAACACAACTTTAACTGGGAGGAATACACTGTTTTCAAAGCATCAGTGAAGAAGTGATTCTGGAGGCCTGCGAATTGTGTGGGGAGCTTACTTTGGCGCTATGTTAATGAAAGTAGTTGTAAGGACTGCACACCTAGAGGTCCCACTCAACAGCTCTCTGAACCAACTAAAAGGAAATGTACAGAAATGCAAAATAACTTGTTATCTGGCACTTGGTTTTTACTTTTTTTTTTAAGCACTGCAAAATTCGTTTAGAATATTAAAACATCCTAATTGGGCTTTTTCTTTGTTGTTGTGTGTTTGGTTGCAACTAAGATATGAATTGAGGGATAAAAAAAAAATAGCTCTTGGGAAAGTAGGCATTGTCTCTATTGTAAATATTCAGTCACATTCATGCCAAAGTGTTTATTTCTTGAAATGGTTCTTCCACAGCACACCGAAGAATTAAGTTTGAATGCAAGGGACTTTTTTTGTTTTGACGGAGAAAACCAGTTTATGTATATTCTAACCACAGAAGGTGGGAAGGGGATGAGAAAGGGTAGAGTTGATCTTTCTATAATGAGCTTTGAGTCTGAGTCCAATTAATAGAAAGCTTCATGGGTTCTAATGAAATGTAATGTTTGCTATGGCATATCAAAATTCTGTTCAAAAGTACAAGCAAAACCCTGCAGAGACTATTACATTATACTTAGCTTGCTTAGATTATGTTAACAGTTCATTAACAAAGTTCCATTTTTACTGAAAGAACCATCCAGAGAAGCCATCATTCTCTGTTCCCTTGCTGGTCTACATACTTTACCAATTGGCTCTACAAATTTTCCTTTTATATATATATTTGTATCTTACTATCATAGTTGAGAAATTTAGTCTCTTAGTCATTTTTAGCTGTTATTGTGGGAGACCTCAAATAAGATGCCCTTGAGTGTGTGGTTTTAATGATGTGCCATGTTAATATCAAGGGTGATTTTAATTGCAATATTCAAGTTGATGAGAATGATTTGTAAGCATGGAGCTAGTGTATAAATTGTTATAGAATTTATTCAGTTATTATCCAAGTGTCAGAAAAATTAAATCTGAATCCATCATATATTAGAGTCTTAAAATGTGAATCGGCATCGTAAATGGGCATTAAACATTCTGAAGCGCCTTGTTTGGTGAATGTTAGCAGCATAGCTTTGTTCAGCTAAGGAAATGCTAAACATGCAGAAGCTTCGAGAGCCTTGGAACAGATTTACAGGGAACTACATATGTACATGTATATTTCATTATTAAACACCCACCTGCACTATCAGTGTTGCACTAATGTGGAATTTGAAAGACTATATTGCTGATACTGTATATCTGCACATCATTCCTGGTTAGATTGTTTTAAAGACAATCTCAAAGATCTAAAGTTTTAAAATAAATCCATTGGTTTGAAAATATTGTCATCTTGAAGGAATCGCTGTCATACATGAAGTTGCTCAGAGCAGTATTTATTCTCTTCTTGGTCAAGGTTAACAATTTCTAAATGATTGCAAATCCACTTATGAAATAATACATTTACAAAGCCATTTTCCATGCATTAAACGAGGGCTACAATATTATGTTTTACAAATACTAGCACTTTTTTTTTTTTTTTTTGCTGATATGTACTTAGTGATAGAGGGTCAAAATAATCTTTCTGCTTAGCATCTCTTAAACCATACCTGCAAGTATAGCAGGATTATTACATTTACAGTACTTTAATACTTGTATAAACTATGCAGAAATTTTTAATAAAGTGTAATATATTTTATAAGCTAATAAGACTGAATGGGTAAAGGTTTTTAGCATGCATTAGTATACTTGCAAATACTGAAACATTTTGGTAACCTTTCTTACTAAAGATGTGAATGTTTAATGTACCTTCTCTGTTTCTACTCTGTAGTCCAATGGGAATTCAGTAATGACATTTTGTCATGTCAAACTGTGAACATAAATTTGTACTGTACAGTCCTCATATACTATATACAGTATGCAATATATGTATTATATACTTGTTAATAAAACCATCAGAATATTAAGTGTGATCATGTGATTACTATAGATGCAATGATCACAAGGAACAAAACTTAGCAATGTAACGTGAGAGACCCTGATCAGAAATTTCCAAGCAAATCACTCTGATAGGCAATTATTGTTGATGGGGGCAAAGAAAAACTGATCTAACTGGAAGATGCACTAAAAAAAAAAATTACCTCAGCCCTAAAGCATTATCCCTGGTTTTCTGATTATGGCCAACAGGAAATCTAAGCACAAACCATAAACCTGCAGACAACCCGGCATAAATCTACAAACTCATCTAATGCATTCTTAGAATGGTCAGTTATTTATGACCCCTACCGGCTTCCAAAAAAATGTCAGTGCCTTGTATTAAGAGGCATGTGTTAAATACTTTGCTTTTTAACTGAGATAAAAGATAAAGGATTCATAACTTGGTGAGGCAGGCAGGAGACAGTAAGTGCATTAAAGGGACTAATTCTGGATAAACATTGTTAGTAAGCCATGTCCGTGGACACTGCTGTGTCTGCAGCATCACAGGAACAATTCGTTTCTAATGAGGATTTAGAGTTATTTTGTTAAAAGTAAAATGTAATTACCTTCCCTGTACTCCCCCACACACCCCCTAACACAACTGTAACAGATATTATTGGCTTGTTCTATCTCAAGCAGCTTCCTCCAGCCCAAAGTTCGTCTTAGTAAAACACAAGATAATGTCTGCCTGGCACTTATCACGTGACTCACCGTCACAGGCTGGGGCTTGGAAGGAGGTTGGGAGAAGGGTGAACTCAGCCTTTTCCAGGAAACTGCTTTTATACTGAGATACATGACTACAAGCTCAAAAAGGTGTTGTATGTAACATGTTCTAATGGAATATTGGCTTGGATTAGTCTATTGGCTGTAATGCTTACATTGTACTTCCCATATGGAGAGATGACCCTTGCAGAGTTCAAAATGAGACCAATTTAGGAGATTGTATGTTAAAGCTGGATTCTGTCCAGATGAGTGTTGAGGATGTGACAAGTATAGATTTTATGAGAAACTATTGAGGAGTGGTTGAACAAAGTAAAGATGTTCAGTGCATGCATACACACACACACACACACACACACACACATTCATAATCATTGCCCAATATTTTAAATGCTGTTGGATTTAAGAAGAAGGGATTGGGAACCTTGCTGGGGCAAGCTATCAATTCTAGTGTGCATTAAAGAAAGGAAGTGGCTCTGTTCAGATGGTAGTAAAAATATATAGATGTATAAGTTAAGCTATTCAAGACTAGAGTGGTGTGTGTGTGTGTGCGCGCGCACAAAACTTCGCAATGAACTGCCCTTCAAGGATACATTCATTTTGATGTGTAAATTGAACTTGTTACCATTTCCTATTATCTGAGGTGGCCACAGTCATGATGGCTAGTAATGGTGCAGTATATATGCAGAGTTCTAAATATTTCTCTCTTATGCATGCAGTGTGGCTAGAGAGTGGTTCGATTCCTGAGTAAGGGCGGCTGGGGACTGAGAAAATGAAAGAAAGAGACAGACACAGAGATAGTAGGAAAAAGCTGGGGCCGGGTGGAATAGCTGTCCTCTGATGGAGAGACAGTGATCCAGAGCCGATACAGTGCTTTTATTTTATACAGCAAAATACCAGGAAGTTTTACTAAAGCCCAAGACAAAGGAGATTATGTGCATTCTTGTGGCTTCTTTGTAACTGTCACTTCTAATGGGCCCAGATAATGGTGTTTGTTCCTGGTGCTTGTCTGGATTTAGATAATGAAACCCACCCCCTGGCACCTGAGCTGAAGGTCAGGCTGACAACAAATCTGCCTTTGGCAAGGTATGTTTCCAGGGCATGGCTCTGCCGGGCACCATTGGATTCAGATGACAATCAGCTCAGGGGCCTTTCCCAGGTGCTCTCTGCATAGAGTGACTCCTGAATTAGTATGACACAAGTTATAAATTAGAATTCTTTTTAAAATTATTACTTAATAGGGGTATGGGAATGCAGTTCTCACCAAGTTTAGGTAGACATGTTTATTGCTTTGAATGCTTCTGCTTATTACGTCCCTGGCTTTTCATTTCCTATGAGCTTCCTGAATGGTCTGGGTTAAGGAGAGAAGATAGAAGCTGGATCTTCAGGCTCTTAGACCATATCTCTTCACACTGAATGCATTTAATGTTTCTTACTTCTCTTAAGACTTAGTGTATTCGCATTCTCCAGAGACATAGAACCAGTATTCCCCTGCCCCAGCTCAGGCCTCTGGGACTATCACAGAAGTCCCTCACTGTCTTACTTCAATCCTCCACAGCAGCTGCCTGGCCATTCTTCCAAAACAAAGATCTGATCATGTTGCTGCCCCACCTTTTAAAAGCCTTCCATGGAACTCACTGGCACCTGAACTGGTTCTTCTTAATTCAGCCCTGCCCCACCCCAAAGCCTTATCTATTATCATTAATTGAGCATGTACTGTATGTTCAGCACTATTCTAAGCTCTTGAGGGTATTAATTAGTTCAATTCTCAATCCTGTAAGGCATGTAGCTATTATCATTCTCTTTATGCAGATGGAAATTGAGGCACAGACAGGTTAAGTAACGTGCCCATCTGGACAAAAAGGGGCCACATACTAACCTGACAAGCTCAGGGGAGGCCTGTGTGGTGGCCTTGCTAACTCAGAGACCTAAAATAACCACATAGGATGGTCTGAAATTACACCTTTTTAACTAAAAGCAGATTATGGTGGGTAGTCATGTCCTAGGCTAGAATCCTCCCTGACAAAAGTCAATCTTTACCTTAATTGAGCCTGTCTATTGTCTTTTTGCACCTACTATAACAGAATATCAAAGAAGTCTCCCTTTTTCTAGACCCCCAAAGCACAGGTACCTCACCAGCAGAAACCACAAATCCCCTCATTGTTATTGCTATCATGTTAATTGTTGATACTTAACTATCCTGTACCCATCTGTGTAAGAGATGGATGTGCCGATCCGTTTTACTCTTTACTCAGTCTCAGAAATTCCCCAGCTTTGCTTTCTCCTGCCTCTCTAATCTATCACCAATGGATTTCATGTAACCCACTTACTGTCTTCTCTTTTGATTATAATGTATAAAATAAGGTGCAAACTGACATATTTCTGGAGCATTTACTCAATCAGCTGAGATTATGCTTCCTGCAAATTGTCATCAGTTTAGCTCAAATAAACTCACAAAAATTATCTATAGATTTGAATGTTTCCTATGTTGACAGTCACAAAGATAAGAAGTAGAAGAGCCAGGTTCAAATTCAGGCTGTCTAACTCCAGAGCCTGCTCTCTTAACTATTAAACAGATTTCTCCTCTCAGTGACCACCAGGTTATTTTGGTGCCTTCTCTCAAAACTCAAATCACATCTGCTTGCCTTTGCTCATACATGGGCTATCTTCTGAGATGCCTCCCCACTATCCCAGGCCCCACTTATCCATTTCTTAACTAGAAAAATACTATTAATCCTTCAATAATTGCACAGCCAGAACTCTCCAAATAGTAAGGAGGGGAAAATTTGTTGATTTCCATAAATGAAGCTTGATAGATTTTTTAAATGTCAGGTATATCAGGTACATTGAGGTATAATTTACATAAAATAAAATAATCTTTTTAGTGCACCTTCTAATGAATTTAACAAGCACATACACTCATGTAGTCACCACAATCAAAACCTAGAAGAGTTTTATCCTCCCTAAAATTCATGGCTCTTTGTAGTCAATCCCAGGCCTGTTTTACTTGCTTGAACTTTTGCCTTTTTCAGAATAGATGTAGCCTTTTGCATATGGCTTCTATCACTTGGCTTTCTATCACTTGGCATTATGTATTCATCCATGCTATATGTATCAGTAGTTTGTTCCTCTTAATCATTCAAGAACTACAATATGCTTGTACATTCTCCAGTTGAAGGATATTTGGATTGTTTCCAGTTTGAGACCACTATGAATAGAGCTGCTACAAATATTCACATACAGGTTTTTGTGTTAACATAAATTTTCATTTCTCTTGGACAACTGCTTAAAAATGCAATTGCTGGATTGTGTGGTGAGTGCATGTTAGTGCTAAAACAAACTGCCAAGCAGTTTTTCTTTTTCTTTTTTTTTTTAACCTTCTTATTTATTTATTTATTTTATTTTTTTTTAAATAAACCTTTATTGTTCAGATTATTACAGGTGTTCCTCTTTTTTTCCCCCCATAGCTCCCCTCCACCTGATTCCCCACCCCACCCTATGCCCTTACCCCCCGCCACTGTCTTCATCCATAGGTGTAAGATTTTTGTCCAATCTCTTCCCACACCCCTCACACCCCTTCCCCCCTGAGAATTATCAGTCCACTCCCTTTCTATGTCCCTGATTCTATTATATTCACCAGTCCATTCTGTTCTTCAGATTTTTTATTCACTTGATTTTTAGATTCACTTGTTGGTAGGTATGTATTTGATGTCATTTTGTTGTTCATAATTTTTATCTTTACCTTTTTCTTCTTCCTCCTCTTCTTAAAGAATACCCTTCAGTATTTCATGTAATCCTGGTTTGGTGGTGATGAACTCCTTTAGCTTTTTCTTGTCTGTGAAGCTCTTTATCTGACCTTCAACTCTGAATGATAGCTTTGCTGGGTAGAGTAATCTTGGTTGTAGGTTCTTGCTATTCATCACTTTGAATATTTCTTGCCACTCCCTTCTGGCCTGCATAGTTTCTGCCGAGAAATCAGCTGACAGTCGTATGGGTGCTCCCTTGTAGGTAACTAACCATTTTTCTCTTGCTGCTTTCAAGATTCTCTCTTTGTCTTTTGCCCTTGGCATTTTAATTATGGTGTGTCTTGGTGTGGTCCTCTTTGGATTCCTCTTGTATGGGGTTCTGTGGGCTTCCTGGACTTGTAAGTCTATTTCTTTCACCAGGTAGGGAAAGTTTTCTGTCATTATTTCTTCTAATAGGTTTTCAATATTTTGCGCTCTCTCTTCTTCTGGCACCCCAAAAATTCGTATGTTGGTATGCTTAAAGTTGTCCCAGAGGCTCCTTACACTATCTTCATATTTTTGGATTCTTTTTTCTTTTTGTTTTTCTGGTTGGGTGTTTTTTGTTTCCTCATATTTCAGATCTTTGGTTTGATTCTTGGGGTACGTTGATCTACAGTTGAGTTTCTGTATATTCTTTATTTCAGACAGTGTATGCTTAATTTCTGACTGGTCCTTTTCCATTTTTTTTTTTTGGCATTCTCATTAAGATCCTTAAAGGTCTCACTAAGTTCCTCAGCGGTTTTTAGAAGATTCTTGAGTAACCTTATAAATGTGGTTCTGAACTCTATGTCGTCCAGTAGTTTGCTTTCCTCCATTTCTTTCATTCGTGACATGTTTCTTTGTCTCCGCATTTTGCTGCTTCCTTGTGTTGATTGAGTGGCTTTGTGTGGTAGGTGACCTATAGGGGCCAGTAGCTCAGCCTCCCCAATCACCTGAGGTGGACGCCTTTGGTACACCCCTTTGTGGGCTGAGTGCAAAGTCTTGGTGTAGTTAAGCCTTGATTGCTGTTGGTACACTGGGAGGAATTGACCTCCAGGCCAATTGGCTGTGAGGACCCACTGTGTCTATAATGGAAGAACTGCTGTGCTGGAGACATGCTTATGGTGTGGACTTGTTTCAGTGGGGCTTTGGTGCTCACTGAGTCTGCCTCTTGAATGTGAGGAGTTGAAATCTGGTGTCTCACACTGACCACTAGGTACACTGGCTTCTGGATCTCTAATGGGGTGCAGGTCAGCTACTGTCTGAGGCTACCCAGCAGGCGCTACAGCGAGAACTAGTTTTCTCCTCTTTGCTTGGGGTTTGAAGGTTTTGGAGCTGTCTGACCAGAGCTGCAGTTTACTAGGTTAAGCTGCGATAGGGCAGGTCATTTATATGCTAAAGCCGTTGCTTGGAGCTTGGGTGGGTTTGTAGATTGTGCGGGGCGGGGTCTCTAGGTGTGACTAGGCTAGGGCGTGGCAAACAGCAATGGCTGCCAGTTAGCTGGCTCTGCGTCTCAGACTGCGTCCCCGCGTCCCGCCCCAGCACTGTAAACAATTATTCCTGCGCGCAGCCCTGCAAGCAAGCCCCCCTCACTTTCCGACCCGATGGCAGACAGTCCAGCTTCTCCCTGTAGGAGTTTGGGTCCCCCCCCCCGTCTCCCCAGAAACTGGAGTTTGGAGTAATTGGGAGCTTGTCTCCCTTCGGGTTGAACAAAGCAGCTCTCCCAGTCGCCCGTTGCCAGCCCAATTCGCGCACCTCCGTACCTCAGCTTTTCAGTGCTTGTGCACCTCTCAGTGCTGTTTGCTGTTTCCTTCTAGTTGTAGAACTTCCACTCAGCCAGCTTTCCCGTGGTTCTGGGTGATAGACGTTTTGTCTTTTAGTTGTAGTTTTGAAATTGTTGTGCGAGGCAGCAGTTTAGGTGTTTACCTACGCCGCCATCTTGGATCCTCTTCCCAAGCAGTTTTTCAGTCACTGTACCATTTTGCATTTCCACCAGCAGCAAGGTATGAGTGTTCCCAGGTACTCCAGTGTTTTGTTTTGTTTTATCCATCCTAATAAGTGGAGCAGTACCTCATTGTTGTCTAATTTGTATTTCCCTCATGACTTACGATGAGCATCTTTTCATGTGCTTTATTTGCTATCCATATATCTTCTTTGGTGGAGTGTCTGGTCAAGTCTCTTGCCCATTTTTTATTAGGTTGTTTGTTTTCATATTACTGAGTTTTGAGAAATCTCTATATATTCTAGATGTAGGCCCTCTTTTGCTAATATTTTCTCCCCAATTGCAGCTTGTCTTTTCATTCTCTTAACAGTACCTTTTAAACAGCAGATGTTTTTAATTTGATGAAGTTCAATTTATCATTTTTTAATGGTTCATGCTTTCTGTGTTTTATCTAAAAAATCTTTACCTACTCCAAGATCACCAAGATTTTCCCCTATTTCTTCTAGAAGTTTTATAGTTTTAGGTTTTGCATTTAGACCTGCTGTCTGTTCCTGCTGTCTATTCCACATTAAATAAATGTAAGCAAAAGCATTGCTTCTTCTTGCCACCAAGCATAGTGGTGAGCGAATGTGGGGTGGAACCCTGTAGTCAATGCTGGCCCAGCACTAACCACAGAGAGATAGCATCCTCTTCCCCTTCCAACTAGACAGTTGGGAGAGGATTATGAAAAAGAGGGAGCAGAAGAAAGAGACCTTTTACATCTAAGTATCAAGTCCCAGGCTCATCTCTGAGTGGCCCAAGCATTAAAACTGGCCAGAGTCAACATAGCAATGGCTTTGAGAACTGGGCTGCAGTGTGGAATACCACCCAGGTTTCAGACTGGCCTCTCAGCCATGCACAGTGGGGCAGTCCAGAACAGCACTGCAAAGGTTCAAAAGGTAAATTAACATTCAAACCACAGCCCACAGAAGTGGGCCAGGATGTGTGTTCTAAATCTAAATGGGTTGACTGCCTGCTAAAATAGAAGACTTAAAGAGGAACCCAAGTCTCATAACATACCACACAGAATTTCTAAGTCACAATCCAAAATTACTTGGCACAGCAAGAACCAGGAAAATCTAATCTTGCATGAGAAAATAAAGGAACAGATATTAATGCCCAAAGTCAGAAGTGTTGGAACTATCTGGCGAAGATTTTAAAGGAACTATCATAAACGTTCTAAAAGCAATTATGAACACTCTTGAAATAAATGGGAAACTAGAATATCTCAGCAAAGAAATAAAAGACATAAAAAATCAAATGGCAATTCAGAATTGAAAAATACGATATCCAAAATAAAAATACTCACTGAATGGGTCAATAGCAAAGTGGAGATTACAGAGGAAGGAGTCAGTAAACTTGAAGATAAATCAATACAAATTATCCAGTCTGAGCAACAGAGAGAAAATAGATTGAAAAAAAAATGAACACAGCCTCAGGGGCTTGTGGGAAAATAACAAAAGATCTAACACTCATGCCACTGAAGTCCTAAAAAAGTGAAGAAAGTGCAGGTCTTAAGAAATATTTGAATAAATAATGTCTGAAAACTCTCCTAATTTGTTGAAAGACAAAACAAACAAAACCTTACAGATTCAAGTAGCTGACTGAATCCCAAAAATGATGAACTGAAAGAAATCCCCACTAAGACACATCATAATCAAAATGCTGAAAATGAAAGACAAAGAAAAAAAATGTAGAGTTAAACATAACATACATGAAGCATGATACTGAATTTTTACATTGCAACTCTATGGATATTAAATACTAGAATTATAAATGGTTTTATTTTTATATAAACATTTAATGATAATTTATATTGTATATAATATATAATATTAATTATAGATAATATTTCATATTTTATAAAAACACTAACCTCCAAAAATTAAACTTCTCAGCTTCTCCCTTGCCCAATCCTATTTCTCTGACTCATGCAAGATTCATTCTATATTACAAGTATTTTTCCTCATTAAACCACCTGTATGCAAATCTCTGTCTTGGAGTGTATTTCCAGGAAGCCTGACCTACACATGTGCCAAATGGCATAGTGGCAAAAAGAAGTATTGTCCTCTGTCTTCTCTTTCAGATGGTGATGTGGTGAAACAAGCAAATGGTAAGCTTGCTTGGAGATATGTTAAATGTACTCTCATTTTATAGCTTAAATTAAGTAGCTTTGATTTTTAAAAATATATTTTTATTGATTTCAGAGAGGAAGGGAGAGGGAAAGAGAGATAGAAACATCAATGATGAGAGAGAATCGATCGGCTACCTCCTGCATGTCCCCGACTGGGGATCAAGCCTGCAACCCAGGCATGTGCCCTGACAGGAAACCTACCGTGACCCCCTGGTCCTCCATGCTCAATCACAGAGCCACCGCGGGCGGGTATGATTTTTAATTGTAGATATTTTAAATACATAATGTGGTCTTAATTTGTATTCTTGCCCCTGGTGCCACAAATGTTTGGAGTGGGCCTGCTGTCTGCTCTTCCCTCTTTATTTCCATTGTACTCTCTAGTTTCTGTTTTACGGGAACACTATTGGTTTCATAAGATGATCTTGTATCTGGCAAACAGGTTGAACTACTTTAATTAGTTTTATTACTTTGCCTGATGATGCTATTGACTTGTGTGTGTTTTTAATGAGGATAACTATAATTCCTGCAATAATAACTATTTGATTTTTCCCTTCAATCCTCATGTTTCTTATGCTTTGTTCCTATCTGATGGTGTGGGTAAATTCTGCAGTATCATGTTAAAACATTAGTGGTACGCTTGCCATATTATTATCTTCCTAAAGATGTATCCAAAATTTCTTTAATACGTATGACTTCTGTTATAGGATTTTGGGTATACTAACCTTTTTTTGGTAAAAAGAGGTTTCTTTCTTTTTTCTAGTTTCTGAGTGTTATTATTGTAAATATGTGTTAAACCTTAACAAACATTCTTTACTCAGATGGTCTGTTTTTTTCTTCTTTAGACCATTAATGTGGTAAATTACAGTGATAGGTTTTTAAAATGTGGAACCATCTCTTTATATCTTGGTCAGGGATATATAACTTTGTATATCTTAATGACATGTAAAATTTGTTTAGCTGATGTTGTATTTAGGATTTTGCATCTATGACAATAAGTGAAATGAAATTATTATTGCCTGAGCAAGGTTTCACTGGCTCCTACAATGTGTGGAAATACATGAAGACCAACCAAATGTGAACAGGCAAAGGCTATTAATGCAGAGCCTCGCAGAGCAAGAAAGTCAGCCGCCATCCCTTGAGTTTGGCAGAGACTCAAAGGCAGGCAGAGGAGAGGAAAAGCTTTATAGTGGAAAAGAAGAAAAGCTTCAAGTGTGCCCCAGTTGGAGGCTGTTGGCATGGGAAGGTGGAGGTGGACTGACTGGACGCAGGGCATCCTGTATGATTGGTTAGGGGTGTGCATTCGGCTTGGTCCTAAGTTGGACCCACATTGGTCCTAGATTGGACTTCAAGACTGCTTGGTCCTAAGTTGGAAATGGGAACAAAATTATGGAAGTTGTCAGTTATCAATCAATTAATTTGTATAAAGATATTGTATTTGTGACTGTTACGTAACTATAAAAGAAAAAAGTCCATGAAAGTAAGTCATGTGACTTCCATTTCCATGTACGATGGAACAGCCTACAGCAGAAGATACAATATATATATATATATATATATATATATATATATATATATATATATATTTTAAATGTATTTTATTGATTTTTTGCAGAGAGGAAGAGAGAGGGATAGAGAGCTAGAAACATCGATGAGAGAGAAACACCGATCAGCTGCCTCCTGCACACCGCCCACTGGGGATGTGCCCGCAACCAAGATACATGCCCTTGACCGGAATCGAACCCGGGACCCTTCAGTCCGCAGGCCGACGCTCTACCCACTGAACCAAACCGGTCAGGGCACAATATATATTTTTTTAATTTTTAAAAAAGCTTCAGAGGGCTGAACGAAGCCATGGGGTTAGAAGGGATATGAATCTGGAGAAGAGAGCAACACCGAGAGCTCAGCTGCTCATTGGAAGACACTTCCCCAGGGGCTCCTCGTCCTGCAAGCTGCAGAGGAACAGGCACTTCCTCAGAGGACCTACCTAAAGCCCGCTCCTCCTTTATTCTCTGTCGCAACTGTCTTCATGGCATGTCTCATTCATTTTGTAATTAAATGTTGGTTTAATTGTGTTTTTTACCTGTCTCTACCTTTATTTTATTTTAAATATATTTTTATTGATTTCAGAGAGGAAGGAAGAGAGGGAGAGGGATAGAAACATCCATGATGAGAGAGAATCATGGATCGGCTGCCTCCTGCAAGTCCCCCACTGGGGATCGTGCCCACAACCCGGGCATGTGCCCTTGACCAGAATTGAACCTGGGGCCTTTCAGTTTGCAGGCTGACGCTCTATCCACTAAGCCAAACTGGCCAGGGCCTGTCTCTACCTTTAGAGTATAAACTTCTTGCAGGCAGAAAGAGTTTAACTGTTCCTTTTTATACTTTTACTCCCATCACCCCGCCTGGTACACAGTAGTGCTGAATTGAATTAATTGAATTGAATTGAAACAGTGACTGCTTTCTGGCTCTTCCAGGCTTCCTGGATTCCAGAGGCACCTTCCCCTCCCCTCCCTTTCAGGCCCTAGAACTGCATTCTCTGAATCCCAATCTAATACCTCTAGGACTTGGAAGTGGGTGGGGTTGAGAGCCTTAATCTTCAACCCCCTAAACTTCCAGGCCACACCCAAGCCAACACCCTAGAGCCTTAGGCCCTTCTCTGCCTAACCACTGAAAGTCCTGAGGCTCTAACAAAAAAATTCTGAGAACCACTCTGAGACCCTGTCAAGCATCCAGTTTCTGTTTAACTCAACTCATTTTGCAATCTCTCCAAAGCCCTGTAGGCTTCTCAAGTCCACCTGCTCTCAAACACCTTCCTCAAAAATCTAAAACCAGACTTGTCTCTTTGCCTGACCTCTGGGCCTGACCTCCCCCATTCTCACTAGGCCTTGGGCTTCTACCCCATCTAGGGGTTCCACAAAGTCCCTACCCTAAGGGATCCTATCCCTCACAAATGAAGGAAAAAAACTACATGATACCTACTTAAATCTTCAATTTTGGCGTACATTAGAAATATGTTTGAAAACCTGTTTGAAAAAATAATGACAAAACTGTTCTAACCTGGTAAAGGAAATAAACATACAAATCCGGGAAACTCAGAGTCCCAAATAAGATGAACCCAAAGAGGACCATACCAAGACACATCATAATTAAAATGTCAAAAGTTAAAGACAAAGACAGAATCTTAAAAGCAGCAAGAGAAAAGCAGTTAGTTACCTACAAAGGAGCTCCCATAAGATTGTCAGCTGATTTCTCAATAGAAACTTTGCAGGTCAGAAGGGAGTGGCAAGAAATATTCGAAGTGATGAAAAGCAAGGACCTACAACCAAAAGTACTGTACCTAGCAAAGCAATCATTTAAAATCAAAGAACAGATAAAGGGCTTGGCCAGTGTGGCTCAGTGTGACCCATGAAGCAACAGGTCCTGGCCAGGACATATGCCCGGGTTGTGGGCTCAATCTCCAGTAGGGGCATGCAGGAGGCAGCTGATCAATGTTACTGTATCATTGATGTTTCCATCTCTCTATCCCTCTCCCTTCCTCTCTCTCTAAAATCGATTTTTAAAAAATTTTAAAAAAAGAAAGAACAGATAAAGAGCTTCCCAGACAAGAAAAAACTAAAGGTGTTCATCACCACCAAACCAGTATTATATGAAATGTTAAAGGGTCTTCTTTAAGAAGAAGAAGATGAAGAAAAAAGATAAAAATATGAACAATAAAATGGCAATAAATGGAGAAGCCAAGATGGCGGCATAGGTAAACACCTAAACTGCTGCCTTGCACAACAATTTCAAAACTACAACTAAAAGACAAAACGGACATCATCCAGAACCACAGAAAGGCTGGCTGAGTGGAAATTCTACAACTAGAAGGAAAGAGAAAAGCACACTGAGACTCAGAGGAACTGTAGAAGGCAGAGGTACTGAGGTGCACGCGTGCAGAGAGGGCTAGCAACTGAGTACGTGGCTGGCTTTCTCAAGCAGGAGGGAGACAAAAGCTCCCGACGGCTCTGAACTCCAGTTCCAGGCGAGACTCTGGGGACCCAGACTCATTCGGGGAGAAACTGGACCATCTGGCAGCAGGCGAAACTCGAGGGAGGCTTTCTCTCAGGTGCTTGCAGCGATTACCACGGGACACTGAGACCCAGGTGCCTCTTAGGGCAGGGATGACGGGAAGCCATTGCTGTCTGCTCTGCCCTGAGACTCCGCCCCATCCAAGCTGAGCACAAAGGCTTTTGCAAGTCTCCTCCCATAAGGGTGTCTCCAGCACAGAAGTTCTCCCAGCATAGACACAGCTGATTCTCACAGCCAATTGGCCTGGAGGTCAATTCCTCCCAGTGATACCAACAACAATCAAGGCTTAACTACAACAAGACTGTGCACACAGCCCACAAAGGGGTGCACCAAGAGTGTCCACCTCAGATAACTGGAGAGGCTGAGCCACTGGGCCCTATAGGACACCTAGCACACAAAGCCACTCTATCAACTCAGGGAAGCAGCCAAAATGTGGAGACAAAGAAACAGGTCACAAATGAAAGAAATGGAGGAAAGCAAACGACTGGATATAGAGTTCAAAACCATGGTTATAAGTTTTTTCAAGAATTTTCTAGAAAAGGCCGATAAATTTAGTGAGACCCTCGAGGATATGAAAAAGGACCAACCAGAAATTAAGCATACACTGACTGAAATAAAAAATAATATACAGAGATCTAACAGCAGACTAGAGAATCACAAGAATCAAGTCAAAGATTTGAAATACAAAGAAGTAAAAAACACTCAACCGAAAAAGAAAAAAGAATCCAAAAATATGAAGATAGTGTAAGGAGCCTCTGGGACAACTTCAAGCGTACCAACATCAGAATTATAAGGGTGCCAGAAGAAGAGAGAGAGCAAGATACTGAAAACCTATTTGAAGAAATAATGACCGAAAACTTCCCCACCCGGTGAAAGAAATAGACTTACAAGTCCAGGAAGCACACAGAACCCCAAACAAAAGGAATCCAAAGAGGACCACACCAAGACACATCCTAATTAAAATGCCAAGAGCAAAAGACAAAGAGAGAATATTAAAAGCAGCAAGAGAAAAACAGTAAATTACCTACAAGGGAGCACCCATACGATTGTCAGCTGATTTCTCAATAGAAACTATGCAGGCCAGATGGGAATGGCAAGAAATATTCAAAGTGATGAATAGCAAGAACCTACAACCAAGATTACTCTACCCAGCAAAGCTATCATTCAGAATTGAAGGTCAGATAAAGAGCTTCACAGATAAGAAAAAGCTAAAGGAGTTCATCACCGCCAAACCAGTATTATATGAAATGCTGAAAGGTATTCTTTAAGAAGAGGAAGAAGAAGAAAAAGGTAAAGATAAAAATTATGAACAACAAATACATATCTATCAACAAGTGAATCTAAAAATCAAATAAATAAAAGAAATCTGAAGAACAGAATAAACTGGTGAATATAATAGAATCAGGGGCATAGAAAGGGAGTGGACTGACAATTCTTGGGGGGAAAGGGGTGTAGGGGGTGCGGGAAGAAATTGGACAAAAATCGTACACCTATGGATGAGGACAGTGCAGTGGGGGGGTAAGGGCAGGGAGGGTGGGAACTGGGTGGAGGGGAGCTATGGAGAGAAAAAGAGGCACAATTGTAATAATCTGAACAATAAAGATTTATTTTAAAAAATGGCAATAAATACTGACCTATCAACAATTGAATCTAAAAAACAAAATAAACTAATGAGCAGAACAAAAACAGACCCATAGATACAGAGAACATTTTGACAGTTGTCAGATGGGAGGGAGGTCGAGGGTATGGGTGAAAAAGGTAAAGGGATTAAGTAATACAAATTGGTTGTTACAGAATGGTCATGGGATGTAAAGTACAGCATAGGCAGTATAATCAATAATATTCTAATAACTATATATGGTGTCATATGGGTACTAGGGTTACCATGATGATCACTTAGTAAGTTATATAATGTCTAATCACTGAGGTGTACACCTGAAACTAATATATTGTAAGTGAACTGTATTTGAAAAACAAAAAATAATTAGCTGGAGAGAGAGAGAGAGAGAGAGAGAGAGAGAGAGAGAGAGAGAGAGAGAGAGAGAGAGAGAGAGAAATATATTTGTAAGTGGGGCTTGTTCTCAAAACTTCATTCCTGTGCATTTTAAGTCCCCCTTTCTTTTCCTTTCCAAGTATAAAAAGCCATTACTGAAGCCAGGGAAACTGAGTCCTAGTCCCAGTCCTGCTGTTGTGTGATCTTGGACCACCTGTTTTCTGATAAGACCCTGACTCACTGGCTTTGGGTTTGGGTCCTATGGTGTTCCTAGTAGGGAATTTTGTTACCCTCGAGCACCCAGAGGCAGTCAGGTTCACAGAAACCGACACCTGCGGCCCATACTTACGTGAAACTAGAGTATAAGCTCCATGCCACATAATTAAATTGCAACGAGAGGCAAGCCTAAATTGGGTCCTATCCACCCAGGATCAAGTGACCAAAGAACCCAGACCACTCATGAAAGGCTGTTTTCGTGCCTGTGGAAGAACTATTGCTACGTGGTAAGGGCAGGGGCCTAGCTCCAGATCTCCCTTCCTTCCTCCTAACTAGCTGTATGCGATGATCCACCTTGAAAAAATTACTTAACCTCTCAGGGACTCAAATTTTGAAGTTGTTGTGGGGATAGTACATCTATGCCATGGGTGTCAAGTGCTTAGAACAACCACCAGCACAAAGGAAGCTTCTCTGTGAGTACTAATGGACAAAATTCCCAGGTATGGAGAGTCCAAAAAAAACTTTCTCTGGCCCAGGCAGCTCACACTCTGATTGGAACTGGGCCCTCCTGAGGACCGATAAACAGGAAGGGAGTGGGCTCAAATGCCCCCTTTTCCCGGACTCCCTCCTGGCCACACAGTTTTATTGTAACATCAGGCTTTGAACACTCAGATTAACTCAGCTGATTAGGTGACACCTTTCTTTGTTTACATTTAGTCCCAGATTATACTTTGAGGCCGCTGGGGGCAGGGACTGGGGTTTGTTTTATCTTAAGTCCCCACTGATTAGCATAGTGCCTGTAGGGTATTCCATAAATGTTTCGTAAATGCATGAGTTTCATTTATTTGTGTTCCAAGTTGCCTTAGGCAGCAATCTACAGCACATTTTGTGGGTGGGTTACACCTGCAGATAGCCCATCTCATCAACTCCTTTCCCCCAAGTTTCTCAGTGACTGACATTTCCCTGACCTCTTTCTAGAATCTGGAAGCAATTTTCCAAAGCCCACTGCTGAGAGAAGGCCCTTGCCCAGAGGGGTGTGTACTCTGGTGTGTGTGTGGGGGGGTGTCTTTCCTTTCCTCATACCCTAATCAAATGCTTCTAGTTTTTCAAGGATAAATGTCTCTTCCTTCTTTCTTTTCTTTTTATTTAACAGTCTACTTCAAACCTCAACCTAGAAATGGGAAGTTTAAGCAAAACACGGTAGATGTCTTTAGTTAAGGCCCTCAAAAGAGGTAAGGAAGTTCAAGAAATTGTCCCAATGGAGTCGGGAGCAGAGAAAGTCATTAGACTTGTAAAGGTGCTCAATCCCAGCACAGGGGCTCCTCTTTGTTGGCAGATTGGCCCGTGGGCCAGCGAGCTCCTGAGGGGGACGACCAACATCATCCTGCTCTATGGATCCAGGACCCAGCCCAGTGGCCAGTTGGAAGAGCTTATGAATTGAGTTAAATTGGAATTTCCAATGCATAAAATAAAGTCACAATAGCTTGGTTCATAGAAAGGGGCCCAATCAATGTTTCTTCAAGTGAAGCCGGTAAATGAAAGGCAGTGAGGCATAATGATTTGGGGTTCGGAATCTGGGATTCAGTCAGGTAATCCTGCGATCAAATCCAGCTTTGCTTGCTTCTTTCAGAGTGCCGGAAACCTCTCCTCTGTAGGACCTGCTTCACAGGATGGTTAGGAGAACGGCAGTAAGTCCTGCAGGTGAAGTCTGCGTTAGAAACTGCTAGCATGTACTCAACATTACCTTGGGCCAGAAAGCATTCTGGGGCTTTCTCAATTAATCCTCCTACAACCTGAAGAGGAAGGTGTGTTTTCTTTTTTGGTTTTTCGTTTGTTTGTTTTACAGCTTACACATACCATGCTTTATTTACTTGATTGAAAGCCCTGGTACATAAAATGTTTTGCGTAGTTGATCTCGGCTTTGTTTACACTGACTTCAATGGGCTCAAGACTCTGCTCAATTACTGCTGTTGCCAATTGGTTTCTTTTCTTTCAGGATCAAGGTGGGTGCTTTCATATAAAATCTTATTTTTAATTCCTTATTTGGTCAATCTTTCCTGGATTCTTAGCTTTGCATACTTATACCTACGTGGAACCAGCATCCTAAAGTCACTAAAATAAATCCTACTCTGACATCACATAATCTATTTCTACCTTCCTCTTCAGGGGCTCCTGGCTCCTTGGTCATGGGGTCGAGTGGGTACCTCCAGCCCTGCCCTCAAGAAGGTGCTTTTAGCCACCCCACCTACAGAGGAAGCTGTTGAAGAACAGAGAAGTAATCACCCAAATTCACACAGCCTGTGAGAGGTGGTGCCGGGACTCACACAGCCCATGGTCTTGATAACGAAGGGGGAGCTGCGGAGAGCCACGTGTGCTGCTCAGGACTCAGTAAAGGCACGCTATTGTTACTGCTATTGTTACTGTTATTGTCGTGTCTGAGGAGCAGAGAACCCCAGTTCCCACGGCTGCTCCACAACAGAGCAGGACCCACAGGTGGCCTCAGCATTCAGACCTGGGCCACCATGGCTTCTTTCTCGGCTGCCTTCTCAAGGCCTACCCTGGGCAGCCACACCCAGTGTTCTCACCACACCCTGGTGCTCTTGCCACCCAGAAGCTCTGGCCACACCCTGCCTGCTCCCGGAAGGTAAACAGGG